>NC_091401.1:15604950-16226825 GCF_032191515.1 Phaenicophaeus curvirostris
GTGTGTTGGTGGCTGGTGCATGATGGTGCCTCTGCCTTGCAGTCTGGAGCCCTCCTGGCCTGTGGTATTGTCAACTCAGGGGTGAGGAATGAGTGTGACCCTGCCCTGGCCCTCCTGTCTGACTATGTACTCCACAACAGCAACACCATGAGGATCGGAGCCATTTTTGGGTAAGGGCCTCACCCCAGCCTCCCCGGTCTGCGTGGGGTGGTGCGACTCCCTCCCTAATGGTCTCCTGGACTCCCTGCAGGCTGGGGCTGGCGTACGCGGGCTCCAACCGCGAGGATGTCCTGACTTTGCTGCTACCAGTGATGGGAGACTCCAAGTCCAGCATGGAGGTAGGCAGTGAGGCAAGGTTTTTCTAGGGTTCCTGCTTCCCCACCTGGTGTGTCCTGTGGCCAGTGTGGTCTTCAAGAGCGAGGGCTGTCGGTCCCTGTGCTGTGCCAGAAGGGCTCAACCCTGCTTGGGGGTGGGCAGTGGCCAACTCGCTGTGTGATGCCCCTTCTTCACCAGGTGGCTGGTGTGACTGCCCTGGCCTGTGGGATGATATCAGTGGGCTCTTGCAACGGGGATGTCACCTCCACCATCCTCCAGACCATCATGGAGAAATCAGAGACAGAGCTGAAGGACACGTATGCCCGGTGGCTGCCGCTCGGCCTGGGCTTGAACCACTTGGGTAAGGCTGGGCAGTGCCGGTGCCTCGTGAGCTGGGAGAGGGAGCATCCTACTGCTGCTGTGCTCTAACCACTGTGCCTTCCCCGGCAGGGAAGGGAGAGGCCATTGAGGCCATCTTGGCAGCGCTGGAGGTGGTGTCGGAGCCGTTCCGCAGCTTTGCCAACACGCTGGTGGACATCTGCGCCTATGCGGGTGAGTTGGGCTAATTGATAAGGCAGGAGAGGCAGGAGCAAGTCCTGGACCCTCCTCCTGCTGATCCTGGCCTTCCACTCCCTCAGGCTCGGGGAATGTCCTGAAGGTGCAGCAGCTCCTGCACATCTGCAGCGAGCACTTCGACTCCAAGGAGAAAGAGGAGGACAAGGACAAAAAGGACAAAAAAGAGAAGGAGAAGAAAGAGAGCTCAGCTGACATGGGGGCTCACCAGGTGGGTAAATGGGGACTGGGACCTGTGTCCCAGATGCAGAAGCTGGCTTTGGGGTGGTCCCTAAGCCACTTGTGGAGAAACTTCCTCAAAGCTGGACAAAAGCACTCCCTAGGACCCTCCCCTGCTTTCCCCAACCCTCTGGGCCAAGGGTGGGTGCAGGGGCTGTGGGAACTTGGGTTTTGGGCTGGGTGCTCCCGGGTGCTCTGGTGTTTAGTGCCCATGTCTCCGCAGGGCGTAGCGGTGTTGGGGATCGCGCTCATTGCTATGGGCGAGGAGATTGGTGCTGAGATGGCCCTACGCACGTTTGGCCACCTGGTGAGTGACACGGGGCAGATGGCACAGAGCTGGGAACGGACTAAAGAATAGAGATGGGGTCTTGCCTCACATCGCTGTAGACCTTGCTGCCCTTAAGCTGGGTCTAACACCAACTTCCCTCCATGTAGCTGCGATACGGGGAGCCCACTCTCCGCCGGGCCGTGCCCCTGGCCCTCGCACTTATCTCAGTCTCAAACCCCCGGCTCAACATACTTGACACCCTCAGCAAGTTCTCCCATGATGCTGACCCAGAGGTCTCCTACAACTCCATCTTTGCGATGGGCATGGTGGGCAGCGGTAAGTCTGGGGGACAGCCTAGTTTTGGGCTCGTGTGAGAAAGGAGGGAGACCCAAGCCGTTTGTCCTACTCCCTGCCTGTATCCCCCCTTCCCCAGGCACCAACAACGCCCGTCTGGCAGCGATGCTGCGGCAGCTCGCCCAGTACCACGCCAAGGACCCTAACAACCTCTTCATGGTGCGGTTGGCCCAGGTGATGACCCTGTGCTCGCAGCTTGTGGTGGGGAAGGGGGAGGTTGGGGTTGCTGCCCTGGGTGTAGGAGAGCAGTGGGGTCCCAGGGGTGTCATTGTCCTGCTGGACAAGGTGGGGGGCGGGTACCAGACCTTACCCCACACAGCTCTCATCTGCTTTCTTTGCCACACCAGGGCTTGACTCACCTGGGCAAGGGGACGCTTACCCTGTGCCCCTACCACAGCGATCGCCAGCTCATGAGCCAGGTGGCCGTGGCTGGGCTGCTGACTGTCCTTGTGTCCTTCCTGGACGTGCGCAACAGTGAGTAGTGTGGGCTCAGCTCCCACCCCAGCACCCCTCTGTCCCATGCGATGGGCACTGCTCACCCTCTGGACTCCTCTCTCCCTCCAGTTATCCTGGGCAAGTCCCACTATGTTCTCTATGGGCTCGTTGCTGCCATGCAGCCTCGCATGCTGGTCACCTTCGATGAGGAGCTGCGACCTCTGCCCGTGTCGGTTCGGGTGGGACAGGTAAGGGGCAGCCAGAGCTGGGGCTGGGGGGCTCCCGCATCCCTGCAAGTCCTTGGCATTCACTTTCCTTTTCTCTCGCAGGCTGTGGATGTAGTGGGCCAGGCGGGCAAGCCCAAAACCATCACTGGCTTCCAGACTCACACAACACCGGTGCTGCTGGCACACGGAGAGCGGGCAGAGCTGGCCACAGAGGAGCACGTGCCTGTGACACCCATCCTCGAGGGATTTGTTATCCTACGCAAGAACCCTAACTATGATGTTTGAGCCGAGTGTGGGGGGGTGGGTAGGTGATTGGGGTGGGGGGAAAAAGCCCTAGTTTGTTTGTTTTTGTTAGAGTCGTGAAATAAACTATCTGGACTCTAGTACTGCACTACAGTCCTCATGCTGGGGTGTGGGCTAGGCTCCGATCCTCCTGAGAGTTCGTGCTGCAGCTCCCCAGAAGCAGGGCCTGAATGCAGAGCTGTGGTGTGCGTGGGTTCTCCCTGTCTGCTGTGGGTCTGGCTCCCTGCTCCTCCCAACCCTGCACCCAGCTGCTCGCCTGTGGCACCCCAAGCACCAGAGCCTGGCATGGCAGCGTGCAGCTCCTTTTCCTGCTGTGCCAGCACCCACCTCAGCCCAGGGCTGCCTGTCCCCAGTCGGGACTGCTCTGTTGGGGGAGACCTCCTGTTTCATAGACTCATAGAATCACCAGGTTGGAAAAGACCCACTGGATCATCGAATCCAACCATTCCCATCAATCACTACTCCATGCCCCTCAGCACCTCGTCCACCTGTCCCTTAAACACCTCCAGGGAAGGTGACGCAACCCCCTCCCTGGGCAGTCTGTTCCAGTGCTTCAGCTGCACTTGGGCTGTGTCAGCGTTCCGTGCCTCTGCAGAGAGCTGGGATTAAAATTAAAATTGGGTTTGGGGTCGGGTGGAATCATAGAATCATTGAATAGTTTGGGTTGGAAGGGGCCTTAAAGGTCATGCAGTTCCGAGCTCCCTGCTGTGGGCAGGGACACCTCCCACGAGATCAGGCTGCCCAAGGCCCATCCAACCTGGCCTCGAACACCGCCAGGGATGGGGCAGCCACAGCTTCCCTGGGCAACCGGTGCCAGTGTCTCACCACTCTCAGCATGAAGAAATTCCTCCCAATGTCTAGTCTAAATCCACCCCTCTCCAGTTTATACCCATTGCCCCTAATTATACCACAACCATGGGGGAAGTATTTTTAGGAAAGAGGAAAACCCCGCCGACCCCGTGGAGCACCCGAGGTGGGGAGCGGGGCGAGAGGGAGGCCGGGGCGTGTGTGTTGGGGGGTGACTCTCCCGGGAGGAGTAGGATGGGTGCGGGGTGCGAGGAGCGGAGCCGCTCCCGGTGCCGCAGGGAGCGCTGGGCGCCACGTGCTCATGGGGGCGTGGCCTGTGCGTGGGGCGCGGCCATACCGGCGAAGGCCCCGCCCCGCCCCGTGACACGGCCGTGTGGGGGTTGGGGGGGAAGCGGCGCCGGCGTCACGTGCGGTGGGCGGTGGCTGGGGGCGCGGCCCCGCCCCCCCGCGGCGGCGCGCGGCGCCGGCCCCGCCCCCTGCGCGCGGCGCGGCTCCGGAAATGGTCGTGCTGCGCTGCGCTGCGGCTGCGTCGGGCCGCGCGCGCTGAAGGAGACTGAAGGTAACGGGCGGGGGCGGGGCGGGCGCGCGCCGCGGAGGGGGGGGCGGGGGGGAGCGAGCGGAGTGCAGGGGGGGTGGGGTGGGGGGGGGAAAGGGAAAAGGAGGGGCGGCACCGGTACCGGGCCGCGCGCGCCGCCCCGGGCCTCGCGCCGCCGGGCCCTGCCGCCACCGCCACCACGTGGGCGCCGCCGCCGCCTCCCGCCCCTGCTCCGCTCCCCGCCGGGCCCGCCCCGCCGGTGCCGCGCGGCGCCGCTCCGCGCCCACGTGCCGCCCGCCGCGCACGTGCTCCCGCCGCCGCCGCCGCGCCCGCCTAGGCCGCCGCACGTGGTGCGTGCCCGCCGCGCCCCCGGTGCCGGCCCCGCGGGGACCATGGCGGGCGTGACACGTGTCCTTGGCAGGGGCCGCGGCGGGGCGGGGGGGGAGCGGCGCCGCCGGATGCCGCACCGGGGCCCGCGCCGCGCCCGCCGACAAGATGGAGCCGGGCCCGGGCCGCCGCCGCCGGGATCCCCCCCCGATCCCTGGCCAGCCCCGCCTTCCGCCGCCCCTGTTTTCCCCCCGCGGGCCCCGGTCGCTCCCCGCCGCCCCGCTGACCTCTCCCCTGCTCTCTCGCAGTCAGTCGGATGAACGGTCCCTGCACGCCCGCACCGCCGGCCCAGGTTTTTCCCGCGGGGGGGTGAGTATCCCGCTCGCTCCCGGTGCCGGGGCCGCCGCGTTCACCCGCACCGGCGCTGCTCTTTCCCCCCTGTGACGCCCCCCCTCGGATTTCGGGTAACCGGTGCCGAGGCTGACATGGGGCCGCCCTCCTCCCGGAGCCCCCACGGGCTCCGTCTCCACCGGGACGGAGCGATCCCCCCCCGGGGTGTCGGGGTCTAGCCCCGGGGAGGGGCAGCGGGACGAGCCTGGCAGCCCGGTCCGGTTACGGGAGGCGGCTCGGTGCCCCCGGGAGCCCCTCGCGGGCTGGGGGGGCTCTGCCTCTCCCGTCCTGCCCCGGCGGCCTTTGCCCCGGGGCGGGGAGAGTCGTGCTGGCTGCCAAGGCCCAACTGGGACGGTGCCCGGAGCTGGCGGTGGCGGGGGGCTGCAGGGTACCCCCGGGCAGGGCAGCCGGCGGGGGGACGCAGAAGCTGCTCCCTGCCTGCCCTCCCCGGTAGGTGTTTGCGGCGTGCGCTGGGGACACGGCACCACTCGCAGGAACAGGTTTGGCCGGCCAGGGGAAGCGCTTAGTAGGTCAGCCGGGGTGGAGCTGGGCACAGCTGACGCCGGGGCGCTGACGCCGGGGTGCCGCCGGCCCTCCTGGAGCTGGTGGTGGCTTAGGTGCCGGCAGCAGGTCACGGGCACGGCTCCCTGCTTGTGTGCTGGGCTTTGTGGGGTCACCTCGGGGATGTCAGTCCTGCTGGGGGTCACGGCTGGGTTTGGGGTGTGATGGGGGCGGTCTTTGCTCTTGTCTGGGCTGGGTAGACTAGCAACACCCACACCGGTGCTGCCTCTTTTCCCGTGTAACACCCCCCACACTGCCCTGTTTCACTGCCTGGATTTGGGGTAACCGCTTGCCGAGGCTGAGATGGTGCAGCCCGCCTCCCGGAGCCCCCACGGACTCTGTCTCCACCGGGACAGGACCCCTGTGATGGGGTGATCCAGTCTATCTATCTATAGATCTGGCGATCTATCTGCCAGTGGGGCGGATAGAAGTAGCTGGGGGTCTGTGCCCTGGTGAGATGCTGTCCATGGGGCACGACCGGTGTCTAGCTTTATGCTGCGGGCCTAAATATGTCCCATTCTGGGGGCTGATGTGGATGGGAGACAATGCCCAGGGTGCTTCCCACCTCCAGCTTACACCTGCTGTCCCTGTCCCCACAGATAGCGAGGGGATCCTTATGCACAACCCCATGAAATGAACAAAGCTCCACAGCCCACAGGAGGAGCCCCGACAGCCCCGCACCCTGCCCCTTCTCCCGGACTGCCGCAGGTAACTGGCCCCTTCGGGTTAGGTGGGACCCACCTCTGCCTCCCTGGTTTGTGCCAGGGTGGCGGTGCCATCTCCTTCCCTCCCTCCAGCCGACATTCCCGCCTGGTCAGACGACACCTGTGGTTTTTAACCCGGCACCGACCTCACAAATGAATACGCCTTCTCAGCCGCGCCAGGTAAGGGCTTCACCCCGGGTTGGAGGGGGCGATACGGGGGAAATCCAGTAGCGTTCTGCTGAGTAGCCCCGACTACCACGGTGCTTGGGGGCGCTTGGAGCCCCTTGGTACCCCCCAGGGCCAACACACACCCACGATCTGAACCATGACCCCCTGCTGGGAACCTCCTGGCCTTGGGGTGGGGGGACAGATGCCTCCAGCTGGGGATGCCCGAGTGACTGCTCTTCTCTCCTTCCTCCCTTGCCCCCAAACCTTCCTCTTCTCCTCTCTTAGTTTCCAGCAGGGCCTCGGGCTATTCACCAGCAGGTACTAACCCACTTCCCCCACCCTGCCTGCAGAGCACCCTGCGCTGACACTGCACAGAAACACCCACCCTGGCCCCAAAGGGGCTGAGGAGCACCCGGGGGCCCTAGAGCTGGGGGTCAGGCTCTGCTGGGGTGGGAGGGGGACACACGCTTGACTTTGCAGAGGTTTCCCTGCAGTGTCTCCCCAATTTTCTCCTTGCATGAAGCCTGCAGCATGTGGCTGTGCATGTGCTAACCCTGGCCCAGGCTGCTGCTTCTGCCTGTGCTCTTCCTCATCTTCTTCTTCCTCCCCACTCTGTGGGGGATCTCTCAAGGTCCTGTACTGCCATGCAAGGCTCTGGACCTCCATCAGCCCTCTTGTGTGGAGGAGCTGCTGGGGACAGATCTGGTGATGTTCTTGGCTGTGCTGGCTGGGAGCCCCTCAAAACCCTTCCCTGTCCCTTGGAGGTCCCTCTAGGGGACCCTGGTGGAATTAGGATATGAGCACTGAGCAAGGGGCTCCCCAGCCTCCTGTCCTCTCCTCTACCTTGCATCCAGGCCCTGTCCCAATTTGGGTAACTCCTGTCTCTCTCTTTCCCCTTTTCCCTCTGTATGCGTGCGCTTGCTAACAGGGAGGATTCAGGTCTCTTCAGGTAATGCTTCCTCCTTGCCCTGGGGTGCGTGCGCGGACCCTTCCTTCCTTGCCCACTCGCTGTTGGGCTTGAGTTGCTGCTCCCAGGGACGCTCCTGCCCGGCAAAGAAGCTGGGTCAGGATGGCCGGCGTGGTCTGGTCTCCCTGTCTGTCCAGCTCTGCCCGCCCTGGCTGTCTGGCTCCGGCGCGGCTCAGCGTGGCAGGACTACGTGTCCCAGCATTCAGTGCGATTGGCAGGAACCGGTGCGAAGCACGCCGGGACCCGCTGCTGAGCTGCGTGCAGCCGTGGCCGGCTCTGTGCGCTGGAGCTGCCGGCCCCCGTTGGGCTGGGAGGGGGCTGTGCCGGGCATGAGCTGGGTCGGGTGGACCCAGGTGGCCCCGCAGGTGCGTGGGGACAGGATGGTGTTAGGGTGGGGGTCACCTCCGGGGTCGGGGGGGTGGGGCTGCATCTTGGTTGTGGAGTGGGGGGAGGGTCTCCACTCTCCCCATTTTCTCCTGGAGCTGCTCCCGTTTTTCTGGTACCTAGACTGACTTCGGGGTGATGTGCGGTGCCAAGCTGCTCCCTCCCACGTAGGGTGAGAGGTGCTTCCACCCTGAGCATGCTGGTGCTGGATGGGTGTGCGGGGCCTCTGCCTGACGCTGTGTTCCATCTCTCCCCAAGCATTTCTACCAGAACAGGGCACAGCCTCCCGCCAGTGCGTCCCGCGTACAGAGTAGCACGACGGCCCGGCCCGGCCCCCCTGCCCATGTGTATCCGGCTGCTTCCCAGGTGATGATGATACCCTCCCAGATATCCTACACACCTTCCCAAGGAGCCTATTACATTCCTGGACAGGTGAGGGCCGTGCTCTGGGCTCCATGGGAGAGGGCTGGAGTGGGCACTGTTGGGGGCTGTTTCCCGGGGTTGGAGCCCAGGTCTGTTTTGGGAGGTGGGGGGACTCTCCCAGGCTCTCTGAGCATTCACTGATTTGAGCAAGGTGTTTCCTGGCCCTGTAGAGAGGCAACAGGCAGCACTGTTTCCCCTCCCTGGCAGTCCCTCGAGGTGACTGGTGCGCTCTGCTCTCTGCCCTGGTGCCCAGCTGGTTCACAGGCAGGTTTGGGGGTACATCTGTGGTTTGGGGGTACATCTATGCCTCACAGGGGAGGTAACTGACATTTTTCTCCTCCATTGCAGGGTCGCTCCACATACGTCGTCCCAACACAGCAGTACCCGGTCCAGCCCGGAGCCCCTAGTTTTTATCCTGGAGCCAACCCCACAGAATTTGGGACTTACGGTACGAATGAGGGGTTTGCTCTGCCGGCCCGGTGCTCTTCCAGCCTTAGCACTCCCCTGTTTTTTTCTTCCCTTGCCTCTGGCCTGCCTGCAGCCCCTTGTGCTCAGGAGCAGAGCACAGACCCCTCTGCCTTTTCTGGCTCACTGGGACTATCTCTGTGACTTCGTTACAGGCTGTTTGGGGGGACAGAGGTGTTGCCTGTCTCCCAGCAGCACTGAGGGCTGTGCATCGCGTCCCACCAGTCTGTCCACCCCCGCCATTTTCCAAATCGGTGCCGTTTAATATTTAACTTGCCTGGCGGAGGGCCGGGGCAGACTTTATCTCCTCTTCCCCCTTGCTCGCTGTCAAGACAGTGAGCAGTTTTGTGCTTGTTGATACCCCCTCAGCTCCCCGCTTCCCCAGGAGCTGAGCATGCGGTGCCAGGGCCGCTCCGTGCCTGCCCTCTCCTGGCACTGGTGAGCAGTGGTGTGAGCAGCCCCCCTTCTCCTCCCCGCTCCGTGTGGCCACCCAAGCTGTGACTATATTTAGGCTTGGTCGGTCCTGGGAGGCCCGGCAGACACAGAAATGTGAGCCGAGGCCTCCGGCCTGGCCCCGGCACGGCAGCAAAGCATAACCGGGGCGGAGATGGGCTTCTCCTGAGTCAGGTATGTGCCCATCCTCCCTCCCTCTTGTCCTGGGGCCCAGCTGGCCTCTCGGAGGAGGGAGGTGGCCCCAGCAGTGGCTGGCTCCTGTGCTCCGGCCAGGGCACAGCAGCTCCTTCGTGCCCAGCACTGGGGTGTCTCGGGGTGGGTTTTCTCCCTTTCTCTCCTCTGTGGCTGTTTCCAGGGGAGCCGGCAGCAGCGTGCCTCTTACCCCAAGACTGGGTGGGTGGCCTGGCATGGTGTGGCCCTCCATGAGCCAGCCCTCCCTTGTCTCTAGGGCTGGGCAGCTCAGAATCTCCCTCCCTCCTGCCGCGCTTGGTCCATCCTGGGCTGGAAGGCCTGTTTGTTGCCCTCGTATCCTCTCTGTGCAGAGGGAGGGGTCCCCGGGGCAGGGTTGGGGCAGCCCCCAGAACACTTTGGTCAAGTTCTAGGCTAAGCGCAACTGGGAAGGTATTGGAGCTGGAGGGGGCCGAGGCCAGCTCAGCTGTACCTGTGACCCCCACATCCATGTCCTGCTGGCAGCACTCTAGGAATGATACTCCCTGATGCTCTGGGTGCAACTCTGGGGGCCTGTGCTAGTGCTGGACTGGGGCCTGACTCTGCCCCCAGCACAGATCGCTCCTCCGGGCTGGGCTTACTGGGGGCTCAGACTGCGTGGGGAGCCCGAGATTCTCTGCCTGGGTGTGAATGGAGGGTGTGGATGGGGTTGCCTGGTGCCGCCCTTGGGCTGGTGCCGGCCCGGGCGAGATAAGGGTGCCTGCAGGAAGGCAGGCTCTGCTGTTACGGGGACACTGAGCCCAGCATGGCCCAAGTGTCGCGGACAGGCCATCGGTGGCGTGGAGCCGGTGGGCATGGCAGGTGCCCGCGGGCCTGGCTGGGCGTGGGGGTGGTGCAGGGACGCTCTGCTTCACGGGGAAGGAATTCGGTCAGGCCTGTTGGATGGGTTGGGATGACGGACTGGATACGATGGGGGTTTGCTGCAGAGCAGCACGGGCTACCCAGGCTCCTGGCAGACCCCTGTCTTTGAGGATCTGGGGTTCCCCAGGACGGGCTTGGAGGACCTAGGTTGGCCGGTCCATCTCACGCACTCTCCTTTCCTCCAGCGGGCGCGTATTACCCAGCACAGGGGGTGCAGCAGTTCCCGGCGGGGGTGCCCGCTGCCCAGGTCATTGTGAGCCAGCAGCCGCCAATCCCCCCAAAACGCGAACGCAAGACGGTAAGGAGCCATCCGCCTCCGGGCATGGAGGGGTTTGTGCGCCGGAGGGGACAGTGCCAGCCCTTGGAGCACATGTGATGGAGTGCAGCGTGCTGGAGGAGGGGGTGGCGGTGTGGGGCTGTGCTCCCCAGGCTGGGGGGCTTGGCAGGTGGAACAGGGTGCGCAGTGGGTGCTGGCGACCTTGGCTGTCCCGGCGGGCAGCGTTGTGCTGAGTCACTGCTCCCGAGGGGGGGCGGGGGTGCCGCGGCTGCCAACTGCTGTCTGCTCCCGGAGATGCCGGTGCTCAGAGGCCTCGTGTGGGGCCTATTTATAGCAGGGAGCCGGGTGGCTGCCGGCATGGCCCCTTGCTGGGGAGCAGGGGGTGCCCTGGGGATCGGTATTCAGGGATGCTGGTGCTTCCACAGTGGAGAGGCCTCTGCTCAGGGACCCAGGAGCAGGTTGTTTGGGGGTGGAGGGAGCAAGACCTCTGGCTGTACTGTGCCCCCAACGAAGGTCCCAGACCCACTTTTACCCCCAGACTCACCCCACAACATGTGTATCACAGCTCCCGCTACACCTATGGCAGGCATGGGGGTCAGCGAAGCTGCAGACATTTGGGCTGTGCCTGGGGTGGTGTGGGGCTCGCTGTGATGCTGGTGTGCTGAGGCCAGTCTCGTATACTACTCCCAAAGCAAGGGGGTTCCACACAGCCCCGGCACCAGAGTGGGGTGCCTTGGGGTCCCCCAAGCCCTGGAGATGTACGCTGGCCTGAGGCCATGGCACTTGCTCTGGCTGCCTGGTGCAATGGCTTGTGACTCTTGCTTTGCCCTGCACCACCCCTGCCTGCTGGGCATTGGGGCAGGCCGGTGTCTGTGGGGCACTGTGCCCCATGAGGAGGGGAGGTGGCACCCACTGGTCCCCAAACTGTATGTGCCTGGGGCAGGCACAGTGCTGAATGAGTCTTGTGTCTCCCCACTCAAAAAAGGGGTGTCCTAGGGTGTTGTGCCCGGGAAGAGGGGGTGGCCCATGTGCTGTGTCCCCCACCCTGCTGACAGCTTCTCCCTCTGTGCCCTGACTCATGGACAGATCCGGATACGAGACCCCAACCAAGGTGGCAAAGACATCACTGAAGAAATCATGTCTGGCGCAAGGACCTCATCCACCCCTACTCCTCCACAGGTAAGGAGTTGCCCCGACTCCCAGATTGGGGTAGCAGAGGCACACGGGGCCCTACTGAACTCTCTCTTTGTGTCCCTAGGCTGGAAGCAGTTTGGAACCCCAGGCTAATGGAGAGACCCCCCATGTAGCAGTTATTGTCCGGCCAGGTAAGTGCCCGTGCTGGGGTAGGCGTGCCAGCTGGCACGGCTCCGGCCAGGCTGTCATTTGCACTGTGAGGGGTGAGGTGCCAGCTCCACTGTCCTTGGTTCACGAGGGGCTTGTGGGCTCCAATGTTTTCCCTGTGTATCTGAGGGATTGTGTCCCCACGTTGGGCCCAGGATTTTATGGGGGCTGTCTGCTCGCCACAGCTGACCCTCAGAGATCCTCAATTAACGCTGCCCACCTTGCAGATGACCGCCCGAAGCCTGCATTGGTGGTGAGCAAGCCCGTCTCCCTAGAGCCCAGCAAGTCAGCGTCCCCATCGCCTCCCCCTCCTCTCATCCCCGAGGTGGATACCGTGGTGCTCTCGGCTGTGACGCTGGTGCCAATGGAGCCCCCTGTGGACGTGGACACTAAAGCGGAGCTGGGCGAAGCGCTGCCTGACCCGCACAAGACGTTTAGCGCTATCACTACAGTGCCAGGGACTGTGGAGCTGCCCCTTGTGCCCGCGCCTGACATGGACACAGTGGTCACGGAGGTGGAGGAGGAGGAGGAAGTGGCCATTCCCCTCCCGGAGCCTGCCCCACAGGCACCTGCGCCCCCCGAGGTGCTGCCGGTGCCCATCGCCCCTGAGATGCAGGCCGTGCCCCTGGTGCCAGCTGTGCCCCTGGTGCCTGCTGCGCCATCGCCACCGCCCGTCATACCGCAGGCCCCTGAAGCACCTGCCAAACCTGCCTCCCCCAGCCCCACGCCGCCTTGGGAAGAGCCCTGCATCGAGCCTGCCATTGAGCCCGCCACTGAGGCCAACGGGGTCTTAGAGGAGGCATCCGAGCCGGTCCCCGAGGTGCCTGTGTGCCAGCCCGTGCCCACGCCAGTGCCGGTGCCCACCCTGGACTCCCCCATTGCCCAGCCCGAAGAGCTGCCCCTGCCCAATGGAGTGGAGGGCACCAGCAAAGCAGAGCAGAGCGAGGAACAACCCGATTCGGATGTCAGCCCTGTCTCGGAGCCTGAGGAGCCAGCCCAGCCCAGTACCCCTGCCTCCCCTCAAGCAGAGGAGGAGGAGGAGGAGAGTGAAGGCCCTGGTGAGGCCCAGGAGCGGAGCTTGAGCCCGGCCCCTGCCCCTTCGCAGACCTCAGAGGCGACAGCGCAAGGTTGGGAACACAGGGCTGCGCGGTGCCCCAGGGTGGGTGTCGGGTGCGTGGGTGGCGTGCCAGGCACTGGGGCACAGGGGACAGTTTTGGAGCAGGGGGACGGGGTTAGGTGGCCCTGGTTGCATGGGTGTGGGTGGCTGGGAGGGAGGCAAAGCGCCCGTGGGTGTTGAGATGGGGGGAGATGTCTGGGGAGTGCATCCAGGCATGAGGCGTGAGTATGGAGGGGTGTATGTGTGGGGTGCCCTGGTAAATGGGGTGTCATGAAGGGTGTTTTATGGGGTGCCTTACACGTAGGTGTGGGGTGGATGTGTTTGGGCTCAACCTGAGAGCTGTCTCCAGCTGTCCAGATGCATGGGGAGGTGGTGGGGGAGCTGCGAGGCTGTAGCTGCACAGCGCACTCTTGCTTAGGAGTATGCGAGTACACAGGGATGCCTGGGGAAAGTGGGGTGCCCTGGGGATGTGCTGGGTGAAGATATGTGATTTGATTTTTTTTTTTTTAATAAGTGCCTTGCACAGGAGGGTGTAGGTTACATAGGCGTACGGGGGGAGTGGGAGGAGATGAGTACCCAGGACGTGTTAGCATCCTGTACAGGGATACAGGGAGACTCTAGGAAGGTGACCTGGGGGCAGATGTGCTTCTGGGGTGCCTCTCTGGTATGGGGTGGGGTATAGGGGTGCCAGGGAGGGGAGCGCATGTGGGGCAGAGGTGTGCATGGGGGTGTCCCCGTAAGGGCCTCCCTGCACAGGGGTCTGGGTGTCTGCAGGGATCCCCTGAGGAGGATGGGGAGTGCTGCGCTAGGGAAGAGGTGTGGATGGGGTGCTTTGGAGAGGCACAGGGTAAAGCGGGGTGCAGCGGCCGGTCAGGGAGAGCTATGAGGTATGTTCATATGGAGTATATTTTGGAGTGCATGCTCAGGGAATGGGGTGCCTTGACAGGCTGTCTGTGGGATCTGCAGGGCTGCAGATGCTCAGGTGGGTATGCGGCGTGTCTGGGGACGGGGCTTGTGCTGGGGTGGTAGGACCACATTCCTGTTGCTCTCCGTGGCCCTATCCTGAAGTTGTTACCGGTGCCTTGCCAGTGACCGCAGAGCTGGCGTCAGGGTAGGCGGGGGACTGGGAGGGTTCCTGTCCCTCACCTCCCTGCCTCTCCTCCCAGTCGCCATGTCGGTGCCAAAGAAAAAGCGGAGGATGAAGGAGCTGAACAAGAAGGAGGCAGTAGGCGATTTGCTGGATGCCTTTAAAGAGGTGAGTGTCCCACAAGTGTCTGGGGGTCACCCCATGTCCTGTCTCCTCCTGTGATGAACTCTGCTTTGTGCCATCGTGTCTGGGCCACTGATACTCTGTGATGGTAATGAGGATCTGAGAGAGGTGGGGGCCTGGGTGCAGGGAGAAGGGACAGGACCACGCTTGAGGGGTGACTGCTGTCCCTGTCCTTCCTGATTCAGTCTCAGATCAGCGACAGTGCCTCGGAGGCAGAGAACAAGCCACCTGCCCGTGAAGTGGAGGACGTGGCCCCTGCCCGTCCACAGGAAGAGTCAGAGGAGACGTGGGAGGAGAAGGAGGACAAGCTGGCCCCAGAGAAGGGCAAGGCTGCTGACCAGAAGTACCGCTACAAGGAAGGTGAGCCATGCCTTGGTCCAGGCTTCTGCTGGAAGCTGCCATTTCTGGACCTAGCACTGGGGAGGGTGGGGAGGGTAGTGGTGGAATGGTCCAACTATCCTAAGCCTCATGCTCTCTTCCCATCTTATCCCCAAGCCTGGCACAAGATGGGGCACAGAGACCCCAGTGCAAAGGTCCTGCAGGGAGCTGGTGGCATCAGGCTTTCTGTCTAAGCAAGCAGTGTCATGCTCATGGTGTACCAGGCTGGGGCAGCTCTGTGGTTGTCTACATCCCACCTCACTAGTCTCTGGGTGGGCTTGGACCTGCCATAGCTTGGGGTAGAGGAGGATACCAGAACAGGCTGTGTCAAGGTCTCCCTCTGGCTCTGCTGCAGAGCAATGGAAGCCACTGAACCCTGAGGAGAAAAAGCGATATGACCGGGAGTTCCTGCTGGGCTTCCAGTTCATCTTTGCCAGCATGCAGAAACCCGAGGGGCTGCCCCAGATCACAGATGTGGTGCTGGACAAGGTCGGTGCGGCCCTGGAAATAAGGGGAGTGTGGGTGGTGCCTGGGTGGGGGCTCTGGCGCTGTTGCTCTGTTCCTTGTCAAGGCAGGGCTGGGACTTACCTGTGGTGCTCGGGGTCCTGTTGCAACATCTGCAACAAGCCTTGAGCCTGGGGGTGGTGTGTGTGGGGGCATCTCTGGGGCCATCTTTCCAGTTCATTGTCCCAGCGCTGAGGCTGGGGGATGGATCCATCCCGCTCCTCTGCCCCCTGGGCATCCTCAGCCCTGTGTACCTTCTCAGGCCAACAAGACCCCACTGCGGGCACTTGACCCCATCCGCCTCAGCAGCATGAACTGCAGCCCTGACTTCACCCCCGCCTTCGCCAACCTCGGCCGGCCTGTCATGGGCAACCGGGGCCTGGTGAGTATCTCCTTGCTTCACCCACACTGTGCCCCTCTGCCTGTCTGTGATGATCAAGCCTTCGAGCCGTTGTGTCTGGGCCACTGATGTCCGTGATGGAACTGAGGATCTGAGCAGGCGGATGGGGACACCTTGGGAGCCAGCCTGGCTGGTCCCAGAGCAAAGAGCTGACTTTCTTCTCCCTGCGTCAGCCCTCAGGGTTGGGTCCCCGTCGCTCCCAGCAGAGCCAGAGGAAGGAACCCCGCAAAATCATTGCCACTGTGTCCCTCAATGAGGACGTCAAGCTGAACAAGGCTGAGAAGGCCTGGAAACCCAGCAGCAAGCGTGCCTCCGAGGAGGAGGATCCTGAGAACATTAAGACGCAGGTGGGAGCTGGGGCAGATGGGCAGTGGGAGGGAAGCAGGGGGTTGTGCCTGGCTTTTGCTGACATTGTTGTCCTTGCAGGAACTGCTCCGCCGTGTCCGCAGTATCCTCAACAAGCTGACGCCGCAGATGTTCCAGCAGCTGATGAAGCAGGTGATGGAGTTGTCCATTGACACGGAGGAGCGGCTCAAAGGTGTCATCGACCTCGTCTTCGAGAAAGCTATCTCGGAGCCAAACTTCTCTGTTGCCTATGCTAACATGTGCCGTTGCCTTATGGGGGTAAGCAGGGGTTGGGGGGGCCTCCTGTAAAGCTGGCAGGGGTTTGTTTGAGGATTTTTCTGAGCTCAACAGGGTGCTGATCCTTTCATGTGGAAACTGGGGTGTGTGGATGCAAGACCAAGCTGAGAGTGTTAGAATGGCATTGTGAGGGTGTAGGTTGGCTTTTTCCTGGTTTGAGCAGTGCCTGGACCTTAGCTGGCCAGCTTTTGTGGGAGACATGACTAATGCTCCTTACCTGGGTTGTTACCTCTCCCTGCAGCTCAAAGTGCCCACAACAGACAAGCCCACGGTGACTGTGAACTTCCGCAAGCTGCTGCTCAACCGCTGTCAGAAAGAGTTTGAGAAGGACAAGGATGATGATGAGATCTTCGAGAAGCGGCAAAAGGAAATGGACGATGCCAGTGCTGTGAGTTGGGGTGGGAGGCTGTGACTGAGGGCTGGCGTGGGCGTCCTTGGGGTGGGTCTGGGCTCTGAGCTGCCCCGCTGTTCTCTGTAGCCTGAGGAGAAAGCGCGCATGAAGGATGAACTGGAGGAGGCGCGGGACAAGGCCCGCCGGCGATCCCTGGGCAACATCAAGTTCATTGGAGAGCTCTTCAAACTGAAGATGTTGACAGAGGCCATCATGCATGACTGTGTGGTGAAGCTACTCAAAAACCATGATGAGGAGTCTCTTGAGTGCCTCTGCCGCCTACTTACTACCATTGGCAAGGACTTGGACTTTGAGAAGGCCAAGGTACCCCTTGCCTTGCCCTGCCTTGCTTTGCGCTACCCTTGGCTTTGGGCCTTTGGCTTTGGGAGGGATGTGACTGTGACTCTGTCCTTCTGTAGCCCAGGATGGACCAGTACTTCAATCAGATGGAGAAGATCATCAAAGAGAAGAAGACATCATCCCGAATCCGTTTCATGCTGCAGGATGTGATTGACCTCAGACGGGTAAGGTGCATGGCCCGCTGTTGCTGGGGGACGGTCCTCTGTTCCCTGCTTGGTCCCATGGAGATGCTGGCCTGTGTCCTCTGAGTGCCAGCAGTCCATGTATCAGATGGGATGGTAGTCTATGTATCCCGGCCATGTCTGGGACGGGAAAGGTGGGTATGTGCCAGCCCCAGAGACACCACGCTAGCCCCCAGCCCTTGGTTAGCATGGTAATGATAGTGGGCACACAGTAACCAGCGGCTGTTTAATGCAGGGGGGCTCATAAAACTGAGCCCTTTTGTGCCAAAAGCTGCCACAGCGTGCAGGGAGCTGTGCTGGCTGAGGTGGGAAACCAGCCTGAGGATTTCAGGGTGGAATGGCTTGGAAGAGGGAATGTTTCTGCCTCTATTCTCCAGCCAGCTCAGCACCCCCTTTGCTTCTCTCTTGACCTCTGCAGAATAGCTGGGTGCCTCGGCGAGGAGACCAGGGCCCCAAAACCATTGACCAGATCCACAAGGAAGCAGAGATGGAGGAGCACCGGGAACACATCAAAGTACAGCAGCTCATGTCTAAGGACAAGAGAAGAGGACCCCCTGGGCCATCCTCCAGTGGTGAGTGCCCGTGTTTGAGGGCACTTCAAGCTGCCAGGGGTGGGTTGTTCCCACTGGACACTGTGTGAGGCTGGGCTGTGCCTTATGTCTGCCTCCATTGTGTCCAGGTGGGCGTGCGAGCCTGGTTGCAGATGATGGCTGGAACACGGTACCCATCAGCAAGGGCAACCGGCCCATCGACACCAGCCGGCTAACGAAAATCACTAAGGTGAGCTGAGGGTGCAGTGTGGGCAACTGAGCTGAATACCTGGCCCAGATCCTGCCTCGGTGTGGGGGTTCGGAGCTGACTCTCTCTTTCTGCCTGCAGCCTGGATCCATTGACTCCAACAACCAGCTTTTTGCGCCGGGTGGGCGGCTGAGCTGGGGCAAAGGCAGCAGTGGAGGGTCTGGTGCAAAACCTGCAGATTCAGGTAGGCAGTGTGGGGCCAGCTGAGTGCCCTTGGGTGGGAGCGGGGACCCTTTTCCAGGCAGTTCCTGAACTGGGGAGGTGCTGAACTCTGAGAATCCCCTCTTTTCACACCCAGCATCTGATTCAGGGCGACCGGCCACAAGCACCTTGAACCGTTTCTCAGCGCTTCAGCAGTCGATACCCGCCGAGAGCCCAGAGTCACGCCGTGTGGTGCAGAGGTGAGGAGCCAGCCCTGCCTCGATGTGTGAGCATGTTGGTTGGCAGCCCAGTGAGGAGCCCCACAATATGCAGGGAAATGTGTGGCATCTGGGCTGGAATAATCCCCTGCTGCAGGATGGGGCCTTGTGGGGTCTCGCAGCTGGTGATGAGTCTGTGTGGCTGATTCCAGTCTGGGCTTCCTCTCTGCTCTTTGGTACTTGAGGGACCACAGCTGGGTGCTGGGTGTGATCTGGAGGTCCTGAGACCAGACATTGATGGACTGGAGGGAGTCTCGTGGAGGCTGGAGCGTGAGCAGAGTTGGAATTGGATTTATTCAGGAGAAGAGGAAATCAAAATAGAATCTCACTACAATCTGCAGCAGGGACAAAGTGTGGGTAGGATGGGGTCCAGGCTCTGCTCGGCTATGCTAAAGGACGCAGTGAAAGGCAAAGGGCATGATTAGGAAGGGGGCAGAAACAGGGAAATGTTTTTTTTAATATGAGGGTGATTAAGTGCCCTGGAAGGGACTGGGCCTGGAGTGGGACAGCCTTGCCTCACAGAGCTCTGCAGGCTGTGGTCTCTTCAGGGAGGGTGGTGATGGGCTCTTCACACTGTGTCTGTTGTTTTTCCGCCTAGGAGCAGCTCCAGCCGTGACAGGTCAGAGAAGGCTGGGGAGAGAGGGGACCGGGAATCACGTTTGGAGAAGGGCAGCGACCGCCAGGAGCGTCCAGACCGGGGAGAGCGGGCAGACAGGAACAGGTCTGCCATCACCAAGAGGAGCTTCAGCAAAGAGACAGAGGACAGAGGCCGAGAACGAGAGAAGCAGGGTGGCCCCGAAGCTGTGCGCAAGGCTGCTAGCATGTCAGAAGAACGGGACAGGAGCCGAGAGACCAGTGAGCTGGGAAGGAGTGCTGTCCTGGGATTCTGGCTGTGGGATGGGGCTTTGCCTATCCCAGCTGATGCCTAATCCTTGCTCTCTCCTCACAGTTAAGCAAGAGCCAGCACCTCGTGCTACATCCCCCAAGCCTGCACTGTCGGATGAGGAGCTGGAAAAGAAATCCAAGGCAATCATAGAGGAATACCTGCACATCAATGACATGAAGGTGAGAGGAAAGGTGGCAAGGCACAGCACCGTATGGCCCCTGTAACATGTCCTCAGCTTCTCTCGGTGGTGGTGCTGTTTAACAAGGTTCTGGTGGTGCCTGGATGAGAAATAGGGGAGCCTTGGCTGGCTGTGGGGCAGTACTGACCCTCTCTTCTCCTTGCAGGAGGCCTTGCAGTGTGTGCAGGAGCTGGGTAGCCCCTCCTCGCTCTACATCTTCGTGCAGAACGGCATTGAGTCCACGTTGGAGAGGAGCACCATCTCCCGTGAGCACATGGGGGTCCTGCTGTGCCAGCTGGTGAAGACAGGCACACTCTCCAAGGAACAGTACTACAAAGGGTGAGGGGCTGGGGCAGCCTGGTCCCCGGCTGGTATTTGCCCAGCTTTGAATTTGGCCCTGCCTTGACCAGGGCTTGTCAAAGAGATCTCCCAAGGTCCCTCCCAGCCAAGGGCATGGGTGTGGTGCTGGATCCCAACTGACCCCCTCTGCCCTGCAGGCTGCGGGAGATCCTGGAGATTGCGGAAGACATGGAGATAGACATCCCGCACATCTGGTTGTACCTGGCTGAGCTTATCACTCCCATCCTGCAAGAGGAAGGCATCCCCATGAAGGAGCTGTTCAGGTGGGGGGCTCAGCCCCTCCAGGGAGCTGCCACGGGGTCCCCAGTGGGACGGTCACCTGTGGGCATGTAACTCAACCAGATCTCTTGTGCCCTGCAGGGAGATAACAAAGCCCTTGGTGCCCATTGGGAAGGCCACCACGTTGCTGGTTGAAGTGCTGGGCTTGTTGTGCAAAGGCATGGTGAGTTCTTGGGGCTTGTGTAACTGCTGGCTGCTGCCTTGGGGGCTGGCAGCCTGCTGTTGGGGCAGGGTGGCGTGCAGGGGCTGGCACGGCTGAGCTGCAATATCTCCCTCCCTGGAGATGGAGCCCATGGCATGCTGATGCCAACTGTCTGTCCTGCAGAGCCAGAAGACCGTAGGCAAACTGTGGCGGGATGGCGGGCTGAGCTGGAAGGAATTCCTGCCCGAGGACCAGGATGTCAACAAATTTGTCACAGAACAGGTGGGAGCTCAGCCTTGGTGAAGGGCAGAGACGGGCTGGGGAGGTACCCTCGAGGGGTCCTGTGAGTGTGGTGTTGCCCTGGGTCTGCCTTTAACAGCTTGTCTGCCCACTCCCACAGAAACTGGAGTATACGATGGAGGACAGCTCAGACACACCAAGCCGCAAGGAGCTGACCTCAGAGGAGCTGTGCAAGCAAATGGATGAACTGCTAAAGGAGAACCCGAGCAACCAAAGAATACATGACTGGATCGAGGTGAGGGTGCGGATGCAGCATCTGTGGATCTGGGGGCTCCTTCCCAGCTCCTTCCTCACTTCACAGTCCCTCTACTCTCTCCTCTAGGCCAACCTTAGTGAGCAGCAGGTCTCATCCAACACATTCGTCAGAGCCCTGATGACATCTGTGTGTCACTCTGCCATCATTTGTGAGTACCAGAGTGAGGTGGGGGATCTCCCCCTGCATGTGCCACCCCCCTCTCATGCCCCATCTCCCACAGTCGAGAACCCTTACCGTGTGGATGCCTTGGTTATCCGCAACCAAGCCAAGTTGCTGCAGAAGTACCTGCGGGATGAGCAGAAGGAGCTCCAGGCGCTCTACGCCCTGCAAGCCTTGGTTGTGAATTTGGACCAGCCTCCCAGTGAGTGTTGCAGGACGGGTGGGATGAAGGGTGGGGTGGCAGGGAGGTCCCCACCCCAGCAGGGTTGCTGGTGACTGGGGCATGGCAGAGGCTCCCCTTTATCCCCACCAGACCTGCTGCGGATGTTCTTTGACGCCCTCTACGACGAGGATGTCATCAAGGAGGAGGCTTTCTACAAGTGGGAGTCCAGCAAGGACCCAGCTGAGCAGCAGGGCAAAGGGGTGGCTCTCAAATCAGTGACAGCCTTTTTCACCTGGCTCCGGGAAGCTGAGGACGAGTCAGACAACAACTGAGCATCTGTGAGGAGGAGGAGGAGGAAGAGGAAGGGAGGAGAGAAAGCAGGGCACCCTGGGGAGCGACTCCATCCCCTCCCACCCCCGGCCCCCCTGGACTTGCTGATGCTGGGGCCGAGGGATGTGCTGTGCCCCCCACAGCCCACCTCTCTCTTTTCAGTTTTCCTCCTCTCCCTCCTCCCCTGTCCTGGTTCTGTTTGCGAGGCCTGTACTAGTTTGTCACGATGATAATAAACGGATGCTGACGGAGGTGGCTGTCACGGTGGGTCCCGTCGGGGCCCCTCCTCTCCCAGCACAGGCACCCCGGGTTTCTGGGAGCGGGGCAAGCGCCCCCGGACTCATGTCATGGGGAGGGGGGAGGGGATGGGGACATATCTCTCCCTCCTCCTCTTCCTCCTTCCCACTTCTTGCTGAAATATAGAGAGATTATATATATATAAACTTATTAAATTTGGTTTGGGGACAGGAGCGTGATTTCTCCCTCTCCCCTGTCCTCTCTGTATTCCTCCATAACTGCCTGGACCCTCCCTCTATGTTTTTTTATTTTAAATATAAATCATTCCCCCCAGCTCCTGCTCTGACACCTAGGGAGGGTGCCGGGGAGGAGGGGCAGTGATCCCTTCTCTCTGGGCCAGGCTGCGTCCCCTCCTCCCCCCAAAGCCTCCATCTTCCTCCCAAACGTTGAAGGCCACAATTGGGCAAGTGACAGGGCGGCCCCTTCATCCGTGTCCCCTGTATTTATAGAGCGCCGGATGTGACGAGCCGCACGTGTAATTATTAAAACAAGGATTCAATTACTGGTCACGTGAATTTGTAAATAATTTTTTTTGCCTTTTTTTTTTCTTTATGGAGTATTTAAATGAAGATTTAAAGGCATCTTTTCACCTTAAAACTGGAAATAAAAGAACATTGCTAAATAATGCCCCGTGTGCCGCTGTTGCCCACCCCGTCCCACGTCCCTTGTGTCTGGGCTGGTGTGGAGGTGCCAGCCTCCCTGGCACCCCAAGGCAGATGGTAGGTACTTCCATCCAGGGGCTGGGAGGGGTGGCAAGGGGTGCAGATGTGCCTATAGCCAGCCCCCCCCAGCCCCACCTCGCCAGTTTTTGCCTGACATGGCGGAGTGTCCTGTGGTGGAGCAGGCAGCCCTTCCAGCACACTTGGCTGTGGCACAGCCCCAGTGTCTCCAAGTGTCTCGCAAGTGTCCTGTTTCCTGTGGGCACAGAAGTGGCAGGACCTGTGTTCTCTGCTTGGGTTCTGCCTCTGGGCAGGAGGAGATAAGCTGAGTTTCCCCTACAAGCCTGTCTTTGGTGAGCTGTTGCGTCTTGCAGGTGAGTGGAGGTGGGGTGGGCTCACCTGTAGGGGTGTCCCTCCTGGGGACAGAGGTGTTGTTTGGCTGGTGCCCCTCATGGCTGGGCTGCTCTTTGCTGTGTTGGGCTGCCTCTTGCTGAGTCACCCTGGCCATGGCCCAGAGGGTGCAGAATAATTAACTGGAGGTTATTCCCCAGATTAGAGGCTGATCTGTCTGAGCTGCAGCCATGGCAGCACTAATGCTGTGAAAGAGCTGACTGGCAGTGAAAGGCCAGCAGGGCCTGTGGAGAAGAGGGGGTATGGGACAGGAGCTCCCTCTGCCTGGGAGTGAGTAAAAAGGGAGATCCTCAGCCTCCTCCTGCCCCTTGCTTGCCAAATCTTACCAGAAGCGGCTGAGAGAGCTGGGGTTGTTTAGCCTGGAGAAGAGGAGGCTGAGGGGGAGACCTTACTGCTCTCTGCAACTACCTGAAAGGAGGTTGTGGAGGGGAGGGAGCTGGCCTCTTCTCCCAAGTGACAAGAGGGAATGGCCTTGAGCTCCGCCAGGGGAGGTTCAGGCTGGACATCAGGAAAAAATATTTCATGGAAAGGGTCACTGGGCCCTGGAACTGGCTGCCCAGGTTGGTGGTTGAGTCACCTTCCCTGGAGGTGTTTAAGGGATGGGTGGATGAGGTGCTGAGGCATATGGTTTAGCGATTGATAGGAATGGTTGGACTTGATGATCCCGTGGGTCTTTTCCAACCTAGTGATTCTATGATTCTAAGGGGGAGGGTGGCACCCTGGCACTGCCTTCCTGCCTTCCTTCTGTGCTGCTGCATTAATTGCCGTCATTAGGTTTCAGAATCAACAACCACCTTTGTTAACCAGGTCTCTGGGTCCGGGGGTGTCTGGGTTCGGGGGTCTCCGGGTCCGGGGGACCCGGAGACCCCCGAACCCAGAGACCCGCTGCCCCGGTCAGGGGTCGGCGCTGTCCGCGGTGCTGGCTCGGCGCTCTCCGCGGTGCCCGGCCTTCCTCCCCCTCCTCCTCCTCTTCCTCCTCCTCTTCCTCCATCCCCCTCTTCCTCTTCCTTCAACCCCCCTCTTCCTTCATCCTCGCCTTCATCCCCCCCTTCTCCTCTCTCTCTCTTCCTCCCGGCATCCCTCTCCCCCATCCTCCCCTTCCTTCCTCGCCCTCCTCCTTCATCCCTCCCCTCCTCGTCCTTCTCTTCCCCAGCCTTCCTCCTCCTCTCCCTCCCCTCCCTCTCTTCCCTCCTCTTCCTCCCCCAGCAGTGACGTCTCAGGCACCGCTCGGGGCTCCGGTACCGGGAGCTGCCGATGCGGCGGGGGGGCGATGCGGGCGGCGCGGAGCCGGCGGTAGCTCCAGGACCGGGGATCCCCGCCCCGGGAGCATGGGCTGCATCGGCTCCAAAACCACCATCGGTGGGTGAGCGGCACCGGCGGGGGACGGAGGGGGGTTTGGGACGGGATAGGGGGGTGGGAATGTGGGGGGAGGATGCTGAGGGGCTAAGGGGTGGGATACGGGGTGGGTTATGGAGACTGGTGGTTCATGGGGAGTGGGGGGAACAGAATTCGGGAGCTTAAGGATGAAGTGGGGGAGGATACAGGGAGCTTGAGGGCTCTTGAGGACTTGGGTACATCTAGGGTGGTGGGGGCTATGGGGGAAGCTTCAGGGCTCTGGAGGATTCAGGTACGTCTAGGGCAATGGGGCTATGCGGGGAGATGGGAAGGAGGGGGCGACAGGATTGGGGAGCTTAAAGATGAAGTGGGGGAGGATACAGGGAGCTTGAGGGCTCTGGAGGGCTCAATACGTCTAGGCTGATGGGGGCTATGGGGGGAGCTGAGGCCTGGGGATGCTGCTCTAGGGCAGCTGGGGGTGTGGGGAGATGTGGGGGGGTGAGGATGTGTAGGGATTTGGGGGTTGGATGGGCTGAGGTGCAGCTTTAGGGGAGCTGGCAGGTGGGGAGGGGATTGCAGGGGGCTGGGAGGAGGGTGTGGGACTGGGGTGCTGGTCGGAGGCCTGGGAGGGTGTGGGGGTGATCTGGGAGGGTGGAGGTGTTTTGAGGGGGATCAGAGGGGCTGGCTGGCGGGTGCTGCAGGGGGTGGGGTGCCACAGGGTGCTGTGGGGGTGCTGCAGATGCTGCGGGGGAGCTGCAGGAGGGATGGGGGCGCTGGGGACTGTGGCTGTGGTATGAGAGGCTGGCACTGGTGAGGACTGGGATGGTGCTGGAGTGTTGCAGACACGCAGTGGGGTTGAGGGGGTGACTGGGGATGCTGTTGCTAGGGGTGCAGAGCTGTTGATGCTAAGGTGTCATCGTGGGGTACCCCTGCCCGCAGCTAGATATGGGGGTGATGCTGTCAGCAGTTTCTCCCTGTGTCAGGGGCTACCAGCAGAGGGGGGAGTGCTGTTTGACCCACTGTGTCCCACTTCACGGCTGATTTACGTCAACTGGGCCCGCCTTGGTGCAGGGGGAACGAGGCTTCTCAGAGACTTACTGCCCCAGCCCCTTGGGGGTTGGTCTGTCCTTGGGGTCACAGTGACAGGGAACCTTCCCTGGTTCTGGTGCTCGGGAGCCTGTGCCTGAGTGGCTGGAGACCCATCCATTTGGGGTGCAGGTACTTTTACCCCCCTCACCCCATTTGTTGCTTTTCCTCCTGCCCCAAAGATGGGCGACCGAAGAGGGGGATGTTAGAGATGGTGGAGGAGTGCCAGCACCCCGCAGCATGGCACAGCACTGCCACCCTCCACGCACACAGTGCCTGGCCCCATCCGTCCCCCTGTGCCTGGTCCAGCTGCCCCCACTCCTCCTGGAGCAGCCGCCAAGCCAGGACGGGTGCCCAGTACTCAGTGCTAGGCTGGGGCCACGCGTTACCGCTGACACAGGTGGAAGAGCTGCCCAGGCGTGAGTCACCCGTGCCGCAGCACCCAGCTGCTCCAGCGCGGTCCTGCAATGAGTTGTGTCTGGTCTCAGACCAGGTGAGAAGCTGCTACCCTGGTGGAGGCTGAAGGGGCTGCCAGGGGAATAGAGGTGCTGATGCCTTCTTGGCTCTTCCCGCAGTGGCTGTGGACACGACGCTGTGCGTGGAGTGGAAGGAGGTGAAAGTGCTGTCACCGCTGAGTGCTGCCCGCCCGCTGCCCCGCCTGGTGCGCCAGGCCTCCTTCGACAGCCAGGACTTCCTCCAGGTACCACCGAGCCTAGCTGTGCCCGAGCACGGTGCCCGTGTGCTGCTACCCCACAGCAAGGCACCCATCCCAGCCATGACTGGGGGTATGACAGGCTTCGCTGCCTGCCGCCCCACTGCCTGCCTGTCCCTGCCAGCTCACAGCCGGCTCCGGGGCTGCTCTGACGTCAGCCACAAGTCGGGCTGTATCCTGGGAGAAATCACTCCACGGTGCCTTGTTGCCATGGCAATGCAATTTGTTGCGCGCCTCCAAATCCTGCATCGCTTCCCCCGTGGCCACAGGCTCAGGGCCTGTCATGACTGGGACAGGCCATGGAGACATGCGGCAGAGTGCCCTGGCAGGGGGCTGGCATGAGGGACCCTGGCCATGGTGACATTGCACACGTGTGTGTGCACGAGCTGGAGGAGATGCTCGATGGCACCAACTAGCATTGGGCACACACGTGTGTGTGTGTTTGTGTGTGCACGAGCTGGAGGAGATGCTTGATGGCACCAACTAGCATTGGGCATGCACACGTGTGTGTGTTTGTGTGTGCACGAGCTGGGGGGGATGCTTGATGGCACCAGCTAGTATTGGACATGCACGTGTGTGTGTGTGTGTGTGCACGAGCTGGGGGAGATGCTTGATAGCACCAACTAGCACTGGGCATGCGCACGTGTGTGTGCACATGCAGGTATATGTGTGTGTGCATAGTGAGTGCATGTGTGTGCAGTATGTGCACACACGGAGCGTGTGCAGCAGGCACACGTGTGTGTGCAAGGAGCTCACCTGTGTGCATGGTGAGGAAGGCCTTGGCTGCAGTGCGGGGGCAGGGGTATGAGCCTGCCCGTGCACAGCGAGTGCATGTGTGTGTTTATGTTCAGTGCGTGTGTGTGAGCATCAACATGTGTATGTATGCTCGGTTACCTGAGCTGGTGCATGCAGCAGGTGTGCACCGAGCAGGTCTGTACGTGCAGGTCTGTACGTCTGTATGTCTAAGAGTACAGGTGTGAGTGTGCACAGCGCCTGTGCAGAGTGCGGGTGTGCTAGCAGCATAGGAGCACGTACAGGGGAGTGTGTGACCTACTGCCCTGTCTGTAGTGGCTGTGACCATCCCTCTGCATGCGTGTCCGTGTGCCTGTAACACACGTGTGTGTAGAACAGACACCTCAGGCCCTGTGGGGTGGGCACTGGGTGGGATTGAACTTCTTCCCAGGGCGTGGAGCTCCCCCAGCAGGAGTGGGGCAGGGGGTGGGCATGGTGGCTGGGGACCGTGACGCTCCTACCCACTCCCACAGGTCAATGTTGAGGATACTGTCGAGATGCTGCCCAAGTCACGGCGCGCACTGACCATCCAGGAGATCGCTGCCCTGGCTCGCTCCTCGCTGCATGGTAACTGCTCTTCTGGCCCAGGGTGCAGGGGTGACCAGGGGGCATTTGGGGAAGGGGGGTGTGTTGCCTGTGGGTGAGGGGGCTGAGCTTCTTGGAGAGGGCATTGGAGTCACCCTTCTGTGGTTTGAGGGGCTCAAGCTGTCCTTGGGGTCCCTTGTGGCACCCAAGAGGAAAAGTGCTGAGTCCTAAGGGCTGGAGGTTGGGGGAGCTAAATCCCAGGGTCGCGGGATCCATGGAGGAAAATCAGTGTGCCCAGAGCATGCTGATGTGTGGGCGCATCTTGCAGGCATCTCGCAGGTGGTGAAGGAGCATGTGACGAAGCCAACGGCCATGGCGCAGGGCCGTGTTGCCCACCTCATCGAGTGGAAGGGCTGGTGCAAGCCGGTGGAGCCACCCACCGCCCTGGAAAGCGCCTTCAGCTCCTACTGCCACCTGAGTGAGGGCGAGCAGGAAGCACGCTTTGCTGCCGGTGGGCACTGCACGGGACACGGTTGGAGGACACGCTCCCCCACCGTGGCTGAGGGCAGGGGCAGTGGGACGGGTTGTCTCCATCCATCCATCCATCCATCCATCCATCCATCCGTCCATGCATCTGTGCCACGGCACTGTGGCGACAAAGGTGCTGGGACGAGGGGCTTTTGGGGCACCTGCCGGTGCATGCTTGACCTCTGCCTGTCCCGTGCCAGGCGTGGCAGAGCAGTTTGCCATCGCTGAGGCCAAGCTGCGAGCCTGGTCCTCAGTGGACGGGGACGACTCCAACGATGAGTCCTACGACGAGGACTTCATGCCCTACACAGAGAGCTCCCAGACCACTGGTAAGCGCCATGAGGAGCCAGAACCCGCCAGGTCAGGCAAACTCTCCCGCTACAATTGTTGGTGTCCTGCTGATGATGTCAGTATCTACTGCCAAGGGCTGGGGAAGCAGGATGCCCAATTCTCCAGCCTGGCCACCCTGTTTTGGGGCAGTTCCCCTGTCTGGTACTGTGTCAAGCAGTTCACTTGCTGGGCATGGGGAAGCCCTGCAATGCAGCACTCTCCCTGGTGCCAGGGTGTACTTGGCTTTTCCTTTGGTGGTCACCAGTGCCATGCAAGCAGCGGTTTTGGGCTGTGGGGACACGGTGCCTAAGCTGGGGCTGGTCCCATCCCACAGAGCACAGGGTGGGGGGCAGCTGTGGGTCCACAGCGCCGTCAGCCCTGGACTGACCCCAGGCATCCTCGTTCCCTGCAGATCTGCCCAGCGCGCTGCTGCGAGACCTGCTGCAGGGCCACCTGTGCCAGCTGGGCTTGCGGCACAGCTCCTGCGAGCCCGAGAGTGACTCCTCGCACACCCTCTCCCCCGAGACCCTGTGCTCCAGCCTCTGCAGCCTGGAGATGGTGTCCCCCTCCGAACTCACTGCCAAACTGCTGGGCTCCCTGGGGGGTGAGGACCTGCTGCTGCCCAAGCTGTCCCCCCCGGCCCGCCAAAGTGCCTTGCGGGGCCTGGCACGGCTCCGGTGCCAGGACTCCCTCTACTCTGTGTCCTACGCTGAAGCCTGCGTCTCACCCGCTGAGGAAGAGGTGGTGCTGAGCAAGGACTTCCCGCTCCGCCGCAAAGTCTCCGATGTGGCCTCCTCTGGGGTGGCATCGCTGGAGGAGGAGGAGGAGGCTGAAGAGCCCTGATGCCCTCCTAGGGTGCCCTGCTTCTCCTGGCGGGGGTCCAGCCCCCCCGCCGCTGCGCCTTGGCCGGACCCTGCTAGCTGGATGCAGGGAGGGTTCGGGGGGCCAGCACAGCCCACCCTGGTCCGTGTGCCCCGCCGTGCCCTGGCCCTGCTTGGCCACGTTGTTGTCCTGGATTTTTGCATGACAGCGGGGAAGGGGCACGGGGAAGGGCTTGGGGAAGTCCGACCCCTACCCCGATGCCCACATGTGCCCCCCAGAAATACTGATAGGACTGTATCAGTGGGGCTGATTGTTCGCATGTTCCCCTCAAACCACCCCAGGGGTCCCTTTCTGGGAATGCCCCGTTGGCATGGCTAAACCTCTCCGACTATCCTGCAGTGCCCCACAGCCCATGCCCGGCTCCCTCGGCTTGGGGCGGTGGGGGGCATTTGGGGAGTGGGGGCCTTTTCTCCTCTCTCCCCAGCCAGTTTTTCTTGGACTGAGTTTTATACTGTGAACTGCTGGGGCAGTGGGAGAGGGCTGGGGGTTGTCGGGGTGGGGGGCCACGGATGTGCCGTGGCTTTCTATACTTTTTTACGTGTGTGGGGCAGCATGGGGAGGTCGCGGGGCCCGGTGGGTGATGTCCCTAGGCTGGGGACTCTGGGCCGCCACCAGTGACAGCACTCCCAGCCAGCCTTGTGATGGGGGGGGGCTCCCCAAGTCTGCCATGGGGCAATGTGGGGTAGAGAGAGGAGGGTGGCGGCAGGTCTCCGGACCGATATCCCTGTCCCCAAGTCACTCACCCCTAGCAGGGAACCAAGTGCCTACATGAAGGGTGACAGCCTCCTCCGTCCTGGCCGGGGGTGGCACCCCAGCGCGGGGGACCCCGAGGGCCATGCCGTGGGTCTGGGCATGCCATCTCGGGGGGAAATGCCAGTTTTTGCCAACGCTTGCGCCCCGCTTCCCGCATGGCATGTGTTCTTGTGGGGCCGCTTGCCTGCTGCATGCTGCTCCTCACCCAACCCGGCCTCGCACCCAGGATGCCCCGAGCACCCACTGCACCCCTGCTCCCACCAGTCCCCAAGCACCTCCCATCAATCTCTGCCAGGCACAGCACCCATTCCCCCATCCCTGCCATGGGGTGCCCGCTGTGGGGCTGGCTCTCCTCTGCCCTGCATGGCCAAGCTGCGGGGAGATGCAAGGACCAGCAGGTCTGACACCACGTCAATGGGCTCCCTGCCACCTGCTACCACCCCCATCCCTGTCTGGGGACAGCCCATGGCGCTGGGACGGGCTGAGGGGGTTTAGGTTGCCTGCAGGAGGGGAGGGCTCAGCTCTGCGTGTGGATGCACGTGTGTGTGTGTGTTCACCCCTGGGAGTGTATGTGCATGTGCACGCGTGTGCATACCCGTGGGAGATGCCCAAGCCCCCCACCCCGCTGCAGCACTACCCGTGGGGAACCCATAGCGTGCCCACACCCTGGCACTCTCTCCTCCATCCTGCCAGGCCTTGAATAAAGTCTGTTGTGCAAGCACTGTGCCAAGTTCCTCTTCTTGCAGGCTGGTGGGGGGCACCTCCTCCGCAGGGAACCAGGGTAGGACGGGTGGCAGTGACACATCCCCCAGCCCGCGTCCCTGCAGGGTGACAGTGGGGCCTCGGTCCTTATCTCGCATTCCTGGGGCTGAGGTGTCTAATTATGGGCATCTCGCAGTGGTGGCGAGCGTCTGGCCCCCTCCCTGTGGCAGGGGCCTTGGGGGGCACAGGCAGCAGGCGCCATGGCCTCTGCTTACCGCACCGAGCACATCAGCACCTATGGCCAGGGCCATGGCGAGCCCCACTTCGAGAGCGACCGGCGACACGGCCCCTTTGGGACACGGGCACATGAGGCCTTCGGGTACCCAGGTAAAGGGGCTGGGGGTCCCCAAATGCTCCCCGGACTGTCCTCCCCCAGTCCCTTTGTGCCAACCCCCCAATTCCCCAGTGTTCTCAGTGTCCCTGCTGTCCCCAGACCCACGTGCCCCCAGCTCCCCAGACTCTTCTGAGCACCCTGGTGCTTTTGGACCCCTCTGTGTCCTTTCCTGCTCCTCCCAGACCTTCATAGCTGCCCTTACGTCCCCATCACCACCTTTGTACCCCTGACCCCTTGGTGTCCCCTATTATCCCACACACTTTCCTGTACACCCCTGTAGTCCCTCTGTCACCCCAGCCCCACCGCTCCACCCTAGACTTCCCTAGCCATCCTCTGTGCCACTTCCCTGCTGTCCCCAGGTTGTCCAGTGCCCCCAGACCCTTACAGTATCTTCGGGTGCCTCCAGCCTCCCTAGTGCCTCCTGCTACCCCAGATTTCCACACATCACCTCACATAACTCTAAGGCCCCTATTTTACCATGCAACCCCCCAGCATCCCCTATGTCCCCAATCCCCCAATGCCACCTGCTAATCCCAGTGTCTCCAGCCTCTCTCACAGCCCCCTGGAGCTCCAGCCCCTGTCACTGTGCTCCCATGCCTTCTCACTGGCAGCCCCTCAATGCCAACAGGGTCCCCAGGCACCGTGTGCCCCTGCAGCCTGGGCACCTGGGTGCACGCCCAGGGTGACACCTACCAGGTAGTGGCTGATGTCAGCCAGTTCGAGCCTCCTGACATCGTGGTGACCACCTCCAACTGCCACATCGCCATCCAGGCTGAGAAGGTGAGGCGCCCCTGAGGGCACCATTCTGCTCCCCAGTCACTGCGCAGCAGAGGTTCTGCCTCGTGACACCCTCTCCTGCACTGGGGTAACTGGGAGCTATTGCCTGGTGATGGGTCAACAAGTAGCTTTAGCTCCACTGCATCTCTCCTGCACTGGGGTAAATGGGAATTGCCCATGCTGGCACTGGGATAACTGGGAACTGTCCTCCCAGAGAATGGGGCAACCAGGAACTCCTGCACCACTGCATTCTCTGCTGAGGGGCAGCAATTGGGAACAGTCATAGAATCATAGAATCACTAGGTTGGAAAGGACCCACCGGGTCATCGAGTCCAACCATTCCCATCAATCACTAAACCATGCCCCTCAGCGCCTCATCCACCCGTCCCTTAAACACCTCCAGGGAAGGTGAACCAACCACCTCCCTGGGCAGCCTGTTCCAGTGCCCAATGACCCTTTCCATGAAAAATTTTTTCCTAATGTCCAGCCTGAACCTCCCCTGGTGGAGCTTGAAGCCATTCCCTCTTGTCCTGTCTCCTGTCACTTGGGAGAAGAGGCCAGCTCCCTCCTCTCCACAACCTCCTTTTAGGTAGTTGTAGAGAGCAATGAGGTCTCCCCTCAGCCTCCTCTTCTCCAGGCTAAACAACCCCAGCTCTCTCAGCTGCTCCTTATAAGATTTGTTCTCCAGCCCTTTCACCAGTCACTGCTGACACTGTGATAACTGGAAATTACTCCAAGGCTGAAGCAAGTGGAACTGCTCTGCTGGCAATGGAGTAATTGGGACTTGCTCCCAAGTCACTCTTTTGCTCCCTGCTGGAGCTGGGGCTACTGGGAGTTGCCCTGTCACTAGCGCTGCGGTAACTGGGAACGTGCTACATGCAGCGCTGCCTCCCTGCAGGTGGCTGAGGATGGCACCGTCTGCGACACCTTCACTCACAAGTGCCAGCTGCCTGAGGACACGGATCCGCTGTCAGTGAGCTGTGCCCTCACCGAGACCGGCACGCTGGTGATCACTGCTCACCGCCGCACCACTGCGAGCCCCAGTGAGCCCCCGCAGCCGCAGTATCGCAGCGAGGCCACGCTCTGAACTGGCACCTGGTAAAGAAATGCTTCTTGCCCCGAGCGATGCCAAACCCAGAGCCACGGCAAGGCTCAGCCAGTGCCCGCTGGCTGTGCCCCCTCCCCACATCCAGCCCCTTGGCACTCTGGCTCTGCTTATAAAGTCCATTTATTAAATTAATATAAAAATCTCTGTATTTACATGAGGGGGAGAGGCATACAGTGGAGAGCCAGCAGGACCCCCCATTCCCAGCCACAAGGCACCCGGACCTGATGCCCCTCTGCCCCATGTGCCACCCCATGCAGGGACATTGGGCTGTCCGTGGGTGGGGGAGTGAGGGCTCTGCCAGGGGGCACAGGTGCTGGAGTGGAGTTGGTGGAGGTAGTGAAGTGGGAAGCCCCTAGAGCTGGGAGGAAGGCGGGGGACATGGTAGTCACCTGGGCAGCCCCTGCCACAGGACAGGGGCAGCGGCACTGGATGAAGGGTGCTCAACCCTATGCCGAGCCCGCCACAAGCTTCACCCAGCACCTGCCAAGGATCTCTGTGGCACCTGGGGACATGGCGGGGACCTTGTCTCACTGCTCCTTGGGTGTGTTGTTATCATTGTCGCCCCTGGAGCTGGCCTCACGAGGCATGGAGTGGTGCTGGTGGCGGTCCCAGAGCTGGTGCAGGGCGGTGGTGTCAGGCTCGCCGGCGCTGGCAGTGCTGTCGCGGAAGCTGGCGAGTGGCGGGCGCACCTTCACCCCCTTTGCTGTCAGTGAGCCCTCGATGGCCTTGCGCAGCTGTGGGCACCCCAAACCCATGGGCAGGTGGCTCTGGGTGTCCCCCACCCTGTGCCCCATCCCCATGCTCCCTGCTCACCTCCATGAGGGACACCATGCCCACCAGGCGACCAATGCTGGTGACGTACGCATGGTCCAGTCCCAGCAGCGAGAAGATGGTGTGGGTCTGCAGGAAGAGGGATGTAAGCTGGGGGTCCAGGAGGGTCTGATATGGGGGTCCAGGGGTGCCCGGGCCCACCTTGTGCAGCGATGTGTGCTCCACCAGCTGGAAGGGTGCGGGGTCGATCTTAGCACTGCTGAAGTCCACGAGCTGATCCAGCTGCTGCTCTTCCCACTCCAAGATCTGGGGTTGGACACACCATGTGGCAGGGGGCACAGGCCCCCAGGGTGCCAGCTAAGTCCCCCTGCCCTCCCTCCACCCAGCACTGTGGGGGCATTGTCCCCTTCCAGCACGCCTTGATACCCCACTGGGATCACTTGGGTCCTCGTGGGCAGGAGGGCCATGCCTGCCCCTGCCCACCCCCTCACCTCTGCTGGGGTCATCTTGTCACCCAGGTCCATCTCCTCCTGCAAAAGAGGCACGTGTGAGCAGGCTGGCAGGCAGGGAGCAGGCAGGGAGGCTGCAGGCAGCATGGGAGAGCAACGGGACAGGGGGTGGGCAGCACAGGGGCCAAGTGCAGGCGCGTGTGGGCAGGGGGCAGGTGGCATGTGGGAAGAGCACAGGCAGCACTTAGAATCTAGAATAGAATAGAATAGAATAGAATAGAATAGAATAGAATAGAATAGAATAGAATAGAATAGAATAGAATAGAATAGAATAGAATAGAATAGAATAGAATAGAATAGAATAGAATCACCAGGTTGGAAAAGACCCACCGGATCATCGGGTCCAACCATTCCCATCAATCACTAAACCATACGCCTCAGCGCCTCATCCACCCGTGCCTTAAACACCTCCAGGGAAGGTGAATCAACCACCTCCCTGGGCAGCCTGTTCCAGGGCCCAATGACAGTTCCCGTGAAATATTTTTTCCTAATGTTCAGCCTGAACCTCCCCTGGTGGAGCTTGAGGCCATTCCCTCTTGTCCTGTCTCCTGTCACTTGGGAGAAGAGGCCAGCACCCTCCTCTCCTCAACCTCCTTTCAGGGAGTTGTAGAGAGCAATGAGGTCTCCCCTCAGACTCTTCACAAGGCTAAACAACCCCAGCTCTCTCAGCCGTTACTCATAAGGCCTGTTCTCCAGCCCCTTCACCAGCTTCATTGCTCCTCTCTGGACTTGCTCCAGAGCCTCAACATCCTTCTTGTGGTGAGGGGCCCAGAACTGAACACAGGATTCAGGGAACGGTCTCACCAGTGCAGAGTACAGAGGGAGAATAACCTCCCTGGACCTGCTGGTCACACCGTTTCTGATACAAGCCAAGATGCCATTGGCCTTCTTGGCCACCTGGGCCACTGCTGGCTCATGTTCAGTCGCAGCCAACCAACACCCCCAGGTCCTTCTCCACCAGGCAGCTTTCCAGCCAGACTTCTCCTAGTCTGTAGCACTGCATGGGGGGAAGGGTGCAAGCAGCACGTGAGCAGGGTGCAGGCGGCATGTGGGAAGAGAATGAGTAGCACGTGGGCAGAGCACAGGGAGCACGTGGGAAGAGTGCAGGCAGCACATGCTGGCAGGGTGAAGGCAGCACATGTGGGCAGAGGGCAGTCAGCACGTGAGCAGGGTGCAGGGAGCACGTAGGAAGAGCACAAGCAGCACGTGCGAAGAGTGTGAGCAGCACATGCAGGCAGGGTGCAGGCTGCACGCAGGCACGGTTTGGAAAAGGCCCTGTTCGGGTAACATGATTGGTTGGGAGGATATATATCACACCACAATTTGACATGGTGGGACAAGCCAGGCTTGTGATTGGTGGGGAGAATGCAGGCTGTGCCACGACTGGCTGAGCAGAGTGGCCTAACCCACAGCCGGGACTGGCCATGAGGCTCTGGGTCACCCTACAATTCGCCAGGATGGTCTGGTTGGGATTGGGAGGATGCAATCGGCTGAGCGGAATCAGCGCTGTCTGATTGGCTGCACAAACACAGCCAAGACATGATTGGCCAAGCAGAATCTTGCCAGTGCCCTGATTGGTTCAGAGAATCTGTGCTGGGCTCCAATTGGCTGAAGGGCACCATATGCAGCCTGGGATCGGCTGCGGCTTACCGTGATGGAAATACGGACGTGTTTGGCCTTGCGATGGGCCTTGCCCTGGGCCACAGGGGGAGAGACAGCGGCGTTAGTGCATGGGGCGGTGCTGCCATGGGCAGGGCCGAGCAGGAGTGGGAAACGATGAGCAGGGATGAACAGGGATGAGCAGGGATAGGAAGGGATGGGGTGAGAATTGGCAGGAGTGGGGATGAGCAGGGGTGGGATGTAATTAGAAGGGGTGGGATTGATGGGAGAGGATGACGGCAATCAGAAAGGACCAGGCAGGGTCAAGTGGGGCCTGGCAGGTCCAGGCGCTCACCTCGGTGGGCTCTGTGGCGGTGTTGGCACAGAAGAGGCTCTTGAGGGCGATGCCAGCATGGTCAGTGGTGCCAGCTGTGGGCAGGGAGGGGTCAGCAGGGGAACATGGGCAGGGGATGGGGGATCTGGACACAGACTCACCCAGGGGGGTCTCGGCCAGGCTGCTGGGCACCCGCTTCAGCGCTGGCTTTAGGGGCTTGCGGGAGGCGGCACGGGAAGGGGCGCCCGAGGAGGCGTCTGTGCTGATCTGTGGGGGGACAGGGTGGTGGTGGCACAGCAGCAGGGGGCACCCTGGCAGGGGGTTCCCTGTGCTGGCTGCCTCCCTCACCTGGAAGCGAATGCTGGCATTGGAGACCCGGTGGCCATTGTCGGCCAGTGCCTTCTGCTGCAGAGCCTGGAGCCGGCGCTGGGGGCTGAGCTGGTGGCTGAGCAGGGCCCCCAGCTGCGCCCGCTCAATGGAGCCCAGCAAGATCATGGACTCTGCCGGTGGCAGTGAGAAGCTATGTTGGTTCCTGATGCCCCCTTTGCCACCCACAACATCCTGACAAACCCCACATTCAGTGTAGCTGCTGGCACAGCCCCCTGCCTGGTCTCACCAGCCGACTCCACCAGTGGCAGGCTCTTCATCTTGGTGCTGTGCACGACGTGCTGAAGGTCCCGGTACTTGCAGTTGAGGGTGACGTAGCGGATGTCACGCACCATGATGTCCTCCACCCGCACGTTGTATTTCCTGCCCAGGATGGGTGTCCTCTAGGTGATGCCAACCCCTCCCCTTGTGCCTAGTGGGGAGCTTGGGGACAGGGCAGGGGACACACACTCACTCGTGGTGGCCCCAGCCCAGCTCAGGGAGGTAGGGCAGCTTCTTGATGCGGATGATGCTGTCGTAGAGGGAGGGCTGGAGGCTCTGGGCCACGGCGTTGGCCAGGATGACGGCGATCATGACGGGCAGGATGTGCGAGATCTGCCCCGTCAGCTCGAAGACGATGACGGCCGTGGACACGGTGTGGGTGACGGCACCTGACAATGCGGCTGCCCCTGTTCCCATTCCCGGGAGACACGGGGGTGGCCATCAGGTGCTGCCCTCCAGGCTGGGTCCTAACCCCTGCGGCATCCACCTCATGCTGAGACTGGCAACCTCTTGGGCCACCCTCAGTCTCTGGGGACATCACATCAGTTCTGGGGAATCCACTGGCTCTTTTGGAGCATCTCCAAGCGATGCACACCATGGTGTCCCTATGCCAGCCTGGTACTTACCCACCACAGCGTAGCCCCCTGGGACGATGCGGTAGGTGTTGCTGTCAGTGTGGATGCCGTCGGGGAACCAGGCTGCCATGCTCTCCCCAACCAGGCGCCCAAAGGCTGCCCCTGCTCACAGAGAGGTGCCGGGAGTGGGCGCAGGGATTCTCCCAGGCCAGCCTCATGGCACTGCTGGGAATGGGGACACCTGGGGACATTCCATTGTGGCCAGGCAGGTTGCTCCCTCCTCCTGCCCTGTCCACATGGGGTACAGGCTCTCACCAATGACGAAGACAGGCATGAAGGCTCCACAGGGCACCGGAATAGTGGTGGCCAAGGCTGACATCCAGAACTGCACAGGGGACACAGACAGGTTAGTTGCCCTCTCTGCTGCAGCCCTGCCTCCTGTCCCTGCTGTGCCCCACCACTGGTTGCCCTGGAGCAGGACACGGACACCACATCATGCCATGGGGCAGCCTGCCAGCACCTCCCAGCCAAGATTCCTTTGATGACATGTTGGGGACACCCAGTCAACACCTTGGTGGCCTCTGGGAGCAGCCACTCAATGCCTCCCAGTGCTACCTCACTAGCAACCACCCAGCACCTCTCTAGTGGCATCCAGGAGCCCGTCCCCAGAGCCAGGAGGCACCCACCTTCATGAGGATGAAGACAACAAGGGTCACAAAGACATTGGAGCGGGGGTGGCGCCAGGCCTCCAGGATGCCCAAGTACTCAAACTCATCACTGACCCCCTGCTTGGCCCATGTCTGGTTGTCGAAGAGCGTCACCAGGGTGTCCTTCTGGGTGAGCTGGCAAGGGGCAGGAGTCAGCTGGGGCTGGCGATGACCCCAGAGCAGAGACTGTTGTGCCACCCCACGGTGGGTACCTGGCCGGCCATGAACTGTCCAAAGCCAGGTGGGAAGGTCAGCGTGGAGATAAGCAGCGTCACCAGGGCAGGGAAGAGCAGGCGCCTGGTGGGATGGCACAGGGCAGGGGTTGACGGTGCAGCCTCCGCTCCACTGCCCCAGTGCCAGGGACCACCGGGCACCTACTTCTTCATGAGAAAGCGGTTGATAGTCTTCTGGCGGCGCATGAACTGCACGATCTTGCGGTTGAGGTAGACAAAGAGGGCACCCCCGAAGCCACTGGCAATCCTGGGCAGAGGCAAGGGGTGAGCACCCACATGTCCTGCTGCCACTGCCATCACCAGCAGCATCACCACTACCCCGGAGCCATGGAACGGGTGCCACGGTGGGTGCACTCACCCGATGACGGCAAAGGCTGGCAGCTCCTGCAGGTCGAAGGGGAAGTCAAGGCGGAAGCGGGTCTTGAACAGTGCTGTGATCGTCTCTGGGGGAGCGTCAGGGTCAGCAGGGCTGGACAGGTGAACCCCCATGCCCTCGACCCCACTTGGAGGTACCTTCATCCTTGTTCCAGACGGCGAGGACCCGGAAGATGAAGGCACTGAAGGTGGCAGCGAAGAAGCCACGCCAGTAGTTGCGAACAGCAAAGAAGGTGGAGGTGACCTCGATGCTGAAGAGGACGCCTGGCACCAGGGGGAAGAACACGAGGGAGGCGGCGAAACCCAGGTAGGTCCTCGGCACCTGGCATGCTTCCCACCCTGACCCCATGCTCGTGCACAGCCTGCGGGGGTCCAGCCAGCCCCACGGACATGCTATGGGCCGGTTCAAGGTCTTCCCTGGCAAAGCACGTGGCCGGTCCCCCTCTGGCAGCAGTGGGTACAGCAGAGCAGGAGCCAGCGCCAGCAAGAGGGTAGCGTGGGGATGTGAGTAGAGACATGGCGGCACTGGGGTGGAGGGGGCGCACACAGATGGACAGACAGACAGATGGGGCAGTGCAGCAGGCAGAAGGCAAGGGAAGAGTTAGACACATCACCAACCTATGGGCAGGGCTCAGCAGGGCCGGAGCGAGAGGCTCCCTGTAGCACAGGGTGGCAGGGGAGAGGACGAGAGCAGACGTTACACCTCCGGGAGGATGATGCCCGCTCCTCCATTCCTCCTCCCTGCGGAGCAGCACTGCCCTCTCCCATGCCGGCCATCCTGGGGGTCCTGCTCACCTCACCAGGTGGACCCTGGTGCCCGGGTGGGAGGTGCGTGGGGTTTCAGGGGGCCCAAGGTGACCCTACCTCCAATGGGGGCGGCGAAGCAGCAGCCAACACCGACGGCACAGGCAGCTGCCAGCATTTCGATGTTCCTCGCCTCGTTCTGCAGGTGGGCCGGGGCTGAGTGAGCACTTCCCCTTGCCCCACTGTGCCCTGGGTGCTGTCAAACCACCTGGCACAGGTGGAGCCACCCTGGGGCCAGCCAGCCCTGCTCACCTCATAGATGCCCCCGAAGAGGGAGAGGAAGCGGCTGAGTAGGGCTGCGCACATGCTGGCGATGTGGACGAAGGGGCCCTGGGAGGACAGCAGGGGGGCTGAGGATGGTGCCCCCCAAAGCCCCCTACCCGATCTGTATTGGTCACTGCCCTTACCTCCTTGCCCAGGGGCATACCGCTGCCCAGGGCACACGTCAGCCCAATCACCTTGGCCACGAAGGTCTTGAGGGTGAGGTATTCCTTCAGCACGACACCTCGCAGGATGGTCTTCATCTCAGGGATCCCTGAGCCTGGCACCATGGGAACAGCCCTGACCCACAGCCATGGAGAAGGGATACTGGGGAGCACCTGCTCCATAGTTCTGGGGGGTATCCTTGATGCTCTCCCACAGCCCACTGCCATAGGGGGACCCCAGAGACATCTCTCCACCTCTCCCCACAGTACCAGTTGGTAGGAAGAGCCCAATGGCCACATAGGGACAGCTCAACCCACAGCCCCGCAGGGTCTCCAACTCCATTGGCCACAGGAGACCCTCTGAAGACCAGCTCTTAGCCCTAGGAAGACATCCAAGACCCCTAGCACCATAGCCCAGGAGGACACCAACCCCTTTACTCACAGGAGATCCTCTTAAGACAAGTCCATAACCCTTAGAAGAACCCCAGGCCCATAGTTCAGGAGGACATCCACCCCTTAGCTCCCAGAAGACCCTCTGAGTACTAGGCCATAGCCCTTGGAAGACCTCCAGGACCCCAACCCCATAAACCAGGAGGATACCCACAGACCCAGGGATGGGACACCCCACTAGGGTGCAGGTAGCACATCCAGTGCCCTACCCACGGCCTGGGGCGCAAGGATCTGGGTGAAGCCAGCTGAGAAGGTGATGAGCACAGTGGGGTAGGTGACCCAAGCCAGGTATTGCAGCAGCACGTTGGTGTCCAGGCCCCCGTACATCCACTTCTGGGCTGTGGGCACAGCCGGCCGGGTGGGTCATGGGTGGCAAGCAGTGTGGCGCAACGCTGCGGTGCGGCCATCCCTTGCCCCGCCACGGCCCCAGGAGCATGCACCACGCTGCCAGCTCACCTTGGAGGCAGGTGGCGATAGCAAAGTCCATGGCCCAGCTGACCAGCGCCATGACCAGCCCCAGGAGAATGAGGAAGACCCAGTCCTCGCCCACTTTGGAGATGAGGAACCGCTGGCACTGCAAGCCGCAGACTGTGGGCAAAAGGTCAGGCTGAGGGCTGGGTGCCCCATGGCTGGACACCAGCACTCACAAGCCGCAGCACCGACCCAGCACCCTCCAGCGCACAAGCACCGGCCACCACAGCTGTGACACCACCACGGGCAGGAACAGCGAGACAAACGGCACCGCCGGGCACATGCCTCCCACCAGCACAGCTCCCCTGGCACGGCCCCCGGCGGAGGAGCTGGGCCCCCCCCCAACCCATCTATTTTGAGCCATTGTGTCCCTGCTGCCTGGCGGGCAGGTGGCATTGTCCTCGGCGTCGGTGTCCCGTAACAGTCAGAGAAATCTTATCTGCTGTCACTGTGGGCAGCCGTGCCCAGAGTGCCCAGACCATGCGTTGCTGTGGGGCTGTGCCCACCGGTGTCCCCCTTACCCCTGTCCCCATCCCTGGTGGCCCTTACCGCGGCAGGGGGCACAGCGGCCCTGGGTGTACTCCAGCAGCTCGGAGGGGCGGCGAGGCCGGTGGGTGCCCCCTTCTCCTTTCTCCTGCTGCAGCCGCAGCCGGGCTGCTTCATCCTTGGCAAAGGTGCCCAGGTCCTGCGTGTAGCGCCCATACATCTGGGGAGAAGAAAGGTGCAGGGAAGTCAGAGGGGGGCTGGCACCTCAGCTGCTGTGCCCAAGTGGGGAAACTGAGTCAGGGGAGCGGCAGGCACGCTGGCATGGCCTCCAAGTACCAGAGGGTACCAGGCAAGGCAGTATAGGGCCATGGAACCCCAGGGGAAGGGGCTGGGCAGATAACGATCTAGGGATCAATGAGGACAGCTTTGCCCACGCTCCCAGCACAGGCAGCCAGCACTGCTGGTACCAGTCCCTGGCCCTGCCCAGGTGCCCTGGGCACTGGGCTGGGCTGGCGGAAGGTGGGGAAGGGCCTCCGGCAGTGGGAGCGCAGCCAGTTTGGCCAGGAGACTTTCTGAGGGCTGTTATTGGGGTTGTGCTGGTGCTCCGCAAGCAGCTCCTCTTGGCATCACTAAAAGCAACGCTGAACTCCCCGCTAGGAGACAGGCTTGGCAGGCCACGTGTGACGTGAGCTGTCCGGTCTCAGCCATGGCAGAGGGGCAGTATGGCAGGGAGGGTGCTGGGTACCCCCCAGGCTCGTGGGAGCGAGAGGCACAGCATCAAGCATGGGGCATTCCCTGGGTGGTGAGGAGTGGATTTTGGGGAGCAAGGGGGTGCAGGGGGCTCCACGCCCCTTGTGTGCCTCCTGTCCGGCCGCGGCACGTGGCCTGGCCTTGGCAGGGGGGTGGCCCTGGCAGTGCCCCTGGTGCCAGCCAGGAGCTCTTTGTGTCCGTCCTCCCTGCAGAGCCGGGGGCATTTGTCCTGCGCTGGCAGGCACTGCCAAGGACTCGGTTGCTTGGATTCCGCCTCACTCCCCCCGGCATGACCTGAATGCCAAGCGCCAGAGGTTGGCCCGGGACAAAGGGAGGCTTCAGGGCTGTGGGGGCCCTGCCAGGCTCCCATGTCAGGACGACGTGAGCCCCATGCCGATGCCGTGCCCACCCGCTGTGGTGTGCCAGCGCAGCGCGTGGCTGCCCAGCCGAGGCGCAGCCGCCCTCCTCCCTGGCACGGCCCGTGCTGGCACCCAGCAGAGGGGCAACGCCGTGGGTGGGCACTGCGCTCAGCACATGGGCAGCCCAGGCCTAGCACCCTGGTCATCCTCACCAGCCCCAGCCTCCTGGCATGTGCCAGCTCTCCGTGGGGATAGCACCAAGGTGTATTTCTCACGGGGCATCGCTCCTGCCCAGGTCCCTTTGGCTAGGAGAAGAAAGCAGCCAGAATGGCGCCAGGTGGATTCTCTGCTGCCTAATACCCGGGTTGTGCTTGGCAGTGGGAGGGAGGGGGGTGATACAGGTAGGGGGGGCATATTCATTTCCATTGCTGACCCCTTCCTGGCATGCCCCCAAACTCCTGCCCAGCACGGGCTCAGCCTATGGAAATACGCTGGTGGGAAGGCACAAGTGAGGCAGAAATGCCTGCTTGGTCTCCTCAGGGGTCCAGATCAAGCATCGGCTGCCGGAGGACCCCAGCCCCACACGGGGCCCTGTGTTCAAAGGCTGCCTTCGGACGAAGCTTGTTTCCACTGGAAGATGAAACAAGCCAGGACCCCAAGGAGCTGCTGCCCCTTGCCAAGTGCCTGCCTCCCCCAGCCCCACTGCCACCCCACGGCCAGCCCCACGCTGAGTGCCCACGAAGGGGTTTGGTGCCACCTCCTGGGGCTGTGCCCCCGATTTGGGGTCACCCAGCCACGGGGGGATCCAGCCTGCTTGTGAGGGAGGACTTCGCTCCCCCTCTCCCCACCGTTTGCAGCCAAACCCACTTGCAACAACATAAGTACAAGAGAAGGAGGCGCGTCACCGCGCTGCCACCTGCCACCCCAAGCCACCCCTGTGCCCCGTGCCACAGCCCCACGGGCAGGACGTGGGATGCCAGGGGTGCCGGGAAGCTGCAGCCACCATGCCCGTAGCCCTGGCACGGCCGTGGGGCCTTGGAGAAGGCCAGCGGTGGGCTCATCTCCTTCCTCCTCCTCCTCCCACTTGGGTTATTTTTCCACAAAGGCCTTTTGAAACACAAACAGCCCCGGGACTCCGGCCTCCGCCGCGAAGCAGCTGAACAATCACAGTGCTGGGCAGGCAGGGAGTGGGCACGGGGAGGGGGGGAACCTGGCAGGGGGCACCCAGGGACACAAGCGCGGGCCAAGACCGCTATGTTGGTGCTGGGCTCCGGCGCTGTGGGCACGGGCCATGCCGCAGCCCCTGGGCAGTGCCTGCTGCGCCACAGCGATGCTGCGCCTGCGGCGGGTGCTGGCATCTGGCGCTGCTCTGTCCCTGTGCCACTCTGTTCCAGAGCACCCAGCTCGCCTGGCAGCAATGCCCACCTCCACAAGGCCAGTGGCAGCCAATCTTCCCTCCAAAAATTATGATTCTGGGGGGGGTCCCTCGCTGGCAGCGGGCAGGCAGAGGCTGGGGGGGTGTCACGCTGGGCGTCTTAGCCAGGCTGTAATCGCCCTGAGCGGCTCCGCGGCGAACAAGGGCAGTTTGTCAAGATTAATCCGCAGCCCCTAGGGGCCCTTTGCCCCCCCCCCACCCCAGCAGCTGGACATGCGGGGGGCACCGGAGCCGGCGTGGACCCTGGCACCTTTAGCATGGCCAGGGGCTCTCATGGGTACCTGCCTGGCACAGGGTCCTCAGGGAGGGATGTTGTGGTCTAAGGAGACCTTGAGAGCTGGGGCTGTGGCACCCTGGGACTGGTGATATCTGGGGTGGAGTAAGGATGTGGGGTGGGGGTCTTTGGTCACAGCCCCACAGCCTGGCTGTGATGCCCCAGAGCTGTCCCCAGGGCAGTCTAGCCCGTGCCAGGCTCCAGCTGGATCCTGATCCCCCTGGCAGGTGCCAGCAGGAGCTGGAGGTGGCTCAGATGCACTGGGGAGGTGTGTGCACAGGCAACTCCGGAAAGCCAGGTGTGAGGCTGTGGGACTGATGCCCGCACCCAGCCTCACCCACAAGCCCCAGGGGGTTTTGTGAGCCTCACCACAGCCCAGAGGCCACGGGCACGGGTGCTCTGGTGCACCCAGGGCACGGGTGCTACCCCACCCAGAGGAAGGAGGGCAAAGTCTGCCGGTGCTGCGCAAGGCTGTCCCAATATCGGCCCAGCGTTCCTCTCCTCCCATGCTGACCGCAGGCTCCTCTGCCCACAGTGCCCGGCTGGGCTGGTCTCTCTGCCACCCACAGTGGACACAGCACTGGGAAGAAGCTCCCCCACACCCTGTGTCAGACAGTGCCCCTGTTGTGCCCCGGCTTGTTCCCTGGCTCAGCCCAGCTGCGGAGGCACCGCGGGGCTGATAAGATCACGGAGACGCTAGACAAAGCCAGGGCTCCCATGGCCAGCCAGTGCCCCGCATCCACCCAACAGTGATGGGGAGGGGCAGCTCGGGGTTGGCACTGAGGGGGACCCCCAGACGAGGGCTCTGGGTGCTTAAAAAGATGGTGCAGAGGGTGCTTGGTGCAGCAGCACCCGAACACCGACTGGTGCCCACAGCCCGGTTGGGTGAGCCCCATTGGGTCTGGTCCTACTTGTACCAACCAGCTCAGGCTCTCGGCAAACTCGAACAGCCGTGGGCACGGGTGCCTGACAGCAGCTCAGCCCCCTTTTCCCTGCCCACCTCCCCACCTTCCCATCTCTGCCTGGCTGAAAGCCTTCACCAGGGCAAAGTACCTGTTTCCTGAGCCACCCTGGGCACCATCCCAAGCAGAGTTCGGGGAGAAGCACCTTTGCCCGGGATGTCTGAGGGCTGGGGGCAGCGGAAGGGCTGTGGGCACGGCAGGGAGGGAGGGCACCCCCGGAGCTGCTGAAGTTGTAAACATGGGGCTAAGGTTGCAGGCAGAGGAGATACGGTATCTTAGGGGGCAGAGGGCCGGGAACACGCAGTCCGGAATGGGGTGAAGGGTGCCCGGGGGAAGCCTCGCAGGGTGGGCACCACCTGATGACGAGGGGATTTGGGGAGCGGGAATGAAGGGCATGTAGAAGTTGTGCCTTGGCCGTGGGGGCTCAGGTGGGCTCCTCTGCTGCTGGAGAAGGGGGGTGGGCTGCGGGGTGGCACTCCCACTCCTCTGCCCTTCTCAGCCCCAGCCTGGAGCCAGTCCCCCCCCGCACCCCGGTACTCACCAAGGTCTGCTCATACTGCAGCGCCCGCTGCGCCTCGCTCTCCGAGGCCATGGCACGGGGGCTGCTGCTGCTGCTTCTACCCGTACCCGTGCCCGGTGCCCGCGGCGGCTCCTCCCGGTCTGTGCGGGGCGGACCCGGAGCGATGCCCGGGGGAGGGACCGGCTGCGCTCCGCCCCGCACACAGCCGGGTAGAGATGGAGGAGCCGGGATGGGAGGCTAACCTTCTCGTCCCCGCCGATGCCCGCGCCTGGCTGAGCTCAGCCTTGGGGTGCAGCACCCTCGAAATCTCACAAGGAGCCCCACAGGGTGCGCAGAACCTCAGCATCCTCGCCCGGGAAGGGCTGAGCTCGAAGCCGTCGAGGAGCTGGTCCTTACCGCGATGATGCTCAGCGCTGCGCGGGAGGAGGAGGATGGTGATGGGGGGCTCCGCTCGTGGTTGCTGAACCCACCGCGCAGCCAGAGCTCAGCCCTTCTCTGCAGGCAGAGCGGAGCACTAAGAATCCTTGAGCGAGGCGATCCAGCATGACAAGCCGGACGCTGGCACCTGCGCCTCCTCCCTGGGGCACTGCGTGGCACCTCTATGCGCAGTGAAAGATGGATCCCGTGCCACTGCCAGGCTGGTGTTTCACTGGACCAGGAATGGGCTAGTTTGCACCGCCCCGGTGCCACCCTCCGGTTTGACGTTGGCACCCCCAGGGGTGGATGGTGATGGCTGGGCTGGGGGCAGGGTACTGGTTTGCGGCAGGGAGGCAATAAAATGGGCTGCCTGCTCATTGTGTCCCTGGGCACGGAGCTCCCTCCTCACTCGTCAACTCCTGGCACTGCCCTGCCACAGCGGGACATTCATCCGGAGGGGCTGCCCCGTGCCAGGACACACGCTTTGCCCGCTGCCACCAGCATGCCCGGTTGTGGGCCACCAGCACGCTGCAAGGCTGCTGTGGGTGCCACCACCCTGCTGGCCTACGTTCCCAAGGGCATGGATAGGAAGGACACCCAGGGCTCTGTGCCAGACTAGTATGTCCCAGTGCCATCTTCATATTGCCCTGCCACTACCCCAGTCTAGCCCAGTGTCGACTCTGATTCCATCCCGGTACAGGCTAACACTGTCCCACTCTAGCAGCGTCGTTACGGCAGTATAGAATCATAGAATCATGGAATCATAGAATCACCAGGTTGGAAAAGACCCACCGGATCATCGAGTCCAACCATTCCTATCAATCACTAAACTGTGCCCCTCAGCATCTCGTCCACCCGTCCCTTAAACACCTCCAGGGAAGGTGACTCAACCACCTCCCTGGGCAGCCTGTTCCAGTGCCCAATGACCCTTTCCGTGAAAAATTTTTTCCTGATGTTCAGCCTGAACCTCCCCTGGCAGAGCTTGAGGCCATTCCCTCTCATGCTGCCCAGCAGAGCCCAGTGCCACTTTCCCTACAGCTCCAGCGTTGCTCCAGTATAGCCCTGTACAGTTCTGATGCTGTCCCAGTTGTCCTAGTTTAACCCATCCCAGCGCAGTGATGTCCCTAGAAGTGTCCCAGACCTCCACATTGGCAACTGAAGGGCAGGTGGCAGCACTGGGGCTCCCACGGGCCCCAAGAGCCCTTAGTCCAGTGCGTCTGTACTGGGGTGACTGGGTGAGCACTGCCCCACTGCCGTGGCGCTGGGACAGGCAGCAGTGTGGCACACCCAGCCCCAGGCACTTGGCCCCAGGCATCTCCGTGGGCATCAGCTGGCCCAGGGCGCCCAGCTTGGCTCTTCATGCCATCTCAGAGGAGCGGGGGACAGAGCCCAGCTGTCCCTGAGCCAACGCGCACTGTCCCAGGGTAGTGAGTTGGCAGGTTCTGCCATGGACATAGGCAGGGCTGGCATTGTGGCCCCAGCTGTCAGCACCAGATCCCACTCTGGTACCCTCCGCTGATGCCCTACGCACAGCACAAAGTGTGCCCCTAGCCTGGCACTGGCTCCCCATGCCCCCCACATGCCTCCCCCAAAATCAGCACAGCCAGGACCTGCAAATCCCACCAGGGCCCAGCACAGGATGCTGCTGTCAGGAAGACACAGGGAGTCAGGAGGGCAATATCTCTGATTTTAATAAATACATTAGGATCCCCGTCCCTGGGCACCATAAATTATGCCACAAGCCCATGTGAGCTGGAGACAGAGGGATTTTACACTATGTACAAGGCAGGCATGCTGCCTGCTGTGCCCGTGTGCTGAGGGGCTTGAAGAGGGAGAGTAGTGGGTGCCCTGGCCTCCACCAGCCGGGCTGCTGCCTGCTGGCGCGACTGGGCAGGGCAGCCCCGGCACTGCAGCTGTGCCGAGATGGGGTGCCCAGGCTGGGCATCTGGCTGCGCCCACCCTGCCATGCTCCTCTGTGCCCCCGGCTCGTTGCAGGGGCGGTGGGTGGTGGGGAGCCCTCACGGCCCCCAGCCTCACTGCGCACTCATCCTGCTCTGGGGAGAGGTCACTGCTCAGCGGCTCCACGCCTCCACCCTGGCATCACGGACCTTCTCTTGTGCATCTGGGGGGGCATCTGGGGCTGCGAGGTGGGAACATGGGGCTGAGAGATGGGCACGGTGGGTGCCAGGAGGGCACTGGTGTTGTCCACAGCCCTGGCTCGGCACCCAAGGGGGCTGGGGAGGTGCATGGGCTGGGGGAGTGTGGGGGAGCAAAGCCCATATAGTATCATAGAAGCACCAGGTTGGAAAAGACTCACCGGATCATTGAGTCCAACAATTCCCATCAATCACTAAACCATGCCCCTCAGCACCTCATCCACCCGTGCCTTAAACACCTCCAGGGAAGGTGACTCAACCACCTCCCTGGAGAGCCTGTTCCAGTGCCCAACGACCCTTCCTGTGAAATATTTTTTCCTGATGTCCAGCCTGAACCTCCCCTGGCGGACCTTGAGGCCATTCCCTCTCGTCCTGATCCCTGTCACTTGGGAGAAGAGACCAGCTCCCTCCTCCCCACAACCTCCTTTTAGGTAGTTGTAGAGAGCAATGAGGTCTCCCCTCAGCCTCCTCTTCTCCAGGCTAAACAATCCCAGCTCTCTCAGCCATTCCTCATAAGGCCTGTTCTCCAGCCCCCTCACCAGCTCGGTCACATGTGAGCTCACTCACCTCGGCACTTGGTGCAGCAGGGGTTGTCCCTCCTGGCAGGGCTGGCACAGACAGCTGGCGGGCACTCCTGGCGCTGGCAGTGTGTCTCCCCGGACTGTGTGGCAGAAAGAGGAGCTAAGCATGGTGGCCCGAAGGCTGTCAGCTCCTCGGGGTGCAGCGGGTCCCTGGGGTGTCACCCTGGGCTGCTCTCCTACCCCTCTCCAAAGTGCTGTGGCCTGGCACAGGGGCACCTCTGCTATCCCTGCTGCCTTCCACGTCCTGGCACACTCACCACACACCAGCACAGGATACACTTCATTTCTCCAAAGGGGGGGACAGAGGGGTGCCAGCTCTCGTTGTTGAGGTACCAGCGGCGCCCAAAGCGGCACGCCCGGGGCCCGTCTGCCTGCATGGTGTCGGCCAGCTCGGGGACGCTCTTCTCAGAGGCTGTGGGAAAGGGCACAGGGAGGCTGCTCACGTGCAGCACACGCACCTTGTGGCATCACCGCAGTGGAAGGCACAGGCTATGCCAGGAGAGCGGAGAGCAGGGAGTGGGGGGTGCAGGTACCTGGGCACTGCTTGCAGCAGTCAGAGGGGCTGGCTCGCACAGGATTGGCACAGGTGAGCTGTGGGCACTGCACCTTCTCACAGTGAACTTCACCTGTAGTGCCCTGCGGGGAGCATGGGGACTTACTGGGGCATGGACCAGTTGCTACAGGGCATGAGCCTCCCTCCCCGGTTTGAGCCCCAGCTGAGGGCACCCATGGCTGCAGGGGCAGCTCTGCCACTGGACCAGACCACGGTGCCGAGACCTGCTCTTACCTTGCAGGTGCAAATGGCACATTTGATGAGGCCAAAGGGAGGCACGACAGGGTGCCAGCGGGTGCCAGAGCCTCGCCACGTCTTGTCCCCATCAAAGTAGCAGCCTGGGAGAGGAGGAGGAGGTAGGCACAGCTCCCATGGGGGTGCAGGGGAGGCCAGGGAGGCAGAGCTGCCCCCTCAGCCCATGCCCCCTGGGACTCACCCTCACTACTGTCCCGTGCCCGCTCCAGCTTCAGCTCCTCCTGCTCTGTCTTTTCTACAAGGATGAGGAAGGCCATGAGGGAGGGCACAGGTTCAGAGGGACTCCCCCACCACGTACCCACAGGGAACCCCTCTGCCTCCCCAGCCCCACATGGGCGACTTCCCCTGGCCCCCGGTACCTTCGCAGATGGGGCAGCACAGGTCCTCTGGGTGCACCTGGCGAGTACAGTTGAGGGGCTGGCACAGGATGGGGTCACAGATCACTGTGCGCTTCTGGGGAGAGCAGGTATGGGGTTCATTACTGGGGGTTTCTGCTGATACGTAACTGCCCCCCACATTTCCCACTCCTGGCCCGTACCTGGCAGCTACAGATGGAGCACTTCTTGTCATAGTCCGGTGCCCAGCGGGTGCCATGTGCCCGGTGCTGCCCCTCAAAGAAGCAGGAGTTGGGGTCTTTCTTCAGCTGTTCCAAGTCTCTGATCTTGGCACTCTCAGAGAGCTCACCCTCCCCTGGAGCCTCTTCCTGGGCCAGGCGGGTCCCTCCTGCATGGCACCGGTTGGGGATGTGCACCTGGATGGGGGAATGGGGCAGGAAGGTCAGCATCGCTGGGGGATCCTGTTTACTGCGCCAAGGGCTGGCTACTCTCCACGGCCAGGGGTGGTGGAGAAAGTGCCCACAACCACAGAGCACACCGTGCTGGGATGCTGGAACCACACCACAGTGTGCCCTCCATCCTGTCCCCCTCCAGACCCACTCTGGACAGTGTGACCTGGTTGGAGAGCCCAGGGGGTGGTAGGGATGGGGAGGGGTGCCCTGCCCAGGTAGGGACCTACCTGTCCCCGCATCTCCCCATGGGGGTGAGCTTTGGTGCTGACTTGCAGGAAAGCCGTGCCTTGGGCCAGGTGCTGCAGTAGGTCGGTGTCCAGGTCCTTCACCACCCCCTGCGCCTGCCAGAGTGAGAGAGGCACCGGGGTGGGCGTGAGAGCTGGCCTGGCCCCTGCCATGGGGCACCCCAACCAGGCACCTGCCTCACCTCAGTGCTGTAGAAACCCTTGAGCAGGCGCTTGTGCTGGTGGGGACGGGTGCCCATCTCGCCCAGCTCGGCTACCCCGTGGAGGTGGGCACTGACGGTGCCATCGGCTGGGCGGCCCAGCCCTGCCACTGAGATCTCATAGTGCAGGTGGCAGTGCTCGTCCAGAGAGAGCCAGGCGTGCCCCCCAGCGCCGCTGCTCACTGGGGGGGACACCAGCTGCCCTGCCAGCACCACGGGCATCTCTGTGCACAGACAGGGACCATCAGAGGTGGTGGGCTGGGGGCTGCCCCATCACCTCTGCCACTGCCCCTGGTGCCCTCTGGGTACCTGTGTAGCGGGCAAGCAGCCCGCTGTAGGGGAGGGAGATGACTTGGCCCCGCAGCTCGCCCTCCACCCAGTCCTTGGTGGCCACATTGAGGAAGAGCTCATTCTGCAGCAGCATGTGGGCATCACGGGCGCTGGGGTTCTGCCAGGTGCCCCGGGCCTTTTGTCAATGGGAGAACACATGGGTTGGGATGGGGACTTGCCAAAGGTCCCCATACCATCCCCCTCAGCACCAGCCAGGGCTCACCAGCCCATCCTTGTAGCCGAGTGTCATGTCAAACAGAATGTTCCTCTTGCTCTTCCGCCGGGGTTTGGTCTCCAGTGTGATGCCCACCACCTCGCTGGCAGCACCCACCACCTGCACCTGCGGGCAGGGTGGCAAAGGGCAGGCTGGTGGGGGCAAGACACCCCTGGGATACCCGTGAGGAAGACGTGTACCTCCCGTTTACCTGGTACTCCAGGGTGCCATTCTTGTGCAATGCCAGCTTGGCTGAGCCCACAGCCCCCGTCTTGGTTGGCAGCAAGGCGTCTGCTCCACACAGCACACTTTGGATGGCTTCGTTCCAGGGAAAGAGGCACAGGGATGATGAGATTTGGGGGGCGGGGGAGTCACGGTCACCCCCTTGCACCCCATGGTGCCCACCCCATGCTCACTGTCACAGCTGCGGCGCGTGGTGATGGTGCCTGCCAGCTGGCGGGCGTGCCGGCCCTCTGTCTCTGCCACGATGCGGAGCTTCCCCTGCACCAGCCACTGCAGCTCGTGGGCAGACAGCTCGCTCAGCACCTCCGCGAAGTCAGGGTCCTGCCGGGGGTGGGCACAGTGTCACGGCTGAGCCCTGGTGTGACATGCATTGCGGCTGCCAGGGCACACGGGGGGACAGGTGGCTTTACCTCCATGGTGATGTTGGCGTGCACTTCCCGCAGCAGCTGGCCCTGGTGCAGGATGCGGACCCGCAGCGGGACCCAGGGGGATTCTGGCCATGGCAGATGGGTTTGAATGTGCTGGACCAGGGGCCTGTGACCACCATCCCTTTGCTCCCAAACCCACCCCTTTTCACCTAGTACCCCCCAAACTCCTGCATGTGATCCCTCCACTTTCTTGCCAGCTCTCTGTCCTGCACACCTCAACCCCTGTGCACACGGTGACACCCATCATCTCCTCCTTCACTCCCCACATCCTCCCACAACCCACACCAGCCCCATTCTTCTGTATGCTGACTCCTACACCCCACGTGCCCTCCAGCACTCCCCAACCCCACTCCCCTCATAAATACACCCCCCTCATCCATGCAAACCCCAACCCCTATACACCCTACAACCCCGTACACCCCGCACAGCCCCTGTGCCCACCCTGAACCCTATATCTAGCCCCCATCCCGAGCCATGCATGCCCCCCAGCCCTTTGCAGCCCCCCACCCCGGGCAGTGCCAGGTCCCGTGGTTGCTTGTGCCAGCCCTCACCCCCAGCACCTGGTTCCAGCAGCCCCCGGGCCATAAGGATGAAGTGCAGGTTGTTCTCAGTGTCACTGAGCGTCAGCATGGCCATGCCCCCGGCGCCCAGGTGCGTGGGGTCCGATGAGGTCAGGATGGCACTAAATGTCTCTGAGTGGGGAGAGGGGGCGTGAAGGGCGTCCCAACGGGCACCCACCGGGTGAGCATGCAGAAGCTGGTCTTACCGGCAAACAATGCCCGGTGCTTGACGATATGCCCATGGACCTCTCCGGAGGGCTGTGCCCGGGTGATGAGGGACACGCGGAGCTGCTCCCCACGCAGCAGCTGGATGTTGGCCTTGGACACTGTCCTCCACATCCCACAGAGCTGCGGGTGAGGGCACGGGTGGGCAGGGGCCGGGGGGCACAGCCTAACTGGGCAAGGGAAAGAAGGGGTGGTGCCCCCCTGCCCTCCCAGTCCCTCTCACCATGCCGTCCTCGGGGGCAGCGCTCTTCTGCACAGGGTGTTCGAACAGCACGTTGCCCTCAGGGTCACTGAAACGCACCCGGCTTGGCCGCCCCAGCCTGTGGGCACCCGGGGGGTGAGCACGGACCTCCCGACCTGGCCCCCTCTCCCCCAGCACCACCTTCACTCATCAGGGAGGGCACATGGAGCAGCGGTTTGGGGCGAGCAAGAGAAGGAAGACAGCCTTATGGCAGTGCCACGCACTGCCCACCCCCGGGCTGGCCCAGTGCCACTGTCCCACTGGGTGTCCCTGCCCTGGAGCAGTGCCAAGGGGTCCCCTGGGCTGCCCTGTCCCAGGACAGTGCCAGGCTGGCACCGTGCAGGAGCAGCATTCCCACTGGGAAAGGCAGCAGGGCAGGACCCACCAGGAGTGGAGCGCTCAGGCCCAGCTGTAAATTAGGAAGTTTTTCAGCTCTGTTTGGCTCCTGCAGTCGGAGCTGGAAATTAGTCACCACTTTACTATGCAAAGGGGGCTGGAAGTGAGGAAGAGCAGAAGAAACTGGAGCGAGAAGGAGGGAGGGAGAGGAGAGGAGAGGCTCAGCTGCTGGCAGGCGTGCGGGGAGGGCATGGTTAAAATCGGGACCCCAGTGGCAGTGCCCCGGTGCTGGGGCAGAGCTCGTGGGGTGGCTTGGTGCCTCTGCCCTGCTGCACCCATATCCTCTGTGGAGCCCTGGAGGCGTTCCCAATTGTTCCTGCTACAGACCTGGAGGCAAAGGGGTGAGGCCAGGGTGGTGCCACGAGCGTGCTGGGATCTGGGCTACTCACACGGGCTGGACCCCCATAATATCACCCCCCCTCCCCGAATCTCTCGCTCTGCCACCAGTAGGGGACATCAGAAGGGAAACTGAGGCACAAGCACCATTGCACCTCGCCCTTTTCCATAGGGGTACCTGCTGTGCCAGCTTGGATAGGGCACAGGACTTACCGCTCGTAGCTGATTGAGAAGAGCAGGTAGGAGCGCAGCAGGGTGAAGCGAGCCTTGGCCACTGCACTGGAAGTGGGGTGCCATGGCTCCGAGCCGCTCGTCAGCAAGGCCACGAACTCTGGGGAGGGGATGCTGCAGGTGGTGGGAGGCCCAAGGGGGTGTCCCAGGCTCCAGCTGTCAGCTCAGGTATGGGCTCACCTGTGCGGGTGTCGTCACGGGCCAGCCCCTCAGAGCTTAGATAGGAGCGGTCATTGTAGGGCTTGTTCAAGTCATCCTCCTTGTCCTGGAAGTACTCAAAGGTGTCGAAGTGGGTTGCAGGGCTCTTCTCTGGGGGGTCAGGCAAAACTGACATGGGTTGGGCACAGGACAGAAACCATCGCACCAGGGTGCTTGTGCTCGAGAGCTCAGGGTGGGGAGGGCAGTAATAAATCCCCCCTCCCAAGACAGGCCGAGATGTGCCCTGCAAGTCACCCCAGGGCTCTGTGCTGTGGTGCCCGGGGACACTCGGAACACAGACAGACAGCAGGGTGCTTATTGCTGTGCACCCGACCTGCAACGCTCCCAGGGCGCTTCAGCGATACTCGTGCCCATCAGGGCTTCCCCCTGCACCCTGCAGGCAGCCCAAGAGCACCGGAATCCCCCATAATGCAGCAGGCAGCCCTTTCTGGCGGGTAGGTGTGCAGGTTGCCCCCTTTCCTGTGCCCACTGTGGGCGGCTCACCTTTGGGGCAGGTGGGGCAGCAGTGCCCAGGCAGCAGCGCAGCCCGGGGGCAAGCGGGTGCAGGGCAATCCTGCTTCATGTTCTTGCAGTTTACTTTCCCCGCTGGCTTCCCCCGTTGGTTCCTCAGCTGCGGGAGGGCAGAAGTGTCAGGGAGAGCTGAGGCAAAGCGTGCCAAGGTGTGCCCCCCGGCTCCCCCCATCGTGGCCCATTTCCCAGACACCTTGCGCAGCCCCAGCTGCCTGTACGGCGGCCAAGCCCGGGCCCCCTCCCCACGGCCCCAGCCTCGGGGAGCTGCTCGGGGGGAACGAAGGGGCCATCCCCGAAAAGGAGGAGGAAGAATGAAGCCTGATCCCTTAACCCCAATTCTTTCTCCAGGAGGAGACATTCAAGTGTCCGGCTGGCCGGAGGGATCCGCGTTCCCCTTCTCCACAGGGAGAGGGTGCATTGAACGAAGGGGTCGGACTCGCCCCCTGCCAGCCCCCTCCCCAGCAGGGCCGGACCGGGGGTGCTCCCAGGGGCAGGGCGGGTCCCGGGGCACTCACCGGCTCGCAGTGGCAGATCACGCAGCGCATGACCCCGAAGGGCTCCCCGAGGTCCGGGTGCCACGTCTCGTCCAGGGCATAGAAGCGTCCCCCGAAGGCGCAGCCTGTGGAGACCCCCCCGGCCAAACCCCCCCGCCACCGACCCCGCCACGGTCACCTCCGGGCCGCGGGCACCCCCCGCCGCAGCCCCGAGCCCGAGGGGGGCGGGGGCATTGGGGGTGCAGTCATGCGGAACGAAGGGGCGGCGGTGGCATTAGAGGGGTGCAGGGATGCGAGACAAGAGGGGGAGCTGTCGCATTATGGGTGCGGGGATGCGGAACAAGGGGGGGCGGTGGCATTAGAGGGGTGCCAAGATACAAGACAAGGGGGGGTGCGGGAAAAGGGGGTGCAGTCATGCGGGACAAGGGCGGGGGCATTGGAGGGCTGCGGGACAAGGACGGGGTGCAGAAAAGGGGGGTATGGGGATGCAGGACAAGGGGGGGCGGTGGCATAAGATGGATGTGGGACAAGGACGGGTGTGCAGAAACGTGGGGTGCGGGTGTGAGGGGCAAGGAAAGGGGTGCAGAAAAGGGGGGTGCGGGCGTGCGGGACAAGGACAGGGGTGCAGAAAAGGGGGGCGCGGGTTTGCGGGACAAGGACAGGGGTGCAGAAAAGGGGGTGCGGGCGTGCGGGACAAGCACGGGTGTCATTAAGGAGGGGCGCACGGAGCGGGACACGAAGAGGGGGTCCTGCCAGCGGCTCGTAGGGACGAGAGGAGCCCAGGACCCCCCCGTCCTACCTGCGGCGCCGCCGGGGGGCAGCGGGTCGGTGTCGGGGCGGATGGGCAGGGCGAGCTTGGGGCGGGCGGCTCGGGCGGGCGGCAGCGGGGCGAGGGGCGGCAGCAGGGCGAGCGGCAGCTGCAGGAGGGCGAGCAGCGGCTGCAGGGCGGCGCGCATGGTGCCGGGCGGGCGGCGGGGAGCGGGGGGGCGGCCGGGGGCGGGGAGGTGGGGGGGCCGGGCGCTGCCGGGCGCTGCCGCCGCCTCTGCCCGGCCGCCAGCCCCGGCTCCGCTTTATAGGCGGTGGCATCGGCGAGCGGGAGCTGCGAGCCCTGTGCAAACAAAGGCCCCGCTAATGAGGCGCAGGCAGCGGCCGGGGGGGCTGGGGGACGAGCCCCCGCTGCTCTCCGACACCCCCTTCCCCCCTCGCCCCCCGGCCCCGCCGCCCAGGCCGGGCACGGGGTGTCCTGGGCGCCCCGGGGCGTGGGGGACCCTCGTTGTCACCCTCTATCCCGACCGTGGGGTGCCCCTGGGTACAGAGCATCCCGGCTTACATGCCACCCCCAGGGAGTGGGGCACCCCCGGGCACCTTGGGGACACCCCCCTAGTCCACTCAACACCCACTAGGACGCAGGGTGCTCTGGACACACCGTCACCATCCATAAAACTTGGAGTATTCCTGGACACAGGGTGCTGCGGACACACCATCACCATCCACACACCCTGCGCAGAACTTGAGGTGTTCCTGGGCACCTAGGTGTGCCCCATCCACGTGCCCTCCTAGAAAATGAGGTCCACAGGAATCCCCTATTCACAAAAACCTCCTTGGGAATAAAGCATTCGTGGGGCAGCCCTATCCTCAACTCACATGCTCCCCCCTGGCATGGGGCATCTCCTGAGCACTGGGCATCCTTGGGGTTCCCCATTCGCACAGCTCACCTTCAGGCATGAGCCCCCCCGAGTTTGTTGGCTGCCCCTCAGCACAAGACATCCTGGAGACTTATCCATCTGCTTGGCACCCCAGGACAAGCGGCACTGCAGGGCGCCATCCATCCATCCATCCATCCATCCATCCATCCATCCATCCAGTCCCCTGTGGTACATGGGCCCCTGCAGACCTGTCCCCCACAGCCAGCCCTCCCCAGGACACACAGACACTCCATCCACTCAGCACCCCTGAGCATGTACCCTCAAAGCAATGCCCCCCGCCCCAATCCACATTGCACTCTGCAAAGTCACACACACCCCACGACTTGTGCTCTTGAAATCCCCAAATCCCCCTGCTGCTGTCCACCCTGGGCAGAGGAAGGCTCCAGAGCAGGACCCCGGGTCCCTGCCCGCTGGTGACGGTGGCTGCAGGGTGACAGGAGCCGGGATACCTGGGTTCCCTTGCCCAGGGAAGGGAGGGGGCAGCTGTAGATGAGGCTGAGACAGCAGCACCCAGCACTGCTGGGTTCAACCACACGTGCAGGAGAGGGTGGCAGCAGTGGCAGTGAGCAGTGAGCAGACACGATTGAAAAGCCTGGGGGGAGCATCATCCAGCTGGGGAAACTGAGGCAGGCACCGCTGGGAGGGAGGGGTGGTGGGGAGGAGTGCCAGCATGTGCCACCCATGACCCTGTCTTGCCATCCCCACTGAGGGTGGCAGGGAGGGCTGGTGGGTGCGTGGCGGGCGGGCGCCTGGGTAGGGGAAGGCGGGTAGGGAGGGGAGGAGGGGGAAGCACAGAGCTGCCAAAATCAACTCCGGGCAGTACAAACACCCGGCCAGCTGCGCAGTGTAGCTAGGGAAACACGGCACAGCTGGAGAACAACAGGCCACTGCCTCCTCAGAAAGCTCCTCCTGGTCCTCCCTGGGCCCAGTGAGCAGCTGGGGGGGACAGAGACCACCACCCAGTGCCCCTGGTGCCAGTCCACGAGGGGCTGCCCATCCGCAGTTCGCCTGCAGCCGTGCCATCCTCTTCCCTGCCCTTGTTTGGCACGTGTCCCCGTGCAGCGGGCAGCTCTCCCGGGGAGGGCAGAGGGTGCTGGGGCTTGGCCATGCCAGGGACCTGCCTGGTGGCAGGAGCTTGCGCTGGCACAAGGCAGAGAGGAGCAGCTGGGCTTCCCCCTGCAGGATGGCCCACTGGCATCGCCGGGTCTGGGACAATGCCAAGGCCCCAGGAATCTCCCAGGCATGGCTGCGCCCAACACCTTGCCACTTGCAAGCATTTTCTGCAAGTGGGGACCATGCCTGGCGGCGCAGCACCTCCCGACCCCCGGACCCCTGCCCTTCCTGCTGCCCCCGGTGATGTGACCGACCTGTGCCCTCTCTCTCCTGGCATCCCTGCTAGTCTGGGATCTGGCGGCACAGTGGGCAGGGAAGGCCTGGGGTCTGTGAGGCTGTGCCAGCATCACTGCGTGGTGCCTGCTGCAGTGCAGCATCAGCCCTGGGGGCACAGCAGCACCCGAGTTGGGCCGAGCGAGGAGGAGGCGGGTGGTGGCTCCCAGCCGCCCCACCGGTGCCAGGAATCCAGTGCTGGCTCTGCGCACCCAGAACTCACAGTCTCCTGGCTTAGCCACAGGATGCAGGGAAGCAGCAAGGGAAGCTCCCTCCCCTTTCCTGGGGAAAGGAAGGAGAGATGGAGAACCCGGCTGGTTGTGGCCTTCAGAATGGGGGAAACTGAGGCACAGGGTGGCAGTGTGAAGACCGGGGCTGTGTGGGTGTCTTGGCAGTGCCAAGGGAATGGGGCGTTATGCTGGCACAGGGCTTGGCAGGGTGGGAGAATACCAGGCATCCCTGCATGGGGAAAGGGCATTTCTGCTGCAGTGAGGACCCACTGGCAGGGAGGAAACAGATGTTCCAACCATGCCCGGGTGTCCCTCATTCACAGCCCTGGCTGCCCCTGGAGATGCCGAGGGTTGCCTCCAAGGGCGGCTTGCCAGAGCCTCGGGGGTCCCTGTGCTGGTGGGGAGGGGGTGGTGCTGGCCTGGAACGGAGCTGGGAAAAGGTCTCGGTCCCACCAGCTGCTTCCCAGCACCCGAACATGTGTGCCGGCAGTGCCCTGCACAAAGGCAGCTCTGACGCGCTCTGGAGCCAGGCTTGGCGCCAGCACAGCCCCAACAGGGCCACCAGTTGCGGGCAGCTGGAGCCGCGTGGCGATGGAGCTGGCTGGCCCTGGCACCCCACACGGCACACACCCCCCTCTAGTACTTCCACCCAGAGCAGGCACCTAGCTCATCCTCAGGTGGGGACACGGTGGTCCCATGGAACGCCATCCCACAGCACCAGTGAGTCACCTTGGTGGCACCCGTCAAAACAGCCAGCAACCCCACCAGGACTTTGTGGGCAGCGATGGTCCCGGCAGGCCACGGTGCCAGAGCCGTGCCGTGCCTGGCATGGGGTGTCGCGGCGAGCCCTCGCCAGTGCTCCTGCCCCACGCAGCTCCCCATTGTCTGGCCTCATTAGCTGCTGCCTGCTCACGACTTTGAACATGAGCCGGGCTTGGGTCGGCAGGAAGGAGCCTCTGCTCCCCAGGGATGGGGTTGAGGCGAAACCGCAAGCCCTGGCTCCCTCTTCCCAGAGCCTCACAGGCATCCCAACACCCCCTCCTTGCCTCCATGCCAGGCGTGTGAGCCCCAGAGCCAGGAAGGTGCTTGGGGGACCCCCTCTCTCCAAAAAAGAGCCCCCCATGAACCATCCCGCCTCGGCGCGGGTGTGGAGAGCCATTGGCCTCCTCAAAGCTTTGTGCCGAGTGTGGCTTGCCCCGTGACTAATCCCCCCGGCCTTGCACACACGCAGCGGGGCGGGGGGGCCCTGTCGTAATGGGTGGAAATATCTCATAATTCACGTTGGACACGGGGATTACAGTCGTTCCGGCAATATTTGCACAACTGGTAGGTGGCTTGCAGGGCTGGGCTGCCCCAGACGAAAGCCAGGGGGGTCTGAGGATGGAGGGGGTTCTGGGGGTGGCAGGTATGGGGAGGGGGATGCAGCCTGGGGGGTTATTGGTTGGGGGGGGAAGGCGGTTTTCCTTCGGCGAACACATGGAGTTCATTACAGAGGGTGTGTTGCAGGGATGGCTGGGGCTCTCGTCTTCACCCAGGCCGGCTGCGGCGGGCACGGCTCGGGGAGCAAGGTGGAGACCCCCAAGCAGCCTCAGCCGCCAAGCCAAGCAGATCCTGTCTGTGTCCCAGGGCACGGTGCCCAATTCCAGCTCCCTGCCAACTCCACGGAGCTCCCTGCTCACAGGAGCGCCCAGAGGTGCTGGTGTCCTCCTGTCCCCAGATGGCTGCTCTCCAAATGCCTTGAGTGGCATCCCTGGCAGGAGAAAGGCTGAGGGCATGCGAGGCACTGGGCGGGGGGTGGGGGGGGTGGGGGTGTCGTGTTTGGCATGGGGATTAGCAAGCTCACAGAGTGATGGTGGTCTCCCCCCTCTCCCCACCGGACATGCAGGCAAATATTTGTGCCCAGACTTCACAGGACGGCGAGAAGGAATTTCATTCTTGCGCCCACCTGCGGCTCGGCTGCCTGGCATTAACCCCTTCGCCACCCCATGGGATGAAGAGGGGCGAGGTGCCCTCCAGGCATCCCCATGCGAATGGGGAGCTGGGCAGAGGAGCAGGACAGGGAAAGGGGACATGGCAGGGATGGCTTCACGTGCCAGTGGGGCCACTGGCACAAGGAGCCCTGGTACAAGGCAGTGGCTAGAGGGTTTGCTTGTAGGCATTGTCTGTGCTGCAGCCTGGGCTTCGTGCTGGGGTGCCAGGCAGCGTGTGGCCTGCTGGGAATTGGGAAAAGAGAGGAAATGCTGCCATACTTCAACTCCAGAGCTGTGCCACCCCAGCCAGCAGGCCCCTTTGCCCAGGAGTGCTGTGGCACTTTCCTGTGATGGGCTCCTGGGGAGTGGTGCGGAGGGTGTGGGAAGCAGGATTTGCCCACAGATGTTTACTGGCAATTTGGCAATTTGCAAATGTAAAAAAAAAAAATACCTGGAAGGGGCACCCAGCTCCCAGGAGCTGCTTGTGCTTAGGGAGGGGGCCAGCCCGGGTATAGGGTCCCCTGCTGCCTGGCACCCCCAGAGCCCCACTGTGCTCCTTTCCCCAGCCCTGAGGCCAGCTGGGCCCTGAGCAAACGGGGCTGTTTGCTCATGCCTGGATTAGCTTCTTTCTTTGTTCCTTTGACTTTCTCCTTCCTTTATGCCGGACCCTTTTATGGGGGCTTCAAAGGGGGCTGGGACCCCCCTCCCTGCCCCTGGGAGCCCAGGTTTACTTCCCATACTGCCCTGTCTCACGCATCCCGGAGGTGCCCACCGGGCACATCTGGGTGGCCTGCAGGGACAGCAGCTGAGCCACCCACCCCTGGTCCTCCCGGGTCATCCTGTTGTCCTCCCCCCCCCCGCCCCGCCGCTGCCTGGCACCTCTGGCTGCCCTCAGCACCTTGGCGAAGTGGGTGTGAACGGCTGCCTCCTGCAGTGGGATTCCTAGCACTTTGCACCCTGTAAGGAGAGGTGGGAAACTTGGCACTGGGATCTGGCCAGCTGCAGCCCCGCGGCCCCCACCTGGCTTCCTGCCCCCTGCCAGAGCCCAGCCTGCTGCAGCCGCAGCCCCCACGCCCTGCTGGGCTGCTTGAACCTCATTCACTGCCCCTGTATCCCCTCCCTCCGAAGAACTCAGCTGCATTTGGGCTGGGGCAAACACAACAGGGGCTGTTTTCACAGCCTCCTCTGCCCCCTGCCACAGGCATCAAATGCCGGCATTGCCCTTTCCAGAAGCAGAATATCAGGCTGCCTACAGGCATGGGCTCCCACTGCCTTCCAGCCTCTAGCATAGAATCAAAGAATCAATCATAGAATCATAGAATCACCAGGTTGGAAAAGACCCACCGGATCATCGAGTCCAACCATTCCTATCAATCACTAAACCATGCACCTCAGTACCTCGTCCACCCATCCCTTAAACACCTCCAGGGAAGGTGACTCAACCCGCTCCCTGGGCAGCCTGTTCCAGTGCTTCAGCTGTAAAGAAGTGCTTTGGAGCGAAGGAGCTTTGTCAGCACCTTGGGGTGTCTTGGTACCCGCTGAGGTACAGCAGACCTCCAGTTTCCTTCTGCCCTCTGATTTTCCTTGATGGGTTCGTTTGCATAATCACAACGGCAAGCAGGGAGCGCAGGGCACCACAGTGCTGCAGCCTGGAATTATCAGTGGTTTTGCACCCAGGAAGGCGCAGGGACCCAGGCATAATGCAGGCACAGCAAGGACAGGCACAAGGCCAGAGGCAGGAGCAGGGCCAGTGCTGGCAGAGGGTCTGAGGGTGCTGACGGGTGCGTTTGCAGCTCGTCACGTCTGCAAAGACGGGGCATGGCCAGGCAGAGGGAGCCTGGCGGTGTTTGACCCCAGTGCTCGTGGCTCCTGCTGCCATCAGCTGTGACCCAGGCAGGCCAGGCTGCCAGCCGTGTCCCCAGAACTGTGGTACCCGCTGGACCCACCATCCGGACACCCTGCAGCCAGTGAGGTGGGCTGCCAGGGGCTGCTCGGGGCATAGGGCAGGCATAGTGGGGTTGAGGTGTTTACTCTGCTGTCACCCAGCCAGGTGCTGCCGGGAACCGCCGACGCAGGAGCAGGGGTGGGAGCATGTGAGAAGAGGGGTGTGAGAAGGAAGCACGCAGGCTCCGGGGAGACTGGGGGTAAGAAGATGTGGGATGAGGGGGTCCCCTCTAAGGGGAAGGGTGTAGAGGGCTGCCCAGTCCCAGGGATTATCTGAGTGTGAATCCCAACTTGTGCTGCGGGAAGCACATGCGTGCACACGTAGACCTGAGGGCACATGTTGGGGGTGAGCACTGCCCCAGGAGCCATGTGCCAAACAGGCCCCACTGCTCCATCACCCTCCTCAGCTCAGAGGGGTCCCTGTGCACTGCAACCCCACCAGGGATGCCCACTTTTTGGAGTCACCTCTGGGTAAGTATGACCAGGGATGGGGTCCACCTCTGGACAAGGGTTGCCAGGGTTGGGGTCCACCTCTGGGTGAAGGGGACAAGGGATGATGTCTACCTCTAAGTGAGGGTGACCAGGGTTGGAGCCCACCTCTGGGTGAGGGTTTTTGGTGGTCTTCCTGCCTTGCTGCCACAGGACCTCATCAAGGATAATAATGGTCCTGGTGCCACCCAGGCAGCAACGCCATCTCTTCTGCAGGTACTAGGGCCACCTTCACCCCCTGGACAGGCACAGCCAAGGCACTGACCACTGAGGTCCCAGCAGCTGAGTGCTCAGGCCAGGGGGCAGGTGAGCAGCTCTGGAGGGTGCTGGGGACACCCTTCCCGTGCCCCAAGCCAAGGGAGGAAACAGCCGGAGGCAGGAAGCTGTCCCTCGGGGCCAGGGCCCCCGCTGCGATTTTGCTCGAAGGTCAGTGGCGACACAACAGGAAATCGCGCTGCCTTGGCTGGGCGGCCAGGCAGGAGCCGGAGAGCTGTGCCGAGCCGTCCCAGGGGCGCTCCTGTCCCCTGGCCCTTCATCCCGGCTGGGCAGCTCGCGGGGAGTCCGCGCCTCCGCCGCCCTCCATGGAAGGGGGACAGGAGCTGGGGAGCAGCCGCCGGCCCCAGGGTGGAAGATGCAGGGCCGAAGCCCCCAGCTGAGCATGGAGCTGAACAGTGAGTGCGCAGTAAAAGGAGGGAATGGGAGCAAGCAGGAGGGGGCATTGCGTTAGCAGCAAGCACTGTGCCCACAGCCATAGCATCCCTGGCACAGGTACCCCAAGGGATGAGCCTCACAGGTGGGCATCAAACCCCAAGGGTGGCTCTGCTTTGGTGGAACCCGACCACTACCAGTGCGCGAGACAGCCGAGCATCTCTCCATGCCTGTCCTAGGGGAATAGGCTGCGCTGAGGGCTTTTGGGGACAGGTGTAGTGACAAGGCGGGCGGACGTACAGCGGGCCTTTGGAGAGGAGATGCCTGTTGCCAGGATAGGCAGTCATCGGGCACAGCAGCTGCCCAGCTGAGACATGCTTGGGGCAGCTGCATGCCGGCAGGCAAGCCCTTGGCTGGAGATGTACGCAGGCAGGGATTCCCTGAAGTACACGTGACACCCGGAGCTGCTCCTGGCACAGATCGGGAGGGCTGGCCCTGGTCTGTGCAGGGAACACAGCTCTGCGCCCTGCCAGCAGCCCAGCTTGGAGCAGAGCCGAAAAACTTGGCACAGGTGCGCCTGTGTAGCCCCTGAGCACACACAACCGACACAGAAACCCTGGCTCTCCCTAGCGAGCACCAGGCACCTGTGCCCACTGACTGCAGGGCAGCATCAGGCTGTCCTCAGCCCCCTCGGGCCTCCCCCTGCACCCCCACGGAGGGACCACCGTGGCCACCACCAGACTGGGGCAAAGCGCTTGCCACCGCAGGCATGGCCCTGGGCTGGAGTTGCCCAGGGAGGGCAGCATGGTGCCAAGGTAACTCATCTCCTCCCAGGACTGCTCCTCCTCACATCCTTCCTCCTGCACTTTGAGGGCCATGCCAGCCCAACACGCCTTGTCTGTGACAGCAGACTCATCCAGAAGTACATTGAGGAGGCCAAGGACATGGAGAAGAGAGCGGTGAGGATACAGTCACCCCCGAACCCAACCCCAAAGCAGAGATGGGCTCCCAACATCTCATCTCAGCATCTCTCCGCACCAGGGCCAATGCCAGGCACTGCCCACACTCAGCTGTCCCGTGGTGCTGCCCTTGGTAGACTTCAGCCTCCAGCAGTGGAAATCCAAATCGGTGAGAAGGGCTGGGAGGATGCTGCTGGAACCAGGGTGCTCATGGGGCTGGAGAAGGAACCCCTGGGTTGGCATAGGTACCAAATGATGCCCACAGGCACACCTGGTGGCACAGGGGGGTGGAGGACTCTGCCCAGGCTCTAGGTTAGGCGCAGGAATGAATCAGGCCTGGGAGTCAGCCTGCTCACTGCCTGCTCTGCCAGAGAGAAACCAAATGGCGGGAGATCCTCTGCGACCTGACACTGCTGGTGGGTGCTGTGGCGGGGGCGCAGAGCCAGGTGACCGAGGAGTGTGGGGCCTGGCAGCTGAGCCAGCTTTACCGACACACCAACTCCTTCCTCCTGCTCCTGCAGACCTTCAGCTGGGAGGTGAGACCACACCACGTGAGCCAGACCACCCTGGTGCCGGTACCAGCCACGCTGGACTGGGCACAATGGTGTCTGCCACTCCTCTTGTCCCACTCTCGCCCCTCAGGCAGGACACTGGGAGCCAGGCTGCTCCTCACACTCCATGGAGCAGACCCACATCACCAGCATCTTCCTCACCTACCGGCAGCTGGTGCAGGGAAAGCTGCACTTCTTCTTCTACGACATGGCCAAGGACTTGTGCAAACAAGGCCAGGAGGGTGGCAGAGACCCTCGGTGAGGCTGTGCACAGGGCTCACCCGTAACCCCAGGTCAGAGCAATCCTGCCAGATGCTAAGCCATGCTCTGGGTGCCCAGGAAGATGCCTGCAGGGAAGGGGTGGGCTCTTGCTCCTCAAGCCTTTGATGACCTTGCAGCCCATGAAGGCAGCCAGCAGCAATGCCTGCGTGCCCGTAGGCATGGGCCCTGCCACCCAGGCAGGCATCTCTACTGTGAATGCTTTATGAATGCTTTACAATTAAAGAGCTATTTTTCTAGACAGTTGTTTGTGCCCTTTTCACCCCTGCTGTGGCCCAGGCAGGTGGACTGTGCAACCCTAGGGGCCTCGGCCAGAAGCAGCCCCTTGGGGAAGAGGTCAGGGTCAATCCCCAGCTCCCTCCTGCGGCAGCCGCCAGCTCTGCAGGGCAGGGGGCTCTGTGGGGCACCAGACCCACCTCAGGGACGTGAGCCACTCCTCACCCACTGCACCCACCCGCCTCTCCCTAGCCCAGAGGGCACCCTGTGCCTAAAGGGGTGGCAGAGAAGAGCCCAGGGCATGTCTGGAGTGCCCGTCCCTTGGGTAAGTGGTATGGACCCCCCTTTTCTCCTGACGCAGGTGTACCTGCTCTCTGCCAGCCTCTTCTCTCAGCCAGCAGAGCCAGACCTAGAAAACACATCCTAGTTTAATCAAGAACACGCCTGGCCTGCCTCAGGGTGGCTCATTTGGGAAACAGACCCCAGCCGTGAGGCAGACAGGTGGCTGTCCCAGTCCAGCTGCTTTTGAAGCACAGAAGTCAGAGGAGGGATGAGATGCCCAGCAGGCAGGACTGTAGAGCACCTCGCAGTCTCTGCTTGGATGTCAGGCACCTTTCCCTGTGCAAAAGCAGGCTGGGAAGCCAAACAGGAGCCAGGCAACATAGGTGCTGGTGGAGGATTTGGGTTTATGGGGCTCCTGTTGCTCGCCAGTGAAACGTCTCTGGGGCGGCCCATGGAGGCAGCTTCCTAGAAGGCCAGCTTCTTCATCAGCAGGTAAACTCGAGAGTCCACTTCAAACCCATGCAGGTTGTTGGCATCTCCCTGCAGCCGCATAAGCAGCCCCCCGTAGGACACGTAGGCAGAGCTGGGGCGGGAGGAGAGTAATGATGAGAGGAGGGAATCCCACAGGAGACCTGGGCTGAGATCCCATTGCCTCCCCCCCACCACCCCAGGGCACCATGTCCTCCCCTCCTACAGACAGGCACTCACAGGCGCGTGGCTGCCTCTGTGGAAGTCTCATCCCCTTCAATCCTGTACACCTTGCCGTACATCACGTACTCGAACTGGTCTGCCCTGTGACAGGAGAGCAGGAGCTCAGAGAGGAGTCAAACTCAAGTATGCCCCTTAGCACTGCCCCTTTCCTCTCACCCACCCCCACAGGGGTGCTGGCTAAACCCCTGTACCTGGATGGCCTGTCATCCGTGGGGTTATACTCGCCATCATCCAGGGTGCCATCTTCATATAAGGTGCTGGCAATGACCAGGCGGAATTTGTCTCCTGCGAGGGGAAAGGAGAAGTGAGAAGGTGCGAGGTGCAGCCAGAGCAGCAGCAGTGGCCACAGCAGATCTTGGGGTGGTGGCAAAGTGCCACCCTGGCAGGTTTAGCACAAAGCCCCATCCCTGAGTTCAGTCCTCCAATGGGACTGGGGAGAATAAGGTAAAGATAACACTGGATCCTCTGTCTGCTGTACCTCACAGGTATCAGTTGCTACCATAGAGCAAACCAGAGCTACCAAGACACCACTGCTGGTGTTTCCAGAGAATGCAGCCAGAGATTTGCAGGGAGAGTCCCAGAGTGCTTGGCTGGGCCCAGAGAAGGTTCTGTGAGACTCTGCAGCACCAGTCCCAGCCCTTCTGCACTTAATCTAGGGTGCGACTTCCTTTTTCACCCATTTACCACAGCCACAGAAGCTCATTGCAAAAGGTCTTCCTTAAAGCTTGGCTGCCACCAGCTGAGGCAGTTTTGCTAGACAGTATCTCTGAAGAATGAGCCAGAGATGAACACAAGTTAACCTCGCAGTGAGACCAACCAAGACGCAGCTCAGCCCCAGCATGGTTGAAAGCACCCAAAACCTCCTGCAACTTGAAGACCGTGCAGGGGCCTAAGAAAGCCCGAAACAGCTCATCCCTTGTTCACAGCAAACTCAGCCTCCCTTCCCTGAGCACGAGCATTTGCTTTTCTAATCTCACCTCATCCCAGCCCATTCTCGACTGGCCACCTGGTAGCTTACCGAGGTCCACAGGGTAGATCTGGATGTTCACATCCAGGATGAGATCCATCTTGAAGGATTCACTCTCACAGTGCAGGCGGGACACTGGGGAGAGAGCCAGAGTCAAGGAGGACAGAGAAGACTCTCAGGGGCTGGGTAGGAGCAGGCCAGGCCATGTTTGCCCCCACCTCCCCTAGTGCTGGCACCCGAGCTGTCTGGGGGAAGGGGTGCACAAGGTTGCCAAGGGGCACAAGCAAAGTGCAGTACAGATGGGCAGGGAGAGGGGCACGGTGGGGGGGAAACGGACTGCACCAGGGGCTGGGGGCACTCGAGCCATGTTGGGGAAGCAGCACGCACAGGAGTGATGTGAGAAGTAGTTACTATTAAAAAAAGTAGAATATTTTTTGTTTAAGCTAAAGAAGAGTTAAGTTTCATCTAAGTAATTGTATTTTTTTGAAAGTTAGACAGAATGTCCCTCTGACAGCATGCTTTCTTTCAGACAGTGTTTTTCCAGATACTGTTCGTTCTTTGGAGATGATAACGTCTTGCATTCAGTGTGATCTGCACTGAACAGATATCTCTTCTCCTGTAATCACCTCTGTTTGCAGCCTTTCCCCATCTCAAATGCCAAGTCAGGCAGAGCTGGAGCCAGCTCCAAATCAGGAAGAGTTTTGACAGTTGCGAAGTTCATAATAACATTAAAATTAGGCCTCGGAGAGTAACAGAATGTCCATAAGGTTTCTCAGAAAATTTATCCATATGCGACTGGGAAATACGTTCTGTAACTAGCACTGGGCGTCGCACAGGATCTATGGGGAACAATCGTGTTGTCTAGACCTGATAAAGGACGTTTGCTTTCTAAAACTTCAAAGCGAGTTTTAGAGAGTTTATTTGCCGGCATTTTCGGCACGGGGCGAGGCGCGACGGGGCATAGGCGGAAGAAGCACCGGACCCCGCGGGAGGGCAGCGCCGAGCAGCCCCGGGCGGAGGCGGCACGGCCTCCACTCACCGCGGTCGAACTTCTTGCCCTCGGGGTCGATGTCCTTCACGTCAAAGATGTCCTCGAAAAGGATCCCGGCCATGGCGGCCCCGCACTCCGCCCTCCCCGCCGGCCCCGCGCGCTTCCGCCACCGAGCGGAAGTGGCTCCTGGGTGGGCGGGGCCTGCGCGCCGCTGGGGCCCGCGCTGTCCTAGTGCCCGCCCGCCCCGCGGCAGGAGAGGGGGGAGGCGGTATCGAGGGGGGCCTCGCAATCGGGGGTGCAGGGAAATGGGGGGCACTGAAATAGTGGGTACATTGAAATGGGGAGCAGTGCAATGGGGAGCATTGAAATAGGGGTGCGTTGAAATGGGGGCATTGAAATGAGGGGCATTTAAATAGGGGGTGCAGTGAAATGGGGGGTTGCATTAACATGGGAGGCATTGCGGTGGAGGGTGCAGTTAAAATGGGGTGCATTGGGATGGAGGCATTGGAGCGGCAATGGGGCCACATTGGAGTGGGGAGGCATTGAAATAGGGGTGCATTGCGGTGGGGGAGCAGCGCAACTAGGGAGGCGATGCAAAAGGGAGGTGCGTTGCGATGGAGGGTGCCCAGCAGTGGGGGCTGGGGCTGCAGAGGGGGTGCAGAGCAGAGGAAGGTGCAGAGCGATGGGGGGGGGTGCAGGGCAGAGGAGGTGCAGGGCAGAGAAGGGTGCAGAGCGATGGGGGGGGTGCAGGGCAGAGGGGGTGCAGAGCAGAGGGGGTTGCAGGGCAGAGGGGGGTGCGGAGCACAGGAGGGTGCGGAGCAAAGCGGGGTGCGGAGCAGAGGGGGTGCAGGGTAGAGGGGGTGCAGAGCAGAGGGGATGAAGAGCAGAGGCGGGGCAGAGCAGAGGGGGTGCAGAGGCCGGCAGGAGGCGCTGCGAGGCCGCGGATGGATCGCAGGGCCGCGGTGTCTCCCCCCCTACCCCGCATCTGGTCATGCGATGAGCTGCCCGGGCTCAGCCGGCGGGGCGAGGGGCCGCAGCCCCCCGGCTCCTTCTCTCCCCGTGGGCGAGGGACGGGTGGCAGCGTCCCCCGCGTGTCCTGCCGGTGAACCGTGAGGGGAGCGGGGGTGCTGCTCACACGTCGAGCCCCGCGGGGCTCCCACACGCCTGACAACTGCTCGGGAGATGCCGGCGCGGGGTCGAGAGTTCAGCCGTGTCCCCTCCCCCTCCCCCCCCCCCCCCACCCTCAAACCCGAACACCACCACCCGCCTGCCCGCCTTGACAGACTTTTCTCTGACTCGGGTAAGATGCGGCGGCGAGGACCCTGATCCCTGTTTGGGCAGCGGGTGCCAGCCTGGAGGGAGCACCCAGGGGGGGCTGGCAGGGAGGGGGGCAGTAGAGTCCAGTGTTCTGGTGCGACGGGGACCAGGGGAGGCAGGTGACATGGCACCGTGTGTGCTGCACATGCCAGCAGCCTGCTAGGGACCATGAGGCCATGGGATGCAGGGACACCCGTGGGATGCAGGGACACCCATGGGATGCAGGGACACCCATGGGATGCAGGGACATCTGTGGCATGCAGGGACACCCGTGGGATGCAGGGACATCTGTGGGATGCAGGGACACCCATGGGAAGCAGGGACATCTGTGGGAGGCAGGGACACCCGTGGGATGCAGGGACATCTGTGGGAGGCAGGGACACCCATGGGAAGCAGGGACATCTGTGGGAGGCAGGGACACCCGTGGGATGCAGGGACATCTGTGGGATGCAGGGACACCCATGGGAAGCAGGGACATCTGTGGGAGGCAGGGACACCTATGGGATGCAGGTCCCCTATGCCTGCAGTGGGGTGTCTTCATAGGGACGTAGCCCACGCTGTCCCTAGGGACTGGACATCTCTCAGATGAGGCTCCCGCAGCATCCGTGATGGGATTAGTGGGTAACACTAATGTCTGTGTTACCCACACCCCCGAGGTGTGACCTCTGCACTGTGTCCCCTCCGTGACACGGTGCGAGCACACCTGCCGCAGGCAGTGGGATGGGGAAGCGTGGTGACACGCAGCAGGGACGCTGGTGCGATGGGGAGGGGGTGCTGGTACGAGGGGATGCTGGTGGCCCGTCGGGGGCCATGCGGGTGGTTCATGGCGGGGTCACCCTGCGGCGGCGGCACTCAGCGGGGACAGCCTTAATGCGCTGGGACAGAACCTCGGTTCCTTCTAATCATCGTCTTAGCGGGTGACACCACCCCCTCCCCAGCCCCACAGCCCCTCCTGCTCTGCCTGCCTGGGGTGGGGCCCAGACCCCCTGCCCAAGTGTGGGGCCAAGCCTGGGGCAGGGCCCGGGGTCTCCATACGGTGCAAGGCGAAGGTTTGGCTCGCCCCCAAAGTCCCAAAAACTCGCCCTCCCCCCGGCATCCCACAGCCTTTTCCGCTGTGGGGGTGCGGGGCTGGGTGCTGCAGAGCCACCTCATCCCTGCACATCGCCGGGGGGGGGCAGCAACACACCAAGCGTGGCAGGACACTGTGACAAGGACCCCAAAACCCCAGTTGGGTTCACCAGTCATAGAATCACAGAATCACTAGGTTGGAAAGGACCCACCAGATCATCGAGTCCAACCATTCTCATCAGTCACTAATCCATGTCCCTCAGCACCTCATCTACCCGTCCTTTAAACACCTCCAGGGATGGTGACTCAACTACTTCTCTGGGCAGCCTGTTCCAGTGCCCAATGACCCTTCCCGTGAAATATTTTTCCTGATGTCCAGCCTGAACCTCTTCTGGTGGAGCTTGAGGTCATTCCCTCTCATCCTGTCCCCTGTCACTTGGGAGAAGAGCCCAGCTCCCTCCTCTCCACAACCTCTTTTCAGGTAGTTCTCTGGACTTGCTCCAGAGCCTCAACATCCTTCTTGTGGTGAGGGGCCCAGAACTGAACACAGGATTCAGGGAGCGGTCTCACCAGTGCCGAGTACAGAGGGAGGATAACCTCCCTGGACCTGCTGGTCACGCTGTTTCTGATACAAGTCAAGATGCCATTGGCCTTCTTGGCCACCTGGGCCACTGCTGGCTCATGTTCAGTCACTGTCAACCAACACCCCCACGTCCTTCTCTTCCAGGCAGCTTTCCAGCCAGGCTTCTCCTAGTCTGTAGCACTGCATAGGGTTGTTGTGCCCCAAGTGCAGGACCCGGCATTTGGCCTTGTTAAACCTCATGCCATTGGTCTCAGCCCACCGGTCCAGCCTGTTCAGGTCCCTTTGGAGCCTCCCTACCCTCCAGCAGATCGACATTTCCACCCAGCTTAGTGTCTTCTGCAAACTTGCTAAGGGTGCACTCAATGCCTTCATCCAGGTCATTGATAAGGACATCGAACAGGGCTGGACCCAGCACTGAGCCCTGGGGAACCCCACTTGTAACTGGCCTCCAGCTGGAGTTAACTCCATTTACCACCACTCTCTGGGCCTGGCCATCCAACCAGTTTTCAATACAATCTGACCAGTTGCCTGCTCCAGCATCCCCAAGGTGCCATCCTGGAGGGATGTGACCCACCAGGCAGACATCAGGGCTGGGGAAGGGTGGCATGGGGCCAGGGGCTGTTTTTCAGGGAGGGGTCCGTGTGCCAGCCTCATGGGTGCCCTGGGCTATCGCATGGGATCCTGGTGTGAGCCCTGGTGTGGCTGTGCCTCCCACTTCTGTGCTTTCAACGTGATGAGAAGGGCTGGCTGTCCCTGCTGAGACCTGGCATGCTCGTTGCAGGCCGGCAGGCTGCTGGGTTGTGCTCACCAGCCGGTGAGGCAGTCCCCCGGTGAAGCTGCTGCCCTTCAGCCCCTGCCAGCCGGTGGCACCGTCTGTACCCCTGCTCTTGTGGGACCAGGGCACAGCTGAGCCCTGACCCTGGGCGCAGGCAGGCGCAGCCCCTCGCAGGGGTCATGGGCACGCAGCCACCCACAGGGACAGCTGGTGGAGGGTCGTGGGGGAAGGTTTCCAAGTGCCCCCAGATGCCACGGAGCCAGGGTGGCAGCGGGAGCCTGGCATGGCCTCAAGACCCCCTCAGGTTTGGCTGTACAGCGTGGCCATGGCGCTAAGCCCCCTTCTCGGCCCCACGCCTGGGCAGCCCAAGGGGCAGGAGCAGCCAGGGGGCATCGAGCCCAGGCGTAAATCTGTCCAGCACTGGCAGAGGAAGGGGCACCCTGCTTTTCCTGCAACTGTCCCCATCTGCCCTGCCTCTGCTTCGCCAACCCTGTGCCATACTGTGCCACGCTGTGCTGTGCCACGTCATAGAATCATAGAATCATAGAATCACCAGGTTGGAAAAGACCCACCAGATCATTGAGTCCAACCATTCCTATAAAACACTAAACCATGTCCCTCATGCGGGTGGCCAGAGGGACCAGCTAACGCCAGCCCCGTGCCGCTGGGGGGTGAACAGATGGTGCCAGTGTGGGTGCTGTTGGGTGCTGGGGGGGTCGGCGCTACCTCCGGTGCTGTTGCCTGGAGAGCACCCATTTGCCAGCCAGGTGCCTGGCGTCACCTCCTTATCTTGGACTAAACAAACCCTCCTCAGATCTGGCGCCAGGCGCTGCCTCTGTGCCTGAAAAAACAGCCGCCCACTACCCTGGGGCTCCCATACACGCTGCCCCCTCCATGTTGGGCTGCAGGGCATGCCGGGGCCGTGAGTCCTGGGGGGTGATGAGCCCCGCCAAAGGCTGCCGTGGCTCTGGTGATGCCATAGCCCTCTGGGTCTCTGTGCATTGAGGCAGATGGGGTGTGTGTGGAGTACCCATCTGATGCCCCCCAAAGCAGGACACAGGGTGGTGCTCTCTCTGTCCCTGCATTGGGGCACCCCTAAAACATCCCAGCACAAACTGGGAGCCACTGGGGACCCCTCTGTCCTCCCCTGGTTGTGTCTCTGATGTGGCAGATCCCAGTAGCCCTGGTGCCTGCGGTGCCAGGCTTCCTGGAGTGGGGGTGCAGCCCCCCCCACCCCGTTAGCTGCTTGGCTGTTATCTCCTGCCGATAAATTATACAACACAAGTGCGCCTTTGAATCGCAGCCAGGCCTTCATCCGGCGGGGCGGCCTTTGGGGACCCGACATCAGACATTTGTGGGCTGCCTCCGGTTGCCTTTGCCAAGGAGGGGGACAGGGATGGGCAGTGTGATTTCGGGCACTGCTCGGCAAGGGGATGCTGGGGTGCCATACAGATCTGAGGGCAAAAGCTGAAGAGAATTGGGGCTGGGCAACCTGCCTGCACCCTGTGCCCATACCCACTGCTTACCACCCTGTCTGTACCACCGTGCACCCCAGCTTGCACTCCTACCCACATCTCTCGCCTGCCTCTGCCTTCCTCCCCACCTGCATCCGCGCTCACACCCCAGCTTGCTCTGCTGCCAGCATCCCTGCCCGCTGCCTGGTGCGGGGTGACAGTGGTGCCTGGGCTGCCAGCCGGTGCTTCAGAGGCGGCGGCCCCTGTTATCGGCCGCCACAAAGGAGCCGAAACGCCGCCAACGTTATTGGAGCAAACAAGGACAGGGTGAGGCTGCCGCGGTACCTGTGGGCACCTGCGGGCACCCACCCTGGCAGTGTCAAGCAGGAAGGGGAGCGAGGGGCAGGTTGGCACCATCCCCATGTGTGGGGATAGGGGGTCTCCATGTGCATCCCAGTGCTGGGGAGCCAAGGCTGCGTGGGGCTGCCCGGGGCAGTGCTCACTGCTGGTGCGTATTGCACACGTGTGTTGCCCTCCTGCCAGCTCCATGCGTTCCCCCTGTGATGGTGGCCTCGGGATGCCCATCCCTGCATCCTGCTGAGTTGGTCCCCACCTGGGCTGGGAGTCAGGCAGGAAGAGACAAAGCCGAAATTAAGCTGTTAATGAGCCTGTCTGTCACCAGGCCACCAATTACACAGGCTGGGAAGGAGGAGATGATGGAGGTTGGTGTGGCAGGGGGAGGGGAGCAGGATGCCAAGGTCCCCAGCATGGGGACAGCTGAGGATGTCACCACGTCTCATCAGCTTCCCCATCACCACCCGCCACCAACCCCCCTGGGGGACCACCAGACACATCCTGTGGGGTGGGGGACAGAGGGGACCGGGGAGTGGTGCGGCCACAGCCATGCCAGGAGCTCCAGGGATCTCTGGGAAGGAGTTAGCCCCTTCCTCAGCTTCTGAGGCCCTGGAGATAAAAATGAGCTTCCAGGGAAATAACCCTGACCACAGACCCTGCCTGGCACAAGCATTGTCCCCCATGTCATGAGCCGGCTGTTCTTTGCACGTGGGGCATGAAGGGGCACGGAGGGGCATGTGCCTACAGGGAGCAGAGACAATGACTGTACCCCAGATCCGCTCCCAGACCCTCTGTCTGCTCCTGGCTTCACAAGGGTACAGCAAGGAAGGGGATTTATAGCGCCCCCCACCTCCAGGCTCCTTGCCCTGCTCAGAACCACCATGGGGCATGGCAGAGGACCCTGTCCCCAGCTGGGATGGTCTCAAATTCCTCTGGGCTGATGCTGACGTTCTTTTTTCCGCAACACCTCCTAGGAGCGGGGCTGGATGCCCAGCTGGGCTGGCGGAGGGACAGGCATCTCCCTCAGCTGTCATCACACCCGCCTGTCCCCACGATGGCCCAGGAGGGACCAGGGGGCTGCTGGAGCCAGGGCTGGGAGCCTGCAGGAGCAGGTCCCTGCTCCTCTGCTGTGGCGAGGGGCTCTGCGCTGTGCCCAGCTGCCTTGACGTCCCACAGGCAGACCCACCGGGCTGAGCCTGACTGAGTCAGAGGGCGGGTCGGGATTAGAGCCAGGGGATTCTGCTGGGCTCCAAATTAACTCAACGGTTTTGGAAGACAAACAGATTAGGGAGCTGTAGGGATCGGGGCAAGGATCGGCTAAACTGGAAGCAGAGGTGGGTGGCAGCATCCTGCTCGAACCCTGCTCTCCCCTGTCCCATCTCAGCCCTGTCCCTGCAGCACCCTATCCCGTCCCCACCCACCCAGGGTGCCTTTGGGGGTTCCTGTGGTCCCCTCCTGTGGCCAAGCCACTGGTCAGGACAGGCTCTTCCCTCCAGCCTGGATCTTGGCTGTGCATCAGCAGCCTCCGGGTGTTGCTGTCTTCCCCTTCCCTTTCCCTGCCCGTCCCCTTCACACTCTCCGTGCCCTCTCTCCCTGCTCTCCCCAGCACCCTGCCTCCCCACCCGCATCCTGAATGCATCCTCTCACACATCTCCTTGCATGCCTTTCAGGCTGCGAAGCCACCGCTGCAATAAGCCATCCCAAAATAAGCTTCCTCCATCCCTTATTTCCTCCATAAATCTCAGAAAAGCATGGATTTGGGGGGGCATTCCTGCAGTGTCCTTTGCTGGCAGCGTCCTGTGTCTGGTGCCCATGTCCCCCCTGCCCTGGAAGGGTTTGGGGGTGCATGGCCACCAAATAGCATCGGGTCCCTGTGAAAGCTGTACTCACTGAAGATCGGATTGCCGGTAATGGACAATATCTGGGAATGGGGGCTGGAAGGGACAGAGGGAACACTCCTGTCCCCCTTCCAGCCACCAGGTGCATCTCTGGGGATGCTGGGCAGCATCAGACCAATGGGTTTTGCTGCCTGTCCCCATGGGAGAACCCCCAGCATCATTTGTGACATGAGCCCGCAAGGTCTCAGTGAGGCTTTGGCAGTGCAGTGGGTAGATCCTGCTGGGTCAGAGCAGCCTGAGTGTGCCCAAGGAGGAGGAGGTAACAGCGAGAAAGGTTGGGTGTGGGGGACAGCCTCCTGCTGCCATGGCCCCCCCAGCACCCCTGGCCCCCTCCCACCACTGCTTCCTGCGGAGGCGGCCTAGGGAGGCGATGAAAGCAGCCCCAGCAGATGTTTCTGGCTTGTTTTCATCTCATTAACCGTTTCCTCTTTTATTATGGGATAAATTATTAATTGTTCAGCACAAGGAAGAAAGGAAAGAGAAATCCTAACGGAGACCCCGCAGGCCCCGGGGAGGGTGGTGGGCAGGGCCTGGCTAACACAGCCCAGGGCTAGAGGAGGGCAGGAAGGATTTGGGGTCCCGTGGATGGAAGGCAGTCCCTTCCACTGCCACCAGCTCCCAGGTTCCCTGCCTGTAAAACAGGGGTGATGCGGGGTGCAGGAGGCATTCGGGGAGGTGGGCTGTATGGAGGCTGCTGGCACCCAGCCTCCATCAGCAGCTAGTGGTGTTAACCCAGGCAGAGAATGTGAGAGCAGGGCTGGGACTCGGACCACGGGCACCCATCTGCAAGCCCTGGAGATCCCTTAGCCCCTTCTCCCTGTCCTCTCTGATCCCCAAGGGCTGAGGACTTGCTGCATTTCCCAGCTGAGGGACAGGGCTCAGCCCCAGCCCTGCAGCCCCCCCCACCAGCTCACCAGCCCCTGCCTCCCTGAAATATTAATGGCCTACAATGATGAGTTAATTTAATTGCCCTGATGAGGAGCTGAATAATTTAAGCTTTTTGCGAGCAGGTCAGGAGACATCATTAGTGGCTGATCTTGGAGCAGGGAGGGGAAGTAGCTGAGTCCCCACCGTGATGACACCAGGTTGGCAACAGGGACCTGAAGGGACCCACCTTAGTGTCCCTGTGGCTGGATGGTGTGTGGAGAGCTCCAAAACGCCATCCTGTGACCCCCGGCACTGTGGGGCACAAAGATGGCCTCTGCCCAGTATGCAGCGGGTCCCTCGGTCTTGGGGTCCCCGTGGGGTCCATGGCTCAGCCACTCTCCATCCCCAGCATCCCCAGCTTTGGTCTGCAGCCAGCAGGGACGGCTGGGATGAAATACAGCTTGGAGAAGGGGCTGGCGTGCTCCGGATTCCCGAGATAACGGGGACAGTCAGGACAGGGACCTTTACTTACGTTTTTTCCTTGAAATTTTGGCCTCTCTCTGGTAATACCCCATCCGGCTGCCATGAAGACAAGGGGGGCTGGCAAGGGGCTGTTGGGGGTCAGCTTATGTTTTAGGGGGCTTATTCCCCCCTAAAGCACCGATGCTCACCCGGCTCCATGCACCCTGTGTGGGTGAGGGACACAACCACACACTATGGTGGGGGGAAGCTCAGGATTGGTTCCTTCCCCATTAAAATCCACGTTTCTTCCTCTCCACTGGTGTGATAGGGACCTGATGAATCCTGTTGCCTCGGGTCATGGGGAAGTAGTGTCTCCTGCTGGCTTGCTCCTTGCCTTAGTGCAGAAAGCAAAGCCTAGGCTAACACTGTCATGATGGCCACACCAGGAAATATTGGGCCAGAGGCCATGGCTGAGGCAGGGGCTGCAGCCAGCTGCCCGATAATGCCTGCATTTCCTCCTGCCACTGCCTGGCGTCTGGCTGATGGAGAGGATTGTGGTGTGGAGGCTGCCTGGCAGCAGCACCCCACCCTCTGTCTGCCTTGCGACCTTGGGGGACACAGAGGAACCCCACAGGGATCTGGTGCTCCAGCAGCATGGGGGGTCCTGAGCTGTGCCCCTCTCGCAGCACTGGGAGCATCGCTGTCCTGGGGAGGAATGAGAAGAAGGGCTGCTGTGACTCACAGGTGTCTCCTGCACCTGAAGCCCCGAGGGTCCTGTCCCTGCTGCCATCCCCAGGGAGTCTCCCTGTGAGGTCCAGCATGGCTGGGGGTGTTGGGGCAGATCCAGGACCTGCCACAGCCACCCCAGGTACCAGAGCTGGCTGGGTGGGTGCCTCCCTGCACCCCACACAGGCAGGCAGCCACGTATGCACATTTGCACATTCACTCACATATACACACAACCCTACACACAGCATCGCATCCCACACACACTCACAGGCACAAATACACTCCTCCGTGTGCCCAGACACACAGACAGGCTCGAGTGCAAGCACATACCGCTGTGTGTGCACACACTGCACATATGCGTGTACCTAAACGCAAACACATCAGCAGACATGCAGCTGCACGCACATGGTACTCGCACACTTGCACGCACACGTGCAGTGCCTGTGAGTGCACGTGCATAGATCAACAGGCATGCACTTACATGCTCCACACTCACCTGTGTGCACACACACACACACTCATGCACACGTAAACACAGCTATATAATAGAATATATACACCCTATATATAATATATAAGTATAATATATATAATATAAACACCCTATAAATGCACACATAGGAACACACGTAAACCTGCACACGCACACGTAGACAGACAGAGATGCCCACTCCCACCTGCACACGTGTGCCGCCTGCCTGGGGTGCTGGCGGGTGCTCTCCACGCAGCCGCTGTCCCCCCAGCTGCTCTCCAGAGTTTAAGAGTGAGGAGGAATTTTAAATGCATTGACCCCTGACCTGGCCCTGCCTGCGAGGGGAAGCCAGACCCCAGGATGCCCCCAGCCATATGGGCCCAGAGGGGCTGCAAGGGGTGATGAGTACTCAAAGTTCATGGCAGCCGGTGGGGAGCACCCTGCCTCACCCCTCCTTTTCCTGCACCCCATGCGCCTGCCACCTCAGGTAGCACAGATGATCGCCCCAAAACCTTGCTGCTCACAGCACTCACAGCATGGGTGCCCCACACCAGGGGGGCACTGTGGGAGCAAGATGCCCCCGCCATGCCCTCTGCAAGGCATCCTGGACCCCCTACCCCTCTCCTGCCCTGCTCCTGGCATCCCCACCTCCTGTGCAGAGGGGCTGCTGTGACGGCAGTGTAATTAAAAACACAATTAAGCGCTGCCACTTAGCAGAAAAGTCATACAGTTTGGGGATAATTATCTGACAATATAACAAGTTGCCCAACATTAATCAGGCACTGATCTGCTCCGACAGCTGCGCTCCCGGCTCTGGCCGCTCCCTTAATGGCATCCTTCAGGAGACAGCGATAAATCAGACCCTTACAGAGGCCCCAGGGGCAGCACACTGTCCCCTGCCTGTGCTTGAGGAGTTTTGGGGTGCCAAAGCAGCATCGTCCACACCCAGCCCCAGGGTGCTGAGAGCTGCTGGGGTCACGGGGCTGGTCCCAGGGGATCAGCCAGCATCCCAGGCAGCAGGGCTGACAGGGCACCCCTGAAAGGAGACCTCCTTAGTGGGGGAATAGCCATACCTGGGGGAGATGCCCCAGGCTGGGGGTTGACCACTGTTCTTCACCAAGGGACACTCAGCACCCCCTTGCTCTCCCCATGGATGAGGCTGGCGAAGCATCCCTGGGTGGCTGGGGGCGCAGGGAGGGATAGGCGGTGCACTGGCTCTGGCCATCAGTGATGCAGGGAATTAATGAGTATTTATGGCTTCTATTTGCCGGTCCTAATGAAGTCCTCACTCTGAAGCAGAGTTGAGTCTTCCCACCACATCCCCTCAGCATTACCTGGGGACCTTCTGCTTGCTGGTGTGGCCACAGTCACTGCCCCATCCTAATTGTCCTCCCACTGCTGTGTCCCACCTGAGATGCTGAGGGGTCCCATGCCAGTGGGGACCACTTGTGCCACATCTACCTGGCCTGGAGAGAGGCCGTTTTGCCCCCTTTTCCTTTCCAACCTACATGGTAGCACAGCCTTCTTGCAGCTGGTCCCTCCCACGCTCCTTTCCCACAGCCCAGGGCTATTCCTGTCCCTGTCCCCATCCCTGTCCCAACCTGCCTGTTTCTTGGGGGGACTCAGCCCTGTTCTGCTCTGAGTTCTAAGGGCTGGAGATGAAAGTGGAGCTCGTTGCCTTTGTTCGAGCTCGGGCCAGTGTAGGCTGGGGAGGGGGATCCGGCCAGAAAGAAACCAGCAGCTTAACGCATTCACTTCGCCCCTAATTTGCCGGTTCTGCCACAAAATCCCATTACAAAGGGCTTAGCTGCTGCGTCCAGGAAGAGGTCACTGCCGGGGGGCCCCCGAAGAGATTTGCTGGCCACAAAAAGCGCGAGAAAAGAGCAACCCCAGCTCCCTCAGGCGCTTCCCGGCACAGCAAGGGATGGGCTCAGTGTCCTGGGGTCCCCTGCCCATCCCCGCCACCCTGCACCTGGCAACAGGGCAGACCGCTTGCAAAGGTGCAGCTGGGATAATTCACCTTTATAACTCCAAAAGCAAATAAAACCGGGCTTGGCATTGATCTGTGAGCGTTGAGCAGGGCCATAAACCCACTGGTGCCGACCAACGGACGCTGCCAGAGATCCGGCTGTGCTGCACTGGGTCCCTGGGGTTTGGTGGGGGATGTGGCTGCAGTTGCTTCCCAAAAATGCATCAGAGGGAGTGGGGTGACCCCATAGTTGGGTACACAGGGAGGGCGCTGGGAGCCGTGCAGAGCCCAGAGCTGCTCGCAGAATCCCTGCGCCCTGGGGACTGGCTGTGCCAGGCTGGGCAGAGCTGCCGGGCAGCCTGGGGCACCTCACTCAGGAGGGATGAGGGGATTTGGGGGAGCCTGAGGGTAGAGCAGGAGAGATGGGCACGGCTGGAGTTGGTGTGGGTGGGTGCACAAGGGCAGAGGAAGCCAGGGTGGGGGTGTATGAGTGGGTGCATCCATGCGGCTGTGCTTGGCTGCGCAGACCCCTGAGCACGGCAGCCCATGCACAAGTGTGCACACACACCTGTGCAACCATGCACCAAGGGACCCTCAGTGGGACCAAGACAGATCAGCTCAGCAGCCGCACACAAGTGCGTGGCGTGCGGGTGATGCAGGTGTGACCTCCGGGATGGGAATGGTGTCAGGCTGTGGCACAGCTGTGTGCCTGGCACCGCTTCTGCTGGGCTCCGGCATGCAGAGCGGGGAGCGAGGCTCGGTGGTGCTATGAAAAGAGCGGGGCGAGCGCCCGGGCTGGATGGAAATGAGTCCCTGGGGGTCCTCACGGCACAAAAGCACCCGCTGGGGTGGGCCGAGACCTTCCCAGCCTCTCGGCACAATGTTTGCAAATACCGGAGGCCACTTACGGTGGGGCCACCAGTGGGGAGGGCGAGGGGGGCTCCCAGCATCCCCCTGCAGGCAAGGGCTCCCCGAGCACTGCGCTGTGCCAGGGCGGCAGAGCTGGGCACAGGGCCCAATCCTGGGGCTGGCACTGCCCCACGGATGCCCCACGGCATCCCAGATGGCGAGGCCGAGGTGGGCAGGGGCTGCCCATCGCCTTTGTTGGCAGTCCTGGCGCGGGAGCCAGGGAAGCAGGGAGCGTCAGGGAGGAATGTTCCTGCTCAATGCCCACCATGCCGGGGCTGACAGCCCTGAAATTGGGCTGTCACATCCAGTCTGGGCAGCGCTTCACCTCTGTTTGTGGGGGCCTTGTTCGGCTCCCACTGCATTCAGCCAACACAAATAGAGCACTTAACACTCTGGCTCCCACCATCCCGGGGTGCAGGGCGCGCCAGCTCCAGGCAACGCATCGGGACGTGCCACTGCTGTCCTGCTGCAGCATCCATAGGGATGAGGAGGGATGCCTTATGGCGCCAGGCTCTCTGGAAAGGATGTTTTAGGGTCCCTGGGATCCCCACAGCCTCAGGGGGATTCCCTGAGCCAGGGAGGCTCACGCCAACCCCTGCGACACCTCACACCCTTCCACCACCACCTCCCTCCAGACCCCACAGCCACCCCAAGACCCCTTCCCACCCCCCCGCAGGGACACCCACCCCACAGCAGCCCCGGCTGCTGATGAAAGCGGGAGCGAGGAGCCTTTCCTTTGACACAATTAAGCAGCCCCGGGTCCCAGCGCCTCGGCTCACCGCAGTGTGTTAAATTAATGTAGCAGAAAAAATCATTATGCGGGGACACAGATGGAAGTGACCAAGCAGAAAATGCGATGTGCAGCAGCGGAGGACCCCTCTTACCCGTGTAAACACCACAGGGAAGGACAGGTTTCCCAGCTCCCAGGCGAGGAGGTGACTGCAGCCTGCCAGGGAGCATCCCTCCCACATCGCCACCAGGCAGACTCCAGAGAGGGCTGGTTGTGGGGGTCCCCTGGGTGGGTGAAGGGAGCGGACGGTGGGACCCCCCGGGCAGCGGCAACCCTGGGGCATTGAGGGCGGGCTGGTGAACCAGGCAGTGCGTGTGGCCGGGCCTCTGCTTGCAATTACCATGTCATTATGTGCCGGCACAGCCATGGCTAACGGAGCAGAAAAGCGGCCTCTGCTCAACACCCACGGGGAAGAGCGGGCGGCCCTGGGTGAAGCCCATGGGAGCACCCAGCTACTGGTGTGTGTGCACCCGTAAAGCACCCAACACACGTACCCCCGTGTGAGCACTCATTCCCCAAGTGCCACCAACACCAGAGATCTCTCCCTGGGTGCACACTCGTGTCTCTCCTGCCCTTATGGCTCCAAAGGGCACACAGCCATCCACGGGACACCTGCAGCTCCCAAGGGATCTGCTCCAGGATGGGTTCTGCTCCACAGATAAGCCCAAGGCAGACAAAACCCTGGGGCTTGGCTCTAAGCTGCTCAGTAAAAACTGAGACCTTGCTTATGAGTAACCTCAAATCATAGAATCAGCAGGTTGGAAAAGACCCACCGGATCATCGAGTCCAACCATGCCCAAATATTGGGCAAAAGCCTGCTGGAGGGTCCCCATGCCACGATCCAGCAGGACACAGAGGGCTGCTGAGCACGTGGGAAATGATGCCCCCAAAGCAAATCCTCCTCCTCTCTCATCACATCCTACCTGCTGCTTGGACACAAGTTGGAATCTCCCTGTTCAAACCCAGCAATGCTCTTTAGCAGGAGAGACAGGGGAGGCTTCCTGCAGCCCCTAATGAGGGTCCCTGGGCAGCCCAGCTCTCCTCCCAGACAGATCTTACAGCCCCACAGCCTCCTTCAGCCTGGATTTCACCCAGCTGGCCACCCTGCAGAAAACGAGGACTAATTACACACTTGCCCTCGTCTGATGGGAGCTCCCAGGTGTCAGAGTTTAGGTGCTTCCCATGTCACCTCCCTCTGGAGCTCAGGGTGACAGGACGTGGGGACAGACTAGGGGTCGAGGGAGTGGTGGGGGGGCTGCTGTCTGCCGCTGTGCTGGCAGGGGTTATCACACCGGAGCAGCGCAGGATGATAACCAGAGCTCTCTCCTGTCAGCGCTGTGGGGTGTGAGAGTGGGGTAGGGACGGGGACAGTCCCCGAGCCCCCATCCCCTGCCTTGGGGACACCCTGGGACAGCAGGTACCTGCTCCCACCACTTCCCCAACTGGCTTTGTTTCCAGAGGGCCATGTTCCCACCCGCCCAATATTCATGTGGGCCCCTTCCCTCCCCTGCTAATCCCCCCTGAAATGGGCTGGGGGATTGTTGACCGAGCTGCCATATCCCTTGAACAAGCAAGCCTGGGCCCCGCAGCTGCCGTCGGATTAAAGGACACCCTTTCGCTGCCATAAACCCCCCCATGCCAAAGCACCCGGACCCCCCAAGCACGCATGACCCCCCATGCATGATTCTTGGGGGGAGGGCAGGCGCCAGGAGGCCAAGGGGGTGGTCATCTGGGGCATTCCCATAGTAAAAGCTGGCAGGTTTAGTGCAGCCTTCCCAGCACCTAAAATGCCTGATATGACAGGTCTGGCTTGTGTCACCAGTGCCCGGGGAGGGGAAGCCGGGAGCGTGCGGCTGCGCAGGGCTGAGCCCCGGGAGGGCCCTGGCACTGGCATCAGTGGCTCCCTGGTCCATCCCCTCCCTGTGCCACTGGCACAGCAATGGCAGAGGGCGAGGAGCAGCTCTCACACTCTGGAATTATGGGTCATTGGAATTAGATTAATTAGCTTGTGCTAATGGTGGCTAATTAGCATCCAGCTATGCTGATGCAGGGCTTGCTAAGCTGGGTAGCTACCCCTTGCTCTCCTACCTCAGTTTACCTACCTGCAGCGTGGATGAGTCCATCACCTGTCTCTCCATGATGTCAGGGGACATCAAACCAATGGGGAAAAATCACTGTAGGGAGAGGGGACCAGCTGTCAGCTTGTTATCAGGGCTGGCCCTGCAAAGTGCCCCTGGCTGTGGCAGCCTCTGGCTATCTTGTTATCTCAAGAGCTCATTCTGGGTCAGGGTGGACACATCCCAATACAGAAGTGGGTGTTGCTGGATGCCCAAACCACCCTGCCCTGGGCAACAAGGGATGTTTTGGAGGTTTGAATAGATAAAGGTGGAAAGGGCAAAGCACTGGGGCGCTGTGTTGCACCTACCTACTGTGGGGAAGGTCGAAAAGGGTTTGGGGGCTGCAGGATGCAGCCCTTTCTAGGGGGAGGCAGGAACCTATGGGTGCTATTTGTACCCAGAAAGATTAGAAAATGCTTTTTGACTCCACTGACAAGCCCCCAGAGCCCCACAGGAGCATTCACCCCAGTTAAGCGCATAGTGCAGATAAAGGGTCCTCAAGAAACCCAAAGGAGTGGCTGAGATGCTGTCTGCCTGCAGAGTGCATTTTGGTGTGGCGAACACTTCATCCCTCCCTCCCCATGAGCCCCGCAAAACCCCAGCAGTGGTGCTGGGTACCCACCAGGCTGCCTGGGGGGCCACAGGGTGTTAAGGAGAAAAGCCCTTTCCCTGCCCTGTGCCCATTCCAGACCCTCCTGTAGAGCTTCTGCCTCCAAATGATGTGTGGCCTTCGCTGGGGACAACTGCTTGATGGTGGGATGTCCTCCCAAAGTAGCTGATGATGGAATGGGTGCCACCCCGTGGCATGTGGGTTTGACACCTTGGCACCACAGGGATGTCCTGGGGGCTGTGACTGGCATCTCGTTCCAGCTCCAGGGGACACGGAGGGTCCCCCCAGCACGAGCATTTTGGGGTCAACCTCAGCTGGGCGAGGGGGTGGCGAGTGGGTAAAGGCTACTTCAGAAACTGCAAACGCCAGCACAAGCTGTCCTGCCTTCAATGCAAGCAGCGAGTGTGAAGTTAAGAGATAAAGAGGGAATTAGGAGATAAAGTCTGCGTAATCCCAGTTGCTCTATGCAATTAAAATGAGCTTCACCCCTCTGTAATTGGATGGAAGCTACCTGCCAGCGTCAGCTCGACCGGGAGCATTGGGTGAGCAGGCGCGGAGGATTCACCGCACCGAGCACGGGGACTTATCTCCCTGCCAGAAAAACCGAGAGGGCAGCAGCACAGAGAGCGGGAGTTAATGAGATGAAAGTGGAAAGCCTGGCACAAAGGATTAACTCCTGGCCCACTCTGCTGCTGAAATCCCAAGGTTTCCTGGGAAGGCTTTCCTTGCACTGCGGCCACATCCTGCCTGGGCCTGCTTGGCAGAGGACGGATGTGCTTGGAGCAGAAATAAACAGCTCTTCTGCACTTTTGGGACCCCTCAATGGGAACTGGTCTGTCCCAGCCACCAGCTCCCCCTTATTCCATCTCAGCCCCCAGTTTCCCTCTGGAGGGTCCCTACACAAGACCATCACTAACAGCATTTACAGCTGCTGGTATTAAGCAGAAATAATAACAAAAAAACCCTAAGTGCAGATTAAAAGGACACTGATGAAATGCCAGGAGAAGAATTACAGCCCTAACAAACTACTGCCTTCTGCTGGGGGTGGGTGACAGGGGGGGTTTACGAGGCCATTTAAACTTCACTGTCAGAGAAGTGTATTAAAGCCATAAAGGCCTTGTTGCTTCTCCCATCCCCTGGATGCCGGAGCATGGCTGCGGTCGTAAATCCACCTGCTCACAGCCTGGGGCGAGGGGCCCAAAGCCCCTTGTCCCTGGGAAAAGCTGGGAGGAGCAGCAAGGCCTCCTTGGCTGGGGTCTTGGAGTGTGATGTCAGCCCTGGCATGAGATAAATGCCGGCCATGGGCTGGTGGTGCTGGCAGGGATGGGATTATCTCGGCATGGAGGCTGGGGCACGCCTCGTCCATCACCCTGCCTGCTGGGAGTGTGTGAGCGGGAGCCCGCGCTCCCGGTGCTGGTGCACCCTGTCCCCTGCCTGGTGCCTGGGATGAAGGGGACAAAGTCTGGGACCATGGCTGCTGTGCTGTCAGGAACAACCCCTGCTCCATCCCAGCTCCCAGATGTGCTGTGCCACAGGTCCATCACTCAGGTCCTGGACCCCATGAGCCCCAAAGCCAGGGCTGGAGCAGGATGGGCTCTCTCTGTTCCTCTGCCCAGCCCTCTCCCATCCCTGAAAGGTCCTGCAGGTTTGTTTGCACAGGGCTGATGACGCTAACTCAAACACCTTGGCGATCCCACCCCGGTGTCACGGGCTTGGCTCATCCTCCCACTCCCCTTCCTGCAAGGCTCAGCTGCAGACAGAAACATCTGCCAGCACCTGGGAGCTTTTTGCCTCCCTCCTCTCCATCAATCACTCCCATGGGATCCTTCTGTGACGTGGCACTGTGGGACGGAGTCAGGGATGGGGACAGTGCTGAAAGGTGCTTTCCTGCACAAGCCGCCCAGCACAGCCTGACTCACTCTACCTGGGATGGGTCACAGTTTCTGCTTCGTCCTCCCGGGGTGCAGTCAGGTTCTCCACCTGGGTGACAATGGGGACAGTGGGATGGGGGAAACCTGTGCAGAGAGAGGTGGTGGAGGCTGAGCCACTCTGTTGATGGTGACACAGAGCACCCTTCTCTCAGGGTGGGGCTGGCTAGGGAGCCCCAAGAGCAGGAGCAGGTGGGACCAGAGTGGCTGGTGGGCACCTTTCTCACCTCCATGCTATGCCAGGAGGAGCTGCTCGCCCCCCTCCAGTGCCCCTATTGGGGGCCCTTGGCCCCTGCTGCTTCCCACGCTGGCTCATTAGCGGGTGCAGAGCAAGGAAACCCGTTAGCAGCACAAAATGACTGCGGGTGGCAGGGAGCTGAACCCAAACCTTCACTGAGAGCAGACACTGCTGTTTTTCCTTTCCCTTTGAAGTCCTGCAAACGCCCAAAACTCAGGTTTCCCCGAGCACAGACTGGGGCAGCAGGAGAGGAGGAGCGCTGTGGGGTGCAGCGCCTGTACCAGGTTCAGGGCATCACTTGAGCATGAGCCAGCAGTGGCCCAGGTGGCCAAGAAGGCCAATGGCATCTTGGCTTGTATCAGAAACGGCATGGCCAGCAGGTCCAGGGAGGTTATTTTCCCTCTGTACTCGGCACTGGTGAGACTGCTCCTTGAATGCTGTGTTCAGTTCTGGGCCCCTCACCACAAGAAGGATGTTGAAGCTCTGGAGCGAGTCCAGAGAAGAGCAACAAAGCTGGTGAAGGGGCTGGAGAACAGGCCTCATGAGGAGCGGCTGAGAGATCTGGGGTTGTTTAGCCTGAAGAAAAGGAGGCTGAGAGGAGACCTCATTGCTCTCTACAACTACCTGAAAGGAGGTTGTGGAGAGGAGGGAGCTGGGCTCTTCTCCCAAGTGACAGGGATCAGGATGAGAGGGAATGGCCTCAAGCTCCGCCAGGGGAGGTTCAGGCTGGACATCAGGAGAACATTTTTCACAGGAAGGGTCATTGGGCACTGGAACAGGCTGCCCAGAGAAGTAGTTGAGTCACCATCCCTGGAGGTGTTTAAAGGACGGGTGGATGAGGTGCTGAGGGACATGGATTAGTGATTGATGAGAATGGTTGGACTCGATGATCCAGTGAGTCCTTTCCAACCTAGTGATTCTATGATTCTATCTATGATCTCTTTGCTGCACTGGGATGTTGCCATCGCAGCTTTGGTTTTGCCAGGCTCCCAGTCAAGCCATGGCAGGGGGAAAGGATGGGATGGGATGCAGGGGGTGCTGCCAGCGGGCGAGCTGGCGGTACCGGGAGGTGGCCGCACACCCCCATGACTCAGCTGCCCCGGCGCGGGCGGAGGTGCCGTAGCGATACCGGGGCTAAAAAAAACCCAAACCCTGCTGGAGCACTGGGGAGAGGAAATTTCTCATTAGGCAGAAATGTGTGGCTGAACCTGTCTGACACCTGGGGCAGCCCCGGCCCCACTGCCGGGAGATGAAAGAGGGAGCAGGCGGTGCGGGTCCGGGAGAAGCCTGGGATTGGGGGGGGCAGGAGGGGCTGAGGGGAAGCAGTACGGGGTGCGGGCGATGCCACGGTGCAGGGTGAGGGCAGAGCCCCACGACCTCCCAGCCGGGATGGGCAGGGGTGACCTCCACCGAAACTGGGGCGAAGCGAGCTGGAAGGAGCTAGACGATCTTTAAGGCCCCTTCCAACCCAAACTATTCTATGATTCTATGGTTCTATATGATCTTTACTTATCGCTCCGGGCCACGAAGAAGCCCCTTCGCTCCCTTCGTTTCCAAAGGAGCCAGCTTTTCCAGACAATGCCACTCCAGCCCCACCACCAAGTCTGTCACAGCTTTCCCTCTGATTTCATAGAATCATAGAATCACCAGGTTGGAAAAGACCCACCGGATCATCGAGTCCGACCATTTCCATCAATCACTAAACCATGCCCCTCAGCACCTCGTCCACCCGTCCCTTAAACACCTCCAGGGAAGGTGACTCAACTACCTCCCTGGGCAGCCTGTTCCAGTGCCTAATGACCCTTTCCATGAAAAATTTTTTCCTAATGTCCAGCCCAAACGGCCCTGGCGGACCTTGAGGCCATTCACTCTCATCCTGTTCCCTGTCACTTGGAAGAAGAGACCAGCTCCCTCCTCTCCACAACTTCCTTTTAGGTAGTTGTAGAGAGCAATGAGGTCTCCCCTCAGCCTCCTCTTCTCCAGGCTAAACTACCCTAGCTCTCTCAGCCGTTCCTCATAAGGCTTTTTCTCCAGCCCCCTCACCAGATTTGTTGCCTTTCCCCAACACCAAACCACCACCGCTTCAGGAAGAGGCGATGCCTCCGCGTCTTTAACAACCCAAAGCTGCTTTTTGCCTCTTGGTCCAGCATAGGGCTGGATTCTGCTCCTTGAACAATGCAGGCAGGCGTGGGTTGATTAACGCGAGTGCGTTCGCTCACTTGCTGCATGCTGCCAAAGACGATGTCAGCTCCCAGGCATCTAGGGGGGAGAGCTGCCTCCTGCACCCCAAGGCAGCCCCCTGATTCCCCTTTTTGGGAGCATCTCTGGCTGAGCGGCGTCTCCTGGCACAGGAGTATTGGGCATCACTCCGAGGGTTTCTCATCCTGCGTGGTCAGTCCTGCTCAAGGGGGGCAAAGACACAGCCCTGCAGGCGGTGGGCAAGGATAACAGGCGCTGCAATGTGTGCAAGCTCCTCACTAGCTACCAGAGGAGACTGGGAGGAAGGAGTGGGAAGAAAATGATTAAAACAATATATTTTTTTTGTAATAATAAAAAAAAAAAGCCCTGGGAAAAAGCTGCGTAGGGTCCTGGCACGTGAACAGAGCCTGTAAGAGGTTTTAAAAATTACCAATAAATAATCTTAACGGGAAACAGAAGGAGCAGAACTGGGGCGTTCATGGGTGTCTCATGGCTCCCTGCAAGCATGGGAAAACACACGAGGTCCCATCCCTCACACTGTGGGGACAGCCACTTCCCAGGCTGTTGTGCACCCCTGGCTCCGAGCACGAGGCAATGACCCGCCTGGCCGGCATCTGCCCCATCCCAGGCCGAGCTTGGATGCAGGACATGTCCCCTGGTCACTGGTGATTCCTGCGGGCACAGGGTGGCAGTGGATGGAGCACGGTGGGAGCTGTGGTGGGTGCTCGCGGCCTGGGCTGGCCTGCGGGGCTGCGGCTGCCCTCCGCCAAGCCCTGGCGAGCCGTGATCCCTTCCAGCTGTGCCGGCCCCAGGCGGCCGGCGGGACTGCGGGATCCTCTCCCTGCCAAGCAGCCGAGGTGTCAGCCAAGAGTTAGCAGGGAAAACGCCAAGCAGCCAGCGAGTCGGCCAAGCCATCATCCCGGCCTTCCTCCTCCTCTTCAGCTGGGGAGAGCCTCCAGCCCTCCCAGCAGAGCCCTGAGCCCCTGGCCCACCCAGCGGGGTCCCAGCTAACCCCTGGGGTGCCTTTGTCCCAGCAGTGTCCCCAGGACCTCCCTCTGCTGCCCCCGGGGTGCTCCCCCATCCTGGCCCCTCCACCTGGGCTGTGTGCTCCCCTCCTCTGGGCCAGTCTGGAAAGGGACAGTCCCTCCGCCTCCCGAACTTTCCAGCGCTCTGCAGAGCGGGAACAATCATAGCCTTTGTCTTCCCTTAATCTCCTGGTTAGGAATTAAAAGGGGGGGGGGAAAATCCAGCAGCACAAAAGGCTCTTTTGCAGGGGCTGGGAGCGGGGAAGTGCAGGACACAGGCAGCAGGGAGGCAGAGTTTGCTTTACCCCTGCTGCTCCCCAGCTCCCCAAGGCCACCCCACGCTGTCCCCATCCCCACTGTCCCCAGGCGTCCCTGCAGTGGCACATGAGGGTTGTCGTCTTGGGGAGCATCACCCATTCCTCCCAGTCCCTTGAAGGCTCTCGCCTACTGGCTGTCCTAGGATGTCTCAGGGAGCATCTTCAGGCTGGGCTTGCACACACACAGTGCCAAGTGTCTCCTGCTCACTGCCATGGACCGGCTTTCATAGAATCATAGAATCACCAGGCTGGAAAAGACCCATCGAATCATCGATTTGACACACACATGCCCAGGCCCACCCAGCACAGGACTCCCCACCACCCAGAGGCCCCCAAAAACCACTCAGGCACCACAGACCTCCATAAAATTCCTTAAATAATTTAATTGAAAAAAGTCTTTCTGTTAAAAAATATTTTTACAAATGCACGCTCGCATTATTTTCCCTTGCTGCTGTTTTTTTTTTTTTTTTTTTTACTGTTGCTTTTCTTTCACCATTGAACACAGCTTTCCCCCATACATATCTATAAAAAGGGAGGTGGTAGGTACAGCACGTGATGAGCCCCTGGGTGAAAACCAGGCAGAGTGGGGGGCCGAGGCTGTGGGGACACCTGGGCTCAGCTGGTGGGATGCTGTGTCCTGCCCCATGGGAACAAGGTGGGCATGGAGAAACCTGGGAGAAGGGCTTTGTTCTGGGTTTGCTGTTTAAAAACAGTAGACACTCTTCCTCCCTCCGGAAGCAAAACCAGGCCAGGGTGGAGGGTTTGAGGTGAGGACACCTGGGATGCACTGGGGCTGGTGGGACCACAAACCTTGCAGCAGCAGGACCCTTGCAGCACTGGCGCTGGGGGAGCAAGGGCAGGAGGGGCAGCCCCTGAGTCCCACAGCACTTCCAGCTGGAGGGGTTGAGAGGGTCAGCAAGCCCCAAATGGGCCCTGGCATCTGTTTGGCCACCTGCTCTTAAAAGCTTCCCAAAGCCAGGTTACTCTGCCCGACCAGGGAGAGGGGGAGCTGTGCCCAACTGCCACTTGGGGTCTCACCATGGCAGGGTGTGGGGAGCAGCCAGGGTGGGGAGCAAGCCGGTATTGGCAGGGCAGGGCAACTCCAGGGAAATGGGGCTGTGGTTGTGGCACCCCCAGCAGCCAGCATCCCCGTGGAGGAAGGATGAGGTGATGTGGGGAGCCCATTCCCCACCACAGGACTGCTGCCAGCCGCTCTCCAGCCTTGTTTACTGTTCCCTGGGGAGGAGATTGGGGTTAATGAGAAACCCAAGGGCAGTTGAGTTTCAAGGAAAAGGGAAAAATAGCACCTGCTTGGCCAGCCCAGGGAGGAGGGGAGCACAGCCGAGCACAGGGGGGAGCTCATTTTGGGAAGCTCTTGCTTCCCACTCTGTACTGCTAGCAAAGCATCCCTGTAAGTGAGCCAACGAGATGTACTCCAGCCAAGGGGGCTTCAGGAGCTGAAATCCCCACATAAGCAGTTGAGGGTCCCACTTGGCTACTAGGGAGCAATCCTCCCTGGGCTGAGGGCACAAGACACCCCCCAGCCCAGCTCTCATAGGGACAGCATGCTCCCACCTGGCTCAGCAGCTGCCATTTCATGGTGAGGAAGAACAAGGCCAGCAATGCAGGGATGCCGGTGGCTGTTGCGACACTCCTGCCTAGGGCCAGACTCTGCCTGCGGAGAGCAGAGGGGAACTGGTGCTCTGAGCAGAGCACTGGGGTGCAGGGACCCCTCTGGCACTGGGCCAGGCAGTGAGCACGGCTGCTCCCTGCTGGATTTTCACACACAGGGTTTGGTTCCCACAGTTCCAGATTGAGGAGGGGATACAGGGGAAAAAAACCCACCATCTCTGAGTGCATTAGATGGAGCTCCACAGCTGGCTCTGCCCTGGGACTCAACCTCCAGCCGACACATCCCACAGGGGAGCACACCGGGCACCACAGGCTGGGTACAACATCACTGCCTGGGCCCAAGCAAGGGGGACCCTGCGAGACCACCTGAATACGTGACAGCCAGAGAAAGGGGGAGCAGAAAGGGGCACAGAGCCAGCCTGGGGCTGGCCAGGAGGAGCCTGTTGGGCAGTGAAGCTGCAGGCAGCCGGGCCTGCTGCAGGGAGAGCGCGATCGAGCAAAGGAAACTCCGGTAAAATTCTTATTGCCTTTATTCTGCCCATTGCCTCACACAGTCCTGCCGGCCAGCACACACCCACGCACGCATGCACACACTCACGCACACTCAGGCACGCTGGGAGTCTCTCCCTCGGCTTGGAGGAACTGGGCTGCAGTGAATCCTCAGGGGAAGGTGAGTGAGTCTTTTGGCAGCAATCACAGCGTGTGTCAGGAGCAGGGCGGCCACACCAGCAGCACCCGCTCCTTCTGCATAAAAGAGGAGGCTGGGGGAGGCCGGCCCTCAGCCCCCCTGGCGTGGCCCCCGCACCAGCCCTGCTCTCCAGCTCCTGGGGGGAGCGTGGCTGCCATCAGTCTGGGGGCGGAGGGTCTCTGTGCAAACGTGCTGACGGCCTTGCTCTGCAGTCCAGAGTTGGCCAGGAGAACCAAGAGGGTAAGGAGATGCGGAGCTGGGCGCCTGGTCCCCCTCCCTCCCCTTTCTGCTCCCTCTTTTTTTTTTTTTTAATATATCTCTTTTTTTTTTTCTTTTTTTTGCCTAACTCCCTGCATAGTAAATCTCATGGGGTTTGGGTTCTGGCATACAAAGCCAAGAAAGGGAGCGAAGCCTTCCCTTTGGACATGTTCCAGTGCAGACCCTCGGGCGGAAGGGCCACCAGGGCTGGAGGAGAGGAGTGATTGTCTGGGGCCAATGGCCCCGGCCCTGTTGCCAGCTCGGCCTCCCACAGCTGCTTCCATGCGGGGACCAGAGTTAGGGAAGGCTTCGGACATGTTTGACAGACTCGGCGGACGGGTCAACAGTCAGTGGCCTTTGGGAAGGGAGGGAAGTGAGGACTTGGGGAAGAAAATGGGGTGAAAAGAAATCCAAGAAGCAGAACAACTCTTCAAACTGATGAGCACCGAGACAGGGCGGGAAGCAGGATGTGCCATCTCTGTCCTATAATCCACCTTCAATATGAAGATGCGTTGCTGCCTCACCCCTCCAGGACACGGGACGAAAAGCTGAGCTCCCTCTTGGCACGAGAGCCTCCAATCCAGGGAAGGGCGGCCCGTCCCATCCCAGGCAACCGTCCGAGGCAGCGGAGTGCCGTGTGAAAGGGGAAACTGGAAGCCAGGCTGCACCACAAACTGAACGTGGTTGGCCCGTTCCCTCGGTCCGTTCCAATGCAGTCCCCTGTGGTCAAACCTGCACCGGGAGCGTCTGGTTCATCTGCAGCCTCATGTCCTGAATGCTGCTCAGGATCTTCTTCTGGTGCCCTGCTAGCGTCACCCCTATCCTCAGCAGGTCTCTGGAAGGAGAAGGAGAAGACTCAGCCACCTGTCAGCAGCGTGTGGCCCTGCCCTGTCCAGCTGCTGCCAAGCGACCAACCCATCTTCATTACAGCCAATTGCCAAGCTCTGGGTACCCTCTTAACACCACAGGGCACTGGCTGGTGAATCCCAGACCCTAACCCACTTGGGGAAACCCCACGCACAACTCAGCTTTCCACCTGCTCAGGCAGAAGGAGCTGGCTATCAGAGAGGTGAGGGACGACGTACCACAGCCCCAGCCCTTTCCCTTTCTGCAAGCAGGCACTTACTCTGCAGTCATCTGTGCCACCAAGTCAAAGGAGGCAAAGCCAGCATTGACAAAGTTCTCCTTGTACCGTCCCATTTTGATAGCGTCCAGCCAGTCTCCCACGGTGGTGAAGGTGGTGTAATCTGGGACAGTGCGGTCCAGGAGTGGCTGGGAGACACTAAAGGGCAAGAAAACTGCAGGTCACAAGGAGCAGAGGACAGAGAGGTACAACTGGAATTGGGAGATTTATCCCTGCCCTCCCACATCTCTAGTCCCAACCACCCCAGTGTTCCCTGGGCTTAGAATCATAGAATCACCAGGTTGGAAAAGACCCACCAGATCATCGAGTCCAACCATTCCTATCAATCACTAAACCATGCCCCTCGTCCACCCGTCCCTTAAACACCTCCAGGGAAGGTGGCTCAACCACCTCCCTGGGCAGCCTTTTCCAGTGCCCAACAACCCTTTCCGTGAAAAATTTTCCTAATGTTCAGCTTAAACCTCCCCTGGTGGAGCTTGAGGCCATTCCCTCTTGAGGCAGAGCTTGAGGCCATCCCCCTGTCACTTGGGAGAAGCAGCCAGCTCCCTCCTCTCCACAACTTCCTTTTAGGTAGTTGTAGAGAGCAATGAGGTCTCCCCTCAGCCTCCTCTTCTCCAGGATCTTGAAGGAACTGCCACTGACCCAGACTGGACGCTGGCAATGACTTTCAGGCTGGCAGCGTTGCGGATAAGCTTGTCCAGCGTGTTGACAATCTGTGCAAATTTGGGTCGCAGGTTGCGGTCCCGCACCCAGCAGTCCAGCATCAGCTGGTGCAGGGCTGTGGGGCAGTCCATGGGGGGTGGCAGGCGGTAATCCTGCTCCACTGCGTTGATCACCTGCGAAGAGACATGCAGAGGCAGGCTGTGAGCCACCTCAGCTGCCATGGGTAGGCCCACAGCTCCCTGCTCCCCCAGGGAGCACTTACATCCTGGTTGGACATATCCCAGTAGGGTCGCTCCCCGTAGGACATCACTTCCCACATGACAATGCCGTAGCTCCACACGTCACTGGCCGAAGTGAATTTGCGGTAGGCAATGGCCTCAGGAGCCGTCCATCTGATCGGGATCTTGCCTCCCTGCAGGGATACATAGCTCCATTCAGCATATGCCTGAGGTGTCTCTCCCCACCTCTAGTTTAGTGGATCCCCCTCCAAGTGTCCCATACCAGGGAGCTGGTGTAGGTAGGGTCAGCTGGGTCGTCCTCCAGAAAGCGAGAGAGCCCAAAGTCAGACACTTTGCAGACCAAATTGCTGTTGACGAGGATGTTGCGGGCAGCCAGATCCCTGTGCACGTAGTTCATCTCCGAAAGATACTTCATGCCAGCGGCAATGCCTCGCAGCATTCCCACCAGTTGGATGACTGTGAACTGCCCGTCGTTCAGCTGCCAGAGGAGAGAGATTTGGGGTTTGCAACACCCCAAACAGATTGAGGAGGGATCCCAATGTGCTACTACTTTTTGTCCTCCCTAGAGCCATCTCTCTCCCCACGCCCCACAATGTCCATGCAGAGCTTTGCGCTGTGGATGCCAGCGCAATGATGCAAAGGGATGGACAAGGAGGGCTTGGAGCTGTCAAGCCCCCAGCCCAGGGCAGGAGGGGATGGATGCTCACCCGGAGAAAGGAGTCCAGTGCACAATTCTCCATGAACTCTGTGATGATCATGACGGGGCGGCTCTTGGTCACCACACCCTCCAGGTGGATGATGTTGGGGTGGTCGAACTGGCCCATGATGCTGGCCTCACTCAGGAAGTCCCGCCGCTGCCGCTCTGTGTAGCCCACCTTCAGGGTCTTGATGGCCACAAAGATCTCGCGGCGGCCAGGCAGCTTCAGGCGCCCGCGGCACACCTCACCAAACTCTCCTGCAGGTGGGGAAAGGGAGAAAGGGGCGGCATGGTTAGCCACACCTCAAGGTGAGAGATGGCAGTGTCAGCAGCTGCTGTGCCCAGCCCTGGGGACTTGCCTGCTCCAATGACCTCCTCGATTTTGACACAGGAGATGTCAATCTCTTTGGCAAATTCCCGGACGGCTTCGTTGGGGTCCTCGTAGGTGAAGGGGTCAATGTAGACCTTCATCCCAGGCGTGACTGCAAGGGTAGAGGAGTCATCACCAGGAGGGATGCAACACGGGTGACAGATGCCAAGCCAGCTTGGCCAGTTGTCTGCCCAGCCCTCCCAGCCTCTGGCTAGTGAAGGCTGCTTTTGCTTGCACATGGGGCAGTAATTTGTAGAGGGCAGGCAAAGCCCTTTTGCTGGGCTCTCACACTCACCGTACTGCTGCAGCTTCTCCGTGTACTCGGGGTCTGTGCTATTGCGTTGCTTCCTGCCCAAAGGAGATGAGAGGAGGTGTTCAGTAACCATCCCTTTCCTGATGGGGCAAAGACATTCACTGCCAGCTTCAAATTCTCAGCACAGACACAGCCTATGCTTTCCCTCCAGCAGACGGTGAGCAGAGCCATCCCTCTGCCTGAGGTGTGATGGGAGAAGACAGCCTAGTTGTGCTGAGAGGATGGTAGCAGCCTGGGCAGAGGCCCAGCTGGTGCCAGGGAAGCAGAGATGCACAGTCCCACAGGACCCGTGCTCTGGTACCCACATGTGACAGGTCCAGTCCTTCACTCTCAGGCTGGAGCTGCCAGAGCTCTGCCCACAGGCAAGAGGGAAAGCTCTGGGGCAAACACAAGCAACCCCCAAACCCTGCTCTGAATCCTCCCTCCCTACAAAGCCAGTACCTGAAGCAGACGATGGCGATGATCACCACAACGATGACGAATAGCAGCCCTGCAGTGGCTGAACCCACAATCAGAGGCAGTTCCTGGAAAGTCTTGCTGGTGGAGCCTGGTGGAGGGAGAGGCAGGAATCAATGTCATGCTGTGGAAGGAGCATACATAGGAGGGCTGGAGGACAGAGGCAGCCTAGTCCTGGTACCTACCATCCTCCGCAGTTGTCTGAAATTCTGTGGGGAGGCTGTACCGGCCATATCCAGCCACTGTGCGTGCCCGGACCTGCACCATATACCGAGCATTGGCCTTCAGTCCATCTAGCCGCACTGAATTCTTCTGGCTGGTGACCGTGTTGGCAATACCATCATTCTGGCCTTGCTGTAGGGGAGACATGTGGGTGTCACCTCTGTGGAGCCATCCCCCTTTGCTGCTCCTCCATTCCCTGGGCATCATCTCTGCAGGGACCCTCTTTACCAGGAGGGTTGGAGGAGGGTAAAGGTTGTTCTACTTCTTGCTTTACCTTCTCGGAGTACTTGATCTCATAGTCGAGAATGATGCCATTAGGTCTCTCTGGAGGAGTCCAGGACAGTGTCATGCTGTTCCCAGTGCTGCTGTGCAGGTGCATCGTAGGCACGGCGGATGGGGCTAGGAAAGAGAGCAGGGGAGGAATGAGCCATCTGTGTCAGGCTCCTCGCCCTCCATCATCCTGCATTGGTGCAGGGCACTCTCTGCCTGGGACTTATTTGGTTAACCCCAGTGGAAAGGCAAGTTAAAACTCGGAGGCTGGCCTCCAAGCCTCCATAGGGAGGTGCGATCTCACCATCTCATCATCAACCAAGGCGACAAGGACAATAAGGACTCTTGGAAACAGCATCGAGGTAACGCTTCATCCCACACATAGCCACAGACTGGTCTGGGAAAAGGCCCTGCCAGTCCAAACCAGGGCTCCCTCCTCTACTTGCAAGGAGCTCCACACTCCATCCTAACAACGCCACCCGTGAAATCAGATCAGAGTGTGGCGGCTGGAGATTACCAGCATGCTGGAACTAGGGTAGAGCAGGAGGAAGGAGGAAACAGCACTTGTCTGGCTGCAAAGGTTTGGGCTGGTGCTGAGCCTTTCCAGGCCCATAGTGGAGAAATCTCATTTCTTTCCTCCTCCCTTCACTGCAGGCACAACATCTCTGGGGTAGGTCTAAGAGATCCAGAGCTCTTCGGAGCATCTGTCAGCCCTTCCCTTCTCTGCTTGCATGCATTCTGATCTCACCTCCTCCAGGGAGACATGTTAAACAGAGAGGAGAATTTACCCAGGGGATTAGATGTAGGCACAGATAGCCGCTAACGTGGCAGCACAAAGGACTGCAGACTCCAAGGCTGTCAGCAAGAAATCCTTGCTCCGCTGTGCGGCACAGAGCCAGCCCCTGCTCTCCAGCAATTCTGCTCACCTGCCTGGTTGGTGGTGATGTTGACAGAGGCAAAATGGGGAGAGAAGGGGCTCTTGCTGGAGATGCCATTCACAGCCTGGATCTCAAAGGTGTACTGGGTGTGGGCCATCAGGTTGCTGATGTAGATGCGGCGCTCGGTGAGGCCAAGCTGGCGTGGCACGAACTCCACGTTGTCATCGCAGCGAGTACACAGGCGCCGCTCCACGCTGCACTTCTTGCAGATGACGTTGTAGAGCAGGTCGTCCCGGCCACCCGTGTCCTGCGGCTCGCTCCACTCCAACACCAGCGATGTTTCATTCACATTGGAGATGACATTGCGGGGGGCAGAGGGTATGCCTGTGGGGGAAATGTGGGGGTTAGGGAAGGTGTGCCCCCATTCCTGGCTTAGGTCCAGCGTGGGCACAGCATAGTCCCCCCGATGTGGGTCACAGCCTCCTGCTGCCTCCACACCTCCCTTCGCCCCCCTCCTCCCCCAGGGCAGGACTCACTGGTGCAGGCGCTGTCTGCGGAGTCCGTGTCTGCCCGGAAAAAGCCATTTCGACATGTGCAGACTGTTGCTGCTCCGGAGGTGGTCCGGCTGTTGGGAGGGCAAGGAGAGCAAGGACCTTCCCCCTGCTTAGACTTGAAGGTTCCTGGGCCACATGCTGCAGGAAGGTAAAACAAATCCCAGTTACTAAGTGCACCCAGAAAACACCCGCTATTCTCCCAAAGGTTGGGCAGACCCCTTTTTCAATCCTTGCCAAATCTCTGATCAATGGCTTGAGGACCACAGGCCACTTCTCTGCTGCCATCAGCAGTGTCCAGGGATGCGGTGCCCCTGCCAGCGCAGGCACAGCTCTGCCCAGGAGACACCATGCTCCAGTGAGACCTGGGGCAGCTGGTGATGGGAAGAGCTGGTCACCAGCATCTGTATGGAGATCAGGGACCCATTTTGTTTCTTCACTGCACTTCCCAAGGGCTCCCCCTTTCCTAGCTGTCTTCCATACCCAACACACTCCATAACATCAGTGGTCCATTGCCCAGGGAAATAAGGCTATGAAGGAAAGGACCTCTCAGCCCTGCCCACAGCAGCAGCCTTGAGAGGCCTCCACAGCCCCAAACACTGCAGCTGGCTCTTCAGCCACTTCTCAGCGCCAGGGCGGTGGAACCTCCCGAGGCTGACTCAAGTGGAGTGCTGAACGAGATTAAAACATTCCTGCAGGTCCTTGGCTGAAGAGTTGCTTTGGCATCACTGCCACCTCCTATCCCCTCTTCCGACCAGGGTCCTTCAAGGAGCCACAAGTCCTGGGATCCACCCTAGCTGGCAGTGCAGGGTGTTTAGTCTTAATGAGGGGCACGTGAAAGGATTAAAGGCACTTGAGCCAAGGGGGAGAGTGGCCTCAGGAACCCAATCCGTGCCTGGAAATAGCCTGATTTATTGAATTGCTGCTTCAAGGAAGCGGATCCCATGCTCAGTTCACTAAAGTGTCGAGAGACCTGACAGCACCAGCTCTGCTTTGGTATCACCCTGTTTGCTATAGCCAGGGTGGCATCAGCACCGATGGCCCCAGAGGGGGGCACATCCTCTTCGCTCTGCCAGACCTAGGGCAGCTCCCAAGGGTGTGTAACCCTCCCAACTGCCCCATCCTATGTTCCACACCTGCTGCACACCACCCGTAAACAAGAGGAGGCTTCCTGGTGCTTCATCGGGCTGTGGCAAGTGGAAGTTTCCGGCTATGAGGCATCTCCCGACACCCTGTGTGGAAGTTTTCTGGCTGGTTGCAGCCCCATGCGTGGGGTGTGGAGTTCTGCTGAGTCACATGCTGCTGAGCTGGCCCCACAGGGACCCACACACAGCTCCAGGGTGATGTCCTGCCTCCCCCCCCGGTTTACCCAGGCACTGAGCAGGGGCATCCCCAGGGTAGAAGCCCCGCTCTGTCACAGTGCGGCTGGGCACTGGACATGTAAGCAGCCCTATCATGAGGGGAGGCACCACAAGCAAGTGTACATGTGCCCTGTGCCCTCTCCAGCCCCCTTGCCTGGAGGGCTGGCAGAAGCCACTTCCTGCTCCCTGGGCACAAGCCTTCTGGCAAGGAGACTCCACTTTGGTTAGAACAGGAAAGGCCACATGGCTTGACTTGCTCCAGCTCCTCTACCCGAGTTCACCCAGCCTCTGGGCCTTCTCTTTGGAAATGAAACCTTAGCCTATCCTGACTGCACAGACTGGAGGGCAAAGGGGCGCACACCACCTTACTCCTCTTCGAGTGATGGAAGCCCATGGTAAGCAGGTCCCCGGCTCTTGTCCCCTCAGCCTGGGCCACCCTTGCCACCACAAAATGCAAAGACGTGGACAGCAGATGTCCAGAGGTAGTGGAGCAGCCTCAGCACAGGCAGACCCATCCCAGCCAGAGTCCTGGGCGGTTCAAACTGGGCGGATGCAGATTCACGCATAAAGAACCAGATTGCTGAGGAATGAGATGACTGAAACCTCTTGGACAGGAATGCTCTGGGCTCAGAAAGCTGCCAAACATGCTTTAGTTATGGACAAGAGCCCAGATCCATCATGGACAAAACCCCCTGAAATAATAGGCTTGCTATGGGATAGCAAAACTGGAGCAACCAGGGCTCACATGAAGCCAAAGCCCAAGCGTGACATGGCAGCCAGGGACAGTGAGGTACTCCATAAGGGATGCAGGAGGGATGATGGCACTTGGCCTCCTGCACACTCAGAGCCCACTGGTTCCCGGTGGGTTATGGGCACAGAGGGGACAGTGACCTCCCACGCTCCTGGACACAGGAGGAATGGATGGGCAAAGCTGTCCTTGGGCAGCTGCCTGCCACCCCACAGGAGCACCCAGTGCAGGCACAAGGGATGAAGGTTATTTCCCTGCACCCTCATGCCACCCTGGCAGGAAAGGGATGAGCCACGTCCCAGTCCCATTAAGCTGGTGAAGAGCGGGAGAGGGACCGAGGCCCAGATGCACTCCAGTGCTTAAGTTTCCAACCCCGCTTAATAAATCAGAGCATAAAGACCTCGGTGGCAGCGTGACAGCTCTCAGCCGCCACATTTGAAGGCTGTAACTGAGCTGAAAGCTGATCCCAGGTCCCTGGTGGATAAGCCGCTGTGTCATCTCTTCTCTGCAAGAAACTGCCTGTACAACAACCACTGTCTTGGCCGGCACGCCAGGGAATGAGCCTGGGAGCTCTGGAGCAGGAACATGACTCCATCCAGCCAGAGCCGGAGAGCCAGGCTCCCCTCCTCCCACCAAGAGGTTTGCATAAGCACTTTTCCTGCTGAAGTGTCCTCAAATAAAATAACAACCCCAAACTTCCGCATACAGATCACATCTCCTGGTGCTAGGCCATGGTCAGCTCCAGGGAGAACATGACAGTCACTGACAGCCACAGGATAACAAGTCAGGGAACTGAAGCGGAGCTCCCTGGTCTGAAGCGATGCCGCTGGGAGGGAGATGCAGCTCAGCCTGACAGCGGGAATCAGCTACAGAGGGGATTTGTGGGTGTGAGAAGGAGGGGGACAGTAATGCAGCCCTGGAGCTGCTGCAGAACTGCCCTTGCACCCTCAGTGGGGCTGCACACACCAGCACAGCCCAGCACAGCCCACACCGCTGGTCTGCTGGCTTCTTCCAGCAGCCCCTCTGGGATTTTCATCAGTTGTCTACCTTCGGGGCCTGGTCCTACCTCACAGAGCTGCAGCAGGGGGCTGGGGGGAGAGGAAGGCCCTCTTCCCAAAAACCCCATGAATAAAGTCCAAGGGAGTGAGCCGAAGAAAACATTGAAATAAAACCTTCCTGGCAGCAGCAGAGAGCAGTGACTCATCCCGCAGGCAGCCTCCATTACTGCATGGGATGCAGGCAAGCAGCAGCGAACCCGGAAAACATCTCCAAAAGGTCAGGGTCCCCTCCTTTGGGAAACGGAGAAATAGCCCATGGCACATCGGGGAATACCAGCCCCAAACTACCGTGTTTCAGGTCTCAACTGCTTTCCCATCCACGTAACACTGTTCCAGCCTGGGCAGCATCCCTCCAGCTATTTCTCTCCCTGTAGGACTGAAGCAGAACGTCTCGCTTGAGCCTAGATAAATTAAACCGATCACATCCCTTTGTCCAGCAACCCTGTAATTTCTTTAAAGGCAGCAATCGAGTTTGCCTGGGACGATCTGCGCTTTATGAACCTGCACGGCTCGCTCCCTTCCCACTTTTGTAAGCTGCTGCAGATGGATTAGAGCCGCGGAAGCAATAGCCTGGCTACATCCAAGCCGGTAACTCTCGTTTTAAGTCTCTCTTAAACGGCACTTGATATTTTTTTTTCCTTTTAAAAAAACCACCCTTTGGGTAGAAATATTTCACACTAGCACAGACCAAAAGCGAACAGAGCAAATTTGAAGGGGAGAAAAGGGAAAGAGCCCTCTGCGGTTTGAACAGTGGCATCCAAGGAAGAGGCAGGAAAATATTCTTAAAATAAAAAAAAAAAAGAGGAAAAAAAAATTAATCAGCAAAGCTGCTCCTGGAGCTGCAGCGGGTCACAGGCAGGACGGCAGGGGTAGATTTCCTCAACCGTGTTACAAGTAACCCATTGTGGAGCTGCCTGGCTGTAAACTGGCAGCTCTCCCCTGCCCGCGCTGCTGAGCCGCCTTTGATCTGGAAGCCCTGGCAATTAATAGCCGGCAGTTTCACTTCCTGGGTTTCATGCACCAAGCCCGTGTTGCAATGCAAAACTGCAAACAGTTGGCAAGTGCAACGCTGGCTTGGCATTTTTTTTTTTCTTTTTAATTCGGGGCGATGTTCCCATTAGTCACTGATTGCAAGGGAAATTTATTTTTTCAAAAATGCAGATTTTGGCCCCATCCTGACCTTCCGTCGCCTACGGGCTGTGCCCAAAGGGAGAGCACCTGGTGCCAGCAGAAAAGAGACATCCAAAAAACCGAGAAATGGGTCTGAGGAAAGTTCAGCATCACACCGCAGACTGTCTCCCTGGTGCTTTTATGGTCTGGGTGCCCATCGACGGCACTACACAGCCTGAGTCTCCCTCCTGAGTGCAATGTAGGCTCTGGGAGCACCACATCCTCTCTCCAGGACCCCCTGACATGGCAATCAAGGGCCATGTGAGGAGTGAACTCATGGCTAGCTTGGCATGGGGGCCAGCCGGACCCCAAACTTTTCTTTGGGTGAAACCAGCAACATGAGGGATGCAAACCCCCAGTAAATTTGGCACGAGAAGCACACACCCAGGAGCATTTTCAGAGAGGTGCTGCACGTAGAGCTGCTCTGCACTGAGAACCCTGCACCTCTTGAAGGAAACTCCTACCACCTGCCTGCGCAACACGGGGAGCACATTGACACCAAACACCCAAAATGGTTTGGGTGCTTGAAAACCAAAAGCAGCAGGGACAGGGGCTGCAGGGTTTGGGGTGCAAGCAGATGAAGGCAGCGTTCCCCCTGCCTGCAGAGGCATGTGGAACCTTCATCTCCCTCCCCGGCCAGCAACTTCTCTTCCTCCAGGGAGAGCTGCTTTTGCAGCTCTGTGTGGCAGGGAGCGTGTGGGAAGCGGTACAACCCCCAGAAGGGCCGTGTGCTAATTAAATAAAGATAATGAGGCTGAGAATGAGATGCCAAATCAATGCTGTGGCAACTCAGGACCAGAGTGCCAGATACCAGCCTGGTGTATCACATTACAAAGCATGCCAAAGAAACTGCCTTCAGCCGGGCGGGATGAGCCCTCAGCTCCCGAGCGACCGGGATACAAGCTGCATTGTAACAGGTCTGAATGCGAGGTCTAATCCTGGCTCTGGATGGAGATAAAGAGGAGGAGGAGGAGATCTTCAAAGGCCACTGAAAGTCTGGGGAAAGGGGGAGATTTACAACAGGGCTTATCCCATCTAAGCAGTAACTGGGTATTGTTATTTATTAAAATGCCATCTGGCACTCCGGAGCGCTTAACGCCCATGCGGTGAAGCCTCGGTGGGCTCCCTGGGGTGGGAGTGCTGAAACCCCAGCTCTGCAGGGCTGCATCCGTATCGCTGCCTAAGCCGTCGCGGCCGAGAGCCTTCTTGGTGGTGCCAAGCTGCCGAAATGGGGTAAGGGAACATTCAGCCGAGAGCTGCAAGGGAAGGGAGCTGCAGCTCTGGCTTCTCCCAGCCCTTCTTCAGCTGTTTCTACTTAAAACACCATCATATGGCGGAAAATCTGATCATACAAGCTCAGCACAACTTTCCCAGAGAAACGTGAGGACACCGCGGCTTCTGCTCAGCGAGAGGGCAGGCTGCCGGATGGAGACGTGCCCGCAGCTCAGTGTGGCTTCCCTGTGTGCTGGGGAAGAAGCTGGGCTTGCGTGAGAAATTCAAAGGCACTGGGAGAGCTGCTGCATGGGCATCTGCCCGGCTAGGGGGAGGCAGAGAGGGGAACTTGTCCTGGGATGCAGCGATGCCCTCAGCATGACCAGAGGAGCCCCTGGCCCTGCCTTGGGATGCCCCTTCTCGGCTGGAAATGGTGTCACCTTGCGCCCAAATCCCACTCCCTACTGGGAAGGAGCACATACCCTGTACAATCTAAGATCTCCCAGCCCAAGCAAGAAGGAAAGCAGCTCCCCAGGGGCGGGAACCCCAGTGTGCACTTTTAAGCATGGGCTCTTCACCCAGTGACTGATGCCTGACACAGACTCCATCTGCCCCAGAAGGAGCCAGATCAGCTGCTCGTAAGCCTAATGCAGGGCACTGGGGCACCACAGTAGGGGCTGTGCTGGCACCAACTGTGCTGGAGGCTTCCCAGCAGAGCCACAGCCCCGTGGAGGCTGAGCTCTCCCTGACTAGCTGCAGCAGCACAGCCAACAGCTACGCTGCTCCCAAAGCCAGCGGAGAGGTTGGCCTGGCCCAAGCCCCACGTCATGGGCCATCCCAAATTGCATCGTCCCTGCCAAGAGCAAAGGGCCGGCACCAAGCATCCCATCATCGGCAAACACGAGGCACCCAGTGTTAGGGACCCAGCCAGCATCCTGCTCCCTGTATAATGTCTCCAGCCAAGGCGAGCAGCGACCTTTCTGCCCTAAACCTGAGGCACCCCAGGACAGGGTCCTGCATGCTAGAGACAGCTCACAAGGATAAATTACCCCAAGAAAAAGCAGTGTCCACCTGGGTATATCCTTCCTTATCAACACACCCAACCTGGGGTGAAACAGCAACACTAGAGTTGTCGCAGGGGAGCATGGCAGCTGCAGCACCCACACAGAGCTATCCTGCCACCCAGGGCGCCTCTTCATTCCCAATATCTATGTGTGCAGGATGCTCTTCCCTCCCTGCTGAGCTGTGACAGGGAGCTCTGGCTACCCTGCCTGCACGCTGCTCCCCACTCTCCCCACTGCAAGCCCTCAATGCTGGCAGGGAGAGCGTGCATCCGTATGCATCCGAATGGCTTCTCCCACAGCCAGCACAGCAGGGCCTTGCTCACCACTGGAATTTCTGAGTGCCTCCGTGCAGGCAGTGTGAAATCACACTTGCCAGGAACAATCGCTCACCCCAGCCACAAGCACCGCAGTGGGGGACAGTGGGGAGATGCTGAACACGGCAGCAGTAGGGGTGAGAGGGAGGTTCTGGTAATGCTCAGGGGCTTAAACATGCTGGATCCCTGCTGAGGACCATGTCTTGAGCCACAGCTCCTGGTGAGATGCATCTCTCAGAAGACAGCACTGGCAGACGCTAACCAGCGTGTCACAGCAGACACCACGGCAGTCTGGACCACAAAGGCTTTAAGGCTGCCAGTCAAACTGCAGACCACTCATCTGAGATACCACAAAGCTCCCAAGCCTCTGAAAACAGACTGAGCTCAATGCAAAACCACCTCCTCCACATCAGTGCACGGGGGGACAAGAGCCATGGTCACTCAGTCGCACACGTACCTTGGCACTGGGTATCCTTCATGGTCGGCTCATAACCAGCAGCACATGTACATGCTCCCACAGGTACCATCCATTCGCCATCGCCGTTGCAGTACAGCTTCAGGGGTACAGACACCTCCACTGCGTTAGGGATGCAAGTGCCTGGTGCGATGACCAGAGAAGTGGGTTCAGCCCCCGTTAAAGTCTCCGGGAAGATAGCAAAGCCAGCAATGGTGTTGGAGCATTTCTTGTAGAAAGCCCGGACAGAGATGAGGGACATGCAGGCTCCCAGGTCCTGGAAGGCCAGGTAAAAGCCATTCTTGGAGAGAGGGCCAAAGCTGCGCACCTTGGTGTTCACACGGCCAGACTCCAGCTTGGAGAAGCTCTCATCTGGGGCAATTGTATCCACTTTGATATAGGGGTTCTCCATCCAGAAAGGGCTATTTGCAGAGGCAGAATCGGTATCCGACTCGTAATAGAAGAGGTTGAAGGTCTCTTTGCAGGAGCCAGGGATGTTTGGGATGCTGTTGCAGTCCCGCACAGTGAACTTCAGCTCCACATAGACACGCTGGACGTCCTGGCGCTGGATGAACTTGGTGCGAAGCCAGTTGTTCTGGTTGGCCTCCCGCACGTTGCACACCTGGTACGTGCGGATAGGGTTCATGGCCTCGTCATAACCACTGACTTCTTCCCACTGTGAGTGAGAGGGGAGAGGGTTAGACCCCATCTGGGGACATCAGCGCCACAGACACATCGTGAATCGCATGAGGTGGGTGGACAAGGCAATAGTCAACAGAGAAGAGAAGCATTTGCACCTTTTAAGGTCCCAATCCTCCTGGTCATCAAGCTGACTAAGGGCAACGCAGACCAGGGACCATGGTGCTCCCACTCTGCTGGCACAGAGTCAGGAGTAGATAGTTTTGCGAGGCAAGAGAATAAGCATGGGAGGGAAGAGGGAAGACACAGCCAGCTTCACAAAGGCACTGGAGAGCAGCCCCAATTCCCCTGGGGCCAGGGTCAGTCATGCTCTTTGGAGGTCAGGAGCGGGGCTAGCTCCAGACTTACCCCTGTCTCTGGATGAGTTGTCCATGCCAACTCAGAGGTCACCCATTTCGTGTCCATCAGGGTCTCTGGAGAGAGAGGGAGGAAAAAAAGAAGTAATCGGACTTGAAGGCCAAGATTGGAGAGGAAAAAAACCCAAAACCAGGAGGAGTGGGGGAGAGGAGAGCCGAGGCTGACATTTCTGAGGAAAACAGCAACTTGGGGGTGAGATGTGGTGGGAGGAGCGGGGAGCAGCGCAGACAGACTCCAGATTTCTCTTCTCCCATCAGAACAGGAAGAGCGAGGCATCCCCGGAGAACCATGCTGGAGTGGGGAAGTGGCAGGACGAGGACCCAGCCAGGTGGCTGGGAGGGACGGGCTGCCACCCCCAGCCACCGGTGTGGCCAGCCATGCCTCCCAGACAGCACAGGGGGTGCCAGAGGAGGGAGACCGGGACCCCCATCTGCACCCTCCCCCTCTGCTTTGGCAGGATGAGTATTTACTGTGGCTGAGGTTGAAAGGGCTTGTTCCCATGACAGGGTGGTGCGGGCCAGGCAGGTTTATCCAGAGGAGGAGGAGGAGGGACTGGCAAGCTGCTCTCCCAGAGACGCCCCACATCACTCATTTTACAAGAGGGGAGAAGAATTTGACCGTCTGGCCAACATTCCTGGAGCAGACTACAAGACAAACCACCCCGGCAGCATTCCCCAAACAGCCCCAGCCCCAGCCTTGGGGGAGTGAGACGCTTGTCTGGGAAGAGCTGCAATTGCAGGCAGCTGTCGCTAATCCCAGGCAGAGCCCCACGGCTCCGCACAAGCACCACGCACAAAAACTGGGAATGAAACGCATGGACAGAGAAGAACGATGTGCTCCAGCCTCTGCTGGCTGCTGGCCCTGCGACTTCTGCTCCACGGACAGCTCTGTAAGCTGTTTGAAGGGGAGCAGGCACCCCTGGGGACCTCCAGCCCATCTCCTGCCCTGAGAGGTTTTGGAGCAAGGCGAGTGCAAGCTCCAGAGGTAGGGAACAGCCCCCACAAACGACCATGTGCTCGAAGGGGCTCCAGTACCAGCTCCAAGCAAAGCCCAAGACCAGCTCCAAAATGTCTCCCTGCTGAGACAAGGCTCCTCAAGGGCTGTCCATCCATCCATCCCTCAACCCACCCAGGCCCAAGACGCAAGACAGGGAGCCACAGCTCTCCACGCTCCCGAGCTGGCAGCGGGCTGGGAGGCACTTGCTCTTGACAACCAGGGCACAGGACGTGTCAGGGCAGCTCAGCTATGCCAGGCACCACAGCTCAGCCCCAGAAGCAAGAGGCAGTTTCAGCTTCTCGCCTTCCACCCAAGGAAAATCACAGGCTGACCCGGCCAGGGAGGAAGCGTGGAGGAGGAAGGAAATGTTCACGTGTTGCAGGTTTCAGATCAAGCCCGTCTGGATGTAAACACCTTCCTCCCATGTCCCACCCTGGGGAGACCCGCCAGCAGCTCCTGCGCCAGCACCCACAGATGAGCTGGGAGCACAGACCGTGAGTGCCACCGCAGCACACATAAACAAACACATTTGGGGACACGTGGGCTCTCCAACCCACCTTGCTGTTTGCCAAGATCCAGCCCGGTCGGTAAGCCTGTCTCTCATCCAGGCTATTCCCATGAAGCAAACACAAACACAATCCCATCACAGGCTGGTGGCATCGGGGGCAGAGTGAGGAAAACCCCTCATGGTGCCAGCTCTCCAGTGGTGAGAGGGGCAGCATTTACAACAGGAAGGACAAACTGACACTGGATATTGTTTGCAAACAGGAGGAGCACAGAGGTGGCTGTCGGACAGTGGCTAATTGCTATTTCTCAAAAACACAAACTAAGGGCACTCAGCAAAAACAAAGGGCAAAAAGGAAGGAGCCCTCTGCCCAACAGGTAACAAAGGGGAATTGGGATGAGGACCCCAGAAGGGCCAGGATACCCACAGGGCAGCCCCTTCGCAGTTCCAGGGCTCTGCTTAGTGATGCAGCAAATTGTCATCCTCCTTCCCTTCCCCACAGCATCAGCTACTGACCCCCAGCAGAGGTCAAAATAAGTTCCACATGGCTACAAGACCTCCCCAAGAAGCTGCTGTGCTACCCAGCCCTCTGCTCCCAAGGAAGGTGCTGGACCACGGGGGAGCGGGTCCCTCTGCAAGGGAAAGGCCCTGCATCGGCTGCCCTAATAAGGGCAGAGTGGTTCCATGCGAGGGCCAAGCACGTGTGCTCGGCACTGACAGCACGCTGGCCTGCCAAGTCCCGATGCAGAGACCCTGCACGGGTCCAGCCAACAAAGAGCCTCAATCCCAGCATGGGTAGCTGGGTGGGTGTTTCTTCAGGTGGGCTGGTCCCAGAAAAGTGGGGAAAGGATACTCTACATGCTCAGGGCCATGGCCAGTGCAGATGAGCAGCTGCAGTGGTGAGTCAGGTTGGGGAGACAGGGATCTGGGTGGGAGGGTGTGCCTGTGAGCAGGGCAGCACAAGGATTCCATGGCCAGTCACAGCAGAGTCGGGCCTGACCTGACCATGTGGACATCCCTGCTCCTGGGGCAGGAGGGGAACTTTGCTCCCTACACCTGCCCAGGGTGTGTAGGAACTTCCGTGCATGCCAGCATGCCCCACGCAGGCAGCCCCTGCCACATTGCTCTGGCCCCAGGACAGGACATGTGGGCAGTCAGCCCCTCCAGCAGCATCTGTGAGTGCCGGCCGACAGAAGCACCTCGCTCACTGCCTGCATCCTAATTTGGCAGCATCTGCCAACTGACCAATAGAGGACAGAAAAAAAAAAATGGCAGAGCCAAGCCAGCTGCTGGCGCAAGAGCCACGTAAACCACACAGAGAGCAGGGAGGGGAAATAATAAAAATAATATCACTGAGAGACTTAGCTAAAGGAAATGGGCCAAGCACAAAGGGCAGCTGGGGGTCTCCTGCAGCTGCAGGAGTGAGTTGGGCCAGGTGGGGTCAGAGGAGCCCTCCAGCCCCTTGCAGTCCATTGCTGTTGAAGGTCAGGGGCTACTGGCAGCACACTGAGCCGAGCTGCAGAAACCACTCTCTGCCCTTAAAGTTGCTGCAGAGATGTCTGCTTGGCACCCAACGTGTGTCTCCATCAAACACTGGGGCATGCTAAGCCCTGGCTCCCCATGAATGGGCATGCGCTAATGTCCAGGGCTGGGGAGAAGGGCAAGCAGTGGGCTTCAGTGGCTCAGGAGCAGCTGGCTGCTCTCTCCCTCTGGCACACGGTGCTGGAGGTGGGCTCGGGAGTGGCACCAGTGGTTTGCTGGCTCAGCTCAGGTTTGCAGGTGCTTTGGAGGGATGTGAATGGCATTCAGGGCTGGCCAAGCAGTGAGTCAAAGCCACCTCAATGCCACAGTGAGAAGTTGGACCCATTAGTCAATGGGAAATTGGCTCCCAATTTCACCAGCTTAGAGAAGTCACCCTAAGGCTTGCTTTATCACTGTCTGCAGCACTGAGGAGTTGTCCTCTCCTTACCTTCAGCTGGACAAAGGCAAGGGATGCAGCAGGAGCCTCTCTATGCTCAGCAAGTGCAGTAGGCCATGGTCAACCCCACAGAAACGCAGGATTTCTAGGGTAGAGTGGGATCCTGGGGCAGGGAAAGAGCCTCACTCCTCAGACAGGGCTGTGAGCATTGCTCTGGCTGCCTCCTCCTTGTCCTGCCAAAATCGCAGCTTGGGGAGTGCCTGGGAGGAGAAGACCAAGCAGTCTTCCTGCCACCTCCGCAGAGTCCCCAGCAGTTCACTGGGTATTTGAAGCCATGGTGAGGACCCAACTGGAGCCAGGGACCTCTTCATCCCCGTGCAGGGGCTCAGGAATGCAGTGTGCATGGTCTGAGGCCAGCGAAAATGTTTTAACTCCCCCCCCCAAGAGGCCCAGAGAGCCCGTCTCACGCTGCTGAGCGGCAGACCCGTGCAGCAGCAACGGCTGAGCCAGAAAAGGGAGGGGGGAAAAAAAAAATATCAAAATTCTTTCAAGATGAAGCCGCTAGGGAAGACTCAATCGTCTCCACCAACCGGCTCCAATTTGAACGCTCTCGCCTTTGAACATGGGGACTGCCGGCTTTTATCAGGATGTGCTGGCAAGGCAGGACGCCAGCTCCTCGCCCCAACATAGAGAAGGCAGCTCGCGCAAGTCCAGAGCATCCTGGAAGAAGGCAAGGGAGTAAAGACACCCACACAGCCTTGCCACAAACAGTGGAACCTGTTCTGCAACATGCTGTGCTCTCTGGGAGCCATTCAGACCACGGCACCACGTCTGCCAGAGAGTCCAGCGTGGAGCAAGTGGCCTGGCCCAGCTGTACGACCAGGCCTCTTGCCCAGTGCTGGGCCGCAAAAAGCACCGATGGCTGAGCCACTTGCCTCAGGACATGGCTTGGCTTTCACCATAGCAGCTGTCCGCGGTGGTGCCGGATGCCTACCCCCCTCGCCACTGTGCTATGCTCCTCTGGAAGGAAGGGCGACTTGTTTAGGGATGCAGTTTCAATCTTCATGACTGCCTGCTAGTCAAAAATCCACCAAAAGGGGCATCTCCCGGCGTATTTTAATTTCCTCCTCGGTTTTGGAGATCATTACAGCAGGAACGAGTGGCCTTGCATGCTCCCCATTCAAGTACCTATCAGTACAATTAATCCCAGCACAGGCACAAAGGGCCTTTGGTGTAAGGTCCTTTATCTGGGAACAAAGAGCTGCCTGTGGGAGAGAACCTGAGGTTGCACTTTTCCCGCTGATGAACGTTTTGCGTACACAAAAGCCGAAGCACACAGAGCGCCCTGCGCGTGTCAGGTCTGGGAGACCCTGTGATGCATTTTCCCGAAGCTGCCGCCCACCTGGATCCCTCCTCCTCCCTCTGAACCCAGCTAAACCCCGAGGCGTGCTGCTCCTTGGCAGGGGATGGCCCCACTCCGAAGCCAGAGGATTCCCCACGCTGCTTGTGAGGGGAAAGCATTGCGGTCCCACTTGGTCCGATGCAGAGCACGTGCTGCGTGGATGGGGCACCCTGCAGACAGCAGACTTGGAGCTGTCGTGTGCAGGGGACTTGGCACACTGGGAGGTTTCGGCACTTGGCAGCCCCTCATGCCCAGAAGGAGAGATTCCTGCTGATGTAGCTGAAAGGCAGGAGAGCAGGGAGCAAGACTGCAGCCAGGGAGGGAGGCAGCACCCAGGGTGGGCCAGGGGTAGCCACCGCAGAGGCGTCAGGCGTGGGGTTTGGGAGCCTGGCAGAGGTGTTGACAGATGCTGTCTGCCAGCTCCCTCTGCAGGGATGGGGCTAGCTGCACTGCCAGCACTCCACACAGCCCATGGACTCCCCGGGGAATCCTGGCTCTCCTGGGGACCCCTTCTGCATGCCCGGCTGCCTGAGTGTCAGGCACAAGGGGGGTACGCAGAGACCCACCCTTGCCCTCCCCAGCTGCCGGGCTGGGCAATCCAGGCAGTGTGGTTCAGCCCAAGGGAAGGGCTGAAGTACTCCCTATCGCCGCCCACGCTGGGAACCTGTCCTTATGCCAAGCAGGGCGCCTGCTGCACCCCAGCACCAAGGGGTAAGATACAGGGATGCTGTGAGAGCTGGCCCCCCACCACTGTCCCTCTCCAGGGCATTGGACAGCCCATGCTCACCAACCTGTGCTTGCTCCAGGTCTTGGGCAAGCCGATGACTTGCCAATGAACTGGGAACAATGGAAAGAGAGGAGGGGGAGAAAAAAAATAAAAAGATGGGGCCTGTATCACAGCTGTGGCCCTTCATGCCAAGGGCGTTTGGCCCATCATCAAAGGGGATTGGATCTGCTGAGGCAAATGATGACACATCCACTTCAAGCGGGGCAGGTTCTGCCTGCTGCTGGAGGCGAGCCACCAGAGTGAAGAAGTACTGTGGGCACTTAATAATAGACTCATTATTTCTGCATTATGGCAGGGCCCAGAGGCCCCAACTGAGATTAAGGCCCCTTTGTACGCACCACACATGCACGCACAGGGGCAGGCAGTCCCTGCCCCAGAAAGCATGGCCAAGGATGGGCAGCACAGCCAGTCCTGGCACCACCACTGGTCCTGGCCCCACTGGCACCACAGTATCCTTCCAGCAGAGCCTCAGATGAAAATTTCAAGGATGCATCCTCCATTTCCCAATCCACTCCTGCATTGGGGCATAATAACCTCAGGTGAGGAGACAGCCTCATGACAACCCTCACTGGCTCCTCATCTGATCCTAATGTCCTGCAACTTCTGAATCGGTCATATCCAGTTCTCAGATGACTGGGAGCTGCCTGGTATGTGGGATGGAGGCAGACGGGAGCACTCCTTCCATCCAGCCCTGCCTCATCGCCCATCCACTGGCCTCTACTGGCTGAAGAGGGTTTTCTGGCCGCGTGCTCCTCACCAGGAGCTGTTTCCTGATGGCCATGAGACAGACTGAAGCATGTGAGAGAGGACAGGTGCCAGCTCTGCGAAAGCAGATCAAGTGGCAGAGCCCAAGATGTGGGGAGGGACAGGCATTCGCTTCCTCCTGGTCATGCACTGCGTCAAGCTGGGAAGGGCAGATTTCTGCCGCTGGGCAAGCAGGGCTGTGCCAAAACAGGCTCCAGCACCCTCTGGCACCCATACTGCACCGTCCTCCAAAGCACGAAGCACAGTACTTGGACTCCAGGGCCTTTGCAGGATGGCAGGGTCCCATCCTGCAAAAGCATGCCAAGGACACGTGCAGCCCACTGCCCAAGCTCTGCCAGGTCCTAGTCCTGCAGAAAGGCTGTACTGACACCGGGAAAGGACACGAGCCAGCTGCTCAAGTCCAGCCCTGCACTGCAATTACTGTTCTATTAATACCGCAGGGATTTCGGATGTCAGAGCCCAGTGTGCCACGCTGGGGTCAGCTCGGTCAGTGAAGAACTGCCATCCCTGCCCATGTGGTGGATGTGCTCGCATGCTCGCTGCTTCAGCTCATCCAGTGGGAAAAGCTGCTTTTGCTGTGCCAGGCTGTGGGCAAGGGGAATGGTACAGACCCTATGGACAGCCTCTCAGCCCTGCCTGCAGCCGGAGACACTGCTGGCACGTCCTGCCGCCATGACTGCCACCCACTCAGGATAGGTATGTCCCTGCCTGGCCCCGGGGGAAGGGGCTGCCTGCTGCAGCTCTCTGCCATGGGCTGTGGTGGGACAATGTGACTAGCTGTGCTGGACAGGCAGGAGAGCTTTATAGGTCACCATTCCCAGCAGGAATGGTCATTCAGCTACCCTTCACTGCTACAGAAATAACTCATCTGATCTGGCGATGCTGGACCACTTCGAGTCGCGAATGCCACTGACCGGGATGTAGGCAGCAAATCAGCCTGCAAAGCCACTTTTGTTTCCAGGCCCTGCTATGAGAGGGACAGGCCTGTCACCTCCCTCTGTGGATCTATTGCTCTGTGCCCATGGTTCCAATGGGGTCACCAAGCTGAGCTGGGCTGCTTCGGGTGGACAGAGAGCCCCAACACCCCTGGGGGAAGGAAGGGAATGCGGTTGGTGCTGCAGGCCTGCCTCCACCGGGCAACTGTTTGCAGCAGGCTGAAATCCAAAAGGTCTTTCTTCTCCCTCCAGCTCCACTTTTCTTTTCCAGGTTGTACTTTTGGAAAGAGCCCAGGGAAGAAATAATGAGATTTAAAAAAAAAAAAAAAAAGAGACAACCCACCCCCTCCCCAAAAAAGGTTACTTGCTGCACATCCAAAGGTTCGCCCCACAGACAAGGCGGCTCAGCTGCCAAGCTCCATTCCATCCCGGCAGAGCGGAGCAGGAGTTTCTGCCAAGATCTCCCTCCTCTCTCCTGCCTGAGGCAGTTACCCGAATCTCTGCGCTGCTCTCCACTCGCTTCCTCGGCTCTCCTGGAGCACAGAGTCCATCTGGAACTGCTTAAACCCAAATATCCCCCCCGTACCCACCCCCAAAGTCAGATTCTTCCAGAGTTAAAACAAGCACAGAGTCAGGAGGGGGTGCCGGGCCGGGCTGACTCGCTCCTTCATTTCAGTTTAATTTCTGGGGAACTAGAATAAATCTGTTCCTGGCGATCGTTCAAGCCCTGCACATTTTTCTCATTAATAAAAAAAGGCCTTGGATCGCACGCCGCGTGTGCGTGCGCGCCTGCTGAGCTCCCCCACTCGCCCCACGGGGTCCCCCCTGCGCCCCAGCCCTCGCCGTGCAGGCGGCCGAGCACGCAAGGGACGAGCAGGGTTTGCTGGGGGGGACGCACAGCGTCCCCTCCATGGGACAGGGACAGGTTGCAGCAGCCCTGCACGACGGCCACACCTGGGAGAGGAAGAGGGAGCCGGGTGGGAAAGCCCTGGGGGACGGGTGTCCCCACTGTCCCCCCCCTCAGCATCGCAGCCCCCGGGGCATTCCTGGGGAGGGGGCTGGGAAACAGGTGTTTGTCAACAGCTTCTGCCACATGCGTGAGCAACGCCAGGCCCCGGCAGCACAGAGCTTAGCGACAGGCAAAAATAAAATAAAGAGACCTCCACCCTCCAAGCAATCCCTCCCCCAGCCCAGGACCCCCAGCCGCACTCGGAGAGCGGCTATGGGGCAGCTCTTGGCCCCACTGCCGCGTTCCTGCCTCTTCCCAAAATGGCTCCATCTCCTTTTCAGAGAGGCGGCCATGTGAAGCTGGCGCAAGGCTCGCTCCCTCCTGCCTCAGGGAGCACGGTCCAGCACGCCGGTTGTGCTGAGGGGAAAGCGGGTGCCAGCAGAGGAACTGCAGCCCCTCTGGAAGTGGGAGACCTGCGGGACGGGGATGCAGCCCTTGGAGGATCTGATGGTCCCAAGAGGCGTCCATGGCTGCTCCAAAGGTGGGTGATGCCGAAGTCCAAAAGTGGGAGGACGAGGCTTCCCATGAGCACCAGAGCCGCCCACCTGCCCTACAAAATGTCTCCATTGGACTCCTCATGGGTCGGCATGGGGCTTGGCTTCACCAGGGGGTGGCCCCTGTCCTGCCACCAGCCCCACCAGCCTAAGCACAGGACTGGTTTTTGAGCAACAACAAAAACCAAACAAAAAAACAAAACACAAATTCAGATGAGACCATTCTGGCCAGGTGGGAGCGCCACTGCAAAATTTAATTTTAATTAATTTAAATTAATAAGAGCGCCCAGGAACTCGGGGCCATGCCTGGCTCCCTGTGAGGGGCTCCCTGGCCACAGAGAGGCACCTCCCTTCCCAGTATCCCCCAAGCACTATGCTTCGGAACAGCCTCGTTCCAGGAGTGATGCCAACTTGTTATGGGTGATGGCAGCCACCGGCTCCACCACAGCCCATGGTGCAGTCCCCCTTTCTCCGGGGTCTCCTCAGGGCACCCACCCCGTCACCAACGGGGATCCCAACCCCTGGGGTGCCTCAGCACCCTTCCCCCAGCGTGGCTCCCAGGCGGAGACGCTTAGTCCTGACAAACCAGTTTGACTCAGCACAACAGGAACAGCTACAATTTTAAAAACATGCAAGTCTGTGATTCAGATTGCTCAGGCTGCTTTAATTAAACACCAAGCTCCCCTGTTCCAGTGGCAGCAGCAAACGGCTCATGGAATGAAAATGCAACAAACTGGTTTCCCCAAATATCTCTCACAGTAAGTCATCACAACAAAACAAGGAGTTTCGGTTCATTCCTTAAAAACCAGAGGCCGCTATTCCCAATCACAAGGCACAACCCCGCAGCCACAGCCTCGCCAGCTGAGCCGTATGGCAGAAACGCGGCGCTCGAACGGACCCTGGTGCTGCAAGTTTTCCCTCTATCGGCTCTCCGCATGCTCCGCTTGACACAAAGGAAAGCCCTTCTCCACCCTGCCTTGAGAGCCTGGATGGGGCGGGATTCCTCACATGGAGCTTTTAGGGAGGAACAGGAGATTTAATGAATCCAGCGAGCACGGCAGAGACCCACGACTTGCCTTCCCTCACAGCCCAACTCTGAGCATCAGTGTAACAGCGGGGCTAACTTCCCCCATCACCCTGCCGAGAAACATGCCGTTTCAGTGAAAAGTAATTAAACGGAAAGCAAATCTCCCTGCCAAGAAAATACCTGGCAGTTACAGTACAGGGGTCAATTAGGCAGGGATTGCCGATGCAGAGAGGAGCGTGGTCAGCCTGCGGAACACGCAGCAGGGGTCTGGGAGCTGCAAATAGGCAGAGCCCAGAGGAGGAAAATCCCCCCTAGAAATCCTCCCGCTTCGGGGAGTTCGTGCATTTCACTAGAGTCGGAGTCGGCTTGGGGCTATGAGCAGAATGTGATGCCTCTGCAGGGGTTTGTGGGGGAAACACATGGGAAACCCCATCTTCAAATGGCTTGCCGATACCTAAGGAGGCTGCTAGGGGAAGGAGCATGGCAGCAGAGCAGCTTCTTCAGAGAGGAGGTCCTGGTCCAAGCCTACCCGTGGCCCCGGGACAGCCTGTGGCTGTCCATGCTCCCTTGGACCAGGACATTTGGAAGCCTGGAGTTTTATTCTCAGACGTCTGCAAGGGCCTCAAGTGTAGCACTCTCCCCGCATCAGTTTCACCGCATCTGCTCCCTGTAAGGCCTCTGCTCCCACAGCCCCACCAGGACAAACTCCTCAGCTCCAACCCCTGTGCCAGAGAAAGGATCCGCTGTTGCCCCCGGATAGAGCATTCCTTCCGCAGCCGGCCCGGGGACTGCTGAACCAGAGAAGAAAAACACATTGTGACTTCAAACAGACCCAGCGCACTTACAGGATCTGGAGAGAAACCATTTTCTCCTCGGCAGCACAAAGCCCTCACTGAGCTGCTGCTGAGCACGGCTTTTCTCCTCCACCCCCGTGGGGCCTTGTAAAGAAACCCAACTCCCCGCCAGCCCCAAGGGAATGGGCAGTGCCAGCGGCCCCTGCCCTCTCAGCCATGCACCAGCCACAATCCCAGCCCGTTGTCCCTCCAGAGTGGCCAGCGAGGTGGCCAGGGACCGCTCGCAGCCGTTGTCATCTGCAGGATGTGTGCATGGATTTACAGCCACGCCAGATTTATGATCAGCACTAAAATATCTGAACGAACGTGCATGCTAGATTTACAGTAACTGCTCAAATGTGTTGGTCCCCATTGGGAAGCAGCATTGCGAGCGGCCAGAAATACCCAGCACAGCACAAGCGTGGGAGCTCACTGACCCTGACACGAGCAACGGCTTCCTAAAGCTGGGCAAGGCAGAAACCTCTCTCGGTCCAACTGCAACTTTCCTTCCAGCTTGGACAACAGAGAAGAAAAAAAAAATCCCAGGGGAATCGGGGCTAGCCCCAAAAATGCTGGGTGGCTGCCAGCCAGCCCTGAAGCAGTCCCATTGGGTTGGCACCCAGCTGGGTCCTGACCTCCTTGGGCGCCGTGTTTGGCCCCTGACCCTTCTGCACACTCGGGAAACTGAGAAAATCCCACAACTCCCCATCAGGAGCTGTTTGTTTTCTCTCCATCTGTCTCCTCGCACCACTCCACCCCCGGCCGGGGCTCCCTGCCTCCCCAGGGAGTGGTGGGACAGTCCCCGGGCGACGAACGCCGGTGCTGCCAGCCCCCATGCCAGCTTTGCTTCCCTATTTCCCAAACCGCTGATGGGAAGCGGGTTGCTCCCTGCCCACAACTTCATCCTCCAGCAGGCAGGACTCGCCGTGGCTTTGCCCGGCTGCTCGGGAGCCTCCATCCCGGGGAGCCGTGTGCAGGCTTCTCCCTTCCTCTCCTGCCACGGGGCTCCCACTCAGCCCGGAGCTCCCGGACCGCGCAGGCCACAACGTACAACGGAGAACGGCATTTTAATTTTTTTCCCCCTTTTAAAGTGGAAAGAAAAAAAAAACCAAAAAAATCAAACTCGGGGAGGGAGGGTGAAGAGAAACGCGGGCAACAAGCATCCTCTAAACTTTCCAACGCCGGTGGAAACGTGTCCCCCCAAGCACCGGGACGGGCTCCTGCCCGCGGTCCCCGCCGGAGCCGCAGCCCGAGCCTCGCACCGCTCGGCGACGGCATCCCGAGCACAAAGTCCCCGCCGCCCCCCGCCCCCGCGGAGGCACCGGCAGCCCGGCGGCTCCTCTCTCCGCCCGGGGTTCCTCCCTCCCTTCCTCCCGCCGCTCCGGCAGCGGGTTCGGTTACCGGACGCTGGAGCGTCGCCGCCCCCGGGACTCCCGGCCGGGGCCGCGCACACTTTGTGCCGAGACAAAAACCCACCCGGGCCGCCTCCTCCTCCTACCGGGCGCGACCCGCCTCGCCCGCCCCGGGACCCCCGCGTCTCCCGCGCGGCCAAAACCAGCTTTTCTCGCTCCAAGCCGGGAGGCGCCGGGACGGGACTCAGGCTCCGAGGGGAAGGCGCTTAACCCTCCTTCTAACCCGGGGCACGGGAGGCTGCCCTCCTCCCCGCTTTCTCCCCGCTCCGGGATGGATGCGGCACGCGTGGCCCCTAGCCCCGGCGGGTCCCACGCCGGAGTCGCGGGGGTTAAGTCTGCGAGCCCCGCTGGGGAAGGGACAGAGCCGGACACGGCGCTCGGACGCTCCTCCGGCGGCCCCGACGGCTCTGGCACGCCGCGAGCTTCCACTGAAAGAAAAATTAATTTTCCAGCCCTCTCCGTCGTGGCGAAAAGCCGCGGAACGTGAACCGAGTATCCAACGAGGCGCCGCTCCCTGCCAGCGGCTGCGGCCGCCGCGTCCCGGCCAGACCGCGCCGGACTGGATTCCACGGGGCGTTCACTCTGGAACCGACTGAGAGCGGCGGAGCGCGGGGAGCGCGCATCGCGGGGGACAAACGGACGCGACGAGTGGAGTCCAACCGAGCCGGCGACGGACACCGGCGAGGCCGGGGGCAGCCCCGGAGGGAGCCCGCGTGCGCGCGGCGGCGCGGGCCCCGGTACTCACCCTCCAGAGCGCGGCGGCCGCCGGGGAGCAGCAGGAGCAGCAGGAGGGGGAGCAGCGGCGGCGGCGGCGGGGGGGCCCCCGGGAGGGCCGCGGCCATGGCGGGGGAGGGGGGCGGTGCGGGCGGCCCCGCCGGGCAGTCCCGAGCTCGGCGCCACGCGCGGCTCCACTCGCCGCCGCGCCACGCTCGGGCTCTGGCGCCGCCGCCGCCGCCGCCGCCGCTCAGCCGCGCGGGGCGGTGCCCGCCCGCCGCTCGGCCCCGCCCCCTGGCGCCCCGGCGCCCCCGGCCGCGGCCGGCGCGGCGCCCATTGGCCGGCGAAGGCGCGGGGGCGGAGCCTCCGCCCATAGACGACCCGGAGGGGGCGGGCTCTGACCAGGCCACGCCCACCCCGCCCCGGCGCGCGCGGCGGAGGGCGAGGAGCGCGCCCCACCCAGCGGCCGCGCGCGGAACTGGGCTGTTAAAGGGGCCGCGCCCCGCACGCCGCCGGCCTCTTCGTAGAATCACAGAATCACCAGGTTGGAAGAGACCTACCAGATCATCGAGTACAACCGTTCCTATCAATCACTAAACCATACCCCTCAGCGCCTCGTCCACCCGTGCCTTAAACACCTCCAGGGAAGGTGAATCAACCACCTCCCTGGGCAGCCTCTGCCAGTGCCCAGTGGTCCTTCCCGTGAAATATTTTTTCCTAATGTCCAGCCTGAACCTACCCTGGTGGAGCTTGAGGCCATTCCCTCTCATTCTGTCCCCTGTCACTTGGGAGAAGAGGCCAGCTCCCTCCTCTCCACAACCTCCTTTCAGGTAGTTGTAGAGAGCAATGAGGTCTCTCAGCCTCCTCTTCTCCAGGCTAAACAACCCCAGCTCTCTCAGCTGCTCCTTATAAGACTTGTTGTCCAGCCCCTTCACTAGCTTTGTTGCTCTTCTCTGGACTCGCTCCAGAGCCTCAACATCCTTCTTGTGGTGAGGGGCCCAGAACTGAACACAGGATTCGAGGAGCGGTCTTTGTGGGTGTGCTGAAGCGCCTGTGGACTCCTCGGTGCCCCATGTCCCGGTTTACCCATCTCACCCCTCCCTGTCCCATCCTACCCCACACATCCCAACCTGGCCCATATCACCACGTCCATCCCTTCCCTACCACTGTACGATTCCCAGCCCAGCGAAAGGGCTGAGATTCCAGATCCTGGCCAGGGTGACACTGTACAGAGCACTGTGAGGTGCCATCCCCCAGCACCTGTGTCCCCCATCCAGAGCGTGTCTTCCCCACCACAGTCCTTGCAGGAGAAAGCACTCCAATCCTATGGGTGCCTTAGTCATAGAATCATAGTATCACTAGCTTGGAAAGGACCCATTGAATCATCGAGTCCAACCATTCCCATCAATCACTAAACCATGCCCCTCAGCACCTCATCCACCCGTCCCTTAAACACCTCCAGGGAAGGTGACTCAACCACCTCCCTGCGCAGCCTGTTTCAGTGCCCAGTGCCCCTTTCCGTGAAAATTTTTTCCTGATGTCAAGCCTGAACCTCCCCTGGCGGAGGGGACTCCTCTCCCTGTTCTCTCCCCCATTGCCATGGGGAGGTTTTAGGACTCTGTGTGGGACAAACCGTATTCCCTCGGCATAGTGCACGCATGTTCTCCCTGTAGCTGGAGTGGGCACTGCCACATCCTTTGGGACAGGCACATCCCTGCTGTGCTGGATGTGGGACCTGGGCTACAACCCGTCCTGACCTTCCGTACCACACCACAAATCTCCTCCCAAGATGCCTGGGGAGGCTGGGTCTTGGCTGAAGGCTGAGCAATATCCACCAAGTCCCTGATTTTGGAATATTTTGATGCCCCTGGACCAGGAGCTGTGGCAGGTCTAGGGTGGGGGAGGGGGAGGGGCGGGGGTGTGCGTGTCTGGGCAGCCTTGGCCCTGCTGCAAAACCATCTGGGCTGCCTTGCTGCTGCCGTCTGCCATCTGCAAGCAGCACCTCACCGCAGCGCTTCCTGCCCCAGAAACCTGTCCCAGAAACTCCCTTGCCATGGAGCCGTGGTCCCGGTCCTACGCCAGCGCACTGGGGTGGCTACCAGCCCACACTCCCAGCCACCTTCCCCACAGCTCCCAGAGTCTGGGGAGTAATTGGGGCTGGCCTCTGTGCTCTGTGGATGGATGCAAGGCATGTCATTATTGCCTCTTCTTCCTGCTGCCCAAACTCACAGAGGTCATGGATGGGCATTCTCCTTCCTTATCCCAGAAGGATTCAGCTTCCCAAGCCCTGGCCAGAGAGGTTGGCACAAGTCTGGGCTCTGCCTAAGCTGCTGAAAATTTAGAGAAGACAAACTCCTTTTCCAGGAATGCTGGTATTCCCTGGAAGCTGGGGGGAACCTCACCAGGACATCGTGCCCTGAGGGCTGCTGCAGCATCCCAGCATCACCAGGCACTCTTTGCAAAGGGAAAAGCTGTCTTGAGATACCCAGTGTGCTAATTTAAGATGTAACATATGGCACAGATAAATCTCCGCAAGGAACAGGAGTGTTGTGCTCTCCAGGTAAAAGGAAGTGGTTGGGAGCAAAGGAGCAGAAAGGGGGTCAGGTCACCCTGACAGAAAACACGAAAGTTTGAGCAAAGAAGCAAAAGTTGTTGGTTAGAAGATGCTGTCAGTCAAGAGGCCAAGCAACAGAGAAGCAAGTGGTGAAGCTCGCACTGTTAACATGTGCACCAGGGTACCATGCTGTTCCAGTGAGGAGTGAGAGTGGTGGGGTTGATGGAGATGCCAAGAAACTTAAACATGGGCCAGACTCAGGGCGAGAAGATTCAGCAGGGTGGGAAAATTTCCCCAGGAAATCCCCCCTGCCAGAGACATCGTACCAACCCTTGCAGCCAGAGCCTGCTGGCTTAGTGAGATGTAGAAACCTCGTTTATTCTGTGATTCCAGAGGTCTGAGTTACCCAAGCACAAAAATTCTGAACGGAGCACAGGGGGAAATTGCTTATTCACACTTGAATAACTTAAAAATGGCTGAACCAATTTTACTTAAACTTTCTCCAAGAATTCCCCTTGGAACCAAGCCACGCCTGGTGAATTTCAGCCCAAAAGGAATTTATTTCAGAAAAGGATGAGAAACTGGAGCAGGGAGCGGGGTTGCGCGGGTGGGGGGAGGATGCTCCATATAATCCCCTCTCTCCCTGCTCACTGTAATTAATGAGCCCCTGCTCGCTCCCACCAGACCAGTGCTGCCAGTTGGCCTCTCCCCAAGGGCTCACACTCCCCCAGTGCAGGAAGTTGCTGCTCTGTGGCCCTGGCCAGAGGCTAAGGATTTTTGGGTCCAGCCAGCAGCAGCACAGGTAGCTGGCTGGGGAGCCCCGGGCTGCTGCCTGGGTGTTGCAGCTGGTGGACAGCCTGGAAAGCAGAGCTGCCAGGGCTCCAGCGCCTGCACAATAGGAAATAACTGTGGTTACTGTGTGGTATTTGCTGGCAGGGGCTGGTTCTGTTAACGCCAATGTGCCTGCTTTTGCAAGGACTCGGTGCTGAGGATGGTGGTGCTGCAGCCCCCAGGGGACAGGGTGATGTCAGGGATAGGGGACACACAAGCCCATAGAAACTCGGACATCTCCCAGCCTAGCACCTGGGGAGATGGATGGAGCTGGACAGGGCTGCAATAGAGAACGTGTCAGCATGACATGGGCAGGGATAGGCTGAGAGGTGAAATGTGGGGAGGATGTCTACAGCACTGACCAGAGTTAGCAATGCTCTGCCTTAGAACAGGCCTCCAACCTCCATGGCAAAGCTGTGGTACTCCTGATGTCCCCAGGAGGCATTCTCACTCAGATATGGAGCAGCAGGATGGTAGAACCTGCTAAAGAGAGAGGAAAGGAAAGCCCAGAAAAGCAGCAATGGCTGTGGATATCCAGAGGACAAATCTCCCTGCCCAGCCATTTCTCTGTGATAAATTTCCCACCCAAAGACCCCATCCTGCTGGAGCAAGCCTGAATTTCACTCCCTGTTTCCAAACACAGCCCCAGCATGCTCCTGTGGTGGCTCCACATTGCACACCTGTGGTGTGTGTCAGACCATGGCCAGGTTATATGGATGCACCCACACGCCCTGCCCACTGCACCCAGCCACCGCTCCTCACCTCCTCTGTCTGCGGCAACTTCATCTACAGCTTAATAAGGAGAAGGTGATTAGGGAAAAAAATATTCCTATTTCTCAGATCTAAGGGTCATCAAACGAAATTGCCCAGCGAGACTTTTTAAACAAACAGAAGGGAGTGCATTCCTCACCAGCATAGCCACAAGATAGGTACAGGGATATGTATTTGAAGGGTGTCACTGAGTGGATGGGAGAAAAAAACTCTGCAAGAAGCTACCATTGCCTGCTTAGCAGGAGTGCAGCCATGCTGGGGATGCAGAAAGCCGACATGGGGGGTTTCCCCCGGTTTCTGGGCTGGGTATCACTACAATGGGGCCATCGTGGCATTGGATGGCATCTCCATTTTCCTTGTCCTCCCTGGAGTGGAAGGGCAGCACCTGGAGGGACAATGCCTGACAGAGGCAGATGCTGGGGGTTCCTCTGTGCCATCTCTGGCACAAGGAGGGCCCCAGGGGACCCATCGCCCCATTCCCAGCGTGGGGAGCGTTGTCATGTGCCAGCTCGCCCAGTTGACGCGTCTACTGCTGGGTCAACACTGGCTCCAGTCTGTCTCCTTCCCAGGCTCCCTGGGCACTCACCCCTCCAGGCTCTCCTCCCGGTGCTGCTGGGTGCTTCGTGCTAGCAGCAGGATCAAGTGGCTGGCAGCACCCATGCCAGTCCAGCTGGACCTGCAAGGCAGCCATGTCCCACCACTTGTGGTCTGCACTTCCCACTCTCTCCCGTCCCACCCACATCCAACACCCCTCACCTCTGGCAGCTTCAGGATGCAGTTAAACACTTCAGCACTTAAAATTTCAGGTGCTAATTGCTTAGTAATGAAAACTTTAATCACAGGGCAATTAAAACCTTAAGTAGCTGTGGGAGATCCATTCCATGTCAACAAAAAAAGAGTGCCGTCATGCTCCGGCACCACCCTGGCATGGTGTGGAATTGTGGGGCTGGGAAAGCCCATCCTGTAACCCTGCTATCCCCTGCTCCAGGGATCTGGGGAGCCCCCTCCTTCCCACGCAGAGCAGGAGGTGGCCGAGGAATGATCAGCTACTGCTGTAAAACTTAAAACCCAGCTAATTTTGGATTAAGTGCCATATGAAAGGGTTTTGTTATTTTAAATCTCCTACTTTCCAAATTCTCAGGATTAAAATTCTCTGCATTTATTTTAACCACATAACATTTGCAGACAAATCACTTCTCCCAGTGCAAAGTTTGAAGCAGGCTTAGGATATAAAGCTCAGCCACAAGCTTCAGAATGAAATTGCTGCAAGCTCCTGCCAGCAGCCGCCAGCCAGCCCTGTTCACAGGCATGTGCTTGCAGGAGAGCCCAGCCACCAGTTCTGCAGGGGGAAGGGGCCTGACCTGCCAGGTACTGGCGCCTTGGGAAGCACTGTGAGGAGGAAGGGTGGCTGGAAACCTGGACCTTGCGCTGATTCCTGCACTGAGGATGAGCCCTTAGGAAAAAATCTCATGAGGTTTGTGTGATTGCAGAGCTGGACCTGTTTGCTGCAGGGTGCATGTTGTAACTGTGCTGATGCTGTCCAGGTGACATTGTCCACTTCTGTATCAGGCCTATCTCATCAGATGCTGGCAAATCCTACATCGGGGGGAAATCAATCAATCAATGTTTATTCCTGCTCTATAGCCCATGGGGTAGGAAAGGGAAAGGAGGCATCCAGCCTTGCAGGACTCCAGCTCTGCGAAGACAGCACTTGGGAGGCAGGAAGAAAAGGCTCCAGGGCTGGGGGCCGAGGCTCAGCCCCAGCTGCTGGGAGGTGTGGCAAACTGCCCCCCATTCTTTATCAAAAGCAGCATCCGTGTCTGGCAAATGTCACTCTCCTTTGCGCTTCCCAGCTGGGAGGTCCATTTCCTCCTGCTGCCTCCCACCAGCCCTTTCCCCTCGCTGCCCCTCAGCCCATGGCAGGATGGGGTATGGTGGGATGCACGCGTGAGAAAGTGACCATGAGGTTGGGAGGACCAAGGTCAGGACATCAGTCAGTGATGCTTCATGGTGGGGTCCTCACCCAGGCCACCACCCACTTGGGCACTTTTGCCAGCCAGGCAACTAGCAGTCTGGTCCCATCAGTGACATTTTAGGGGGCTGCACATGAAGTGCCAGGACAAACATCCTTTGCATGCTCTGTCCTGAGCTGGGGGCATCCCAGTGCCTGCCTTAGTCACAGGTAGCAGGTGCTCTCGAAACACAGGGCAGTTTAGGGGTCAAATCCTGCATCCCAGCCTGACAGTGCAGAACCATTCCCAAGTCAGCACAGTGACCCTAGGCTGGGTGAAAAAATATTTGAGGTTCCTGCTTGTCTTTGAAGCATGCAGAAATCCTCTGCAGAACCTCGTGGTTGCAAAAAGCCAAGAGGCCTCACTGCAGAGCTGATTGCTCCCATGGACTGAGCACACAGGCACTGGCACCATGTCCTGCTGGGGCTGCCTCAGAGCAGCCAGAGATGACAGTGGCAGGGCCAGGTGCAGGGCCTGGCCCCTCTAGGCACTGCAGGCCAGAGGCAGCCCTCAGAGAAAGGGGGCTTTCCTGGAAGCTAAGCTAAAGCTTTCGCATACCCTAGCCCTAAGGGTACCCTAGTCTTGCCTCCCACCCCACCTGGAGCATCCCTTGCCCAAAGCCGGCTCCGGATGCTGTGCCTCCCGTCACCATGGCAACCCCCATCCTTGCTGGGTTGCCATGGCTCCCCAGCCCCCAGCCGCATCTGCATCCTCAGTGTGGAGAGGACCTAGTGTTTTGGGTCCTCAGGGACTGCCACTATGGCCGACATCCTGTAAAGCCTGGGAATGGAAGCACAAGTGGGGTGAGAAGGAGGGTTGACAGCATGCTGGCATCTCCACATCACCTGGCACCATGGGGGCATGGGCTCTGGGACCACCTGGGACCTTTGAGGGCTGGTGGGAATGGGATCATCCAGAAGCATCACTTTGCAGCTTCCCCTCACACTTTCCAAACTTATCTCCTCCCTTTCCAGTGTTTCTCTGCTCAGCACAGCTGCCCTGGCTCCACAGGACTGTGTTGGTGGGAAGGTGGGCAGATGCCAAAGCCCTTTGGTGTGGCTGCACGCTGGCAACATCAACAACACCAAGCATATATGACCACTAACCTGTACCTCATTGTCCCGTGCCCACTGTCCCCTTGAAACACTGTCCCACCTCTTGCAAATACTCTGCCAGCCACTTGGGGAAACCTCAGTGTGGGGCTCCAGTCACTGCACTTGCTGCACCAGAGTTACGGCTCTGCTCGGCAGCAGCACGCGAGCCTGGCGGACTCCAGGCTAGCTGTGCTAAATAAACACAGCCACCGTGAGAAAAAGGCAGCCAGGAATAAATAGTCAAGCAACATAATAAGCTGAAGGAATAAACAAAGGGGAGACGTGTCCAGGCATAGCACAAGCCTCCGACTTCACGCTTCCAAGCCCAGCTCTCACCCTGCCCTTGTGCCCCACAGGTGGTGGAGCTTGACCTGCTGGCAGCACCCCAGCTGGCTGTGCCTCTCCCACCCCTCCAGCTGTAGGGATCCCCTCTCCCCACCACGCTGCATTCCTGGGGTGCCTCAGGACGGCAGTGCAAAAACCCTGGGAAAGTGCCAGGCAGCGCTTGGCCTGCCCAGGATTTGCATCTACTGCTGTGGTGCTCGGCTTGGGAGGGACAAGCCCAGGTTTAACCATTGCTTCCCCTGGGGCTGCCTCTCAGTTCCTACCTAGTTTTATTGTAGCCCTTTCCCAAAGTAACTGGGCTCAAGGGACCAGTGCGGCCTCTGTGCTCTCTTTCCACTCCAGCGCTTGGGAGCTTTCTTCATTCAAAAAGTTTGCTGCAAAGCGGATGATGCGAGAGTGGGAAAGGGATAGCCCTGTGGGATGTGGTGCAGTGGGAACATCCACTGACCAGCTGCAAACCTGGGACACAGACCCACAGCTACCGCCCTGGAGCCTGGGTGAGGTTTGGGTGGTGTGGTGGTGCCAGGGCCACCTGAGAACCTGCAAACTCAGTGCTTCCCTGGGAAAACCCACAGCATGGGACCCTGAAGCCAGTGAGGGTGAAGGCTGCTTGAAGGACTCGAGGAGTAACACGTTGTCCCCATCACCGCAAACCTCCTTTAAAACTCTCCACAGGCCCCTGACACTTCACCTCCATCCCTCTCCAGCTGGCATCCAGCAGTGCTTAGCGAGGGAACAAAGGAACATGGTTTAAAGTAGCCAGTTATTTTAAGAGCCTGCACTGGCAGTAACAGGCGAAAAATAGAAAGAAAACCAGAATAAGTGACAGAAGAGCATTCCCCAATACATACTTTCACAGCAGTGCTTCCATGAATTTGGTGTAAAATCTTTTGCAGGCGAGAAAATTGAAGTAAAAGGAAAACCACTGCAAGTCCATCTGCTAAGCTGCACCTGGGCATCTCGGCAGGGCAGTACTCTGGTAACATGGCACTACCAGCAGCCAGGAGTTCAGCTGATGGGATTTTCTGTGTAAACTTGTAATTTACAGGTTTCCCTTGTTTTTTTTCCAGTCTGAAAGCATGAGTACAAAATAAATTGCTGGCACATTGCACCCTACGCCAGTGGCTGGGCAGACAGGGCTGCCAGGGCCCAGATACAGCCAGCTCACCCCAGGAGCCCGTGACGACAGAGCTGCAGCTTTGGCTTGGCCCGGACATCCGTCATGCCCTCTGGCATAATTTTGCTGAGATTTCCAAGTGAGCCTTGTTTGATCTTTGTCTCCACACGTCTGGAGGAGCAGCCTGGCTTCTACCTGTCCATGGCAGGGTGCTTTCCCATGCTGCTTGGCAGTGAAGATCCAGGGACTCAGCTTGCTGCAAAGAAATCAACAATGTACGATTTATCGTCTTGTGAGCACTACATTCCCCAAAAGAGCCCATACACAGTGCAGCTCTTTCCACTGTGTGCTGATTGGGATGCTGTAGTGGCCATCCTGCGTGCCCCAATTGGAGAAATGGCCCCTAAAGCTGGCACCAGAGAAGGCTTTTACTAAAAGTGTTTGTGTGTACATTTATATTTGGAAAAAACCATGAGGAGAGGTAGAGGAATGTGGGACACACTGCTCCAGCAGCTTGTGGGTGCTGGGGCCAGTTTAGCAGGCCTGTGGCTGGGTGACCGTGGTGTGCGCTTGCCTGCCACTTCTGTGGGAGCCTGGTGAGACGGGGAGGAGCAAAGTGGTGAGGGAGGACCTGCCCATCCCACACCTGTGTGCAAGAGAGAGGGCAGGGAAGGCAGACGGGAGGAGAGATACATCTGGGACTGCACTGCCCTAGTTCCAAAATGCCCCCAGGCTGAGAAGTGGTGGACCTGGCACAGGAGGGGACCTGTTCTTCTTTGGCAGGCAGCTGGATCCAGGACACTTGACTCTGGTACAGAGCGGAGGAGATCACCTCAGCTCAGTTTGCCCAGTGGTGGTCCCCAAATCAGCTGCACCCCATCAGAAAGCTGCAGCTCCCAATCCAGTCACATGCTGTTTTGCTCCCTGCAGTGGCTACCCAGGATGCTGTGGTATGTCCCTGAAGTCAGCATGTTTTTTTTCCTCCTAACTGTTTACCAGACTCCAAACATCATGAAAAACACCCCTGACTGAGCTGCTGGGTTGTCATCAGGCTGGGCTGGTGGGAACATCCCTGCTCACCCCAAACGCCTGATGCTGCACCTGGCACTGTCTTTGCCTGCAGTGGGGTGGCAGCACATGGGATGGAGCCATGGGGAACAGGAGCAGGGACAACAAACACAACCCTCCCCCTTGGCACCCATAGGAATGATGCCCTGAAGGCAAAGGTCATGCTGGAGGAGTGCTGAGCACAATCCCCAGGACAAACAGCACCCACACACAGTGTTTGGGGCAGGACCCTGTGGGTCCCAGGGGCTCAGCAGGTGCAGCTGTGGGTGCCCCACATCACCGCTCACCCACACCCCCCTGCCGGTTCCTGGCCTCCAGCAGAGCATTTTGGGGGGAGGTCAAACATTTTCTTCTTTCTCTGCCCCCTCCCTTTCCAAGATGAAGAATTTAATTTTAGTTTTTACAGTCCCTTCTAGGTGGATAAATCCCTTCCTGGCGAGTCCAAGCCCTGGAAAATCTTGTGAATCTAACGCTGGCCCTTCTGGCAGTCACTGCAGCAATTCCTGTTTCTCTCCAGCCGCACTCTGTAAAGTTTTATAGTTTCCTGGTTGTAGCTGCAAGGCCCCAGCAGTGCCGAGGAGGGTGGTGGGGGGAGAGCCCAGCGCTCAGGAAACACAAGGCCAGGGAGGCAAAGTGGGGAATCACTGCCAGGTGGGACGTGCCAGGGTGACAGGTCCCTCCACGGGCTCCTCTGGGCAGGGATGACCTGCTCGTGGGAGGCATGGTCCTGAACATGGGGATTCAGTCCGTTATAGCCATCAACCCATCCGAGGGTGGATCTGGGCCAGCTTTGCTCGTTTGTCATGGGGCAGTGGTGGAGAGATGCTGTTCATTACCCACCTTGAGCACGCACCTAAGGACTGGGCAAAGCCACTGGTATTGCAGCCCCACTGAGTGTAAGCAAGGCCTCATGGCAAGACCCAGCATTCCTCTGAGGCTGCTCCCTAATGAAAATCAGCTTCAGATCTGCTTTATATCAGCTCAGCACTGCTCTGGCCCCTAGAGGGACAAAGAACTCGGATAGCAAGCAATGCCATGACACCGCCCATTACTTTGCTCATCCCCATTGGCCATGTGTGTGTCCTGGGGGGGTATTATGGCACCTTCACAGATGGGAAAGCAAGGTATGGAGGTACTCTGGTACTCCAGCTGGGACCAGTTTCATCCTGGAGTGGGACATGCTACTTCACTGGCCAAGTGATGTGGAAGGCTTCCTGTACTTGTAGCTTTGCAGTGGTGGCTGTGTTCCCCATGGTGATCTGCTCCCCTGGGACCTGTTGGCATTCATGCATGGGGCAGACAAAACACCGTATTACTGAATCTCTCAATTTTCTTTTTGAGCCTTGCCTGTATTTTGCACCTTCTGGCAGAAAATTTCACCCCCAGCAAGGTCAGAGGAGAGAGGATGGGTCTGTCAGCAGTGGGAGGTAGCAAGAAACCCCTGATAATGTCCTGTCATGGCTAAAAATTCCAGCTATTTTAGGACATACTAGGGAAGCAGTGAGAGACACAAGTGCCAATACTGTGATGCCATCAGCTCCATTGATGCTTCTGCTCTGCTTTTGAACGCTGAAGTCACCACACTTGGCTCCGGCTGCTCTGTTGCTAAAATGATACGGTAAAAATAGTTTGGGGAGAAGAAGAGAGTATGATGTGCAGGAAGGTGATTTCTGGTGGAAAAGAGAGAGAATTAGTGCAGAGAGGAGAGGAATGAAAGGGATGCCATAGCAGTATGCAGCCCTGTGATCTGGCCTGGCATCCTGCCACTGGGTCTCGAGGGGCTGCGAGGCATTGTAGGGGCCAACAGACTGTAACCGGGAGGAGGACGTCTGAGTGGGAAATGACATTTGCACTGCTGACCCTACACCAGGGCTTTCCCACACCCTCCCTGGTCACCCAGCAGCTGGGGACAGGAGAGTGCCAGTGGATGGCAGGGCACGCATGGGTGCTGGGGTGGGCAGCGGCACAAGTGTGACCCAGGGATGGGGATGCTTCTGGGCGAGTGCTGCAGAGGAAAATCTCTCCTCTGATTCCTGCTGCAGCCAGGCTAGGATGTCCCCATCACCTCCACCGGTGCCATCTCACTGAGGGCCACCACGGGTCACCGAGCAGCAGAGAGACCTGTCTCACACTTCATGCCCTTCCCACAAACCAGGGGTCAGGGGGAGACGGCCAGGGGGGCTGTAAACTCTGCATTACCACTAATTAAGCACTTGGCTGTCACCGAGGCCTCCCAACACGCCTCTTTCCTTGACACTTTTACTGTTTGGGGAAATGGCATCTCGGGCCTTTGATGAACTCACTATGAAGTTGAAAGGAGCTCGTGGCCGGGTGCCAGGGCCTGTCGCAATTGTCTCTCAGGCTGGGGATGGGAAATGACCCATTTATAAAATGTGAGGTGATAAATGAGACCTGGGAAACAGGAGACACTGACTCTGTAGATAAAAGGCAGGATGAACCAGAGTGGCTGCTGGACATCCCTGCCTGCCCCCAGCCCCAGCTGGCACAGGTACAGCCGGGCTAGGGTGAACCTAATGGTGGGCAAAGCTTGTCCTGCTGCCGATGCCAGCATGGCATCCAGTCCCAGCCATGGCGGGGACATGAGCTGGGGAGGAAGGTGGCAGGCACTGAGCAGGGCACAGTGCTGAGGAGAACTCCTATGGGGTTGTTTAGAAGAGGGCATTTCTGAGGTGAAGCAGATTCAAAAGCTGGAAATCCAGGGCAGGGACAAGGAGGAGGAAAATGCCCTGTTCTCAGGATGTCAGGAGGATCAGCTGCAATCTGTGTCCTGCCACAAAGCCAGCTTGTGGCTGTGTCATGGCCCCACATGCTTTGCCTGGGGAACATGCAGCCAAGGAGGTTACTGGAGCTGCTCACACTGCTTAAAGTGCCACCAGGACACTGGAGTGGCTGAAGTGCAGGTGACAGTGAGTACGATCTGCATCCCTGCCGCCCTCTCATGGGGACCCCCATAACACCACCAGCACAGACCCTCCTCTTACAGGGGCCCAAGTCCCTGCCTTGGGTCAGGGTGGGCCATAGGGGCTGACTCCCGAGGTGCAAAAGACCTACTAAGTCTGCAAAACCTACAAAAAAACCCCCATGCAACATAAACCATGTCCATGGGAGACTCTCAGATTCCCATGGACAGGTGCAGAAGACCTACAAAGTCTACAAAACCTAGAAAAAGAGCATGCAACACAAACCATGTCCATGGGAGACTCTTAGACTACCTATGTCCTGAGCAAATAAGGTGTGATCACAGATTGAGCCATCACCTACAGCTACACAATCAGCCACCTCCCAGGCACTCCCCGCCCCCTGCATTCACCCCTCACCCTACCTCTGTCTGGCTGTTGGCCACGGCTCAGGTCCAGAGTGGAAAAGCAGGTGAGGGGCTGCGCCACAGAATTGATCTCAGTCAGCTCAAGGTGGCTCCCAGGAAGGCAGACAGTTCCCCACAGCTCCAGTCCCTGATCCCAGGGAGTTGGGGCTGTGAGAAGGGAGTAGCAGCTGTTCCTGTCCCTGTCCCCCAGGCTGGGGCAATGCTGGAGTCACCCCTCCCTAGGGCTGGCTCCAGCATCTGGTGTGGGGCAGGAAGACACCAGCCCTCTTCTTGCAGCAGCTGATTGCAATGGGCTTTTTAGGACAGGCCAGGCTGCAGGGCCAGATCTCTGCAGAAGGGCTAATTACTGCCAATTAGTTCTTGTCAGGCCTGGCTGGTGGCAGGTGATAGGTTTTGCCATGCAGCTGGAAGGAGAGTCTCTGGATTTCACAGATCCACACATAACGCAGCCACTTGTTAGTTGACTGTGGGCAGCCCAGACTCCATGTGCGCAAGAGCCTCTACCCTGCACAGAAGCAGCTGTGGCTGCACTTGGCTTGGGCTGCTGCCGAAAGACCGAGGAGGATGGTTTCCTCTGTGCTATGAAAACCCTGGGGCACAGAGATGCTGTTTTTCATCCTTCCTTGGGCTTCACCTCCCATTATAGCACAGGTGTCCATTAGGATCTTGCCCATTCCCTGGGGTGACACAGGAGCAGCACTGGGCATGCCCTTCTCCTTGGAGGAGCACAGCCCTGTACACCTCTGGGGATGGAGCTGAGGGAGACCTGCAGTGAGCAGGTCCCTGCTGCTACATCCTTTGGGCTCTACAGGGCAGGCTGCTTGGGCCTTTATCTCCAAGGCATGTAGCACCAATATCCCATCCTCTATAATCCTCAAAAAACCTCAATTTGCCTTTTAGGACTCTTGTTCATGTTCCTGCTCTGCCCCACATTTTAAGAGCTGCAGTACCATGACGTCATCCATGCATTTGAGCCTTATTTCTTTTTAACACTGTACGTGTGTGTGTGTGTGCACGCGCGTATATGTGTATATATATTTTCATCTTATCCTCCCTGCATTGTGTTTCTCATTAATTATTCACATCTCATGAAATAGGAATGAAAACAGATTGCATGATGCTGGCAGGAGTCTTGCAGGAGGGAAATCAGCCTCAAGATTTCTCGCAACCACTGCTGGGCTCAGGCATGAAACCTTTCGCCCCAGGCACAGGGTGCCTGGTGCTGGGGTCTCCTGCTGAGCATCAAAGCATCTGGGAGAAAGGGACTCTGACTGGAGGGAGACTGTGGGGAGCCCCTCGGCTGTGCAGGGTGGGGGATGGAGAACTCTCCCTGCCCCTGATGATTTCCTGCCACGGTTGAGACCCGCTCCAGCCTTCAGCCGCTGGATTTCATTACGTGTTTTTGACTGAAAGAAATCCCTTCCCCACAGAGGTGCGTGCTGATGGCAATGGAGTCACATCCTAAGATTGCTTGTGATAGACTAAATAGACAGGGGCCTGCCACAGCCTCCCACTCAAAGGCAGTTTCCCCTGTTCCTGAGCCCTCTCCAATTTTTCCACATCTTTTCTCAAGCTGGGATTCAACTTCTGCTCCTGGTTTCACTCACTGTATGCAGAGCTGGGCACATCCTGGTCCCTTTCCCCATCTTTTCTCCTTTGGCATGCATGTCCTGGACAGTACACAGACAAGAACCGCTGTTCCAGCTCCACCCAAATAGAACTTGCTTTTTGGAATAGCTCTTTCCTGCTCCCCCCACAGCCTGTTGTTATTTAAAAATCTGCTGCATGTACTTGATCTCTTCCATTTTTAAGAGATTGTCAAGAAGAGAGGACTGAAGCAGGTCCCTCTTTGCACCCTTTTAGCCTCTCACCACCCCACCCCATGCCCATCGCCCTCGCCATCCTCTCCTCTACACGTAGGCAGAGCTGTGTTGATTTAAGCAGCAATACTGCAATATTTCTAGCACTTTGCTCTGTGCTCTCTGCCCATTGTAATCTTTTCTTTGCTCTTTTGACCATCAGCATATATTGAATAAGAGCTCTTAATTGAGCTGTCTGCATTGACATGTTGGGCTTGTACTTAGTGGCTATAATTAATTTAGGACAATATACATGAATTATCTTGATTAGTCTATCCAAGATGCATCATCTTGCACGGGCCCATGGTGGATGTCATACATCTTTGTGCAATCCTTTCCCACAGCAGCGGAGTCCTTCAGTGTTAACTAACCTAAATATGTCACGTTTTTGCTAACATGCTGCCTTCTCCACATCATTAATGAGTGCAATAAACCACATCGATACTAACACTCAGCAGCCCGCCCAGCCCTCCACTAACCTCCTGCCACAGGGAGTAGTGACTCTTCCCACAGGCTGGAGGCAGGAACCTGGCAAGATCGAGGTGCCCAGATACCTGGATAGATGATGGGATGGGGGTGGCTTCATGTGGTGGATGCCACTGAGGGCTTTACCACCTCCTAGTTGGGTTGGCCAACAGAAAAACTGGCCAGTGAAAGGTCTTGGTGGACTGCATTGTGGTCAGCACGTAGACCTTGAAAGGCATGCCCATGTTTACATTTCTGTAATGTATTTTTCTGGGAGTGGGGAGGTGGGAGGTGAGTGGTGCCTGGCAGCTTTCCACAACCGAGGAAACACAACGGTGCATCTGTTCAGTCCTGCTCCTGTTGACTCCTCCACTTCCCCAGCCTCTCTGCAGCCATACTTTGGCCACATCCTTCCACACTCACTGCTTGCCCCCTGCAGGAAGCCCTTCGTGGGGCTCTCCTGGAAGTGCTCAGCAATGTCAGAATGTGTTTTCAGGCATGGCAAGAGATTCCCTGCTCCTGTGGGAATGCTGGTGTGCCTCTGGACCCACCACCAGCAGGACAGGTTATGCTTATGGGGACGTGTAGTGGCTTGACCTGAAGAAGGGCTGATGCTGGCTCCGGGGCAGGCCTTTTTTAAAAAGCAGTATGCATCACTGCGGAGACCTCCTTTGATAGTTGTACTACAAACAAACAAGCAAACAAACAAACCAACCCTTCAGATATCACTTGGGCAGAAAAATACAATTACAGGACTTAGGTTTCCAACATCAACCTCACCCTGGCACATTGGAGAGCCTTGAAACCAGCAGCTGTTTAACTCTGCATCCATTTGCAGGTCTCCCCCAATTTCCCAAGCGCTGCCGAGTTATTTACCCAGTGCAATAGCGCACTGAGATGGAGGAAACTTGGCGGCCCCAGTGACGGCTGATCTCAAGGCAGCAGGGAGATGCGGCACACAAACCTCAGCACGCCAGCAGCCTGACCTTGCCCAAACAACCACATGCTGTAGGATCCTGTTTGGGACAGACAGAGCAAGACGGGAGAGATGTTTAGGCTAAGTCCTCGGTATTTAGCTGTCGGAATTTAACCCTGCTGGTTCTGATTATGGCTCAAGAAGTTCAGCTTCCATCTCAGACCACCAGTTTTGCCCACTTAAGAGCAGTCGGTATCACCTCTGACCCCCCAGCAAGCTTTATTACTGCAGCCCATGAGGAAACAGCCACATTGGCTGCCTTGTAAACCCCAGGGCTGTGGAAGGCTTGTCCCAGCAAATAAAACCCTCGCAGATGCCCTCAGCCTCCATAAGCTCCCTGGGGTCCCCCAGGGCCACCCAGCATTGCTAGTCCTATCACAAGATCCTCTGCTGAGGTGTGGGAGAGGGGAAGAGCTGTGGGCACCCATAGCAATGCCACTCGCTGGTGGCTGGTCCTCTGGGAAGGTTCCTGTGGGGACAAGGTGTCCCCATGGGGACACCACTTGTTGGCAAAGGGCTGAGGTTGCATTTCCTCACAGCTGCTTTTGTTCAGCCAGCAGCTGGTATGGTGCTGTTCTTCACACTGCAAACACTTTGCAGCCGTGAGCAAGCTTTCCTGTTCTTCTTATGCAATTGCTGGAGGGAGACATCACAGTTCTACTTTCCTTGCCCCTGGCTGACTTACCAACAGAGATGGAAGGAGAGCTGACTCCAGAATTAGCACACCCCTTCCCGGTTATGGGGGTCCCCCATCTCCTGGCCTTGTTTGTGTCCTCTCTGGGGACACTTCCCTGGGTCCATGTCCCTGATGGGCTTGGGACTGGGTAGATGGCCCCAAGTGGTCCCCATCCCCACTGAGGCGTCTCCTCATCCTAAGCCCACTTGCTGTCATCTCCGTTGATCTCCTCAGAGCCTCCCCTGGACACATGTGGTCCCAGGGGCTGCTCCTGTCCATCCATACCCTTCCTTCTGCAGCCTGTTCTGGGTATGCTTGGTTCAAGGATTTCCCCTAGTGGCTTGGGATTCCCTAAGGACACTGCAGCCTGTGCCCAGCCTGCTTCCCAGCACCAGAGCCAGCACAAGCCTCCTTGGCATCTCCTCTGCCAGCACCCTCTCCTCCACACTCAGACATTCCTGGCTGCAGATGTTCCTCCTGCTGTGGTCTGGGCGTCAGGGATCAGCACCAATGGCACCTCATCCTGGCTGCAAAGCTGCTGGGGATCCTCCTCCAGACAAGCTGAAGGAAAACCTCTGTGAGCTTTCCATTTCTGTGCAGCGCGCCAAGGCTCGGGATTTGTTTTGGAAACTCTCCCAGGGGAGGCTTTTTGGCTTGAGTTTTTTTTCCCCTTAGAAGGATTAGATGTGTCCAGTTTGGGCTCCCCAACGCAGCCTAGGGTGGCTTTCGGTTTCTCCCAGGATGGCAAGGGCACATGGGGATGACAAAACCACATACCCAGGCTGACTTGTAGGTCCCTTCCAAGGTGACAGGGTGACACAGCCAACACTCTTGAGGAGAGCCCAAACCCACATTGCTAACATGCACAGCAAACAAATGCATGGGTGGTTAAATTAAGAAAACTGGTTTAGTTAAACGTCCAGGTTTCTCCACACCTCAGAAACGACCACAAAGAGGACACACAGCTGTCATTCCCCCTTTCCAGGGTGTCCCTGGGGACGGCCCCTGGTGCCAAACCACAACGGGCTCCTCTGTGCCTGATGCTACCCTAAATATGCGATAGTACCTTGTGCTCCTGCAGCTGTCCCCCCTCACCAGGGCAAGAAAGCTGCATCTCTCTCTGCATGAGAGCCTGGGGAGGAGGGCACCCTGGGGTGCTTAGGGAAGGAGGCAGACCTGGTGGCTGGTACCCAAAGGAGCTCAGGGCCCCAAAGTACCCTGGGGATGGTGTCAGTTCTAGGGTGGCAGCCTCCATCCTCACCTCACAGCTTGCTAGGAGGAAGGCTGTTTTGGCAGGGGAGACAGGAAGGTTGGCTCTTCTGGGGAGAAAAATGGCAATTTAGGCTGGGCTGAAGCCCTCCCAACCCCAGACTGCTGCCTGTGTGGGACAGGGATGTGCAGGGGCATGGGTGGCCTCGAGGATGCTCTTGCCGATGCTGATACTTGAGACACTTCAAACGGTACCGGCCAAAGCCCCCGAGAGCAGACTGCCGGCAGGGCTGCTGGCGCCTTCCCCAGACGGGTTTCTTGGTCTGAGGAGGGCTGCGAGCACTCGCCTCTCTATTTACATTGCCAGGAATGCATAAAACGGGGTGTGCAGGCTGAGGGGAGGGGTGGGTATTGGCTGATTGTTCCCAGGATCCCCTTGTCAGAAACCCTCCCTGGTCTGTTAGTGTCTTTTGATATATGGCTTGCATTAGGGGATGAAAGTGAGGCATAGCTTGGGGTTTTGGCACGACAAACCCCATTAAACTCTCTCTGGGAAAATGAGTCCAAAAAGCATTTTGGGGGGTTGAGTCACTAACGGAGCTGTGAGCAGCATTTACCCTCAGCTCAGCCCAAAAACCCAGGCAGGGCAGGCGAGGCAAGGGTGCCATAGGGTGCTGGGCACTAGTAAGAAGCTGCAGCACCCTGCTTCACTCATGACCCCCCAGCACCCATTGTCATGCCAGGGACATGGGAGTGCTGCCAGAGGCAGGACAGCCAGCCCCAGCCCTCCTGAGGGTGTTGGTCCTGGACTCAGGCACCCTGCCATCACCTGGAAATTTCGGAGTTGCAAGCTTGGAGGTCTTCCCTGCTCTTTTCAGGGTGTTTTTTGGAGCAGGTGGGGACAGGATGCTTCCCCACCATGGCAGCCCAGCCTATGGTTCACCCCTTGCCCTCCTCCATGGGTTGCTTGATGGGCAGCAGTCTCCCACAACTGCACATCCCTGGCTGCTTTCCACCTTTCCAGGGACAGAGGACAATCCAGGCAGGGGACAGCTCAGCCCCACTGCCTTGCAGGAGCTCTGCTAGGGAGTGCTGAGGGCCTCAATTCTCCATTTCTCAGAGGTCAGGCAGAGTAGGAGTGAGCTGTGCTGTGGGAGAGCGGTAGGACCACTTATGGCCTGGACTGTTGGGTAAACCCCCTTCTCCCTTGCTGGCAGCCCAGGAATCAAAGCCAGGTTGAGAAGGGGGAGGGTCAGCACAGCCTCAAGCCCCCTCAGCCCCTTTGCCTGTCGTTCTCAGACTGGGGGGAGGTCTCGTTCCCAGACTGGGGGAGGTCCAAGCAGCACAGCTACCTGCCTGCATCTCCTGGCCTCACAAAAGCCACTCTGCAGGTGATCCCTTCCAGGGTGATGGGAGGGGTTTGCAAAAAACCTTCCGTCACCCCTTGAGGGAGCAGGAAAATCCTCACAGAAGCTAAGCCTGGAGTAAAAGCAGCAGTGGGGATGGCTGAGCACAGGGGAAGGGAAAATTTCTCCCCCTGGAAATGGCAATCCCCTCCAAAGCCAGCTCTGCTGCCTCTCAGGTTAAACCCAGCCCCTCTCATCCTCTCCAGGAGTTCTGGGTTTGCTGTTCTTTGTGATGAGAAGCCACACTAACCCTTAAGTGCCAGTGTGCTGCAGAACATGCCTGACCACAGATGCTAAGAGCAATGCAATAGGAGGGGGAGAAAAAGGAGTAGCAAGAAAGTAATTGTTCTACCTGCTCCCTTCCTCCTGCCCCTCACTGTGCTGCCCTTGCCCCTGGTTTCCTTATAAAAGATCCAGGGATTTGTCTGGGACTGGGTGCAATGGGCAAAGGCAGAGCGGGGCGGGAGACAGAGTAACAACCATTGCAGTGAGCATTGCAAAACCTACTGCTTGCTGCCTGCATTGGGCTCCTGAAGCCCTTTCCTGGGGGTAAGAGTGGAGATGCCAACCCTCACAGCACCTCCTATGGTCCATGAGTCTGGGGACAATATCAGTACCACAGTACAAAGGCACCTGGGGACTGCAAGTGATACTTGAGTCACTCTCCTGCAGAAAGTCAAACCCTAGCTCCCCTGGCCTGCCAGCCCTGCCCGGTGCCGATGCCAAAGGCACCCCAAGCTTCCCCTGGCAGGGTGACACCATGGGGGTGCCCCATGGCACGTTCTTCCCTGGGGCCCTGGAGGGGAGGGAGTGGCTGTCACAAATGAGAAGCAAGGCCCTGGAAGATATCCAGCTCTCTTTTAATTAACCTGAACAAGCCAGAGCTTAAGTTTCTGAGCCAAGCTGAAGTCTCCCTGTTAGGAAAAGCCTGCAGTACCTGGCAGTAATTTAATAACTCTCATTTTGAGCTCTCTAATAGCAGTGCTGTGGAATGGCTCCAAACCCGCTGGTCTCCCTGCCTTTCCGCAATCAAGTTACCTTTATTGCTTTATAGCAATATTAACAGAGATACCAGTGTTAATGCCTCACCTCAAACTCGGCTGGCAGAGAAGAGCCTGGCGTGGCTGAGAGGAAATGTGGCGGCACATGGTGGGACCAGGCTGGCTGGCTCTCAGCACCCTTCACTCACCTGGTGAACATGCTGCTGTGCTCCAGCCACATGCGGCAGGGCAAGCTGTCAGCCCTGGGATGAGGATCGGCTCAGTGGTACCTTGGGATGCTCATCCTTGGAAGCACCTGGTTGGGTGTCCCAGGATGCACACTGTCACCCTGGAATCCCACTTGATTTGGGCAGATGTTTGCATCACTGCAGGGAAGCAGGATCCAGCCCCTTCCAGGTGACAACAGGATCTGCCAGGGTCTGTGGGAGTTGTAGCACCAGCCCCCAGGTCCATTTGCTCTAGCAGGCTTTACCTGGGCAGCATGGCAGGAGCTCATGGGTCCTGCATGGTAGGGTTGCAATTAGCTTGATTGTGCTAGTCTAGAGGAGGACTCCACAGTTTGAGGTGCTTCAGAAGTACTCCTCCCTTCTCCCTCAGGGAGGGTAGGATGCCTTTCACTCTTTGAACCCATAAGCAGGAGAGGGGCAGGAGTAGCAGGTAGGAGGCTAATGCCTCCTCTGCTTCCAGCCCAGAATTTGCTGCTCTGTGGGGAATGTTCCATCACACAGCTGGGAGCACTGAAGCTGTTTATAGGAGCCCTTGCCCCTCCATTGCTCAGAGTGTCCCTCTATGAGGCTTTCTTTGGCTTTAGTCTCTCCAGGTGAGCCCTACCACTGAGCAGGTTGAGGCTTTAGAGGGGTCCCAGCAGCTTTGCCACAGGTTTGTGATATTAACCTGCATGCTCTGAGAACACACTTGCAGGGTGTACTTCCTCCTTGCTGGCTGGGCATTGCAAGGAAAGCTTGTCCTAAAACACAGCCCTGACTGGGAGTACCACATAGGCATGTGGGGACCCTGCACTCCTTGGTCTCCTCTGAGTTGAGAGGAGCTGCATTTCAGATGCCACTGGCCCGAGTGGCAAAAAGCGTATTTGTCACCATTGCCACGAGCACCAGGCCACAGCAAGGAAGAGGGAGCAGCTGGTGCACAACATCTCGGCTCTCCAAACCCTTGTGGTGTAGTGAGTGGAGTGGTGTGCTGGCATGGGGAGGGCACAAGTGACCCAGCCCTGCTGCGGCAGTGGCAGCACCATGTCCCTGGGGAGAGCAGGACTGTGTAAACCCCCCTGGCCATGGGTGGCGGCCGGTGCAGGAGCTAACAAAACAGCTCGGTTCCAGTTTATGGGATTGGAAACAGCTGCCCATGGGATGCAGACAACCTGACATGGTGGGGATAGGACGGGCAGCCCTGGGGGAAAGGCTGACACAGAGCATGCCCTGTTCACCCAAACCCTCCTGGTCCCCACCAGTTTCAGCTGGGAGCTGGGCTGGGGGCAGTGGAGGCTCCTGGGCAGCGGTCGTGGTTTCCTTGTGCATCTTCCCGCTCGTGTGGGAGATTTCTCCCAAGCCAGGGCAGTGGGGCTGAGTGACAGCCTGCGTGCAGAGCTGGTGCTAATACCTTCTTTGCTATTTTTAGCTCAGCAGTCTTGTGCTGTTGGTTTCAGTGTATTTTTTTTCCTTCTTAGTAAATTCCAAATCTTTTCCTTCTTTTGCCTTCTATTCCGGGATGCTGCCTGCACCATTCGGCTTTGATCTGCACTGATGCCAAGTGTGTTTTGAAACTCTAAGTATAGCACATCCCTTGAATTTCTCTTATCTAGCAAAGCAGTAATATCCTCAAAGAGCTCCAGCAGGCTGGTTAAACACCTGACATCGCATGGCTCAGTCCACATCGGCTACTCCTCAACCTGGTTCCCAGACACCCTCCCCTTCAGAGTGCTCCATGGGCTCATGACCTGGGCTGTGCTTTGCTGCTGGGGTCTAGAAGTTACTGTCAATCTTATTTTACAGCTCAGAGACTGAAAAGGGCAGCTAGGAGTGAAGAGGGCAAATGTTTCCTTTTTTTTTTGTGCGTGTGTGTGTGTCCCAAGGATGCCTGAATGCATCCTCTAATTTTGCATCTGTGAAATGGTTGTGGATCAAAATAATAGTATTTAGGACTTCGGAATAACTGATTTTCCAATGTAGACAGGTAACCAGACGGCCAAACACTGTCGTTTGTGACTTGCAGCAGATTGCAAGGGCAAAGATCTGAAGTCTGCTCTTAAATCTGTCCCCAAACTGTCTAGTGCTCCATACACAAATACTGTAACAAATTAATGTCAGATGCTACCCTTGGTATAATTAGACACGACTTAGGGTGGCAGAGCCAGCAAATTGCAATGAATTACGTGAAACCCCAACCCAGAAGTGCCCACCCACCTCTGGTACATTGCCACTAAAAGTCCATTTATTGGTTGGAGGTTGCCCAGGGTGAGCAGTCCCTAAATTAGGACAGTCCTTCAGGCCACTCTCCTGGAGGCAAACCAGGCATTTTGCACCACTTGCCCCTGAATTTTGTTCCTGGATGGAGCACTGATGCCAGGTCCTTGGGAAGTTCTTTGGGGTGTGGAGTCTTGGTGGGAGTGGGGGGGGTAGAGCAGCAATGATGCATTCTACATAACCCACCAAAGAAATGTACAGCATCCAGAGCTGGAGTGCTAGGAATTACCAATCTTTTTCCTCCTTTCCCCAACACACAGTATGAATTAAAAAAAAAAAAAAAAAGAAAGAAAAAAGGAAAAAGCCCTCATTCCCTAGTTCTTATTAAGGGATAAACCTGATCTGGCCTAACTAAGCCAAGCTCTGGCAATGACGGGCATGTGAGCAGTGCAGGTCTGCTCCAAAGTGGAACCAGCTCCCAGCCCCACGCTTCAGGAAACGTCTCATCCAGTGAACCTCGTATTTTTCCCACAAACGCCCCTCGAGCTGTAAAGCACATCTGGATAATTTTAGGCAGAAAGGGATTTTCCCAGAAAGTTGGAGGATGGTGGGGGAGGCAAGGGGCTGGTTATATTTGGAAATCTCTTTTAAGTGTTGAGACCCCGTTGCGCCTGCAGCATCACGGGGTGATGCTAAGAAGTGTGGCATGGCAGCAAAGACAGCTCTTGCACTGACGTGGAGAAAAGTCCTCACAAGCGATTTCTTGCTACGGGTGGGTTTTGTTCCCTGCAGCTGAATTTTGGGGTGTGCTGCTGCCCATTCTCCCTCATCTGCCCTGGAATGAAGCAGGGACCCAGTGAAATGCTCCGGAGATTTAGTCCAGCAGTTCTGGGGCAGCTCTGGACATGGCACTGCTCAAAAGCAATAGAAAGGCAAAAAAGAAAGGCATTTTGAAAAGACAAAAAGCCCCAAAGGCTTCGGGGCCCAGTCAACCGTTGCTTGGAGGGGTCGGCGTTGAGTGTAAGAGGAGGCAGCTCATCAAGGCCTTATTAGCACAGGAACTGCCAAGTGCAAATTAACGTGCCAGGCTCCGGTTCGTCCCAGCCGTACTGGTGAGTGCTGTGTGAGCAGCCACACTGAGCAGTTTAATCAACTCAGAAAGCAATTTGTTCTCACTCTGTTTATAACCTTGACAAGCCGACAGGTTATTTTTAAGCACACCGGCAAAGGCAAAGGCAATTCCCAGCCAGGCAGCAGCCGGCAGGCTAACCACGGCCAAGCAGCCCATGCTGTCCCCACCGCCACAGCCCAGCCCCAGGGCAGCTGCCCAGTGCTGAGTGGGCAAAACCCTTCTCTGAGCTGCAACTCCTTCACCTCCGCACCCCCAGGTCAGGTGCACACTGCTGTGGGCGTGCTCCATCGCTGTGGGGCAATGTGTCATCTTGGGACATGCATTCACCCCTTTTACCCAGTGTTGTGCTCTGGAGAAGGTCAGAGGAGCTGAGCCGAGTGCAGGGCTTGGTAACTGGGTAGGAACAACCCAAGTACAATGTTTCCCCTGAGGACAGGTGAGTAATTGAGGTGAACCGTGTTGGAGTGACGTTGCTCGCCCTAATCCCATCCCCTTGGAGATGGTCATCTATCCATGGGATGGGAGGGTGGAGGAGATGCTGCCATGGGATTGCAGAGCCCCTCTTTCACCTCATGCACATGTCCAGACACCCAGACCACTCCTTCACCTCCTGCATCCAGTCTCCCAGTGAAGGAGGGCATGAGACCTGCCATGAAGCATGCCCACGGTCACCCAGGCACTGGTGTCAGGGTCAGCACCCTCTCTTGCTGCCACAGCATCCCCCCTCTCCACTGTGGTGCTGCTCAGGTTTGTCCTGCAGAACCTCCTTTTTTTTCCAGAGATCAACTAGACTGCTGTGTTAGGAGAAGGGGGACCTGGAAACCCGAGAGCAGACGCAGCTGCCTGTGACGTGCTCCGTGTCCTCAGGGCGCTGGGCCATGTTTGCCTTGGCCTGCCTCTGCCCCAGCAGCTGCTCAGATGTGCTGATGATAACACGATTCACAGCAAATTGGTTAATGCTTTCCCAGCAAGCAGGAAACACTGGGGGCTGAAGCCACCTCCCCACCACGGCCACCCTGGGTCCCCTTGGCCTGCGAAGTGCTGGATGCTCTTGGGGACGCTGCTTCCATGTAGGTCTCCCTTGGCTGGGATCAGGGGAGAGACTTCTGTCTCAGGGATAGCATGGTTCAGTGCCTGCACTTGCAGCTGATTTAAAGCAATGCCCAAGTTTACAGAGAATTAACCAGATGAAGGAACATTATTTTTCTTTATTAGGTTAAAGGGTAAGCAAATACAATCAATCTTGTCATGTATCACAAGATGTCAGCAACTTCCCACCTCAGCCAGAAAATTACCCGCTCCTAAGTGGGTTATGGAATTACGCTCATAACCGCAGAAAACAAATATATGCATGTTTATATACATGTATGTTTTAATGAAAACACTAAAGGTCGCAACATCACATTATCATCAGAAATAGATTACTTCTCAGCTAATTTAATCAATGACCAAACCCAAGCCACAGAGGAACCCTAGCTGGAGGAAGATGCAGCCCACAAGCTGTTGGTGATGTGATCTGCAAGGGACAGGGCTAGAAAATACAATACCAAACCCAGCTCAGGCTGGTGTTCAAGGGGAGCTGCTCCCCCAGCCCTGACCCAGCTGGGTGCAGCTGTGGCTCAGTGCTTTGCCCTGTGTTTTAGTGCTCAGGTCATCCTGCATTGTGCCTGCTTGGACTCAGTCTGGCTTCTTTGTTTAATAGCTTCCTAATTCAATTGCTCTCATTCCCATCCTTCTCTCACCCTTGCTGGTGCAGATAACCTCGCTGAGCTTCTCTTGGAGATTTACCAGCAGGAGGGAGCCCATTAACTGATTTAAGCTTCAGATTCACTAATCAAAGCTAATGAATTAACCAAGTGGGCGTTGATTTCCAATCTGGACCTTTAGGAGGAGGGACAGGACCTCCTTTTGCCTGTGCCCCATCTCCTCCATCCCATTGTAGTCCCCTGCCCCAGCAGCGCAGGATGTTCTCTGCTCTCCTTGTTTCTTGCTCAGGCCCACCTGGCTTGGGGCCAGATGGGACCGAGGCGAGAGGAGAGCCCCTTCGAGCCAGAAAACCAAAAACAATCATTGCAATAACGGCTGGTAAGAGCCCAAGCTGCCTGCCAAGATCATGAGCTGCTCAGAGAGTCCCAAGAGCTGTGAGGATGAAAGTCAGCTGGCAAGCGTGGGACTGTCTGCAGTGGTGGCAGGGCAGAGGGCAGGGGATGTGGCGAGGTGAGGAGAAGTGCGGGGCCGAAGGCTTTCCTGCCTGGCAGGATGAGAGATGTCACCCAGCAGGGCCAGTCTCCCTGTTGCAGGCACAGTGCCACAAAGGAAGCTGTGTGTGCCGTGCTGCCGGAGGGCTGCTGCTGCCCGCTGTCTGACCCAGCCTTAACCCTGCTCTCCCCGTGGTCTGTGCTGCGAGGTCAGCCGAGCCACAGTTTATCCACTACCAGGCTGTTTGTGTTGCTAAAGATAAACTTGTGCTCTCCTTTCCCGGCAAGGGACAGGACCGAATCACCCCCTTGGCAGCGCTGGGCTGACTCTCTCCTTCAGCTCTGGTGCCCCAGCTCCGCTGCGTCCACACATCAGAGATAAATCCAAAAAGCAAAACTGCTAGGTAACACTCAGTAAGGTCCTCTGGACTGCAGGCAGCAGGAAGAGGGAGGTGGCCTGGGCAAGCCCTGCAGTCCTTGTGCAGGAATGTGGCAGGGTTTTCCCCCTCCAGAGGCTTACACCTTCCAAAAGCTGACATGCAGGGTGGGTGCTGATGGTGTGGTGGCTGAGCTGGCTCGTGCTGTAGTGGAGCAAGACTGAGTCTTGCCCTGGCGATACTTGGAGGCAGATGGTCTTGGAGCCATATCCTTCCTGGAGATAATTTGCACAAAAACCTGTCATCCCCACCCAGGTCACTGTCTACCCTTATTCCACCCACGTGCTTGCAGATGCAGGAAGGTCTCTGTCACCCTCATCATTCCACCACAGGGACCGACCATATTTCTCAGCCTGCAGACAGCAGCATTTCCCCAGCATTTACTCTCCAAACCTGCCAAGAGGGTGAAACTTCTCACCCCAGGGTGCACAGGCAGCCTTAGTACTGGCTGGCAAAGCCACTGCTATGCTTCAGATCCTGGGCCGGCACCCAGACTGTGATGACAGGTACCATAAAACACATCCGCACGAGCAGATGCGTGACAGCGCTGAGGGCTGCCTCGCTGGCTGGCTGCATCCTCCAAAGAGCACTTGCCCCAATTCAGAAAGTGATTGTTGCTTCCCTGCCTGCCCAAGGTTCCTCCAGTGGAGCCAGGAGCTCTGTCGCATCTCTGACCGATTGTAGGGAAGCTGTGTAAGGCTCAGAGCTGTGAAAAGGGCATCCTGTTACTGAGGTCACTTAACTTGCTGCGTGCCCAGCTGATGCAGGCTGGCAGCTGCTGTGTACATGCTGCTCACCAGGACCCACAGCAGGATGCTGTCCATGTTCCCTGCCTGGCATACACTGATGGCTCAAGTGTGCTCACCTCACGGACAGGTGTGCAAGCTAGAGGTAAGCAGCACAGTGTTCACACCACACCGTGTGCCAGGGGAAGCTGAAACACGTGCAGGTACGGACACACACGGCATGCAGCCCCCTGCACTTGGTGACACATGCTTCAAGCTAAACTCCTCCATCTAAACCCAGGGCTTTCAGTTGAACCCAAATACCCTTAAAAACCAAACCAAAACAAACAAAAAACCAGCAGTGTGTCTTTTCCAGCAGGGCACAGGGATGCATGCGTGCAGGAGGACTGTGGTGAGCTGGCTGTGCCTGGTGCTGCAGACACCCTGCATTCTCAGCTGTGGCGTGCTGCCTCTGTGCGGGGGCAGGCAGCCTGAGCCCACCCTGATTCATCTTCTACTCCAAATTGTGAATGAATGAACTTTCTCCCAGAATAAATAACAATTGCTCAGAAGTTATTTTAGGGCTAGTCTCAGTCGCTGGAGTTTCTGCGCCTGCCGAGGCCCATCACATTGTTTTCTGCTGCTTTCCTTGGCACAACCCCAATTCAAGGTTCATAAGTTATTACTATAAAAGTCAAATTGCTTTGAGTGGGGGAGACTGGGGAGGCAGGATTGGGGTAGAGAGAGGGGATGGGATTCCTGGAAAGTCTCCAGCCCAGGATAATTGGAGCTGCGCAGGGTTGGACTGGTCCCTGCTGCGCTTGCGGGAGCCTTTCTCCTGGCCCATGGCCAGCAAGAGAAGGGGCAAGGAGGAGGGCTAGGGCATTGCAGGCACATTCTCCCGGAAAGACGAGTGCTGCTGAGGCTTGGTGTGCTGGAGGCATCTTGAAGAGGATCCAGGCTCAATCCCTGCTATCTCCTGTGTCCCTTTCTCCTCCTCCTTTTGGCCCCTTGAACCTGCTGTCGCCTTGCTTCCATTTAATGCTGGTTATATCCTCATCTACAGCACTAATTTCTTTCCTGCTTTGGCACCGAGTATCACCTTAAGCCCTGAGGCATTAACGTTTTATTTCCCTTCTAAAACTTCCTCTTTCAGTGTTTGCCATTACAACTCTCAGTAAATTTTGGCCATCCCTAAAAGCAAACGTCCTGCTCCTTCACACCAGGCACCACACTCAGTTGCAGAAAAGCTGATGACAAGATGCCAGTCCCCATCCCGCAGCTCCTCCCTCCATCCTTCAGACCTGTTCCCAACTCCTTCTGCAGCCAGGGCTTGCCCTGGATCTTACCCCATGCAGCAGGGCAGGAGCAGCTCCATGGCACAGGACCTCGGTGGGGACAGGGACACAGGCCACCTCCATGACCACATGGGACTATGCCCTGGCTACTGTGTCCCACATCCTTCAACCTAAAGCTGATGATTTTCCTTCCTTTTTAAAATTATTTCTGTGAAATGATCATGTTGATGCATCCGTGCAAACTCATTAGGATTCAGGTTGCTCTCTTCTTCCCCCCAGGCTGCTGTATTTTTATTATTCCCATTATTTGAGGCTAGCCTTATAGCAATGACCAGCACCCTCCTGGCAGACAGAGCCCCTGCTGTGCCAGTCCCAGCCTGGATACCTAACACGGGGCTCCCTCCATCCCCCCAAACCAATACCTCAAAGTCACAGCGACACATGGTGCCAGGTAGCTGCTGTGTACGCCCCGCAGGTGGGACTCTTGGACTGGGAGCAGGCAGGAACACAGCCAGCAGATAAGATGCGGTTCAGCTTTGATTCGTGCAGCTGGTATGCCTGGAGCAAAATCATCAAATGCAGGTATCCACACGGTGAGATGACTGCTGGGCAGCGTTAGGCAACAAGGCTTCGGGGGGGACACGGAGCAGCAACAGGAGGGTGCCCAGCAGCAAGGCATGGCAGCAGACGTGACCTGCAGAGGCACTTCAAAGAGGACATCTTTGTGGCATCACTGCTGGGAAAAGCCTAGTGCTTTGGTCCCGCTGGCACTCCAGCCCGGCTCAGCCATGCCAGCATGGTGCAAGGAGCATCCCCCCTCCCCACCACCTGCCAGTGTGATGGGATGCTGTGCTACCTGTGATTCTCAGTGTGAGCACATATAGAAGTGTTAACTGAGCACAAAGAAGGAAAAGTGAGGAAAGCAGAGCAAGCAAGGTGATTTTTGGCTATTGTGGCAGCTGGGAGACAGGCAGGGCACCCTGTGGCACACACCAGGGACTTCACTGCCTTACGGTGTACAGGAAACCCCTGGCCCACGGCTGTAAGTCCATTGTCCCACACCAGCAACTCTGCTGCTTGCAGATTAAAACCGGCAGAAAGCACTCCCGGGGTTCACATCCAGCCAGACCAGCGGGCGAGGTGGGCTCCTGGCTCCTTCATGCCCTTTTTCCACCAAACCCTTCCTTTTCGATCCCCTGGTGCCTGTGAGCCCATGCAGCCCTAGCAGTCCCTCCACCACCACTCTCCCGTGACAGCCACCCACCAGGCAGGGCTGGTTCCTTCCTTAATGGATCTGGCAGCTGCTCCCTGTGCTGAGCAGGGTTTTGGTTTCCCCACACTGAGGTTTTCTCTGCTGCAAAGCAAGAGCTGGGGCCACCTTGGCCAGGCAGCGGTAATTATCCCCTCGCCCTGTCACGGCTGCTTTGCTGGTGGGTCATCCTGCCGGTGCCTTCGCAGGCAGTCACCGGCTCACCGGGAACGGGAAGAAAGAAATAGAGTCGCAGGAATCAGATTATGAACTGAGTAATATCACATGCGGAAGAGCCTGTGGGGAAGGGGTTTCCAGGGCTATTTATGCCCAACGAAAGTTGCAATTAATTTGCAAAGGAAGTCGCTCGGCATTAAGAAGCCCTCCAGGCGGATCCTAGACCAAGGGACACACATCACATTATTTTCTCATTTAAAAACCATTGCGGTGGTGAAGGGGGCTGCTCCCCCTGGGCTAAGGGGGAGGCTGGGAAACGGGGGAGCCAGCTCCGGAGGGGCAGGCATGTTTAGAGAGAGAGAGAGAGAGAGAGGGAGCAGAAATTAACCTTGGAAAGCATTCAAATTAGTCTGTGTAATAAGAGACCCACTTCTCTGGGTAAATTTGTTAGGATTAGGGCTCACTGAGCTGTTGAGGAGAATTTGGCGTGGCTCAGAGCCAGGGCAAAATGAAGCTCCTGGCTTGGTCGGCTGCGGGAAAGTCCAGGCTAATGGGCTTTGGTTCAAACTTTGATAGGAAAAAAATCCAGGAACAAAGGCACTAATTCTTCCAAAAGCCCCAAAATCTCAGTTTATCCATTTCTGTTTATGTTCATTCATAATAGATATACACAGCTGTTCTTATCATTCATATTCAAATTCCATATGCATCTTAGGCAGTTATTACTTCTGCCTCAAAAATGAAAAAAAGCAAGCCATGTGGAAGATTAAACAAAAAGCAACCTGCCCTGGGGTGTGAATTCTCCGGGCATCTGTGTCCAAGCTCAGGCCCTTGTGCAGGGGTCCAGGCTCAGGACAGGAGAGAGTTTGTTGCCGGCCTGGGTGGGTGTTTCAGGCACTAATTTGTAGGCCTTTGTCATCAGCTGTAGCTTTTTTGGCTGCTGTGGTCCTGTCTGCTCTGCTCCCTCTGCCCTGGGTAGCGAGGGGGCTGGCTGGGGTTTGTCCCAGGTCACTGCTCCCAGCACCTGCTGGTGAGGACATGGTTTGCTTCAGAGATGCTCTGCAAACCAGAGAGGGGTGGACAAACCTGACCTGGTTCCCCGGGCCAGGACAGCTACGTTTGCACTGCCCTGGGCGAGTGGAAGGCATCTTTTACAAACTCAGAGGTTTTAAGCTAAAAAAAGTAAAAAAAAAAATAGTTTTTTAAGTTTATTTGGTTCTTTTTAAAAAAGTTTCCCTGTCTCACATTCTGGAGGATCTTCTGTTGCTTTCTTTAAAACTTATCCCTGGACTCCAGGCTAACGGCAAACCCAAGACATGTAAATCTGGATATCTGGCAGTATATTTGCATCTTTAAACCTTACTTCTTGATCCCCAGAGGTTGCTCTATAAGACAGATCTAGTGCTGTTGAGTAAAGCTCATCAGCAAGAGCTAGCTGCTAGAATGAGCAGCAGGAGCACAGATAGCACAGATACTTAAAGTGTTGTCACTACGTTTCAGAGTTAATCCTGCTGAGAAATTCCCCTCTAACTCCATGTTGTTTTTCTGCGCATCCAGAGGTACTAGAGACACTGCTATTGATTCTTCGGATTATTAGGGGATGGCTGAGGTTCCATCTGGACATGCAACTTGTGGCACCTTGCTGCAGAGTGCAGGAGCAGCAGCAGAAGGACCAAGCTGCTGCAATATTCCCTGACCCTCCTCTTCCTCATCTCTGTACAGTGCCCAGGCAAGACATGGGCTTTGCCATCCCGTGGCACAAACTAGGTCTGAGCTGTTGCAGGCAGCTTCTTCCCTGGTCCCTGGACCAGGAGGGGGGTGACATACTCTGCAGAGCAGCATGTTGCTGCTATATTTACATACCAGTGTAAATTGGCTTTTCCTCTTGTCTCTCATGTGTCCTGTCCCCATCCCCTCCTGCTGTGCGTTCCCCCAACAACCGCAGCCCCTCTGTCTGGTCGAAATATCCTTTAATCGGGAGCTCATGTCTTCCAGCTACAGCAGAAGGGGAGCAGCAGCCTGGGGACAAGGGACAACTCAAACAAGCCCTCCAGATCTACGGCATCACCTGCACCCCACTCAAATGGTGCCAGGCTGTGCAGGCAGCCAGAGACCCCTTGGGGACCGTGGGCAGCGTGTGATGTACCAGCAGGGTGTCTTCCTGCTCTGACAGAGAGTTGCCCCAGAGGTGCTGCTGGGGGACAGGACTTCCCTGAGTGGCTTTGCCAGGCAGGGCCCTGCCTGCACAGGGAACTTGGCCAGGTGGCCCTGGCATCACCTGCTTTTGGTTGCAGAATGGCATGGGACAGCCTGGATGACTCTCCGCATCCCAGCACCCCATGGAAAAACAGCTGGGAGCCACTAGACCCCAGCACTGCAGGCTCCTGTTGGGTCTCCCCAGACTATCATCCTCCTACTGCCAAACCCTCCTTTTCCCTGCCTTGCACCGGGAGCTGATCTTGCAGGCTGCTGTGCCAGCCCTGCAGAGACTGTCAAGCTCACTGCTGCCTTTTCTTAAAGCACGCCTGCATGGATAGGTGTGCACCGAGGCCATCAGGATTGCCCCAGACCAACACCACAGCTCGCTTTAGGAAGCCCTGATGCCTGGGCAGGAGAAACCATCTTAAGTCAGAGCCTTGGGGCATCCCACTCACACCAGGCTGGAGATCCAAGGAGGAGGATGAGGATGGCGAGGCGACAGCATGGCCAATGGGCAATACAAGCCATTGATAGGATCACTAGCCAAGCACCCCCCTCCCCGTGTCCACGCTGCCAACTTTCACCTCGGGTGCGAGGTCAGGCTGGGCACCTACTAGCCTCCCTCCCCCTGGCCCCACTCACCTGCCTGCCGGCCCGCCCCAGGGACCTGGGCATCTCCCCTCACAGCCGGGGAAGCCGCAGCAGCGTCAGAGCCGCCTTCTCCTACCAGCGCTTGGGCAAACTGCTATTTGCAAAATGAAGGTGAAAACATCAAATCAAATGGATGAGTCAGAGAAGTTCAAAAAAGGGGAGCGCAGGGAGGGGGGGAAGCGGGCTCTCCATCTCCCCTCCCACCTGCCAGCAGGCAGGGGAGAAGGCAGCGCCTCGCTTGCTTGCCAGTCCCTCACCGCTTCAAAGTGGGTGCACCGAGCAAGCGCTTAGCGGGAACGGAGATGGCTCCCGATAAGTCAGCTCCCAGGTTTAAATTAACTAATGACTTCAGATGCTGCCGATAGTCTGCAGGGGATGGGGAGGAGTGATTTATAGGGGAAGATTAAGCAGACTAATTAGGCCAGCCTCATCGCTTAGGAGTTTCCCAGCCTAGATGGGGCTGTGCCAGGGAGGACCCGCTGTGCCCCACCCTGGTGGGAAGGGATGGGGAGCAATCCCAGCCCCTCTGTGTAGCCAAAGGCATCCTGGCAGCCCCTGTCCCCAGGATCACTGCTGCCACACATCACCCTGGGGAACACAGAGGATCCCACCATGTGCCCCAGCCCTTGCCCACAGCTGCTCACTGTTGGGTACAAACATGGGATGCTTGCAGGCTCTCTCCCGCTGCATGACCTGCACCTCTATGCTCTCCACTCAGTGCTGGAAGGTGTGGAAAGGCCTCAGCTCAGCCCATGCCCGGCTGCTTTATGGCCACCATAAATCACAGCCCGGCTTCCTACTTGAGCTAAGTGCCACTCATCTCCTTGGTGCTTTTCCTACGAGGGGATAGTTTTTATTGTTCCTAGACAACAGTCTGCTGCTGTTAAAATGCAAAGCCACGGCACGTGCATGGCTCAGCTCTGCTCTGTGCTTACCTGCTGGCAGGGTCCTGGGGAGGGATATGCCCACCACGTCACTTTGCTCTCCGCAGCCACCATGCACCATAACTGCCAGTTCTCTGGGTGGACTGCAGTCACCAGGAAGTCAGTGGGACTTGTACCATGGCTTTTTCCAAATCCCAGCTATATACACCCCAAAGTCCAGAGATTTGCAGCAAATGGGTAAGCGCTGAGCTCAGCCTCATGCTGTACTGACTGCTCTCGTGTGTAACAAGTTGCTGTGGTCTCAGCCAGGAGAGCTTTTTATCACGGTATGGGAAAGCACTTGCAGTTCCTTTTTTTCCAAGAGCCCTGGCTAAAATAAAAAGGCCTCCCCAAGCTTCAAAGTGGAAGGATTTTCATTGCTTCCCAGGCTGAGAACAAAGCACTATTGAGCATGGCAGATGGTTGTTGTCTCTGTCCCTTGATGTGCATCAGGGATCCCATCCTTGGAGCTCAGTGGTGGCATGGAGGGCCAGGTTCACGGGGAGCTGCAAGCTAGTGTGAATGGAGATGGGCTGATCCTGCCCTCAGGCTGAAACGGAGTATTCTGAGATGGGTTTTCCCCCTTGAATTGGCCAGGTTTCACCACAAGCTGCCAGGGTGGCCGTGGGCAAGGCAAGAAGGTGGCTGGTGGCTTGACCCAGGGGCTGGCAGCACCTCCCCACCCACACACAGTACCTGCAAGACAGTGGGTTGCAGTCACAGTGAGTAATGCGGTTTTCAGCAGGGATTGTGTGCATGACTGTGTAAATAACACAGTTAAAGGTACCATGAAACCAGCTGTTTCCATGTTAAAATGGAAATTTAATGGAGTGACAAGCGGGAGCTACAGGGGATGCAGTGCGGGCTTCCTCCAGGAACCCACACGAGCCACAGCTTAACGCTGGGGCACTAATTCCCCATTGTGCCTAAAGCTCAGCCTCATTGCTCTGTTTGCCTGGACCCACGGAGGGAAGTGTGGGGCCTTCCTGTGCCTCACCCGGGACACCCACAGGGAGCCACAGCTTTGCTTTCAGCCCACCACCTCTGGCACTGGAGACAGACAGGCCATCGGAGATGTTTCCCAGACCCCTTCAGAGAAACAGAAGTCCCTTGTCACCACTATCGGCATCAGGCTCCTGGGCTCTTCCCCTGCCCACACATGGCTCTGGGACAGGATGCCTGGAGCCCTTTGTCAGCAGGGTACGTGGACCGGCTCTGCCTGGCATAGTGCCACCAGTCCCATCTGCTGGAAATGGGGTTTTAGGAGAAGGAACTGCTGCTCTCCCCATGGCCCCTTCTCTCCCTCATGCAATGCAAAGAGCAGGGCCAAGCGGGGCTGCAGTGGTCCCGAGAGCCCCTGTCTACTCCCTGCACATCCCATGCCACTCCAGCACCACCATCTCACCCCAGTTCCCTAGGAAACAAAAGGCCTTCATGTCTGCATGGAGCCAGAGGCAGGAAAGTTCACATGGGAAGGAAAAGGAAAAATAGAAAAGAAAATAAAATCAGAGGAAACTATCAGCACCATGTGGCACTGCTAACGCTGCGCTGCTGTGGCCACCTGTGACCTGCTTGAGCAATGCACAACATCATTCACAAGCAATTATTCACTGTACAATATTTTTATTTCCCCAAACCATTAATGAATTATTTAGGTATCTCTAGCAGTTACATGGGGGATGATCAAGTGCTGCTCATCCCAACCTGTCAGTCCAGGCTGCCTGAGTGCCCGCTGCGGGCCAGCTTTAAGAAAAGCACCCTCAGCCCTGTGATGTTCTGTACTAGCGCTGCCAATGTACCCGATCGCCATGTGGTATTGTAGAAGGCAGTGGGGCAAAATAATGTTGCAAATGCTGCCAGATCAGGAGGTAGGAGCTTTTTTTCAGAGCTGGGAGGGTGAAGTTCACCTGTTCAATCTCTGCCGCCTCCCCCTCAAGCCCTTTCCTCCCCACTCCTCTGCCTCCCTGCAACGTGCTCCAGGCACCTGCCTGCTGCCAAAACCACTGAGAAATTCGGCTCTGATTTGTAACGCGTGAAGGTAATCCACTGCTGGAGCAAACCACTGCATCAAGTCTCAGGCTAACCTTGGCTATATGCTAATGAACACAGGGCTGGGATGTCTAAAATCTCCAGAGAAAGTCCAGGCTGTGGCTTAGCCAGTGTGCAGCTGCCCAACGGGGAGAGCTCTGGCTGCTGCCAACTGCAGCTGTGAAACATCAGGAAGGTAAAACTGATCCCCAACAAGACAGTCCTCTCTAACACATGCACAGGCTCAAGGCATCCCATCGACTCATCCCAGTTTCCCAAAGCAAGGTACGACTTGGCATCTTGTGCTAGGGATAAAGGGTGGGAGCTGAATGCTCCTGAACTCAGGCAAGCCCCAGGCAAGGAGTCTTCCCAGCTACTCCAAGAAGCTTCTTTAATCCTGCAGATAAATGTATTGAACATGGAGCAACATGGGGATAAAAGCACTTACTAAGAAAACTTTAGAAGGACATGAGTCCTTCCCTAAAATCACACTTCCCTGTTGGGAAGGCACATGCTAAGGGAAGGAGGACCACTGCTCCTCCAGCACTAGGTAATGCTTTGGATGCGAGTGCAGGACCTCTGGCTTGCATGATTGCTGAAGAAAGTGGGAGCTAATGGGGGACCTGGGGAGCTAGTGCTGGCCTGCACTGCAGGGAGGCTACAGGGCTTTCTGCCTCAGAGCTAAGGATGAAGGCTGTGGTTTAAAGCAAGGGATTGGAAGCCCTGCTCCCAGCTCTCCATTTCTCTTTGGAACAGCCAGCAGGTTGCCTATACCCAGGTGAGACACTGGTCCTGCAGCATGACAGAGGAGCCTCTGGGGCTTTCAGCTCATCTGTAAAACCTCCTTACCCCTTCCCTCCCCCATCTCTCCCTGCACTCTTACACCAAGTTTACAGCCTCTGCTGCAAACACATCTTGGGGCTTATCTTGGTTGGGCTCCAGGCTGCACAGGTGCCCTGGTGGGGGTTAGCCTTGCCAGCCACTGTGGACCCCTCCTCTCTGGTAAAGCCAACATCACCCCAAGCAGCCTCCTGCCCACGGGTCTCTCCCAACACTTTGTTATCTCCCTTTTCCCCAGCTCAGCCTCTCACATGGCTTCACTTACTGGCAAAGGCTCCCAGAGCCCCAGCATCCACCTCATGAGGCAAAGACTCTGGTTGCTTGAAGCCAACCACAACACCCTTCTCAGATCTAAGGAGCATCACCAGCTCCCCCTGCTTCCAGCTCCTGAATAATGTTCAAATGCTCTTGCTCACAGTTTTACAGCTGCCAGACATCTCTAGTCCCCACGCCAGCCTGCAAGGTCCATGGCATCCCCAGCATGTCCAGCCAGCTGGCAGTGCCTCTTTCTTTCCCAGTCCCTGCGGGGACACATAGACTATTCTGAGACAAAAAATTTCCTCTCTAGGGGTCTCTTCTGGTGTTCCTTGCCCAGGGCAGCCCCTTTGACCACTCTGCCAGCCCTGCAGTCCCATGCTCCTGCAAGGGCAGCATCAGTGAGGGTGAGTACCACACCCAGGGCCAGACCAGGATCCCATCAGCCCCTCAGCACCCTCCTGGCTGAAAGGACTCAGTTGGCCTTCTACCTTATGAAGGACTTTCCTTGTGTGAAAGTATGGGGCAGAAAGAGCTGAGGGATGCAGGTAAGGATGGAGCAGGGAGACACACAAATCTGAGCCTGGGCACCAAGACCTGTGTGCTTAGCCACTGTAATTTCTAGGTGACAATCCTCTCCCTGGGGAAAGCACTCAGCCCATTTTGGCTGCTGCTGAACTTGGTGGAACACCTCACCCAGGCTTGAAGGTTTAGGCAATTAGACCTTTTCCACAACACATGACTCCCCCATCACTGGTCTGTCTGATGTCTCAATGATGAAAGCTGAGATGAGCCCCAGAGGGAGGGACCCCCCATAAGCAAGAGGGAGTTCACAGACATCAACACAGCTCTGGCTTCCCCTCATTCACGCCAAGCCCCAGCCATGCATCGTGCAGATCTTTGCCTGCAGCGGGGCCTCAAATCTAGAGAAACACTCACTTTTTTGTCAGGGCTGGTCTCCTCATGTTTATTTCCCATCGCTGTGCGAGCAATTTCCCCTTCCCACACAGGGAGTGATGGCCCATAGCTGTATCCAATGTGGCCGCGGGGAGGGGGCCAGCCCTTCCCCAGGCCTGCAGAGCCAGGCAGGGACGAGCACCCGCGTGGCCGTATCTCATCTGCCGGCATGCAGCACGCCGCCGCGCCTGCAGGAAACATATGTCACTGGTTAAACAGATCGTGAAAGTTTCAATCACTTCCTTATGGTGGAGCTGGGCTGAATTTGTACCTGCAGCCGGCATCTCCTGCACCTTTTCCTGCAAGCAGGACCAGCCCTTGCCCCCACAGGGTCATTCCTGGCCTCGGTCCCCCTCTTACCCTACAGAGATGGGGCAGAATCACAGAATCACAAGGTTGGAAAAGATCCACCGGATCATCGAGTCCAATCATTCCTATCAATCACTAAACCATGCCCCTCAGTACCTCGTCCACCCGTCCCTTAAACACCTCCAGGGATGGTGAATCAACCACCTCCCTGGGCAGCCTGTTCCAATGCCCAATGACCCTTTCCATCAAAATTTTTTTCCTAATGTTCAGCCTAAACCTCCCCTGGCGGAGCTTAAGGCCATTCCCTTTCGTCCTGTTCCCTGTCACTTGGGAGAAGAGGCCAGCTCCCTGCTCTCCACAACCTCCTTTCAGGTAGTTGTAGAGAGCAATGAGGTTTCCCCTCAGCCTCTTCTTCTCCAGGCTAAACAACCCCAGCTCCCTCAGCCACTCCTCATAAGACTCACAGCTCCATGTCAAGCTGTGAAAACCATCCAGAATTAAGTTAAGTCCCCAAGACACTCCCCTCTACCCACAAACCTGCCCAACAGGGAGCTTCAGGATGGAGAAAATCTTCCCAAAATACATGGTCCGTCCTTGGACTCCCTCCAGCAAATAACACCCAGGTCCTTGTGCACAGTTGCTGTGGCCAGGAGACTCTGTGCCTGCTGGTAGCATGAGGCCAGAGGCCAATAATAGCTTCATGGGCCCCCAGCGCCTTGCTGTCCCCTTGAACATTCTTGCAGAATCTCAGCAGGTTTTGTGGGTGCAGGTTGTGCATGGAGGAAGGGATCCCCTTGGTTCTGCCTGCCCCTGAGGAGATTCAGGCAAAGCTTTCTTGGGATGTCTCCCAGGGATCAGCAGCATCTCCCAAAACCATCTGCTCTGGAGGGACATTAATCACCAGTCTCCCCTGCTCTGCTGAGGGGGTTATGAAAGCTCCGAGTGCTGATAAAGCAGGCAGCTGCGGCTGGACCCCCCTGCACTCCACCCCCACGGCAGAGGCTTGGGGCTGCCTGGCCACGATGCCTGCCCAGGCGAGTCCCTCCTCCTGCAGACCCTGCCCAGGCGAGTCCCTCCTCCTGCAGACGTGGGTAGGTGTTGGTGAGACGATGCATCATCACAGTATCTCCACCGTTAGGATCAGCTTTCTCACGTGGGCTGAAAGTTGCTTTTTTTGGAAGAGAGGAAAGAAGACAAGCTCACGTGGGATTTGGTGATGAGACTAGCAGCTACTGTCATCTGAGTTTGGCAATGGAGAAAACCTGCAAGGCCAGGCCAGTCTGGCCGCGGGTGCTACTGTGACGGCGACCACACACCAAAGAGCTCGCCTGGCTTCTCTGCTGCCACTCTGCCTTGCCCAGGGGTATTATCAGCTCCCCCTGTGTGCCCAAAGCCTCCGGCCACCTCTGCAGCATAGCTCTGCTGGGGTGGAGGGGAACACTTGACAATAACATCTTCCTTATGTGCCTGAAACAGCAGCCAAAATACCAGGCCTTCCCTAGGATTGCATTTCAGCAAAATCCCCACAGCCTCACAAAAGGGTAAAGCAAGACAACAGTGTTATTTCTGCAAATGCAAACACCCACAGAGATCCCTGCCTGCTTCAGGCACCGGTGACAAGGGCAGGTAGGCTGATGCCACAACTGTGCAGCAGCTCCCACCTCTCTAAGTTCTGCTCACCAAGACATCACCTGCCATAACAGCCAATTTGCTTGGGATGGTTCTCCTTCCTCCCTGCTTAGAAGGAATTTTGCTCCCAGCATTGCATCGCTGAGAGTGGCGCCCACTCCTCACTGTGGGATCATGTTTGTTTTGGGATCCGCCTTTCCCTCTACCTCTTCTCTGCAGAGCCACTTTCCTTAGCTTCTCCCCCATGGTAGCCAGCTGGGTCATCCCTTCTGCTCGCAAAGGACAAGGACCAAATCCCTGCTTGGTCTCACCATGTGATCCACCTGGATACCTCTGCTTTGGTTGGTAATCCTGAGGAACACCCCTTCAACTCTGGTTCATCTGCTCCCTTTTATTTCCAGTGCCTGCTCATCAACCCTCTGCCACAGCACCTCTCACCTACTGGGGTTGAGTCCCCAAACACACAGGTAACTTGTTCAAATTAAACCAATTTTCGGGGGAAGAGGAGATGCATACTCACTACCCATGCCAACTTTGTTACATTCCTTATGACCTGCTCCAACCACATAGCTCCTCATGGCATTAAATGATGCCCGTTGCTGTTTCCCAGCCTGGGTCTCCAAAACCCTTTTTGGGCTGAACCCTCCATCCCTCCACTGCTCCAGTCCCTGGAATTTACCAACACTTAAAAATGTTTTACACATCCCTGTAAAGCCACACACATTTAAAGCCAGTTAAGGCCTGAATTATGTTTTAAGATGTTGTCCAATTTGTAAGCATCATAAAACCCTGAAATAAGTTATCTTAGAAATAACCACTGGGAAATTACAGTCCTGACTTGTAGCCAAGGAGGCCGTGACCCAGGTGCACCAGCAAACAGCTCTCCCTGTGACTGATAAAACCAGCGAGCGGGAGGGCTGCCAGGGCTTTCAGGGGCTGTATTTTAGCCATCGAATTTGCTGTAACCCACGGCAGCTTTAGAGCAATCGGTACGGATCTCACCTTCTGGCACAGAGCTTGGTTTGCTCCAAGCACACGCCTGTCACCAGACTGGGCAGAGCCGGGTCACACTGCACCAGGAGACCCATTTGGGTGTTAGGTACATCAGTTGTGAGGGATAGAGGGATGGAATGAGGAAAACAGTGGGAGCATTGCACTGGGGAACCCAAGGAGATGAATGCTAGGATCCCCTGCTGCACAGAACCTTTTTGCGAGTTTGGGGGAAGCAGAACTTGGACTGACAGAGGGGAACATTACCCAGAGTCAGGCAGGAAGGGCGGAATCCCACCTGTGCAAAATTTCCCTGCCAAGCCATACCAGGGCTCAATATCATGATTTGTATTTTATCAGTGTAAACAAGGGGTGGTGAGAGGCTGAAGACTCTCAACAGCACTAAGCACCAGCCAGCAGAGTGGCTGCTGCCTCCCAAGTCTCCACTGATTCATCTCTGCAAGGGACCACTGCACTCTGTGACTCAACTTTTTCCCCCTCTTGCGTCATTTCCAGAAAGTGGAAGCACTCTGCTACATTTTGATTTTTTTCTCTAAATTCCCTGTTTCCACTGCCAACTTCCAGGGAGGGAGATGCACTGTGGAGCAGGATGCACCAGCCCTCCTCAGCAGAGAGACCTTGCTGGACTCTCAGCCACCCTGAGGGTCTCCTGTGGCACACCTGGGCCATTGGATTTCCACCACCTCCATGCAGGCTTTTGTAGAGGTGCAGAAAAGGTGGGTCATGAAATTAAACCACTCTGAGAAAGATGTGGAGCAGGACTCATGCCCACAAACAAGCCAGCCCCTGGCATGGTGGGAGCAGCCTGCTGCATTCCCTGTGTTTCATACTCTCCCCATCTGTCTCCAATGCAAGGCAGGAGCCCAGCGTGGAAACCCGCTGATTCTTTCCAGAACTGCAAAACGAAGCTTTTTCATCCCAAGGACGCAGGCTGCTCTGTGCGCTGCCCTCCTGCCTCCCTAAACTCCAACCAGATTTCACACTGAGTCTTCAAAGGGAAGGAGCCAGAGCAGCATCCCTGGCAGGCAGCACTGTGGGGACCAGCCAGCTGAGCCCTCCCAGGGTTCCCAGGGGGATGATGGGGCCACTGGTCCCCAGGGCAGGGTAGCAGGTTCCCATAGCAGAAAGGTGTTAACAAGGGCCAACCAAGCAGGCTGAGGCTCAGCTCTTGGCAGTGAATCAGAGAGACCATTTCTGTTTTGCTGCCAGGTTATCAGTGGATCCATCAAGCAATGCCTTTGGAGACACCAAATCTATCAGCTCTCCCATATGGATGACATCCACCCTGAGCCATTTCCTGCCTAATCGGTATCAGCCTTGCTCCTCCCTCCTCAAAAATCACTCTTTACAGCCTGCCACAACTCTACAAATATTTTTACAACATGTAAAAAAGGCACAGAGTGCCTTCCCCCACCCAGACCTCCCCTCAGGGCACTCACTGTGCCCCATTGCTGCACCAACAGGGATGCAGGTGCAAGGCTTCATCCTTGGGGTCTCACATTACTTTACACACTGAATTTTCACTGTAGCTTTGCAGACACCCCGGTGGGTGCTGGAGGCCTCACAGGTATGCAGGAATAGGGATGTGACATGGGCTGGACAGGACCTCCCCGGGTGCTAGGGCAGAGCCCCGGTCAGGGTGTGACTTATTTACCAGTAGAAAGTTTACCTTGCAAAGGTTTCTGTGCCTGATAGCCTGGGATTACTTTGGCTTTCATGTGGTCTCTAATGAAAGAGAGTCTGGAACAGATGCAGATTTGAAAGAAAAGAGGAGGAGAAAATTTCTTAGCATAGGGTTTCGGTTCCCCTGCCTATAAACAGTGCTGACAGCAAGAGGCGGCAGCGATAAACACTGAGATAAGAGCCCAGCTAGACAGGTAATACGGCACAAAAGGTTTGTCTGGAGAAGCTTCGGCAAAAATCGCTACGCACTGTTTAAAAAACACAAAACCTCAAGCCCTGGCCAGGGCAGGCAGCAGTGCCTGGGAATTCCCCCAGCTGCTCAGGCACAGGGTACCCCAGTAGGACTGGAGGGGTTTACCCCAGCACTAAGTGCGGTTGGTTTTCCTGCCTAGCATCTGCCCAGGGCTGCTGTGGGAGCTCCTAGTGGAGCAGCTGCTCCCAGCAAAGGTACTCAGCATTCCCTCCGCTGCCCCAAAATCATCTTGCTCCCTCCTCTGATGAGCTGCCATACATTCTTAGAGTTAAATATCTTCACCAATACACACTATTCAAGGGAAGAATTCCTCCTGTTTAAAGATTCATGGAAATTGACAGTGGAGAGAAAGAGTTTTCCCCTCCTCATGGTCAGAACTCACTGTGGAGTAGGTTAATGTCTGATAACAATAAATAGCACCTTGGCCCCAGGATCATCCCACCAGTGGTGCCATTCCCAGGGTTCCAGGCACAGGGAGCATAAATCCTAAAGCCTTGAATAAAGAGCATAAATGTTTTAAAGCAGGAGCAGCACGTATAAATTGTGCAGAACTTTATAAAAGCTACAGAAAATACAGCCCTGCCGCGTGAACGGCGTAAACCTTACACAACAGCCTGGATGATTCATGGCAGCAAAGAGGCATGAATCACACAGCAGCGGGTGAAACAGGTTTCTACCTTGTACCTTTAATGCAGAGACAGCCCAGCTTTAGCTAGGATCTTATCAGCCCCATCCTCCTTCCTTGGCACCAGTGCGTGACTTGACTTGCCGGCATCACCAGGGTGCAATGGGAAGAGCCAGGGCAGGCAAAGGCATTGCAGAAGAAGCGAGGAGGGTTTCTTTTAAACCAGTTTATGCCTAGCAGGGACAGCAGAGGGATAGCTATTATTTTCAGGTGATAACAATGAAGTATTTCTACAAAGAGCAAAGCCAAAGGAGCAAAGATTGTATGAGTCCATCCAGCACAAAGCTTCTGTAGTTGAAAAGGAAACACCCAAAGGCTCTGATGGCTCTCACTCGCCAAGTGACCTGGCTGCTAACAAAAGAGCCAGCAAGGGAAATTGTCTGCTTTCCAGCAAGTGTAAAGACATGTCTCTTTTTAAGGCTGCAAGAATCGAAATGGTGGTTAGAGATGAAGGTTCTTTTAAAAAGCTGAATTTTAAAAACTGTAAATTAAGTAAGTAAGAGGGGGATGAGCTGTCCTGGCTTCCTAAAAGGAAGTTCGTGCCTCTAATCTGCTAGGATGCTTTTACCCCATCATCAGGAGGGCAAAGTAAGGAGAACTACTTGACATAATGTATTTAGGGTTTCAGAACTCTCTGACAAGGTCCCTTACAAGAGGCTATTAAGTGAATTAAATGTTCGCAAAGTAAATGGGAAAAGTAACTCTAACGGTTGGAAACAGAGGCAAACCAGCATCTATTAATGAGAGCTACCTTCCAGAAGGCTATGGCACTCATGGGGAGGCTCCTCAAGTTTTCACGTTAATGCTGGTGGTTAAAGAGATGCGTTAATGATCTGGAAAAGGAGAATGAAAAATGTCAAGAAAAATCTGGCAGAGGACCCAAATTGCACAGAGTGTTCAGAACAAGAGAAGACTACAGGGAACTTCAAAAGGCCCGAAGAGAGCTTGATGGATGGGCCAGTCAATGGCGGATGAAATCCAAAGTAGACAAATGTGTAGTCATGCACGCTGCGAGGAACAGGCCCCACTAATTCAAACAAAATGTTAAAACACAAAGGAGTGGGGGAGATAACAGGCAAAATGCTCTAGTGCCGATACCTCCATTGACAGCATCCCCTCATCAAGGATGTTGTGCTCTGCCCTGGTCGCTTCACCTCATAATGGCACTTTTAAGCCCCACTTTCCCCTGACTCTGCCCATTGTTAGACATGGGGATGAATGCAGGTGGAGAAGGTTCACCAGGTGAGACAGATGTCCTCCAGCAGAGACTACTGAGCTAGAGTCTGATTTTGGGGGCTAGGATTGTCCTCAGTGGCCTCCCCACTGCTGGGCAGCCCAGGGTGAGCAGGGGCCTCATGAGGAGCCAATGGGGAACACCCAGTGAAAATGATGTTGAGGAGGTAATGCATGCACAACAAAGAGCTGGGAAGGGAGAGCTTGTCCCTGCAGAGGGAAGTGGGTAAATATATCTGAAGAGCCCCACGAGGTTTCTCCAGCCATTCACAGCTTTGTCAATGGCTACTTTTCTGCAAATAAATTCAATATTTATTTCCAACAAGTGGCTGGAGGGATGGAGAGGAAGGAAAGACACTTATTGAATAATTGTGCAGCCCTCAAGAAAAAACATAAATTACCCAGCTGTATATCTGTCACTATAATTTCTAGCCAAAGTCCTAATGAATCTTTCCCAACAATAGTATAAGGACAGGTCTGCAAGTGTATTGAACCGTTTAAGCACTTGGGTAAGCAAATCGGAGGCATTAATAACCACCATGAGACATCGTGCACTCTGCAGTGGGGACTGAGCAGCTTGAGCTGCCTTTACTCCATGGCCTCTGCCATAGCCCACCCTGCGCCGGCACAAGACAAAGGCAGCTTTGAGGGTTACCAGTCCAAAAGAGTAACTGAAGGCTTACGTAGTTTAAAGGTTTTGACAATTATAGATAAGAAAACTCAAAATCAAAAGGGAGTCTCTAATAGAAACTGGTGCCTGAGGTACATCTGTTTATGGGCAGCAGAGAGGCAATGGCTTTGCTGGTTGGCCCTGTAGTTTTGCTCCACAAAGCAACAGAAGATGAGAAGTTTGTTCACACAATGAATCATGTCGCACCTACAGGCCTCAGTCCATCACGTTAACATAAGGGCAGATAAAAAAATACAGGCAATTTATTTTCGCCAGACAGTAAGAAAACAGTGAAAGTTACTTCCATGAACTGCTTCTCCAAAAAGTGTTTCTTAATTCAAGCATGTCTTTTTGCCTTTTCTCAAGTTCTTCCAGCAACTAGCATGAGAAAAGATTAAGAAAAAAAAGATAAAATACTCAGGCAGCAGGTGAGCTAGGCAATCCCCAGCTGTCACCAGGTTTGCACCCACTCCACTGCTCAGGCAAACCAGGATGCCTGTGGCCACAGGCTGCTCGGGGCCAGAGCAGCCAACCTCTCCTCTCCCAGACAATCCCAGTCTGGAGCTGCCCAGCATAGGATCGCAAGTCCAGTCAGGCTCCAGAGTCCTCGACACGCTGTATGCTTTCACTTCACATTTCACTTCTGCACTTCAAATGCTGTTCCCACAGTGAGGATTTACTGCTGCTGGGTTTGCAGGCAACCCTCCACTGCATATCATGTTATGCCATCTCCAAACGGCCAGCACAGCTCTCTCCAGTGCTTACAGGACCCCCATTATTCTGATATCTGAGCACTTCACAAACATTAATGGATTTAAGCCTGTAACCTCCAGCTGAAGCAGGGAAGAGTTATTACTCCTGTTTACAGAGCACGAGCCACAACACAGCAGAGCTGGCTTGCCCAAATCCACAGCAAAATCTGTAGTGAAGCAGGCAAGGGGATGTGGTTTCTTGTCTCTTGGATTAGCATCCTAATACCAAATCTGACTTTCCCTTCCTGTTCCCATGGATGGCCTTCCTCCACGGGGATTTTGGTCATTACTGCCCACCCAGCCACATTAGACAAATATCTACCAAAGGATCTACCCCAGCCCTGCTCCTGCTGGACCCTGGTGGATCTGGGCAAGGGGGGGTCCCATGAGAGACCACAGCCTCCCAGGAGGAGACAAATTAATGTTTCAACTTGCCTTGGTGTGACATTTCCATCTCGTTTGACAAACTAAACATTTGAATTTGCAAATGTCAAAGTATTTCCATCAAAACTGTCGGCGGTGAAGTCTGACATTTCTTAATCTTTTTTTTTGTTCTCATTCCCTGTACATTTTTGATATTTCAACTTTGTCTTGATTTGAGAGGGAAAACACACTGTAATTTTCAACCAGTTTAAGCAATTACATATTTTTAACCTAAGCCATTAGCTAGGTCCTGGAGGCTATTCCTGCCAGGAACAGATATTGATGGTGACACCAGGCTGTCCTTCCATGAACCTTAGTTATTTACAGAGGGGGTCCAAAGTCACACAGCCCAGAGCATGCCAGGAAGCAAGTAGTTGAAATTTCCTTGTTCCAGGCTCCAAGCTGCATCCAACCAGCCCTTCACCTCCAACTTCTGGCTCAGCTCTTTCACAGGATCATGCTGAGCTATGTCTCCAGGGGCCTGGGCAAGGGGCTTCCCACCACCTCCCTGTGCATTAGTGGAAGAAGGAGCAGGAAAGTCAATGCGGAAGAGCACGTACTGTACAGAAATCTATAGTCAGCTGCATTTTGATACAGTCCCCAAAGTACCTAATTATGCAGCTCAGATTTCTCCCTGCTCCTCATTCCAGTGATAGCTTACCCTGAATCTTTATCAGGCCTTCAGGCTTCACAGACATAAAGGAGACATTTGGCTTTCCCATCTTCCCAGCAGGATGGGAGGGCAGGGGTAGAAGGGCAACATACTGCTCTTGTCAGATTTGCAGAAAGCGATGTCAGGGAGCAGGCGTCTAAGTGCACATAACACCTAAATAAAATGCCTGGCTTTCCCCATGGTGCCTGGGCTTTGCTGGGGAGGGATGGTGTGGAGCCAAGCAGGCAGCTGCAGCAGCACAGGAACACACTCCAAGGGGGTCTTAGAGGGATTTGGGAGAGGGAGAACGTGCATGAAAGTTGCATCAGAGCAAGAGCTAATTGCCAAGATTAACAGGCTCCAACAAGTGAAGAGTGAGCACTTGAAGTATGAAGTGTTGACTGAGATGCAAGCATTACCCACAGAGCCAAGCGAGGTTGATGCAGAGAGGGGCAGAGCTATTTCAGAGCAGAGAGCAGGGTGCATAGTTCCAGCTGCTCCTCATGCCTAGAGGACAGGTAGAGGTACTGGATGGCCAGCCACCCCCAAGGCACACCACGGAGGATGGCATTGCAAAATGTTGGGTGGGCAGATGTAAGGGAGCACTGAGAAGAAGGGAACCATGTGCCCCTTCTCCATGGGTTTGTATATTGAAGGTTTCTCATCAAGGATGGCAATAAGGACACGCAGTATCTCTGCCAAGACACCACTCAGTGTTGCCCATAGTGTATTCTCACTGTTTTGTCCCAAGAAAGGTGTAGAAATGCCACTTGCAGAGAGACTTGAGCCACGGGGAGGGAGCAGACAGCAGGGCATAGGTGGATGTCCACTTGTAAAACCAGGGCCAGCTACAAGCAAAATAAATCCAGCCAGTTCTGATGCTCAGCAAACCCAGGGACATATTAGCTACACAGGCAGGGGAAGCTGTGAGGTGGTTACACAAACTGGGCAGCTTATGAGATGGATGCACTGCAGCCAAGAGAGTTTTTTAGTGTTTAAATCAAATGAGGTTGGACATGGAGGTACTCTAGCTTTGGCAGAAACTCCTGGGACTGTGTACCTAGCATGAGGCAGAGGCTGAGGATGGTAGTGCACTGCAAGAGGAGATGAACTGGCAAGAAGTGCCACCACTGCCTCTGTGGACGAAGGGAGTGAAGAGGGACAGCAGGGCCTGCAGCCAAAGTCCAGAAGCAGCTTTGCAACAAGATGCCACCACAAAGAAGGAGGAGATGGATAGAAGCAGCCTGGGAGCACAGGGCTGGCTGCAGAATGCACACCAGCCTTGCAATAGCAAAGCTGGCAGCAAATGGATCCAAAGGAAAACAAGATACACATAAGGAAAACCCAAAGGAGAAGACACAGTGGGTGTCTGCTCCTCCATACAGCAGCAGTGGGATCAAGGAAGGTGCCTGGCTTGTGTTGAGCTCCCAAGCATCATTTTAAGACAGGGGGTCTGCCTGGCACATGCCATAAAAGGCTGATACTGCAGAGGGGTTGGGAGGGCCAGTCATTAATGAACTCCAGAAAGATGGCACCCACATAGATTTGCACCTCTGGGCTCCAGATGTGGGATGCACAGAGCCATGTGAGTCTGGGGCTCTCCTGCTTAAACTCCAAGAAAAAAGGATAGGGGGACATATCTGCATTTGGCTCAGAAAGGCAAGGGTGTTGGGAGAAGGATGTGACTTGCATCAAGTCCCAGAGGAAATCAGTGCAGGAGTAGGGAGTGAAGCTTGGTTTCCTCAGCTGGCCAGCATCACAGCACAGGGCACCCCCTCCTTCTTACAAGTGCATCCTCTGAAATCAGGTTTGGGGCAGGCATAATCCATGAACTCGAGAGAGATAAACTTCTAACAAACATTATTTGCAAACATATCATTCAACCAGCCCTGTTTCTAGGTTACTCAGCTGACAATTTTGTAATGCAGAAAGAGAAAAAAGATCAAAACCAGCCGACATGTCAAAGAACGTAAGCCACACAAGACAAAACACAATGGACGGTGGGGAAAGATGAATGGTTTTCAAAGAGGAAAGAGAAAGAAAACATTAAACCACGGGGTGCCCAGAGATCTCTGCCAGAATCAGGCTTGTCTGACTCTCTACCAGGGCCAGGAAGTCAGTGGTAAAGCGATAGAAACTTTTTAAACTATTTGTGGTGTGTTAATGGAGGTCAGCAAACATGGTGCGGGGCTTAAGAGGGACCCTGTCACAGCAGGGTCCCAGTGCAGAGGAGAGCTTAACCACTGCAAGGATGTCTTGGGCTGTTTGTGCATAATAAATGCTTCAAATATAGCTGAGCTGAGAAGAAAATACCTAAGCATCACTGCAGATGTTCCCCCAAATGCATCTAGGCATCATGCAGCAGTATTCAAAACTCAAATAAAGCATTATGGAATATATAAAGGGCAGGAGAAAAAATGCTATTATATAAACCTGTCTTCACATCAAGACTGGGGGCATTTCCAAAAAGATATGCTTCAGCCAAACAAATTATGGAGATAATCGGATGAAGTTTAATGGCCTGTAATACACAAGAGGTTGGGCTAAGTGAGCTAATAGTTTCTCCTGGTCTTAAAGCTTATGAACATATGAATAAATCAAGGGAATACTTGTTTAGTTCCAGTCTCCCAGCCCACAAAAATATGCTGTGACAAGAGGAGAGGGAAAGTAAAGATGGGCAGTGGAAGCAGCACAGGAAGATGAAGGGGATGAGGGGCACTCAGGGATCACTGAGGTAGGAGCACAACACTGGACAAACCCCAAAGCCATGGATTAAGATGCTGGTTTTTGAAGAGCACATGACTAACTTTAGAGCTGGCAGCTGGAAAGAATTGTTGGAATGAAGTGATTTTCAAAATAAGAGGACAAGTGGGAAGGGGCAGTGGTTGCTATGGCTGGAGGGAGTGTCTGCCTTGGGCCAGGACCAGCCCAGTGACTAGCGTGATGCAGGAGGAGATGCGAGATGCACAACTGCCAAAGGGAGCATAGCTACCCACCCCCTAATACCCATACACAGAGGAAGAAATCCCACTGCCGAATATCATGTCCTTGAGGTGGCCTGGGGAACCCCAGGACAAATAGTCACTGAGGATGGGGAAGCCTCAAAACCAGGGATATAAGGTGGGGGAAGCCACAGGGATGGCAACTGATGGATGGAATAAGTTAGAGCTGATAAAATGTTCCAGGGAATATGAAGGGCTTTTAAAGACATTGGGGAAAAGAAGTACTAGTGAGGCAGAAGGATAATAATAAATGAGAAAGGGCCTGGAAGGAATGAAGAGCTTTAAAATGGCTGTTGCTGAATTGCTTTTTTAAATTGCTCTTTAAGGCGATAACTAAAGAGAAGAGGCATGGTCAATTAGGAAGTAATGAAGACCTTGTAAATACACTTACTGATAAAAAGCACGTAAGGGAATGCTTGACAAACCCAACGTACACAAATCATCCGGGGCAAGCAACATGCGTTTTGAATTATTAAGGGAATTTGCTAACGAACTTAGCGAGCCTCTGCCACTTCAAAACCCACCACTATCAACAAAAACAAAATTGCAGTCGGCCAAATTCCGAGCTGGCATAACAAATCAATGGAGGGTTGGGGGGGGCTGCGGGGACTGGCAGGGAAGGAAATAAAAACAAAGCAAAATTTAATAGGAAAAAAAAAAAGAGGAGACTGAGAAAGGAGACTGACAATTAGAAGCTGGGAAATTCTTTTCATCTGCCAGGCAAAGAAAAATTGGGGATTAAGGAAAAAACATTTGCCAGCTCCCAGAGCAGAGCAAAGCCATGAGCAATGTGAAGGAAGAATTTATTAAGGACAAACCATGGCGGTCAAAGCCGATTGGTGTTTTACAGGGCATTGCACCCTCTCTAGCGGCAGGGACCAGTGGATAAAAGCTGGCAGAACACCAGTACACACGACATTCCACCCTGCATTTCAGAGATCTTTCTTGGAGGAATTAATTGGTTGCAAAGCGAGTCCAGCTCAGGAGAACCACATGGTGCAGAGGCCGGCTTGGGAACCAGCACTAGGCCTGATCTTGTTCAGAATAAACACTAACGATCAAGAAGATAAATGGCAGAGTAATTGCATTTGCAGATGATGCTTAATTAGGTCTCGCTGAGAACAGAAATAATGCAATTGGAGCCAGGATGATTTGAAACGTGGGTGGAACGGGGCAAGCAATGAGCCTGGTAGGATGCATGGATCTCATAGGAGAGGGTGTCCCCAACAGAAATACATAGGTGGTGGGGACAAGCTGGGGGACAGCCCCAGGAAGGGAGGTGGCTGGAAGAAGCACTTCAGGTAGGGTATCTTAATGCATCTGTTCTGCACTCTCAGTGCTCTGAAAGGCATCAGGGTCCCGCAAAACAGCCACTGGTGCAGCAGGGTTTGCTCAGGCAATTTGTAGCACAAGGTGACTGCTTGTTATCTTGCTCAGAGGTTTTGAGGCAGAAAGCGGGGTTTTGCAGACTGGGAGAAAGCTGCTGCCTTGGCCTCAGAGGGCTGCCTCCAGTGGCTGGGGCTGGGCAGGAAGCTAAGGGAGAAGGCATCTCTTCTCTGTGAAAGAGCGTACAGATTTGTCCAGTGTGGGAGGAAATTCCCTCCCACAACCCCCTGAACAGGGCAGGACAAATAAAAGCAAGGGAGCCCCAGCCGAGTGAGTGTTATTTGGGAGAGCTGTCAGAGCACTCACTCCCAGAGCATCTCTGCTTCTCATCTGCCTGATGGAAGCTGACGTTGTGTGAACCTTTCTGAGCAAACCCAAATTATTTTAATTTCTAAATCCAAACAGTTCCAATTATACCATTTCCCCTGTGCAAAGCTGGGAAATGCTCTCCCTCTGCTTCCCTGGCAGGGCTGCGCACCCTCAAGCACTGGCAGCACTGGACCAGGGGCACTCAGGACTGATTTGGGGAGGCCAGAAGCTCACACTCCTCCCTAGACAACCCTTCCTGTTCAGGGACAGCTCAAGGGACACACTGGGACAGACCCCAGCAAGCAACAGTGAGATGGGGTGATGGTTTAAACACACAGAAGGAATTTCCAAAGTTTGGGTTTACACCAGAAAAAAAATCAGATTTCTCAAAGAAAGTAAAAATCCTTCAGGTGAGCTCTCCTGTCCAGGGCAGAGCATTTTGATTTTCTTCCTTTTGCTCCACAAAGAGCAGCCTCAGGGAGGATTTCACTACAAGGATGAGCAACAAACAATTTGATAGTTACAGAAATAGAGGGGGAAAAAAAGCGAGTTGAGGAAACATTTCCTAAAGAGCTCTGATTAACTAATTAACTGAATTTCTTCCTACACCAGCCTTTCCCTCACAGATTCAGTGCCATCCACTTGCAGAGGGTATATTGCACTAACACTTAACATATCATAATTGTAATTATACTCCTCCATCTGCCTTCGATAATGTTTTTTCCTCCCATAAGCAGCTCTTCTTTTCTCTAGGGCTGCCTCACCATCATGTTTTCCCACCATCATTTTACCCACAGCCTGGGCAGGGGGAGTAGTGCAAACATTGGATATAACCCCCTGCCTTTCACCACCAGAACCTTCTTTCCCCCTGGCTTTTTTCACCTGCAGCCTCACACCCCGTGGTCCCCAGCATCACCTCTTTCTCCTTCTTTCTGCCTCCTTCTCCATTTCCCCCTTGCTATTTTTATCAGCGTCTCAAGACCTCTGCCTCCAGTAACTCACAGAGCCTCTTCTCTTGTTCAGCCCTCCCCACACACAGGCACCTCTCCCCTGCCCCTCCTCGTGTACCCACCCTCAGTTTTCCCAAACCAGTGAGAAGCTTCTGCCAAGCCATCCCCAGCCCCTTCCATGCCACGTGACCCCAGTAAACCTGGTCTCATAGGGACAAATCATCCTGGTTCTGTCACACACAGAGCAGATGTTGACAGTCTTAGCACCAGCACCTCTAGCATCAATCCGCTTGCTGCCTTTTAACACCTTTGACCCTGCCTCAGCATCACCTGGCTGCCGGCAGCACCTGAACCCCTCAGTGCCCCACATGCACACAGCTGGGGGCAAGGCAGAGGCTGAGTTGTTCTTGCTCCTACCTGGAACCCCTTTGTTCTAGAACTGCAGTGCTCTAGCACCGTCTCCCTCCTAGGCTCCACCAGAGATTGCCAGAGCACCCGAAATGCCCTGCCAAACCCCTCCATTTCTGGTTTAAATTCCCAACCCCTTATCATATTACAAAGTAACTAGGGTCCCTCTGTACTCCTTTAAACTTAAACACCTTTTATTCTCATTAAATGGCTCCGTGCCTCTCTCCCGCTTCTCTATCTCCCAGTTAAAAGCTAATTAATTACTGTTGACTTTCCAGCAGATGTTCTTGCTCCAGCGCTGGTCGGAAACTTGGTGATTTGCAAACCGCAGGGCTCCGGCACAGAGGAGCGAGGACCAGGGCATACAGACCGGTGGGGAGAGGAGACCTCAGCCAGCCCTGCTTCTGAAAAGGGAGAGAAAGTGGCTGTTTATGAGAAAGGCACTGGTTGTTTTTCTTGGAAAGAAGTAAAATCCTCAGATAGGGGTAAAATCCTGATTCCACAGAAAATTAAGCAGTGTGGATTTCAGTTGGGTCTGGTCAGAGGTTTATTTCCCCTCGTACAAGAAACCTCTCATAAATCACTGCTCTCTCCAAGGGCTTTTCAAAGCAGTGATGCAAAACAGAACTGCACTGTCCACAAAAGGCTGGCTGGCCCCAAAGAGCACCTGGGAAGTGGGAGGGAACGGGCAGCTATCCCCACAGCCCCACCACCCTGCCACTGCCATGCTCCCAACTGCCCTGCATCCTGCATCCTTCATCCCCCTGCCTGCCTCTGCTGTCTCTGTATCTCACAAAAAGCAAGCAAAGGTTGGGCAAGGATGAAGAAGAAATTGGTGCCATGGAAAGGAGATGAGTGACAGCTATGGACCAGAAGGGAGAGTGATCTGGTAGCATGCTGTGTGCCCTGTGGCAGGAAAGAGGCAAAACTGCTTGCTGATGCGGATACTATTGCTATGGTATCATTGCCAGGTCTCCTGGTGGGCATGGGAATCCCAGTGAGCATGGGCATCCTGGGGAGCGTGGACATTCCAGAAAAATCCTGGTGAATAGGGACATACTGAGCATCTTAGGGGCTACAGACATCCCAATAGTCACGGGCATCTTGGTGAGCAAGGACAGTTCCCGGCTGGGCTGGCATCTCTGTCACTGCCTTTGTCTGCTAGAGCCACAGCTGCAACGCCCTCAGTGCAGAGTGGGACAAAGGGATATGAAGTCCCTACCAACACGGCACATGTCAAAGGCACCTTCTACAAAAATGCTACTGAAAACACTGTCAAGCAGCAAAGCTTCTGGGCTAACAGCCGTGCAAATCCCCCTGATGATTACAGTGACTTTCTAATATCGACAGAAACCTCTGTGCTAATGAAATGCACTGAAGTTAAGCAGCCGTGGAAATGCCAGTGTAAAGGAGAAAGGCCACCAAACAGGCATTAATGGAAACCCAAATCCCCAGAACTAACGGGCTGTGCTTGGAGGGGAGGGAAGGGAACAGGGATCTCCTGTGCTGTTGTCCCTGGGCCGTGGTGTGACCTTCTCAGGCTTCAACTGCTTGGTGCCATCATCCTCAGGGGAGAGGGGGAGCACAAGTGAGGGTACCATTGGCTAGGTGGGAGCACTGGGGCATAAACTGGGAAGATATGGAGGAGTTTATCCCTTTGTCCCTCAACTCTGTCATTGTCAAGGTGCTTTCCTTTCCTGGGGAGCCTCCTGTGCAGCTAGGAATTGCTGACTGTGGAGCGGATGCCTCAAGAATGCAGCTGCTTACAGGCCTGCCTGACTCTGACAGACCATTTCCCATCAAGCTGCGGGTAGAAAATAGGATTTCAGCTTTTTCTTTTCATGGTAAATGTTTCTGATTCTGCTGGCTGATGTGTTCACCTCTTGAGTTAATAGGCAATAAGCGAAGTGGTGTCATTCTTGTTAAGGAGACAGAAAGGGCTCCATTTAAATGCAATGTGCAGGGCAACAGTAGACAGGCTGTGAGAATACCCTGTGTCTCCCTGCAGCAGTTCAGGAAGCTGGGGAGGGCGGTTTGTATTTTCTCCAACAGCAAAGGCCAGCTGGGCGCATGGCTGGAATATGCCAGCACTGAAAATGGTGCCTTTTGTCATCTTCCCGTCAGCATTTCCAGGGATTTGAATCAAAAGCAACCTCAGACACAGGTCCCCGAGTCTGTTCCCTCCCTGATTATCAGGACAGACTGGGCATCCTCTCCCAGATCTGCTCTGCCCTGCTTGCTGCTGCTCCTGGCAGCTACCAGAGCAGCGCAGCCCACCTCTGTGCTGAAACTGTGAAGTGCATTTCCCAGAGAGGCAAGAAACGGGGGCCAAAACCCTTCAGACACAATACATCTTCCCTTGCGGGGAAGGGCTGGTGGCATGGGCAAACGGGGGTGCTGCTTGCTGAGTGTACATTTGCTGTCAAATACTTACTACTAATTACATTAAAAATCTCACATTAAGATGAGGGTAAAGGCACCTGGGCTGTCAGCGGGAACACCCTCACATTGACTCAATACAAAAACACCATTGCTGATAGGGCCTCCTTTTTAAAGAACAAGCACTGTAACCTTCTCGCTTTATAATATTCCATTTAAAGGAGAAATTACAAAAGCTTTCTGGCCCCTTTGATCATTTGTAAGGGTTCTTTCCAGCACTGGAGAGTGAGCCCCTGCCTCAAGGAGGAAGGGAACTGCGCTGATCAAAGGAGGTGCTCGGTGGGGCTGGTCCTGGCCAGGCTCTCCTTGCTGGCTTGCAGGAGACATCTCTCAGCCACATTCAGAGCGCTGCTGGCCACTGCAGCTGCATTTCCAGGGCCCAGTGTGGCTACTGTGACTGGCTGCATTTGAATGGTCCTGTCCTCTAGGACAGATTGGTAAAAGGAGAAGAGAAATGCTGAGAGGATAGCGATGGAGTGGGGGGTTTGTTGCCAACTACACCTGATATCCATGTTACCTCAGTGGAGCCCTTGCAGCTTGCCCTCCAAAGTCAAGAAGTAGCCAAGTTTGAGTCCCAGCCCTGACCCCAGCCGTGGTGCGGTGTTTGTGTGGGAATGGGACAGCGTGCAGAGAGGCCAGGTTGCTGCTATCTAAAGCAACATCAACATTGCCACACACCTCCCTAGGGCAGACACTGCTACCAGGACCACTGTTGGGCTCTACCAGAAGATCCACCGCCAAGAACATACAAGGTCACTGTTGAAAGCCTCCCCACTGCCATGGCACGTGAGGGATTGGTTTCCCTACAGCCACGCACGTCCTTTGGCTTAAAGAGCAAATCCCAGGCAGTTAAAAATGTTTTTTTCTTTTTTTGTCTTTTTATTGAAGGGCAGAATGTGTAGGGGAGGGAACAGCAGCTGGGTGTATTCTAATGAACCCTGATTTCTAGCAAAGCCTTTAATAGTATCTGCATCTTGTGGTATCTTGCTTGAAAAATTAATTCAAATTGGTTGTGATATAAGCCTTTCACAGGGGCTGAGAACAAGCTGAAGGATCTGAAACAAAAAGCAACAATAATATCTTGAGCTGGAAGGTGCTGTTCAGACACAGCAAGGATTGGTGTTAGGCCTGGTTTTATCTAACACCTTCAATTAATTATCTAGGAGAGGGAACAAACAGTACCTTAATTAAATCTTCAGATGACATTACAGTGAAAAGGTGTTAGACACTGGCAGGGACGTGCAAAGGGGCTAGGGAAGGCAGCAGTGCAGCGAGCAGAGAGCCAGGCTGACTCAGCCACAACATTGGGAGCACCTATCCAAGGCAACCCTTTCCTGCAGAGCCCTGTGCCACATCTGTGGTGAGTGGGGAACAACCTCAGCCACTGGCTCCAGCATCCCATTACCCCTAGCTAGGCAGGATTCAGTGCTGCCAAAACCACCACCAGCAAAAGAGAACTTGCTCCTCCTGCCCACTTCCTCCACGGTTGTGCTGGCTCTGACCGACCTGGGCCATGGAGGACTTGCACCTCTTGAGGCTCCTTGAGCATCTTTTAAGCTGCAGCTGGGCTAGGTTTGTTCCGAGGAAAGCCGAAACCCTTTAGGCAATGTATTTTATGTGGTGGAAACCAAGTGAACTTAGCAGAGACACAACTATGGTCTTAACTGGAAATTCCAGGTATGTTAATAAAGACACTGAGCAAAGAAATTTCTGGACAAAAAGTTAATGAACTAAAAATCAAGCTTCCAGAGGGAGTTACATAAACATTTTGGGGAAAAAAATAAACACATAGAATATTTCCAAGAGAATTAAGAAGAGCCATAACTATTTCAGCCTAGAATTGAAAAGCTAATATTGCAAACATAAAGATTTAAGTTCCTTTGCAGTTCATACATTTTATAACAGAAATCCAGACATCTAAGAACTAAAATAAAACACTCCAATAACAATCGTAACTCTGAGTCTCTCTTTTTCTTCTTTCCTGGCACCCAGACAACGACTCAGAAACGCATCTCATAACTTGAGCTCAGCTCCGGAAGTGACTTCTATAAAGTAAGATAATTAAGCAAGAGTAACATGTTATTTTAGAAATTACATCCTCGCCATGACATGTTGGAGGAGGATGCAGGGCGGCTGTGGGCTGGGACCACTGCTTGACATGTGCTGGCACCCTCAGCATGGAAGTCGTCGGCACCCTGGGTGGGGGTTGCTGGCGGCTGCAGGGCTCTTGCAGCTACCCGGGGTGTATTCATGCTTTAAGTTTGGAAAGAGGTAGTCTTTAAATTGCATTTAACTCCCAGCTTTTCTGCTGCTGGGGAGGGTGGAGGAGAGGGTGGAGGTCAGAGCAAGGCTGCTCCTGGCAGACTGATTAATTCAGGCTACGAGAAGCAGGGTTGTGGTGCTCTGGGATGACAAGCACTGACATCTCCCCATGCCTTATCCTACTGCACTGAGACTTTATTTTGCATCTCGTAACTCCTGCTGGATATTTTTTGTGCTTTGTGGCTGACAAAACTGGTAATTCCCACTGTCCTGCTTTTATAGTGCTGGGGTTATTGTCCCTCCTTTACATCCCGGTGTTTATTTTTCCCTATTGTTTGGATTAGATTTACGTTCAGGTGGACACCAGGCTTTTGTCCAGGAAAAGAACCCAATCCCACAAGCAGCCAGATCCAACAATATCTTGCAAGAACCTCAAATATTTCACCGAGAGAGACTGTCAGAGTTGCAGAGGAGATGCTCCAATCTGCACTCATTCATGGTTTAGGACACGGTTCCCCTCCTCCCACCTTCATGAGCAATTGTGCCTGAGCTCAAACACACACGCCGCTTCCTCATACTGAAAACACGTCGGCAGGTTCCTGTGAGGAGTCAGGCCAGCCTGGGCTGCCAACCCTGCCTCCCCAGCCCTGGGAGGGGAGAGGAGCGGGAGGAGAACCGCCGCCTTCAATTAATCCTGAGCAAAATCTCAGCATAGCCAGAGAGAGCTCAGATTTATCTCCCCAACTGCCTGACTTGGCTCTTCTCCCTGAAACATTTGGCAGTGGCGACTGAGACGTGGCAGCTGGTGGAAACCTGCAAAGGTCTTCCAGGGCTAGAGTCACTTCAGGAAACCTGCTGAGAGTCTCCATGGTGGGACAGGACCCTCAGGACACAGGAGGGCAGGAGGTGCCTGCCCTGCCGTTCTCTGGTCCCGTGGCACGGTGCCTCTTTGCTCCATCACTCTTGCCTGCTGCTGGTGGTCCCGCTGGTCACTGTGGGCACATGGGAGCCTGGCCCTGGCTGGGACAAGTGCCAGAGCTTGGGCAGAAAGGCTGCGGGGAAGGCAACCCTCAGCCAGAGCCTAAAAGAAAGGATGAGCTGGCTGGTTAAAGAGGTGTGAAAATAACATTTTGTTTTGTTTTATTTTCCCCAGTCCTATTAAAAGAAATGATTGGTGAAATCCCTGCAGCCAAGGCAAAGCCAGCTACGCTGGCAGATGCCTCCAGTCTTGATGCAAGGACAGAGGCAAGCAGCGGCTGGGAGCAAAGCCGAGAAGCTGCTTAACCTTGGAGATGACCCATCTGCCCAGGCAGCTTCCTCCAGCCCCGCTGCGTGGGCATGGAGGGATAAAAGGATTCATGCTGCTGGCACAGAGCAGTAAGTCATGCTGAAAAAAGGAAAGAAGGGGCAGCAAGGGCAGAGGAAGATCGAAAAAGAGGCAGAATAACCCCCAGGAAAAGGCAAGGGAGCTCTTGGGTTCAGCACTGCCTGGAGAGGCCTGGTAGGCTGAGCAAACCCACACCCTCTGCTGCTTGATTCCAACTGAGCCAAGAGGAGCAGGATATCGCACATCGTTTGTAAATAAGCCCATGGCATCAAAGAAGCCCTTGTCTCCAGTCCCTGTCCACCTATCCCAGCCCACAGCTCTGGGGGTGAGCACAGTAATGCTCCAGGGGATGGAGTATGGGGAGCCGCTGGGGCATTTGTAGGCTCCCTCAGCTGCTGCAAGAGCTGGTGGCAAGTCAACAGGGGTTTTCCAGGCATCCGGTAAAGGGACATGTCAGAGGAGCAGGTAGAGAGCCCTTGTTTCCATCCCTGTAGACCCGAGTGGTGGTCACAAGCCACCCTGCTGGGGTGCTGAGCCATGTGGTAAGAGCCATGGAGATGCTCCTCAGGGTGGTGACCCAGGGTGAGAACCGGCTCATGGGTGCCGCATGCTCTCCTTGGGGTCCTCCTGCCACCGCCTCTGCCCAGGCGCGTGGGAGTCCGCCAAGGGAATAAGAGCTGCCTCGGTTCTCTGACTTCAAAGCTGTGAGGGGAACATAATGATGTGCGAAACACTGAGCTGCCAGCTCCCTGCGGCCGGCCCTACGTTTCCTTGGGAGTAAATAATGCCACCTAATGAGACAGTTTAATTGTGTCATGCTAATTCCATGTGAAAGTAGACAAGACTGAGGATATGCACAGTCATGGTGGGTGCAGGACCCCAACCTGTGGTGTGTCTCCTGTCCCAAAGTGGCCTGGTCACAGCATCACTTCCATGTGATGGTGCACAGGGCTGGGATGCTGGGAGAACTGCCAGTGTGGGAAGCTGTGGAGTGAAGCCAGGGCTCTGGCAGTGTGGAAGGGACAGCTCATGGCCTGAGTTTGTCTAGGTTCTGTGGGCATTAGTGATGCAAACATACGGTGTTGTCTTCAATTGCAGTGACTTAGGGAGGCATACTGCATGGTGTCTGTAGCTGAAGCCCTGTGCTGACACTTCAAAGCCAACCCATGGCATGTCTGCAAGAGAACTCCAGCCATGGAGCTAGAAAAACTCTGGCAACAGGATATGATGAGCCCAAGGTACAGTCACATCCCTGGTTTTGGGCACAACTGTTTGGACACTGCGCAGGACCACAAGCATCTCATGGGTCCCACCTTGCAGGGCCAGGCTCAGCTTTGCCAGAGCAGCTCACATTCAACCCAATTTCAACCACTTCTTTCTCTCAAATATAAAAGGACAAAGAGCACAGAGAGCAGAAACATGTAGAAGGGTAAATCAAGCCTGGGAAATTTCCCCTGTGAGCCTGAGTCTTGTGGGAGGATGTTTTGGAGTGACAGTCCCCAATTTCCATTGCTGCAGCAGCATTGGTTTATCTGGCACCGCGCCCCATCCCTCTGTGCGGGCATGCTTAGTGCCTCAATGCTCCTGGGTGGTTCGTGGCCACTGTTATTTCTGTGGATTAGCATTTTGTTATTGTCTCCAGGCAGCCTGACCCTGCTCCTGGCCGGGGCTCCCAGCCCCCTGAGCCCCCAGGCGTGACTTCAGCCATTGGCCACGTGCAACAAGTGGCCAAGAAGACAACACCTGCACTCCCAGTGCACCTGGCCACCCTGGTCACCTCAGGCTCTTTCCAGGACATAAACCCTTGGTTTTCAAGACTGTTTTCTCACCAGATGAATGATTAGAAGGAAAATGATTAGAAGGAAAAGTAGGAAAATAAATTGCACCATGTGCAGTTGTTTGGACACCCCAGATGGCTTGTCAGACTTTCAGGTCTACAGCACAGATGGCTACCTCTGAAGCTGGGGGAAGAACTGTTACTCGCCATGCATGGTAGCCCCCAGCCCTCACAGTGCACCTCCTCAGAGGTCAGGGGCCATGGTTCAGACCCACAGAAGCCCTGAGGTCTTGAGTATCTCACCATCTTGTGCTCAGCAGAGGCTCCACTCCTGTGGCTGTTGCATTGGATGAATGCCACCATGCTAGTGCTTGTGTACCACCTCCAGTGCAGCTCTCTTCATACTGGGTGATGCCAAAACATTTTCAGAAGCAACTCAGGCGTGCACCACGCCAAGGGTCACAATTGCCAACATCAGGCAGGAAGCATAATGCTGACTGGGGGGACACAGCGCTGGAGGAGGCCAGGTCAGGTTGGAGCAGCTTGGTAGCCGTGCTCATCCCTCATTCCCATGCTGCAGTGATACCAATAGCCTGCCTCTCCTCCAGGAGCCTGTAGCCCTCAGAGCTCCCTTCCTCCTTCTCTGCACAGATATATGGTCTAATTTGGAGAAGCAACTCCTTAGAGCAGAGGCTGTATCAGTCTCTGCCTGGAAGCACCAGACACATTGGTGCTGTGGCATCAGCACAAGAGAGTAGCAATAATCATTAGCACCGGGACCGAAGGGACTCCGTGCTGGCAGTGATGTAGCATTTCTATTAGAAGTCTCACACTGCTCTATTAGGACAGCATTAGCAGGAGTTAGGCTGCTGCCGTGGCAGCCATGAGAGAGGGAGAGAACATGGCTGTGGTGGGGAGCAGCTCCTCACCAACCTCACTGCTCTGTTCCCGGCCAGGATGCATTGGTGTTGCTCCCAACAGCACCCAGGGGTGAGGGGTCTGTCCCCCATTATCGATGGGTCACCCTATCACACACAGGGGTCTATCCTCATGTTTCCACATTTGGTTTTGCTTCCTTTTTCTTTAACCTCTAGCTCTCTGTTTTCTATTGTAAAGCTCCAAACTTTCCCCTCCACTTCCCTGCATGCAACAACATTTCCAATCCTCCCTTCCTTGGAGACTCCCGAAGGCTCCAGGAAGAGGGAGGTTTGCGATAAACAGATGGGAAATAGGGAAAATAGTCAAACAAAGAGAGGAATGAGAAGGAGAAGAGAACAAGGTGCAGATTCCTGGCCACTGGGGCGGGAGGGGGATGCGGGAGGATTATTACGTTAAGGAGCAGCTTCAAACTCCCAATTCTCAGGGCACAAAACCTGCACAATTTAAAGTAGTCAAAACAAACTCTTTGCCGCTATTTATACTTGAGCTGCCTGCAGGCGGCAAAACCTTGACTCCATATTCCAGGCCTAATAGATTCCAGGTGTTTTCCAATAAACTCCCCTCCTCCAGCAAGAAGCCTGAATAAGCTCCCAGCACCTTTTGGTCCCTCATCTCCCTCAGAGCAGCTGGAGGGAAGGAGCTGGCCCCAGGCACGACTGGCATGGCAGGCCCTGCAGCAGGGCATCTCCTGCTCTCAGCCTCTTCTGCTGGGTCTGGAAACACTGACAGCGAGCTGGGGCTGCTGCTGCAAGGGGCCTTTCCCACCTGAGGGGCGTGGGGTAGCTATGGAAGCTACTTCTCTGGAGCCCAGGTGGCTCCCGGGGTGAGACCCACAAGCATGGGTGGGGAGGGAGTGTTACATGGGACCACCGCAGGGTGGAAGATGGGATTTGTAGAACAAGGTTTTTTCGTGCCCATCTCTCCCTCCCCAGATGACTGCAGGAGGTCTGCTGTCTCTGCCTGCAGAGAGGACCCAGCCCTGCTGCAATGCTGCACTGGCCAGCCCTTGAGGGCAGCTCCAGCAGCTGCTGAGGGAGAGGGAAAACGTTTCATTTTTCCAGGGGCAAAGGCTCTGCCCTGGCAATGGCTTGTCACAGTGCTGACCACAGAGCAGCCTAATGAGCACCAGGCTGGCAAGAGCAAAGAGTGCCCACATGTACCCCTGTCTGCGGCCCCGCTCCTGAAGGATGTTTAACTCCTTCAGAAATGGGAACCTTTTTAAAAGCAGCTGGGGAGAAGGAATATCAAAACATGCTCAGTGTCAGGCAGTGAAGTTGGAGACAGGGGTCCGGCAAACGCTGCACATTCTGCTCTGCTTTCCTGCTGCTCTCCAAAGGGTGGTTGGCACAGCCAGGTTTTCTCCCCCGTATGACCCCCTGTGCCCTCCCAGCCCACGACGGTGCTGCTGGTAATGTGTTTTACAGATTGGCTGCTATTCCTTGAGAGCTAAGTGAGTTGGTTTGCAGCTCCCCAGGAAGAGGAACGGGTCTGGCTAAAACCAAGGCATGCTTCAGATAAAGTCTAACCCTGGATGCCTTATCAGATTTACCCAGCTCTCTGACAGGAGGGACTGAGATACAAGCAGGGTGAGCCATGAAGACATGCTGCAAACCCTGCTCCTACCCTCTCCATCTCCAAAGACGTGTGTGTGAATGAGCTGGGAACTGGTTTTCTTTTATTAATGTCTCAGAGCCAGAGGAGATCACAGGCATTAGCAGTGCATTGCACATGAGGGACAAAATTCCCCATCAGTTGCTTTAGCAGGTGTAGGAAATTAGACCTCAGCATCTGAGTGACACCCAGAGTTTTAAGGGCCCTGTACCTGAAGCACCCACAGCATCCCCTTACTGCATCAGTTATTTCTCTCCCAAATAAATATTTGTGCCTGAATCCATTTTTTCCCCCTTCTTTGAAACCTCCAGCTGTGGCATCCTGCTTTACCTGCTAAGCTGGAGAAGCCTCTGCTATCAAGTATCTTCCCCTGGTGCAGCTCAGGTCTCCTCTCCTTTGATCAACTGATTGGGATCCTTAAATTTCTCACGGTAAGTAGGTCTTGCAGCTCAGCTCTGGCGTGTATCTCAGCCTGTTTCTGATCTTGTTACTGCTTTCCTATATCCTTTGAAGAAATGAGGTCACCAAAACTGGGCCCCAGCTGTTCTCACCCTTCCCTCCAGAGCAGCACCCACCTCATCTGCATCATACCCCAGCCCAGGTGGCAGGCATGGCATGGGAGCTGCTGCTGTCATTGTCTCTGTGGGCAGCATCGCCAGTGGCTGTGCAACATCCTCCATCCAGTTTGGAGACTGGTGAAACACAAGCCAGGGTTGGAGCAGAAGCCTTCGCACCTTCCAGCAGTGCTCATACTAGTGAGAGCACATGCCCGCTCCCAGAACAACCCTCATTTGTTGCATTTAGGATCAGGTTTGACTTTCCTCTTTTTACATGTCAAATCAACAGATTTGCAGCTAAGCGGAGCAGCAGCATCCAAGGCTGCTTGTAAGGCATGGGAGAAGGTCAGCACCTGGGGCTGGCATGCGTAGCAGTGAAACCACTCCTCTCCCAGGGGAGAAAGAGGGAAGAGTTGAGTCCTTTGGAGTAATTTTAAATGAAACGAATAAAAAGAAAGTGCTCATGCACCCATCTGGGCAGCAGAGCAGGGCCCTGGGACACCCAGGTGGGATTGCTTCCTCCACACATAGGCTGGCAGCAAACAGAGGAGGAAGCAGCAGATCTGTGTCCTGGACAGGCTGTGTGGTGGCAGAACCACACAGACCCAGCACAGTCTCTGACACCAGAAACCAGGGGCAGAGGTGTTTGGCCAGGTTCAGCACTGCTGGCTGTAGGAGGCAGAGCGACTTCCATTCCCTCTTCAGCTGTCGGATGTCAACTGATTAATTTTGCCTGGTATTGATTAAGGAGCAGCCAGCAACTGCTGTGTTGTTGGAGGAGGCTGCGGTGACCTCCCGGTGGCAGGCAAGCCAGGGTCAGTGACCTCCTCTGTGGACACAGCCACTGCCACGCTGGGCTCTGACCCTGGCGGGGTGGCATGGCCTTGGCCCAGCAGCTGCCTGGGGTCGTGTTTCATCCTGCAGATGTGGTGCCAGGACTGCTGTACAGGACCACAGCTGCACACACCCCTCACACTGTGCCTGGCCACCTCTTACTGGTTTTCTCTGCCTTAGTACTGGTTTTCTGATGGACCTTTTGAAAGGTTCCTCTCCTTGGCTGTGATGGCTGCAGGGATGCAGCCGGGTCGTGCAAGCCAACCTGAGCTCACCACTGGTCAGCGTGGCCAGCTGTTCAGCAGGCACAGTGCTGTTTGCTGGCAGATTGGTTGCCAAGTGATCTCCTGGTTTGGGAGCTGAGAGTGCTGAGTGGAGGTGTTTGGGGGAATAAAAGCACTGATGTTTAGGTAGACTTGGTAGAAACCTGAAGACAGAGGGGGCTGGGAGCAACTGGTTGAGCAAAAGCTGTAGCAAGATGTGCTATGCCAGCGTAAGCGTCCCCATAGGAATGGCACAGGTGAAATCCCATGTGCTCAGTGCCAGCTTGTCGTGCCCAGCCATTACCCTCCTGGCCCCTATGGGAGGAGGATCCATCCCATTCGTGAGGAGTGGTGGGTCCTGGCAGGACCAGGGCAGCTCCTCCAGCAGCAAGAGGTGACAATAACTGTGGCAGCCAGTCCTAGGACCATGCTGTGCGGCATCGCCAGAGCTGCTCTCACTGTGGGTGCAGCCATCCCAGCCGGCAGTTTGCCCAGCCTGCTCCTCCACCTCCTAGCTCTGGCTGCAAGGGTGCGGATAATGACAGCCCTCTGTTTCATGTGGCTGTGAACATCTGAGCGCTGCTGGGGGACAGCATCTAGAAGATGAATCATCTCAAAAGCTGGTCCTGCCATCCCCAGGAGGAGCTGAAGGCCTGGGTGGTGTTTCACATTCAAAGGGCATTCAAGTGACCATTAAATGTGAATGTGAGATGCACCTCTGCTGCACTCCCAGAAAATGCATTCTCATCATACCTACAGACAGCATATTCCCCTCCTACCTCCCCCTCTGCCCAGGGCTAGAAAGTACGAGGGGCTCTGCTCTCCCCAGAGCAAAAGGCTGGAGGCTGTAGCAGCAAACGCAGACTGCTAGAGTGCAACACGCTGTGGCCCCTGAGAATCCTATGCATCCCTGTTTCTCTCCTGGAAACACCCTACAAAGCAGCCTGCTTCACCACTTGCAGTGATCCCAGGCGAGACCCTTCTTCTCCTTCTGGGAAAATCTCCCAGCAGAACAACTCAGAGCAAAGGCAGAGGAGGGAAACTGTCACCCAGGCCACTGGCATTAGGATTTGAGGGATGTGCATTAAAAACATGAGTTTCATGATGCTATCTGAGACGTGGATGCTTGGGGATCAGACTGGCAGCACTGTATGTAAGTATGATGTGGTGGGGCCCCTCAGGTACAGCACTGGAGAAAGGATCCAGTCCCTCTTTCCCAGCCTGGGTTCTCTGTGCCCAGCTGCTAGTGGACACCAGCCACCACACATCAGCCCCTGGGCTGCTTCCAGGAGCAGGTGAGGGAACAGAGGACCCACGCTGGTGGTGGTCCACAGGCGGGTGGGCAGATCCTGCGTGGGGTGACAGTGAGGGGTATCACTTACAGGAGGCAGGCACACAAGGTGGCTTGGGGTTCACCGCTCCTCTGCAGAGCCCCCCACCGCACGGAAGAGAAAAAAGGAAAAGAGGATAAAGAAAAGAAAAAAACACAACCCACCATAGGAAAGATTTGCTCTGACTCCCCAGCTGGGGCATTATCACTGCTTTTGCAAGAGATCCCTGTCAGAGTTTTAAAAAGAAAAACTACCAGGAGAAATACATAACCTTTTCTTAACATCAGCAGCTCAATTAACTAATGACAGCAAAGCATTCTCCAGTGTCACCAGCCGCACTCACTCCGACGGGGTGGGGGCAAGGGGGGCTGCTGCATATTTATACAGCTGCACCAGGCCTTTGGCTGGGCTGGCTACTTACTTTTTATCTCTAGCAGGATCTCTCCTACCTTTTGCACACATGCGCACACACATGCTTTCTAGAAGTGAGATTCACTCTGCATGAGAAGGTTAACAAATACCAGACTGCCTCTAAAAATACCTCCCCAATCGATGCCAAGCATAAGCCAGCCCACAGTGCCAAAAGCTGCAAGAAAACCATTTTTTCCCCATTTTTTCCCCCTCCATGCCACAGGGAACGCTAGATCTGTCCCAACTGCCCATCCTCTTGTCCCCACCTGGCCATCTCTAAAAGGCTGGTCCCTCTCTTTCCACTCAGTCAAATGACTCCATATTAAATCATTTGTCTGTGTCAATTGATTCAATGTTGAGATGTGACTTGTAGCCACTTGTATCTAAATAGAATCTAAATTGTTATTACAGCTCCATAGTTGCGGCTTCTTCAGCATCGTCCCTTGTCTTGCCAGCTCCACTCTGCTCTAATTGCCTTCAGTGCGCTGAAAAAATGAACGCGTACAATTTGCAGGGAAGAAATTATCATCACATCTCCTTTCAGATCTTGCTAAATGCTGTTGTGTTTATTCATTCACCCTGTGATTGCTCCCGGGGCAGATAGCAGCAGGCAGGCTAATAACAGGCAGACAGTGTGCGCTTCTGATCAGAGGCCAAGAGGAATGTTAAAACGAGGAAAACCCATCACCTCACGTGCCTTAGGGACAACCTCCAGTTCCCGGTGCCTGTAGCTACACTGGAGTGAGGGTCATCTTCATCCCACCTGCTGCACACCAGGCTGGGCAATGCACCAGCTACAATGGGCACTGGGTCCCATGAGGCTGGGGAGGCAGATCATAGAATCAGATCATAGGTCATAGAATCACCAGGTTGGAAAAGACCCACCGGATCCTCGAGTCCAACCATTCCCATCAATCACTAAACCATGCCCCTCAGCGCCTCATCCACCCGTCCCTTAAACACCTCCAGGGAAGGTGACTCAACCACCTCCCTGGGCTGCCTGTTCCAGTGCCCTATGACCCCTTCCATGAAAAATTTTTTCCTAATGTCCAGCCTGAACCTCCCCTGGCATAGCTGGAGGCCATTCCCTCTTGTCCTGTCCCCTGTCACTTGGGAGAAGAGGCCAGCATCCTGCTCTCCACAACCTCCTTTCAGGTAGTTGTAGAGAGCAATGAGGTCTCCCCTCAGCCTCCTCTTCTCCAGGCTAAACAACCCCAGCTCTCTTAGCCGCTCCTCATAAGACTCATTATGCAGCTCATCCAGCGATGGGGAAACTGAGGCAGGGAGGGCAGTGGAGGTGGCTGGGGTGAGAATTGCCAGGCAGGGAGTGCTGCTCCTGAAGCATCTCTGTAGGGCAAGTTATTCCCTGGGGCTGAGCCAGTGTGGCAGCGGCCCCAGACACAGCCAAAACAGCCCTTTGAGAGCGAAAACAGCAGAAACACCAAAGGTGTCACCTCTGGGGGTGGCTGCTGGCACACTGTCCATCCTGCCAGTGCTTGGCAAGCACCCCCCACGCTGGCGAGCTCTGGCAGCAGCCCCGGGAAGGGGGCATGGGCCCAGGCTGGCCATAAATCACCTGCCACGTGTGTGTCCCTTGGCTCTGACCTCGGCAGGACTGAGATTAATGGACTATCCATTTAACCCCACTAGCCCTTAACTAGCCGTGAAGCCCAGGAACAGCTCACCAACAGCACCGGTGGGAACAGCCCCACTCTGTGGGTGGCTGGGGAACAAGAAGGACCCCTCTTTTTTTGGAGGAAAGCTGCCTGCGGAAGTCATTCTCTCTGAGCAGGGGGGAGCAGCCCTGCAGCTTCTCCCGTGGGCAGGACATTTTTCATAATTACAAGGAAGAGCTCAGTCACAATGGCTCAACACAGCTGCAATTAATACCTAGATCGTTGCTGGCTTTTGCAGCTGGTTCCTGCTCCACCTTGTTAGGGAGATGAACGGAGGTGAGGGCATCTCCTTGGGGCAGTGTTTCCCACGCTCGCAGCATGAGCTATGTGCCAGGAGCCCAGGGAGATGGGTGGTGCCAGCTGCTTTGAGAGGACCCATGCAGGGCCCCATGCAGCTGGGGTGAGGGTATCCAGCTTTCCCTGGGGATGAGGGAAGAAACACACACACCTTTGTCCCTCAGCAAGGGGCAGCTCATTCTCCCACCACACACATCTGGCTGGTGTGTCCTCAGTCTCCTTGACCAGTCCTGTGTAAGGTCACACTGTAAGCCCCTGGGGCAAGGGGCCAGGCTCCTGGCTCTGTGTTGCAGTATAGTCTCCTTAAAAAATGAGCTGCCCTGCTTTCCCAGCCCCAAGCACGGCTGCTAGCTCCTTCCACTGTCAATCTACCCTGCACATCCACCCATCCATGACATTACCACACACCACGAGGGATACGAGAAGCTCCAGGGCCTCCCCTCAGCTCACACCCATCTTACACTGTCTGAAATCTCTTGGGGTTTCTGGGACAACTGCTTTTTGGCTGCAAACACTGCAGGAGTTGAATGCAGTGTCCCCAACAGCGGCAGGGCCCAAGTCCTGCTCCTGGAGCTGAGGAAGGCAGAGGTGCTGTGCTTTGTGCTCTGCTCCACCTTGGTTGCCAGCCTCAGGAAGACCTGTAGGTTGGTGGCCACCCAGCAGCACAGCGTCACTGGGACCTGCAGGTGCCAGCTCCTCTCTGCATGAGCAGGGCTGACAGGCTGAGAATGGCTCGGGAGTCAGACATCCCCAATACCACTCTTTCAATATTGTTATACTGCAAAATGGAGAGTAAATATGAATGAATTCAATATTAACTGTGTGAGATAGGATGCTGTATATTCATACAGTTAAGAAAAAGAAAGTAAATGGAAATCTTTATCACTATAGACTGCTGAATATTAATAGTTATTGTTTGAGTTGCTGCAGCGTGGAAAAGTCAATTATAACCTAACTGTAAAAATGTCCTGAATTATAGATAAACTAGGCAAGGAAAGAGACGAATCTTCACCACACAATACAAAAACTGTGATAAAAGAAGAAATAAACGTGATAAGAACTTTAAAACAGTAGCTGTCAAAATGCATGGAACGATTCTTTTTATTAGTTAACACTATGTATAAACTGGAATCTCGAAAGGGTTAAATGCCTGCATGTTAAACACTTGTTTTATTTCTGCAGCCTACAGAGACACGGGCAATGGAGGGGAACTAACATGTTTGCATCTTCACTGACAAAGCCTGAATTTTCCAAATAGCTCATCCCCCACATTGGGGCTCGGGTTTTCCAACACCCTTTCAAGAACCAAAAGAAATGGTCTGGTTTCTGAGTGTTTTCAAGAATTGAGAGCTGAAAATGTGAGTGGCATGTGGCTCGGTGGTGGCTGCTGGGTCCCAAGCTTCTGGGGACACCTTGCCCTTGGTCCCTGCTTGAAAGTGGAACATTGTCCCTCTGCTTTTGCTAAGGCAGAGCCTTTGGAATACTGCAGGGCACTGACTCCCAGCCTGGGAGGCAAAACAGAGCTGTAGTCCCTCCTCATGGTCACACTTGTGACATTGCACCTGGCAGCAAAGTATTAGGAGACACACCATGAGCGCATTCCTAAAGACCCTGCGGAAGCCTGGAGGAGCGTCACTACACCCCACACCCTTTCTTGCATTTAATTCCAGAAGAGACAGATGGGTGTCCCTGGGAGGTGACTCTGCTCCCTTTGAGGACAGCCTAAACCTGTCTGAGGTCTGGCAAGGGGATGGTGTGACACGGAGCTCTCCACAGCACACTAAGTGAGAGGGGTTGCCATTCCCCTACCCCCTGATCCACTGCAGACATGAAAGAGAGCAATTCTTTCAAAGATGTCACTGTCATTTTCCATGACTGTTCCTAGCAGTATGCAGGCACAGGAGGAGGTCACACCTTCTTCAAGTCCCTCCCAGTCCACCCTGCTGATGGCAGTCATCTTGGCTGATGTCCTCCAGCCCCTGAGCTGTGTTACTCAACCTCTTGTCCCACCTGAATTTCCATAGCCACAAGGGAGCTTGGATGCCTTTCTTGCCAGAGAGGAGATGACACACGCGATCCCTGGCCCCTCAAAGTGCCAGCATCCATTTATTGTGCCAAACAGAGGTTCTGAATCACATTAGCTTTACTTGCCATTACTCCCAGGTGGTGACAAGTGACCCATTATGGCAGGAATAATAACAGCAGATTTCCAGAGTGAGGAGGTTTGACCTCACGCCAAAGGTGATGTGCTTCCTCTTCAGTAATTAATCCATCCCGCTCCCACTCCTGGCTGACACCATGTCATTATTTTGCAATCCTGATCCTTCAAACAAGTGTTTCTGCAGGCCGGCATTTCTCATTGGCATCAGTTATCCCTGGAGAGCAGCGCTGTAGTTTACCCTGTTGCTGTTCACAGCCGAGAACTTCTTCCCCAGAGGAGAGGGGAGGGGAGGCAGGCAGCCGGCCCACTCCACCTTGCCTCTGCCTGGGGCAGGAACCAAGCAGGGCAAGCTGTGCCGCCTTCATGCTGGGACTCGCTGTGCTGGTTGCAGTGGGAAATTACAAGCTCTCCCTGCTCCTCGACCAGGAGATGCTGGGTGCCCAGCTGCACATACCCCTGGCAGTGATGAGGGACTCAAAGACACATATAGTTGGAAGCAGAAATGAGGTGCAGCCTTAGCTTTGGGTGGAGTGAGCCAGAGCTGTGGCTGGTGGAACAGAGGGACATTGCTCTGCTTGCCTCAGCCCTGCTCTCCAAGAGCCTCCTGTGAGTGAGCAGCCAGGGCCATCAAGCCCTCAATGTCCTCTATCACCATCTGTGGCTCAGATCTGCTCACACTTACCAAATCCCACTGTTGAGGTTGCACAACTATTTCCATTAGAAGCCATAATTAAGGTCAAAAACTATTTCTATTATAACCCTACTTTACTCTCTCAGAGCTTCTTGAAAAATTCTCCTTTTGCTCTAATTTTTTCCATGCCCTGAGCTGAGAAGCAAATTGGAAGGTAATGTTTAAATTAAGCCTATTGAGGAGCATCCATGAGATGTGAGAAGTGCACTGTCCTGCTCCTGCCACCACTCCGGAAACAGCCTGCATCCCCAAACCAGCCCCACATCCCGCTCTGGAGCAGGGCTTTGCTAGATCTGAGTGATGGAGAAAGCTGATTAATATTAAGCTGATTAATATGGCTCCATGGTTTAGAGATACCCCATAGAGTGTTTATATTAATTCCACACTCGCATCACTGTGACCCTGCGCACCATGCCCTTGTGTGGGTATTAGTGTAGCCTGAATATTAAAACCATTTCAAAATAATGAAATCTTGGCCACAGCCAAGATCAGAGCAGTGAAGGCCAATGAACCAATTCCCCAGCCCATGTGGTGAGCTAACATCTTTGCTCAGCTGGGTTAACCATCCACAGTCAAAAGATGAACCAGCACAGAAACAATCTGGTCTCAGAGAGGCCATAAATATTTTGGTCTGGCAGATCACCCGCTGCAGGCCCTTCAGTGCCGTGGGGCAGGAGAAGAGCTGTAGGAAGGTTGCTGTCATCAGAAGCAGATATTTAGGGAGATTCTATCGCATCTGCTCTCTGTGGGGGCACAGGGGTTGTTGCAATTAGTGTAATTTCCTTTAGGAATCTAAGAAAACACCAGCTCTCCAAATCTGCTGAAATTCCTACCCTTCCAGAAAGGCAAGTTAGCAGTAGCCAGCCAGCACCTCCAAACCACCTCTGCTTGCAGACAGAATTTGTGACTCATTAAGGCAACAAATATGAACAAGATCGATATCACAATCTTGAACAACTCCAAGTATTATTGGCCCAGAAAAAAATCATCTGATTCGAGCTGTGAGAGAGGAGAAACATGCTCTGGGGCAAGACTCTGCAGGTATTCAGCCAGTACCAGGCAGTGAGGCAAAGATGAGCTGGTATAAAGGCGTAAGAGTGTTTATAGCTAGGGTAGTTTCTCTACACAGGGGCGTCAGGATGTGCACGGGGACCAGGAGCCAGGCAGGCTGGTCTTGCTTGCACTAATCCCCTCCATCTGTTCACCATACGGGCTGCCATGGTCAGCGCTGGTGGGGAGAGAAATGCTTTTGTTAGCCTAGGCACACTTGGCAGAAAGGAGGAATTGCTGGAAAGCAAAGTGGGCACTTAACAAGCTGCATCCTTCCATTATAATTAAAGCAAGACCCAGAAATCAAAGCCGCTATCTGCCTGCCCACACGATGACAGGTCAGATGCTGCCCTCAGTTGCTGCCAAGCTGGGGTCTGGGCTGACCCGTGGGCTTTCTGCCCAGGGAATGGTTGTGGCCATGGACCAGTGCTGCTGGTGAGCCCCTGGTCCCCAGCACCAGCTGGTTTAATTTACAGGTAACCCATCTCCAGCACAGAAGAGTGGTGGCAGGGTGGAGAGAGACCTCCAGCTGTCAAAGATCAATAGTGACAAGCTCTCTCCTTTTTTTCTTCCAAGACTTTGGATGCTGGGTGACCTTCAGCTAGGAGGAAAGTGGTGGTTTTTGGCAGTGGCTCCCAGAATAAGAGGCTCAAGCCTGGCCGTCCACATGCTGCCTCATCACCCCCTGTGGTGGGGTGAGCATAGGGGATGTGGCTGAGCTTTACTCTGATGTGGATCGGCAGCAGCAGTTCAGCAGATCAAGGGCATTATGTTTTCATCCTGATCCTCCCAGGAGCTGTATGTATGGATTCAGGGTGAGAAGAAATGGGGATTCAGGCTGGAGGACACCTTCCTCCCTCCTCCTGCCTAGACTTCCAGCATCCCAAGCCATCCTAAAGGCATCAGCACAGCAACTCAGTCTCTGCCAGGCCATGCTGGTTCCTTTCACTGGGCTGGTATCTCTGCAGCTGCTGTCGAGGAGACCAGACTCGGTGGGACCCTTCTTGTTGGATCAATGTCTAGTGGCTGCACTGGGGGGAACAGGCGAGCTGGGGACAGGGGGGTGAAAGGGCAATGACTGATTCACGAACCACCCAGTCACCAGAACAAAATTCCCCTTCTAACAAGGCATGGAGCAAACAAATTATCTTTGTTGTTAGGAAATCTGTAAGCACTTATCGTTATAATTACCATCTGTGGTTTTGCCATTCAGGTAAAGTAGCAGCAGCAGCTCTGATATGGGTTAGGCTTGGCCCTGCAGGCTGCTAATCAAAACCAACCCATTTGCCTTCAGGTTGAAGATGATGTCAAACTTGATTGAACGTCCACCTTTGATGGCTTTACCTGAGACCTAACAACATCTGTGTCCTACTCACAGTAGCTCTGAAAGGTGATATGTATGGAAAAGCAAAGCTGCCTGCCATCCGCACCCAGAAAGGGAGCGGTGAGCTCGGATCAAAGCTTCAGGAATCAATAAAATACAACTTTATTTTTTTGAAAAAATGTGTAAACAACAGAGACTGAAGCCCAAAGAGCTGGTCAGAAGATTTATATGCAGCTTAGTTCAAATTTCTGTAATCTATTTGAATTAATAGCCACATCCCATGCTAAATTGCTTCCAGAGACCAACGGCTTCCAGGTTGTTTAATTCTTTGCAAGGGAAGCGCAGAGGGGGACCTTGCCATGCACTCAGCAACATGATGCAACTCATCCTCTGAGGGCTAAAGCTTGGGTGTGCAAGGAGCCTGGACACAGTGGTGAGGTGGATAGGTGCCCCTTAGCTGCTGCCCTGCCCCTTCCTGCACAGAAATGCAATGGGAAGCAGTTCTGAGGTTGCTGTACCCCGCTATTTACTGTGCTTGGTCAGAGCAGGGATGGGAGCGTCCTCCCACACCCAAACCCCATCTGCGCCATGCCCAGCAGAGTGCGGCAGCCAGCAGCACAAGGGCATCCAGTTCCCACCCCGGAGTCTCTCCTCACCGTGCCACATGCTCCAACACCATCTGGGCTTGCCCAACATTTTCCATTTTAAGATCTTCCCTCTATTCCTTATAACTGCCGGCATTTAGCTGGAATTTTCAAAAAAAAGGAAAATCCCCTGGAGCTGGGGGCACAACCTGGGCCAGGAAGATTTCAGCCAATGTGCTGAATGAGATTCTGGAAAATTAAGATGGCTAAATGGAGAAATTCTTGCAGCCGCTTCAAGGGGAAGCTCAAATGCTTCAGTGTTTGTGGTGGAGAGCTAAATTTCCCTGGGGTGCCCCAGCAATTTTCCCAGTGATAATTCTTCCAAGTTGTGCAATATTTTAAGCTTCTGAAACTCCTGGGTCTCCCGTGCCGAGTGAGGAGCTCATGTTTGCTGACTGCCAAGGGGGCTTGCATTGCCTGGTGCAAACTCTCCCATTCCAGGCAGATAACGAGAGGAGAAGAGAACTGTATGGGAGCAAAAGGAGGAGTGTGCTGAAATCAGGCCTGGGGGAAGGCAGATCAAGGCAAGAGGGGCGTTGCAGAAGTGCTTGGGCTGGATCACAGGATCCTCTGCCTCCTGCAGTGAGAAAGCTAGGCCATTTGTCAAATATCAACTCTTATTGGTGCTAGAAAGAAAGAAAGATTTAAGTCCCCGTGGGTGAAATGCCTGGTGCCAGCATGTACAGCTCACACAAAATGGAGCAGCATGAGACTGCCAAGATTGGAAACTGCACCCAGCTTTCACCCCATGCCTGTAAGCTCTCAGGAAGAAAGAGGTTAACAAAAGAAGCAATTTAGAAAGGTAGAAGTCTTCTCCTCCCTTTCTCCATCACACACTTGGTATCTCCATGCAAAACCCCACCTGAGCATGGTTTGATTTTAACTCACTCTCTCTACCACATCCCAGCTCTGGCAGAAACCAAACCCTGGGAATGAGACCCAAAAACTGAAAACAGGAAAATCTCCTGGAAACCATTACACAACCCAGCACTGTTGCGACATGTCTGAGGTATAATAAACAAGGTGCTTGACATACCAGCAATACCATTGCTCTGCCCTGCATCACTGCCACCCACTTGCAGACCTTTCTTGTCTGTCCCCAAACTCTTCCAAGCCTCAAGACCCAGGCTGAAATCCTGCCCCAGTGTCATCCTGGTCATCTGGCCCTGAGGAACCACTGTCTTTGGAGGGAGGTAACTGCCCTGGGAAAGTGAGGTTGTGAGGATTTATTTTACAGTATAACCTGCTCATCTGGATGAGATGTCTGCTGAGGTTTCACTGATATTATTTCTGTCTGCAAGCACAGTAACTGCTCTTATTGCAAATGGCAAAACACCCTTCCCTGCACCTCACCTGCTTTGGGGAGCACAGAGCCATGTGCGATGCCTGCCAAACTCTATGTTCAACAGCATCCCTCTCCCTACAGCTCAGGAACCAGCATCACAAGTACAAATCAACTTCTTGCCAAGGACAGAAAGGTTACCCCCACCCAGCACAACTGCTCTAAATAAACCGTGCTCCACAGATTATCATCTGAGGGTAACATTCTAACCACAAACTATTATTATTTATCCTTTAAAGAGGCAGGCAGGTGCAGGAGGCACTTTACTCTGAGTCATGACCATGTGAGTTATGGCCGTAGGATCAAGGCACTCGGTGGCACCAAGAACTGTCATTACTCTGCTTTGGCACTAACTGGAGATCTCTAGCATTGAAACCTCCCAGTTTCTTCATGCTCCCCCTAGTCTTTGAACAAGCCTTTCCAATAGGTACAGTTCCTCCTCCTGCTTCTTACCAGCAGCCCCTGGAAGGCGACCTCCAGCCCCAGCCATTCCCCAGCTTCTGCAGCCTCCAACACTCTGCTAATCACAGCTTCTCCCTCAGGAAGGATCAGCTTCCCATGCCCCACAAGGAACAGGCAGCAGCCTGGCAGCTTTGTAGTCCTCATTGAGGTACCACCAGCCCCTGTGACTGGGGATGCTGCAAGCACCTGAAACCAAACATGCAGCAAGCGGGGTGGCCACTGGCCTCCCAATCCAGGGTGAAGGGGAAAAACAGCCTCCAGTCGCCTTGACTGTGGTAAAGCAGAGTGAGCAGATGCTTTGGCCCCCCAGCCTATTGCTGTTACCGATTCATTGTAGGAAGGGAGGTTTTGGGGACAGACTGATGGATGGATGGAGAGTGTGGTCTGGCAGCTGGCCCTGTGCTGGTCAGCATCACGCTTCCTTTTCCACAGCCGCAGACACCAATAAGTTTGTTCCTGGAAATATTTGTAAAATGTGGGAAATCTTTTAATAACTCCCACACGACACACTTCAAGAAAAACCCAACAGAGTGTCAATGTTTCTCTCAAACTACTATCATGCTAATGCCAAGCAGCAGTGAGTGGTGGAGGAAGGTGGATTTACAGCAAAAGCACAAGGTGAAGTGCCAGATGTCCTGGGTTTTTGTTCCAGCTCAGCTGCAGGCTCGTCTGTGCTGGAGGAGACATCTGTGCTCACATGCTCACCACCCTGTGCCACAGTTTCCACAACCAAAACAGGAACAGGAGAGAGGCCAGGAAGTGCATCCATACCCACCAATATTTGGTATAGAGACAGGTGAGGAAAGAGCATATTATTGATGAACTGTTCAGGGATATCTGCAAGCCCAAGCAAAATCTCCACTTGCAGCAAGGTGTCCAGAAGAGAGACAGCCCTGCTGTCATGGGTCCTGTACTCAGTCAGGGTCTGGTGCCTCATGGGGGGCAGCGGATGCTGTAGAAAGCTGTCTTGAGGAATAATTCCTAGTGCCTGCGCCTGGCCAGGGAACCCTCAAGAGGAGCTATTTTAGTCTCCTTTATCAGCTCTGGAGAAATCACGAAAGCAGCAGGGTCCCATTCACGGCTTCCCCAGGCTCATTACTGCTGTCTGTCCTGCAGCAGCCCCAGGAGGATTTGCCGTGCCCAGTGCATACATGATGCATGCAGCATCCCCCCTGTCCTGAGGCAGATGTTGGGGTAAGAAGATACTCAGCCAAGGTCACCCGCAAGGGGCTTTGCCCCTCTTACACAGCAACTTGGGAGATAAGATTCAATCCCCCAATAAGCTCCTCCAGGGAAACGATCAGAGAAAAAGACATACACTCTGAAATACCCTCTCTGTGCAGGAGAGCATCTCTCTGCTCAGCTCAGCCTCTGTTGTGGGTGTCAAAATTCCCACAGCACAAACACCACTGTTCCCCTTACCCCCCTGAGACTTTTCACACCATGCATTTCCTTCCACATTATCACATGGGGACAAGCTGTTATGCCCCTCTGCTTGCTAAAAGCATCCGTATGAGAGGTCAGTGCAACTGACAGCTCTGGGCTGGAGCGAGATGGACTCACATCCATCACACGATTGGCTTCTCAGCTTCTATAGAGGTATGACTGTGCAAACCCAGAATGATGGCATCACACCATGCCGTGACAGCTTTCACTGGCCCAGGTAGCCCTGTGTGGGAAGGCAGTAGCTCTGCTGGGCTCCCAGACCCCAAGATTTGCATGGCTAAACATTTGCATTCAGGAATGCTAATACCTTGGTATTTCCAATATTTTGATACTCTAAAGCAAGCACATCTGATGTGGGAGTCATTAATATGTAATAAATGCAACTCTGCTGCGGTGCTTTGACAGCCGCAGATTTTCAGAAGAGAATGACTCTTCTGAACAGGTTTTAAACCCAAACAAGCGTTCTTGGCAGCTGCCAGAGACTGAGATTTTGGGATGTTTCACTGACTTGCAGGATTTCAGGGGTGCCTTCACATTGGAACAATCTGCCTTCAAACATCTACAATAGAATGAGTGAGTCCTGCAGGGCTTGTGGGACATGAATGAGGTGGCAGTAGAGTGGCTGAGGCTGCAAGTGGGTGAGCTGGGTTGGGGGGTTCACCCCGCAGCCCCTGAGGTAAGCTGGTGGCTTTGCAAAAAGGGACCTGCAGCCCTAACCCCAAGAAGTGGCATCACCCATTTGCCTGGGGATCCGATGGGATTATGCTTGGGATACTGCTGCAGTGCTGGATTTTTATTCCTTGGGGTTTTTTTTCTCGGATTTACCTTCAGAGACTTGGTTTTAGTCTATGGGCTGATGCTGGTTTTCAGTGCAGGCATCAGGCACCACTGCTTTTCCTGCATCAGCTCGCACCTGCTTCACAAAGCTGCTCTCCGTCCAACACACACAGACTGTTTGCAAGCTATGCTGATGTTTGTGTAACCTCGGGTTTTTTTGGCTGGAAACCAGGCTTTTGGGAGGATTTCTCAGGCTTTCAAAACCCATCATGGTGCCGGGGCTGTGAGTACGTGTGCTCTAACCACACAACGTGACGGGCAGGGGGAAGGAGTGGCGGCTGCGGGAGGGCAAGGTAGGTCCATCCAAGCTGCAAAAGCAGACTTTTTGGGATCACACCTCACTTCTCCCCACTCCCTGGAGATATTTTCTTTCAAACATCATAAAAAGGTATTGGATATTCTTTCAAAGATGCCCAGGAGAGCAAGCAGAAGAAAAGCCAGCCTGCAACCGTGGCTCTGCGGATAACTGATTGCTTTCCTCATATTGGTCTGACCCAGAACAAATATGTTTCATTTTTCCAATGAGCTGGTAAAAAAATACAGTCCCCTTATTTCTAGTTTACTTAGAGGTGGTTTTTTTTTCCCTTTTATTCCCTTTTTAATGCAGGGCAATTTCAGAACAAAAAGCCAAAATAGCGACTTGAAAAATCACTTTTTAGGGTTTTCTTATTGTTGTCAATACAATTTGTCCCGCTCAGCCTGATTTCTCAAATCATTTCAATCACCTTGAAGTACCTATTTTTGACCCTTTCACTGCTCACCACGGTCATCCTGCCCAGTTGGAGTCCCCCGTGCAGCCCAGCCAGGACGTGTCAGCACCCCAGCACCAGCACCTCCCACACAGGATGTGGCCGGCAGCGTGGCGCTCCCCTCTGCGCCAGGATCACACTGGCTGCTCAGCTCGATGCTGTTTCCCTAGTGAAAGAGGCTTTAAACTAAAGCTGAGATGTGGTTTGCCAAAATATTTGACATCACTAAAGCGCTGCTTGGCTGGGTGCCAGGAGCCCCCTTTGAAAAGTGAAATTCAGCATGCTGCAGCCCCAGGAGTGGTTGCCACGCAGCCGGGGAGAGTGACGGCAGCACCCGGGGATGGGGATGTAGCTGTGGCAGAGGGCCCATTGCCTCCTTATTTCGATGCTTGCAGAGGATGAGCATCCCTGCAGCTCCCAGAGCCACTGGCGATGGGCTGCACTTCTCCTGCCCCAGTGAGGGGGCTTGGGTGCTCTTTGGCAGGGCACCAAGAGCTTGCCTGAGATGGGGCATGGCTCTGAGGCAGCCTGTCCTCCCTCCAGCACAGCTGCTGGCTGCAAATCCATCCCAACACAGCTACTGGTGGCTGCCAGGTCCCACCAGACAGCTGAGACACTGGGCTGGGCTCATGACCCCTCCCTAGATGCCAATGTTTTCCCCCTGCTCGCAGGTGGCTGGGGAGGGCTGTGCCAGGCTGTCAAATGGTCCAGGCATCACACAATTTGGTTGTCTCTGGGAGCCGTGAGCCATACGCCCTCCTTATCTCTGCTTTCATGGGACACCCCCTTGCAAAAAACAATGGCTTGGATGAAGAGTGGAGCATGATGGGCAGCGAGGCTGCCATGGGGCAGACTCCCCCTCTCCATCCTGTCACTAAAAACAGTAGAAGTGGCTCAAAGCCCCTGTGGCAGCAAGGCAGGAGGTATTCTAGGACACAGCCCCATTGCTTCTTTAATTTGTAACTTGGTCAGCATTTAGCACCTGGTAAATCTGTCGCATGAACTCGCCTTTCTCCCCACACTGTAAATTGCCGAGCACACATCAGGGTGCTGTAAAACTAACTCATAATAAAGAATAAGATCTTTCAGGATGAAAAACTAACATATCCTCAGCACTGGGAGAGGTATGATACAGGTAAGCAGTATATTTGGGAGGTATTCCTGCCTTTCCCACACTTTATTCTCCTGCTTGCTGGTGCTCACCTGCCTCTGCCCAGGCTGTTGTCCCTCTGTCACAGCCTTCCTGCGCTGCCCAGAGCTGCAGTGGCTGCACAGAGAGATGCTGCCCATCACCCTTCCACTCCCACCCTCCATACCCCCCAGCAGTCAGGGTGGCCAAGGTTTGTTTGTCTACAACCCGAATGATCCAACCTTCATTTGCATCACTTCGCCTTTGCGCCAGAAAGAACAACAAAATTAAAAAGCAAAGCACTGCAGTAAATACAAATATAAAAGCGGCAAGCAGCTTCCCCAGCAGCAGTAACACATGTCCAAGAACTCCAAATCCCAGTGCAGAAAGACAGTGCTTCTGGAAAGAGGTAGCAGAAAAGAGGAAAGTCTTCTCTGAGACCCCCAAAGCATAAATCCCAGATTTGAGCTATGAAGTAGAGCATTAAGATGAGAAAAAAAGATTTAAAAAAAGCCCAACCCTTTGCCAATATGCTGATGTTCATAAAAAGAATAAATATCTGGAAGGAGAGCGGCTGTTATTGCTGGAATAACACAATCACAAAGGAACACACCACAAACAATTACACTGGAACTAAGAGGGATGGACGCTCATTCTGTACACTATTAGGCACAGCTATGAGCCAGGGAAACACACATTTTTCTAGAAACACTCTGCTTCTCCTTAGCATAGAAACCACCTCCTGGATGGCAGTATAAAGTTTAAAAAAACACAAAAGAAAAAAGGAAGCAGAAATCTGCGGTATCATAACAGAAATCACAGATCAATGTGTTTGCCCTAGGAAATGAACAGATACAAATCAGGACTTGGCAGCTAAAGGAGTCTCCCAAACAAAGCTGAAACAGCTCAAAAGGGACAGGGGAAGGGACAGGGGAAGGGGAAGGGGGAGCAGTCTCTGAAGCAGACACCGTCAATCTGCACATGTGGAGAAGGAGTCAGCATCAGTACCTGCCTCCTGAGCAGCAAAGGTTGCACATGTAAAGAGGGAGGACAAACAGCACTGAGAAAATACAGATGATTTGCTTCCAAGGGCTTTTTCTTGCCGAAATTTACAGGCCTGCAGTTCTCAGTTAATAGATGGAGCTCCCCTTAGAGCTTCTAATGGAAGAGGCTGAAATGAAAACCACCCGCTCCCCAAGGAGAATGGGGTCAGATCCAACAGCCTGCATGAATGTGTTCTGCATCATCTCTGCTGGGACAGACCCCTGCACACCTCATCACACGCCCTGAGATAACGAGCTATGTGGAAGTGGGAATGTGGATTTTTAAATTAAAAAAGAAGAAGAAACCGCCTAGCACAAAGGGATCATCACCAGAAGAACGCAAAAGAAATCCCAGACTCCTGGCATGCCCGAGGCATGCAGGGGGGTTGCCTCTTCCCCCCCAGGACACCTACTGCTTGACCGCTGGTGAATCCTGCAGGATTTCTGTGCCTCATCTACCTGCAGGGTGGAGAGGATAAATCCATTAAAACCACACAGGCTGGGCTATGCAGGGGGCTGCCTTACCACAATATGGAGCGGCACATGCTGCAACTCACCCGACGTTTGAGTCTTCCAGCTCTGCTCCTCAGCAAAGAGGTTTCACTGACTGTATTAAAAGGAGGGGGGGAACGAAATAAATCTATTGGCACAGAGAGCTGCTCACATTTCACTTCAGTTCCTGTTCAAATGAGGTGAGAAGGGCAAATTTGTTCCCCGACAGCCAGGTTCCCCGGGGTGCCTTCCCCAGGGTGATGCTGTGCTGGGCGGGCAGGGGCACTTGGGGATAGCAGCAAGTGCGCACCACGCCTGCCACAGCTCGGCATGTGCTGACCATCTGGAGAAGGCATCCAGCACCGGCACCCAGCCAGCAGCTACCCCAAACACATCGTAATCAATAACTCTGCCTGGACAGAGACACGCTCCCAGACCTGCCTAGGCTGGCAGGCTGCAAATGACAGGATGGTACGAAAAGGGACCTCAACAGTTATTAAACACAATAGGCAGCCAACTCCTCCATCGATATTCTGGACACATGACTTAACTCTCACCATAAATCACTCCCGTAACACGTAGAGTACAACCTTTGCAGAACTGGCGAGGTGTTGTGTGGCTCCACAGGCAGTGTTAAATACAAACTGTTTAATTAACAGGATTACATATTTGCAGTTCATCTGCATATGTCCCACGTTGTCAGCCTGTTCTCAAACACTTGAGACAGGACACAGAGGAGCCCTGGCACTGAGAAGCCGACGGATGTGAAGTGGTGATGGAAAAGTGAGGCAACGTGAAGGAGTGAGAAGGCTGGAAGCAGAGCAAAGACCAGCTGGCCCATCAGCCAGGCTGCAGTGCCAGCTTAAGAAGTCTGCAAACAGAACATGAAGGGACTGATCCTGCTCCTTGCATGGTTCCCCTTTGTGCATTCAGACCTTCCTGTCACCTGCATCCCTTCTGATCCCCATATCCAGTCCTGTCTCACCTGGCAGCAGAGCTGGAGAGGGCAAGGGACAAAACCCCTGCGCTCAGATCCCATGGGCAAGGTGGCCACAAAGGCTATTTATCCACCAGGCCAAAAGCAGGTGAGCTCCCATTGAATAGGGAATATACAGTGCAGCACCACCAGGAAGGATAGAGCGTAACCCAGGAACAAAACCTGCATCCAGGACCCAAGCGCACGCTGGGCAGAAGAAAGGCACATGCAACCATATATACAGTATGGTGCATGCATATTTAATGTATTTGCTTGGCAGATGGAATAACTTTGTTAACAGACTATTTAAATTCCTGGGGGGGTACCTGTAACTATTAGAAATTGATTTTATGAGCCTGTTATACAAACATTACTCTTCAAGGTCTAAAGCATATTGAAATTCTTCCTGTTCTCTCTCAAACAGATGGTGCTAGGAATTTTTCTGAACCTACTTGTATCCATAAATATTACCCGCCAACCCCTCTTGCAAGACAGAAACGATCCTAATTAGAATGGTGAGCCCTCACCATCTTTTCCCCATCACACAGTTACTATAAAGCCACTCCAGAATAGGACGGTTTTGGCAAACCTATCCCCATGCATGTGACTGAGTATTCCTCTGTGTTTGTCATGATTAGACAAAATAAAAAGGTCTTTGGTGCTGTTCATGAGTCCTGGAAACAAGGCAGAGCAAATACGATAGTGGAAAAAAAGCTGGCATCAGCCCATGCTGCAGGTAATGGAAGGTTAGAGTTGAGTAGCGTAAGGGGATGTGATGCCAGCAGGATCCAACCCTGGGCTCAATAACACACCAGGACCTTCAGAGCACACCAAATTGCAGAGAAGTTAATGTGGAAGAAGGGGTAAAATCCCCTACAACAAAGTAAAGGACTTGAGGGACTGACTTTCAAGGAAAAAATTAACAGAGTTCAATCTGTTCAGCTTGACTAGGCATCAGCCAGGAGCAGGAATTGAGGTGGGGGGAGCTTAATGGGGAGCTGTGGGTGCCCAGGGTATTTGCACACCTCCAGGACATGCCTTCCAGAGAGTTATAAGCAGGAGTGAAGGAATCAGAGGCAAAGTAGCAGTGTAAGTACAGCTCTGAGCTCCTCTGGGTACCACCCGCTTGTATCTCTGTCTGGCTCTGTGGGTGTTCAACCAGAAATGAAATTTTGTTCACCGAGAGATCGTTTGGGGCCGGCAACAGATTCATTTAATCAAACAGCCAGATTTGTTGCAGGATGAAATTAATTTTGTTCTGGGCAGAAGCAGAGGTAGTTGAAGGAGATGAAGGCACCTATTCAAGGGAGAGAAACAATATGTGGTGTGATAAGGTGCCAGCCTTGCGGCGTGAGTAGCAAACTCCACAGCTCAGATAGGCCACCGGATATATTTTCTCTTTTTTACTATGCTGCCATTGATGAACAACCCTGAGCTCAAATACTGTCATAAAGAGCATTCACTGAATGGAAAAAAATCATTAAAAATTGCGGTCTCTTCCTGGACAACTCAGTAACAGAAAGTGCCAGCTACATTTGTTGAATAAATTGCTTGCAGGGAATAGTTTTTACTAGCTCTAAATGGGATGAAATTAAGTGTAGGGGAGTGAATGCCAAGTACCACAGAACTGTTCCTGGGTGTGAGAGGTACAAGTCGAGGACTAGTCTCTCGAGACAGATCCCAACAAAAGCCGCGTCCAGAACCCCTGGCACCCATTTCTGCAGGGCTCCTTGCAGATTTGGGGCCGCTTGGTCTGAATTTGGCACTTCCAGGTCTCATCAGCAGAGGGCAGGGGCTGGCCACGGAGCCAGGGACTGGGGCCACCGGGCTGGGCAAGTGGACAAGGAGACTTTGGGGGCCACCGGGTGCCCCTCAGTAGCCTGGCAGCAGGTTTTCCCAGGCATCTCCCTACTAGTCCCAGCCCAGTGTGAAGATTGCACTGGATTGCTTGGATCATGTGGGGTCTTGGGCACATGAGAGAGGAGCAGAACTTGCAGGAACAAGTCCACCCTTATTCCTCTTTCGGCTGTCTAAGCAAACCCCAGCCATTTCCCTGCACCGGGGCTGCAGCAGCTGCCCCAGGCTCCCATCCTCATCCCACCCTCAGTGCTTCCTCCCAGCCTGTTCCCTGGCTGGAGCCCGGGCATCACCCAAAGTAGCACCACAGGCACCCAAAGCTTGACACCAGGAACAGATGAAGCTTTCCAACCGGGCTTTCAGGAAGGAAAGAGGGTCTTGCTAAAGACTACAAAAAGAAAAAAATCCCCTAATGATTTGCTTATTCTGTCCACTGTCTTATTTGGCCACCTCAAAGCAGGGAGTCTTGCAGGCTATGGGCTGGTGTCCAGTAAGAGGACATTATAAGAACATCACACAAACTCCATCCTCCATAGAGGAGGTGGCAGTTTTCCCCTTTAATAACCATTCAGGCACAGCACAGCCCAGGGCAGGATGCCTGCAGAGCCCCAGGCACCTTGAGCCAGCCCCCTGTGCCCCTGCACAGCATTAACCTGGAGGCTCTTGAACATAACCTCCTCTCCTCTCCGCAGCCAGTCCCCAGCCCCATCAGGGTCTCCAGGACAGAAGTATGTAAGCGAGATACCTACAGGGATTCCCCAAGCTTCGGCCCTTGGATGAAAGTCATCTGTGCAGTTTGCAGGGAGAAACCTGGTGATCCTATTGTGCCCCTGGGGCGATGGTGCATAGCAAATCGCCGCAGACAGGAGACTAATGCAACACAGCAGCAGCAAAGAGAGGCTGCATCAGTCTTGGTTGAATGCACAAACGTGTTGTGCCATGGAACAGGGAGGTGACAAACCCTTGCCAGGCAGACGGGAGGTGACACAGAGGTCCAGGTAAACCCCTACCAGGGAGGGAGTCTAAAAAGGGGACTAGGCAAATCAGCCCTAACTTCTCCAGATCTGAGGGCAAGAGGAACACAGCAGCACTAGCCTAGACTCACCCTGCTCTCCCTTGCCAGTTTGCAAGCAAAGGAACTTGGAAACACTTGGGAAGCAGCTAGAGGAGGATGGATGCAGATGACAGAGCATCTCAGGGTGACAGCTCACCTTGAGCCATCTGGGGCTTTTTGACCAGACACTGATTCTGGCTGCCTCTCAGGGCTGTGGAATATTTTGCAGTGGTCTAGGTGGATGGTTCACCTGCACAGCCCCACTAACCAAGGCAAGGAATTGGGCCAGCAGGAGAGCTTCAACAAGCATCTTAGATGTCCTTGACCTAAGGACTTCCATGGCTTGACATCCAAGAATCACCTTCCTTTCTAAAACTTATCTACCACCAGCATCAAACCCTGCTGCAACAACCAGATGAAAACAGGGCTGGAATTGAGAGTCTCGCTGCATATCCTCAAATCTTGCTTCTTCCTCAGATGGGACAAGACCTTGCAGCACAAGATTCCTACCTGTGGCCACCTCCAGAGAAGTCTGAGCCAGGATCACCCTGTGCCTGGGGGACACCAACTGGAGGTGCTGTGCAAGCCTGGGGTGAAAGATCAGCTCTGGATCAGAAAAAATCTTCCCAGAAACCAGGACTGGTGGCAGGGGACATCTGTGCAGGAGGGCATAGAGCTGAAAAGAGCACCCAGGTGCTCCCTCAGCAGACCCGTATCACAGAGAGGCAAGCGCTAGGCATCTCCATCACACTGCGAAGGCAAATACAGAATCAGCCAAATGGTTAAAGAGGCTGGAGGTTTTGATTTAAATAAATAATAATAATTTAGCTTCCAAATTGCTCCCACATTGAGGTGCTTCAGGTTTTGTGCAATGCAATAAAAACCATCTCTAAAAAACCACAATAACACACTAAAATGTTATCAGAAAAACACTACTCATTAAAACTGACAATTAAAACAAATTAGAAAGGCTCTACTGACATGGAGGGGGAGGAAGAGCATCCAAACGAGAAAATGCCTGGCAATTTTTAGTCACTGATAAGTAAAATAATGGTCTCATTTAGTACTGATTACCTAGAATTATTTAATTTTACTTCAAATCATTCAACTTTTGGTTAAAATTACCTTGGTAATTTTTAATTACTGATACATAATGCAATGACAAATGACTCTTATTTACCTCTATCTGCACAGAAGCATGCAAGAAATCGATAGGCATTTCTGGAAAATTATTAAATTACTTGATAAAGTGACATGAACATTCTCCTGTTAGTGGGAACTGCTGAGCCCCAGTGTACACTGAGCATGGGATGAAGAAAGAGAAGCTAAAGCAGCTCTAAGGCAGATGAGGAGACCCAGACCACCATCCTGCAGATGTGGCTTTTGGGAAATGATGAGGTCGGAGCCAGGAAAAGGCAAACCCACACCTCACTGTGCTCAGGAAAGCCATGCTCGGTCCATTTTTAGCAGAGAGCAGGCTCTGCCACAGACTCTTGGCTGCCTCATTGATTTTTCCTCCTAATGGAAACAACCTGCAGGACTGAAAATATTTGCAAACTGCTTAGGTCAAAAGAGGGAGCAGCAATAACAACAGGGGTGGAGGGGAGTCTCTTCCAGGGCAGAATCATGCTGTGCCTCTTTCCCAACGCCTTGAGGAAGTTTTCTTTTCCCTGGGCACCCTGCCTATCTTTTTTTTTTTTTTTAATCATCAAGCAACAGCATTCCCTGGGTATTTCTCCCACATGGACCAGCCATGTTAAAGACATGAGGGTGGAAAGGGTCAGAGGAAGAGGAACCGGCTCTGTAATTAAACTGTGCGTGGCTCTAAATAGCCAGAAATCACGTCCCGTCACCTGGAGAGCTCATTCTCGTGTCAGAGCCAGGACGGCCTAGACAATATGGTGAGGCAGGATTAGAGCTCAAAATTATCTTGATAAATTAGAGATAGATCCAGGGAAAACAGGAGGGTGCTCACCAAGACAAGTGCAAGGTTCAACCAAACAAATATGGGGGGACAGGGGGAGCAGCCTAAATAAATACAGGGAGCTGGCAAGGTGGCTGCTCTGCAGAAAAGAGCTGGGGGATGTCATGGTCGTATACTAAACATGAGGTAGGAAAGCTGTACTATGGCAAAAAAAACCAAAAAAGCAAACCAAAAAAGCAAACCAAAAAAGCAAACCAAAAAAGCAAACCAAAAAAGCAAACCAAAAAAGCAAACCAAAAAAGCAAACCAAAAAAGCAAACCAAAAAAGCAAACCAAAAAAGCAAACCAAAAAAGCAAACCAAAAAAGCAAACCAAAAAAGCAAACCAAAAAAGCAAACCAAAAATTAAATAGGAGCATTGTTGCGAGATACATAAAGAACATCTCTTCTCCAGCACCCTTCCCAGCCCTGCCACCATCTCGCCTGCAAATATGCCTCATTTTGGATGCTGCCATGTAATGGAGGTGGAAAATAAAGAGTAAGAGCACAGCCAAGGACAGTGAGACCTTCCAGAGGTCTGTAAAGCACAAGGCATTCAGAGGGGCTGCCTGGCTCCGGTAGATCAGCCCCTAGGAAGGGAGGCAGGAGGCAGATTCTGCCCAAGGGTCCTGAGTGAGATGCTGCAGGGAGGAAGGGACTCTGCACTGAGCAAGAAACAACAGGCTGAAGCTGCAGGCAGGAGAACCTCAGTTGATGCAAGGAAATGATTGCATCTGCAAAGCCAATTAGGAGCTTCATCTCCATCCTGGAGGGGCTGAGAAACCTCCAGCAAACGCAGCCAGGGCCAAGCTCGTCCTGCCTTGATGCTGCGCTGGAGCCCTGGCAGCCCCTGCTCCCTCAAAGACATCTAGGGAGGGGAAAGGGTGTGTTCACCCTCATCATCCCATGCTCACAACCGTGCTCACCTCGCCCTGCCCAACACTTCTAGGAGAGCTCCATTGCTGGAGTGTTTTCAGCAGTCACTCGAATTTTTTTTCTAAAACAAAAGAAATAGCTGTGAAGCACATGATAAAAATCTCTAGCTCTCCCACCCGCTTGCAGATAGAGTCCCACAACTGTCAATATTGGAAATTCAATTCCAATGAGTGTATTGGCAAGAAAGGATTACGGTCAGTGCCAAAACTCATTCTTCCCAACCAGAGCTTTCCTAAGCCTCTGTGTGATCCACCAGCTGCTCTGGTACCTGCCAAGGGCCCATCCTGGGAGCCGACTGCCAGCGTGGCTCTGTATGGGGCTCAGCTCACACCAGCACCCCACAATGTGCCCCGTGAAGGGTGCAGGCACATTCCTCGGTGATGCCTACACAAGTCTGGGCTGTGCTTGCCTCCTTCCTTCCTTGCAATGCACCCATGCTTGGCTGCCCAGGAGGTCAGAGAGCTCCCAGGCAGCCCCGAGTTTCTCTGCTGCACAAGTAACACGTCCTGGTGAGAAAAACCTTTAATGATCCTTTCAACACTGTTTCCTCCCCCTTTCACTCCATTCTTCAAGGAGCAGTCACTATATCAAGATCCATACAAACCATCTAACACACAGTAACCAGGATTTTGCACACAATGAGGTGGGTTTCTAGGATCTCCTTCCAGTATCTCTGGGGCACTGCCCCACAGAGCCTCACCTGCTACCCAGCCGCAGCCCAAGCTACTCAAGACATAGTAGCTCACAGCTCTGCATTCAGCAGCGTCCAGGGCACCAAACTGCCCTTTGGTGTGTGGTGGAGGGGCCAGGGAGCACTCTTTGTGCCAGGCTAAGTCAATACAGCAGGGCACATCTCAGATTCAGATACCTCACTGCAAAGATATTGGAAATAGAGTCAGGAGTGGAGGATTTCAAGTCATTGGTTTTTTTAGGAGCCTGGAGATAAAGCTGAATAAAAATGAGTAAGGTAGAGGCATTACCTACAGGTCTTATCTGATCTGGCATCCAAACCTGCTATTGCCTCCACTTCCCTATCTCAAGGAGTTTTTTAAACGCGCATAGCTACAAATCACCCCCTTCCAGTTTAAGTGTCAAATTAAATCAAGACAAATGTTCCCCTGTTCCACATTTCCTTTGGTCCTTGGCTAAGCCCTGCAGCCCTTTCCCAAACCTCCACCTCCCACAACCTGGCACAACCCCAAGCGTTTGCCTTGGGAGACATCTTCAGCCTGAACTTCCCATCCCTCTAATGTGCAGAACTGCTCCACCACCAGCCCCTCTTTTCAGCAAGAAAGTTACTGAAGACTTTCTGCAAAAAGAGGTTTGCTGTCAAGCTGCTCCAGTCACCAGCTTTAAGCACATTACCATAAAATGTCAGGCCAAACTGGAGCTCATCTTGGCACCCAGCTTACTCTGCATCAGGGATGGACACTCGTGGATGCAACAGAGAAAGCTCTACCGGGACAGGTGGCTAAATCCAAAGATAGAAAGCTAAAAACTGATAAGAAACTAATTTTTACACCAACAGATGATTAATGTGTGAAACTCATTGCCATAAGATACAACAAGGCAGGGAGTTTTGTAAGATTTTAAAGAAGATTTGACATTTATGCGGCTAATAAAAGTTTCTGTAGCTCCATGAGTCAAGGTAGATAAAAGGAAATGCCTGGAGGGGAGATAAGGCCATGTGCTTCGGAGCATAAGCTAATGACTAATAGCAAAAGACAAAGAAGAAAGCACCCCTGGGAGGCTGGGTTTTTCCTGTGTACCAGGTGTTTGCTTGTGCCTTCTGTGAAGGTCCTGGCACATGTTACTGCAAGATAGGATACACAACAAGCTGCATCCCAGGCTTGCCCTGGGACAGCAACTCCCTTTCTCCTAAATTTCCACATTTTGTTTTGGTTTTAAATTAGACCCAGATCTCTTAAAGCCCTGAGAAGCCTCTATCATTAATCCTCCTGACACACAACCTAACCACATGTACTGGAAATCATTGCGCAGGGGCTGGCAAGGCTCCAGGCAGAAGGGACCTGGTGCTGACCCACAGGGGCCCCAAGGATGCTGACACCACAGGCAGGCACCAAGGATACCAGCTTCATCATGCCTGCTCTGGCTACCCTCAGCCCAGCAACACGTGCCAACATTCCACAGTTCTGAAGGCACATCAGTTATTCACAAGTCTCTCCTTCATGCCAGAGTTAGGAAAGATAACGCATATCCCAGGCCAAAGCTGAACCATAGATGCAAATGCAGAAATAATCTCACACTGGATATGGCAGCACTGGGGTAAGCTCTCAGACAGGTTTTCATACATCCCACTGCTGTGCCCTTCTGCCATGCAGCAACACTGCCACACATCTGCACCTGCCTTCTACTTGGCATCCTGCTTCATCGCCTTCCCCTTTGAATCTCCTTATATCTGTGTGTAGATGTCTGGAGCTGTTGTTGGCCATCTGCCAGTGTGTGCTTCATGCCTTGATCCAACACCTCTTACCTTTGCAGAGTTCACACGATCTTAGCCTAATAACACCCCAGTTTGTCTGCAGGCTCTGTCCTGCCTCCCAGCACAGAAAGCTCTCATTGCACATCTACTGTCCTCCAACATGTGAACGTTTAGGCCCCAGACCGATCCTCTTCATCCAGCCACCCCAACACACAGCTCTAGCACCATTAACACTGCCCAGTGGCCTTACCTTGAGGTTTGGGGGTCCAAGCGCTCCTCATCTCTAGACTGCTGCTTACAGACAGAAGCAGAGCTCATCTCTAGGGCCAACCCATCGCTCGCTGTCTGACCCAGTGCTGTGGGAAGCAGGGCTGTTCTACCCACACTGCACTCGGGTGCTGCCGACCATGGGGAGGGTCCCTCAGCTGCACAGGTGGATACAGACATCAGAGTGCTGGAGGCTGCAGATTTCTTGCATTCGGGCTTGTAAATGCCCTCCTTTCTGGATTATTGCTCTCTAAAATCACCAAAGTCATTGCATTTCTCCAAGCTGAGTTATAAAGGGCTTACAGGGCCTTTACATTTCCACCCCAAAATGCTTGTTGCTGAGCTAGTGGAGCTAGACCTCCACTAGCTCCACTCATCACTCCCACACCTCCTCAAAAACACCTGTGGAGGGTCTAGGCTTTGGCTCCACACAGGTGCTTACACATCCCACCCCAAATATGCCACAGGTTCATCTTGAACTTGTCCCTTTCCCACGGCAAAGCAGCCAGAGTCTCTGCTGGCCTCATTGCACTCTCCTGTCTCTGCCTGGCTGTGTTCCTCCTTGCCCCTCTTCACAGCTCTCCAAAAACCCTGCTACCAAGTGTCTTTGCTCAGACCCACCATGTTCCTTGCCCACGTTGCAAGCCACAGCAACCTCCCTGCCTCCACGTTTCCCCTGTGATGGGCTAAACTCCCCTCATCCCCCTGCAGCTCCATAGCCAAGGACGGGTATCTGCCCCACTCTTCTCTTCTGCCCAGCTCCATCAACCCAGCTGCAACCCGCTCCCTAACAAGCCCATTCAGGGTCCCCACTCACACATCCCCACCCTTTGGCAGGGGAGACCTCCCTAAGTCCCCCCAGGCAGGAGACGAGCTCAGCTGCAGCCCTCCTAGTCTAGACAGGACTGTGCATGCAACATCCTGACCATCTCCTCCTGCCCGTGCTCCCCCTACACAATTGTGAGTGCCTCTCCCAGCAATAGTCTGTCATCTCCTAACAGTGCTTCAGCCTCCCTAATTTGGGTCTGGGAGGTTTCTAAGTAAAGATTGCTCTTTCTTTTAACTGCATACGTACATGGCCACCAGCCCTGGTCCATCCAGGAGCTCCATCGGGAGCCAAGCAGCCACCCGCTCCAGCTTGCACTTGTCTTCATGCCATCAGCTGAACAGCCAGAGTCCAGCACCGAGCCTGCCTTGCTGCGGGCTACAAGCACAAGAAAGGCTGAGACCCTGAAATAATTCCCTCTGCGTGAAGCTGCCTGCACACAGAGCCTTCGGGGAAACCCGTCCCACCCTTCGTCGGCCTTTAAAAAGGCTCAGCTGGGGCTCAGCAGGGAGGGACCCAGCTGTGAGGGGCCGACAAGCCTTTTAAGCATCCCTGCAGGTTTGCAGCCAGGGGGTGTGATTTGCTCCATTCTGATTTAGTAGAAAGTTCCAGCCATGGATAATGCTCCAGTATTTGTTACAAAACAGCTTTCTACTTCCTGCTTATTCCCCCCCCCCCCGCGAAAGCAAAATATTTGCTTCAGACAGCATTTAGCAGATTGCTTTTTTGTGCCTGCTGCTGCCAGCCTGGCTGTATGGTGCCCATGGCCTTGCTGCCATCTTCAGGGCATCTCCCACCAGCTTCCACTCACCCGGGGTTACGGCCGGTGCTGCGGGAGGGCGTTCCTCGCCCTGGCTCCTCCGAGACCAAAGGCTGGGGGAAAAAAGCCAGCAGGCAACTTCTGGAGTACTTTCCACAGCACGATCCAAGAATTAAAAAAGCTAACCAGATTTTACATATTAAGACTACAATCCTTTAGTGCAACATTAAAGACTATTTACTTAAGAGGCTGTGGATGTAATGCTGGGAAGTTTTCCCTTCTACAGATGTTCCAAGCAGAATGGCAGAAGACTGCAACCAGCAGTTTGTGGCATTTTATCCCATCGCTGCTATGGCCAAAAACTGCTCATTATCCTCCAAAAGCAGAGGTTTGTCAGTGCTATTGCAATGGGAGTCTCGTCCCTGTATGCCAGCTGCAGATGCTTTGCTGCTCCGAAATGACATGCCCAGGGTAATGGTGGGACCAGCACCGTCAACAGCAAGTCACTGCCCTTATGGTTATTTGTAGAGATCAAGGGCCAAGAGGGGGCCTGAAAGAGCATCCGTATATCCTGTTATGTGCCATTGTCTCAATGTGGCATTGCTCGACTCTTCCCTCCTCCCCCCCAGCTTCTTTCCTCTGGGTAACCCTTGGAAAAGATGGAGGAATTAGGGATTAACAGAAGAATATTTCACCTAATAAAAAAAATGATATAATCAGAAGTGCTCGTTGCTAGCCCAGAAACCTGATGGGCTTTAAAGCTTCAAATTCACCTCCTGACCACAGGGAGCTGTTCCCACTCCTTCACTGGAGGGGAAAAGAGAGCTAACGCCTTCTGCTAAATCCAGATAACCCCGTTCATCTTCCGCAGCAGATCTTTAAAGTTTTTACTGGAGAGGCGACAAATGCCGTGAAATCCAAGCCTCACGTCCAGTTTGCTCTCAGGCCACCTGTACTTGTGCCGGCGTGGCCATGCCGGCCCCACGCTGCCTCCTGAGCGGTGCTGTGGTTTCCTCCCATCCCAGACTGCACTCCTGGAGCTCTATCTCCGATTCATTTCGCTAATTGGGAGGAACCGGAAAGCCAGACTCCAGATCAGCAGATTTTTGCTGGAGGAAAAAATAAAAAAGAGCTGGTTTGGCTCTCTTTAGACACGCTTCCTACTGCAAGAAACTGTGAGAAACCCCAGTGGAGCTAAAAGAGCCATTTTGCCCCAATTTTTTGGTTGCTCTTCTCTGGCCAGGTTTGTACCCACTGTGGACCTGATGTCTCCTGTGGTTTTCAAAGTTATGACCACCTGAAATTGTGTTTAGATGAGAAAAGCAGCTTTCATTAATGTGTAACATGTCCCCTGTGTGCTCAAAAAGCTCAGAAAGCAGAAGAAAAATTAAAAGCTATAATGTATTTTTTTTATTCTTATTGATTTTTAAGCCTGTCTTATTCTGGGGACCTGGCTCGTAATTTTGGAGTGCTGGTGGGATAGTATAAGTTCCTGAGGCCTCACAGTAGGATTGTACAAAGACTTTTCCTTGTGTTTTATTTTTCAGTAACCTTGATAGCTAAACCTAGTCTTGCGGAGAAGAGGTTTTAATATTCAGGCTGACAAAAATAATTACTTTTCAGTATTATGTGGTAAATCACCTAATGGCGCCATGGCACAGGAGTTCACACAGGCAAGATAGCCAGGACCAGCTGCCTGATCCCAGGGCTTCCCTGTTTTCTCTTGGCTTTTACTGTACCACCCCGGACTAATGCAAGAAAATGGGAGCTCCAGGATGCACTGGCATCTCCCGGTGGTTGTGCTACAGCTGGGCTAGCTGTGCAGGGCACACCACGAGCCCAGCAGCCTCACACACATATGTTTGCTTGGAAAGCCGTACTTTAATCAAGGCTCCAGGATCCTTCCTTTGGCCGCCTGGGGCAGAGGGGATTTTAACTCTAAACACATTAGTGTGTGAGATTGAAAGGTAATGCATCCTCCTGGGGCCACCGAACAACGGAAAGGAGCCTGGGTTTCATTTGCACAGAGCGCGTAGTGGGAATTTCTCTAATCAAATAAAAGGAAAATGAAAAACTCGCTCTCTCCAAAAGTTTAATTCTCTTAATTACATTAATTGGAGAAACATAGGAGTCTCCTTTGCGTGTCTTTCTTCTTTGCAGAGGAGAGGAGCTGCAGGGAAGGACTTTCTTCGCATGAGGGTGTGGGCTGGACCTGCATCCCGTAGCAGGATGGGTATGGAGGAGGCACAGCAGGGATGCCCCATGGTCATCCTCACCACAAAAAAACCTGCAAAGAAATAACATTTGCTCCACCTGAGCCTTGTCCTGAGTGATCCCTGTGACCCATTCATGCCTGGAAAATGTAACAGGGAGTTTCTCCAGCTGTCACCTGCCCTAGGCTCCCATCAGGTGTCAGAAAGGAGATGGGGGAGCAGATCTAACGCTGGATTGCAGAGCAACTTACCTTTCCTTCTGGCTGACCTGGGGTTTTTTTTTGTGGACGGGAGGTGGCACATGGCCCCAGCAGGGGCTGTGCTGTGGGCTTGGGTCCTGCACTGGTCCCAGCCATGGACACCTCCAGCCAGGTGCTGGCCCGACCCCACTGACCTTGTTAGCACACGGGCTCATTTAAAGTGTCTGCAGAGAGAGCAAGGAGGTGACATCATGGTGAGCAGCAGTGGAGAAGGGGGAGCCTCTTCCGCTCAGCTCTGCACAGCCATGGTCCTCCAGCAGCCCCCCTGGGATTCAACCCATCAGCATTAACCCCTTTACTTCCAGAAGGATGGGAGGAGCTTGTAAAATTTTCTGCCATGGATGTGCTGCCTCTCCCAACTGCTGGCTGTCCTGAGCCAAGCTGGAATGGTTTTGAGATGCCTTCACCGATGGGGACCAGTCCCCCAGCTCTTCACAATGGGGAGATGATGAGGAGCAACAGTATAAATACTTAAAAATACCTGCAAATGCGTATTTACAAGCCCTGCTTGGAACTCAGTATCTTTGAGAAATTTGTGAGGAAAATGGGTTTTGAACTTACACTTACACAAGGCTTAGGCTAGAAAGCAGCTCCTGCCACCCCCCTACCTGCCCTGCCTCTCAACTTGCTCTACAAAAACAAGTGCTAAAGTAAGAACACACATTGCTCTGCGCTTGGGCAAAGTGCCCTCCTCAAAGGCTCATAATTCAGGTTCCCTGGGGCACCTCTGGGGATGGTCAGTGTCCAGGTAAACTGGAGAAAACCGAGCTCAGTTGGACGGCAACATCCCCCAGCAGTCAGCCAGAGGCCCTCTCCCCACTGACACCACAGCAGGAAAGGTGACTCTATAACTATATTTTTAATATATAATGGGAAAAGTCTGTGATTGCTGTATGCTTACTAGAAAAAAAAAATGAAAGAAAATGGACATGGCCAGACCATGTGGCTGAATGCTTTCATTTGGTTAAAAGGAAAAGGAAAGAGCCACCTTTATACAGAGCTCACATCTGGAAAATTCCAGCCCAAATGATATAAGTTATGAGCAATTGAAAACCAGGATTAGAAAGGAACTGAGCACGAAACCTCAAGTAAGAGCATCATCATACTGCTCTGCTCATGAGCAGGGGCCAGCAGCAGGACAGATCCTGAGCACTCTCACTCCTAGCTGTGTTAGGACCTTGGGAAGGGAGAAGGGGCAACCCACGGCATCACAGCATCCCCCCTGCCTGCAGGGTGCTGGGAGAGCAGGAGGGGCAGGGGAAGGGGGGCAGGCAGCTCCTGAACCTCCCCTTTGCACCGCGGGTAGCAGCAAAGAGCTGCTTGGAGGACACATAAATTACCCACAGTAAAAATCATCACCCCAAACACCTCCTGTTCTCTTCTGCCGTCTTGGGGCAGGGTTGAAGCTACAACTCAACCTTGAGAGGCGTGAAAATGTGAACCTATTGAACTCTTGTTGTTTCACACTGGCCTAGCTCAGTCGGGGCAGCTTTGTGCCAGAAGTCTCCTAAATGAATTTACTCCTGGCTGGCTACGGGTCGGGCTTTGCCAAGAAATGCACAGGTGTAAATTAAATCAATATACCTAGCACTGGGGCGGCGGAGGGGTCTCTGCGGAGGGGTCTCTGTGGAAGGGTTTGCATGGGTTTCACCAGATTGGTTTTAAAGCCAAGTGAAGTCAAAGTGCTGCAACTTCCGTTTCAAACAAGCTGGGTGTCTGCAGGGCTTTCCCAGGCCAGCACAGCTTTGCCTCCATCTAATGAGGGCTAGAGACATAGTGCAAGCAGGAGAACCCTCAGTGTCCCTGATTCTGGGGGACAAAGATGTGCTTGTTTCATTTTGTACGGCTCCAAGTGCACTGGCAGCTCCGTTGGCCCTGGATGGGACATGAAGCAGAGGTCTTGTCCCAGCTCCCTGGCAGGACCTCTTCCCTTTCCCTCAACTCTGCTGAAAGATGTTGCAGTGCCTGAGGCTGGATGCAGCAGGGTTTCCATCTGGTCAAGGTCCCTATGGGGTTACAGCACCTGGAATCAGACCTGGTGGGAATAGTGAGCAGAAAATTGCTCCTTATTCTGAGCAGGGTGCATCCACTCTGCCCCAGCTCCAACCCCATGATGCTCATTCACTGACAGCTGCTGGTGCAGGAGATGTTCCTTTTCTTGGGCTGCCATCCATGCCCCTCACTTGCTCAGTGTCCTAATCTGCTCTGCATTACAGCATCACCAAGAGGAAGAAGGCAAGAGTTCACCATCCACCTTGCAAGCTCCTGTGGTGGAAGGCCACCTCACAAGCCTCTGTGTCACGAGACCGCCTTGCAAGCCCTCATGGCAGGAGGTTACGTTGCAAGACTCCATGGTGTGAGGCTGCTCCATCCCAAGATCCAGAGCTTTCTACATAGGGCGGAGATGGGCCCAGGGTTTGATTCCCATGAATGCAGAGGATGTGGCAGCCCCAGGTAGGCAGTGGTGGCCTCAAACTCTGCTTTTCCAGGGCTCTGGAGTGGGAAATTGTTACCACAGCTTTGGCGTGGACTGGTTAGATCTCTTAAACATGATTTGGGACATGAGGCAGGGACACTTCCCAGTCAGCAGGGTGGACATGGTTGCCCTACCTGGGTTACTGAGAGAGTTCAGAACCCTGGGGGTTGCATGGTCCATGTTCCTTGGCTTCAACAACCTCTCCAGTCAACAGCTAGAAAACACCTGGGTCTCTGAGTCTGATGTGCCCCGGCCAGCACCTACCCCAAGGTGCAGCTGCAGAGGATGGGATTCAGCTGTCCAAATACAGTGCTTCCAGCCAAGATTCATGTCTGCACTGCTCTTTAAGGACCCTGTGCAGGGATCAGCCTGTCTGCAGTACTGTGCCCTGTGGCAGACAGATACCCACGGTCGGAGCCACCCTGTTCCCAGGCCCCTGGCACAAAGAGAAGTTGGTTTGCCCTTTGTTAAGTGAGGGTGCAGAGACGTCAGCTAGGAGTCAATTCTTGATCTGGGAGTCAATGAACCCAGCCACAGCCTGTCCCTAGTTTATTTTATTATTATCTGCTTTATTTATGGGCACCTAGACATGGCCCCTACAGTGGGATGGACATTGCACCATCCAGGCAGCACTGTGTGGCCCCTGTATCAGTTCCAAGAAGCCAGCAGCTGAGGGGATCCATGGACAGCATCCCCACTCCCCTTGGAAGGGGCTGGGAGAAAGGCAGGATCAGTGGTGTTATTTTACCTAATTTATGACTAAATGCCCCCAGAAGAGTTTAGCCCTTATTACTAAGATATAATGGGCTATTAAGGGAGCAGCATTGCCTGGAAAGCAGCCCAGTGTCAGTGACTCCTTATTGTGATAAGACCTTAATAATCACACGTGGGGTGAGGACAGGAGGAAGCCCGCAGCCTGCCCACGGCTGCAGCCCCAGGGGGCTTCTGCCCACAGGGAAGGAGAGTGGTGGGAAGCCCCACCAGGGGCTTTGCTGATTGAGAAGGAAAGCCCCACCAGGGGCTTTGCTGATTGAGAAGGAAAGCCCCTAGCTTGTAAATCTGTAATTCCTTGCTAAATGCCTCTTAAAGACAACAAATGTATAGTAATGTCCGAAACCTCTCATTTTCCTTTATGGCAAAGTCAAGTCCTGAAATCAAAAAAAGGAACCGAATAAAAATATTGCTCACTCACTGCTTAAAACATGCCCGTCTTCAGCATCTTCACAGCTTCTTTGACCTGTTTTCCAACTCATCCTTTGGGCAGGGTGGGAGCTTAAGTCCTGAGTGTCTCCTACCCTTGCAATCAATTAATTTTAAATGGAGCTTTCAGGAGATGGCATTTCCCACCCCTGTCCCCATTTCTCAGCACATCGCTCCTAAGTGCGATGGTCTTGTTTGCTTCTGGGTTTGTTATTGAACAGGGAACATTTTCTCAGCAAAATGTAGGGCTGAGCGATAAGGACTGGGCAGGAACTGATAGAGACTTTGCAGATCGAATATGATGTTGTTTATTTGACTATGATGTATATTTAAAGGTCTCAGTTACAACTGGCCCCAGGCAATTTCTAATGAGCTGCAGCTGCCTGGACTCTCATTAGCTTTAATGACATCTTCTCAGTACATTTTTCTTGGGGTAAGACCTTGTCCTCTCTATGGTTGTGCACACACTAAAACCAAGAGACATCTCACCCTAAAAGGGCAGCCAACTCAAAACAGTGGAGCAATGATAAATGATGCAAGTGCCCAGAAGAGACAAACCTTTCCTGGAAGAGTCATTGTTTATTTAAGGCAAACTAAATGTAATTTACTTTGGCACGCCTTAGAATTAGACTGGGAGGTATTTGCGCGGGGGTTCAAAAAATAGGTAACAAAGTCATCGTGTGTGTTAGGCAAAGATCAATTTGCAATTTCCCTGATTTTTTGCCATTCGTCTTACTCAATGGACAGCCATCCACCTTCTCAAGAGCCACTTTCAGACGCAGAAAAGCTGTGAGAAAAAAGCCTGGATTAGCGAAGGAGGCGAGAGGAGAGAACACAAGCCCCTGTGTTAGACAGCACCTCCTGGCTCCCACACCGAGCCGGCAGCAGGCTGCTGCCCATTGATCCTGCCCCTTATTTTTGCTTTGGGTATGTCTTCTGGTGCTCTGCCCCTACTGCCAGCGGAGGCCTTATCCGACTTCCATCTCTTCTTTGGAGAATTGAGGGAGCAGTCATTAATCATCCGAGCTGTCCCCTCCGTGGGAGTACAATGGCCTTCTTTATCCTGCACTTCAACAGCCCTGACATGTACAATAACAATCAGCCTTGACGTATCTGTATTGCACCAAAAAGACTTACTCTAAAGGCTCTTTTGCAACATTTTGGGTCATAGTTAAAATATATTGGTTTATTGTAAGGCGAGCAGTAAAGATCATATCGGAGATGTATATGGGTTTCTAGGTAGCAGGGAAGCATCTCACAAACATTTTTCTCACCGTGTTGCTAACCCAGCCAGCTGAGGTATAGCTGGCAGTTGCAGGGAAGGTGATACGTGCTTTCATGGGGTGGTTTTCCATCCTGAATGTTTTCTTAGGGAATCTTTCTAATGGGAGAGTTTGGCTGCTTCTTACTGAAACGTGCAGAGCTTAGGAAATTCCTCCCCCAAAATGAGTGCAGTCAAAGCATCATCCCAGCGATGCCAGCAGACCTTGAGAGAAATCACATGAAACCTCCGTCTCCAAACTGTTCTCTTCAAACCAGTCCTGCAGCCAGGGGTTTCTCCAAAAACAAAGCATTGTGGTAATTTTTCTCCCCAAACTCCCAGCAGAGACACCAGAGTCTGCAGGAGCTGCTCGTCAGACTTGTCTAGGGGAGGGCTTGGACCTTGCTGCTGCTGCCACACGTGCACACCAAATGTCTGTTCTACCCCCAAAGACACGAGGTGGGAGGGGACAAGCCAGGTACTGCATCCCCTGGGCATGAAGGGAGCAGGGTGGGGGTCAGGAGAGGGAAGGGAAACACTGAGCAGAAACGTGAACTGAAAAGGCGGTAAGCCACCTTCACCCACACCGAAATAGTTGAAAGCTGAGTGAGGAATTTCTAAGCCCTCCTTAAATTCCTGGGCTCCAAAACACCACTGAGCTAGCAGAGGTATTTCTGGACAAGTTGCAGGAGCTCCCAAATAACCAGGGAACACTAAAAAAATAAAGAAAGGTGGGGGGCAGGGGAAATAAAAACAGGAAACAGGTGGGGTTTACTTTTCCCTTTTACCACCTCCTTGTTTCACTGTTTTTTTGCGGGGGCAAGCTGCACCTCTGAAGCTTGGATTGAGTAGTTTGCTACAAAATAAAAATGCGACCGAGTTAACAAGCTCTGAGATTTAGGGAGACGCAACTCCGAGAGATATGCGAGTAGGTCACTGGGGCATTCCTCAGCTGTCTAGACCCTGTGGCTAACTGCTTTGCCCCTTCCAGCACCGGTGAAACCTAAGCCTGTCGTTTATTTGCAGCCAGGCAAGCTGCTTTCGCTCAGCCGTCCCGGCAGCCAGGCCTCGATTCAGCTTCGTTGGCTGTGGACTTGGCCCCCAACCCCACCTGGGAGCAGCCAGAGTTTAAAAAGCAGTGGTAACAGAGTGAATATTGGGACTATTTTGCGTCAATGGCCAATCTTGAAATTACAAACTGGTTTTGATCTCCTGTGCTGGATAAATTAGTTGGAAAAGCAGTGCTGGAGGAGTTGCATGGGGTCCAGGTCTCCCTAGGGACCTGCACCTTCCCTGCAGAGGCTCCAATCTGGTCCCAGCATGGGCAGACGCAGCATCCTCGGCACCAAGCGAGACATGCTGAACAGAGCGTATGCATGTTGCCCTTTTGCTTTCTGCCACGATCCTGCATTTTTTAAACACGTCTTTTCTGCTGGCTGCCAGCCATGGACTTTATTAAAATACATATAGATATATTTTTCTTTCTTTCCTTTTAATTTTCTGACATTTCTAAAAAAGAAATGCAGGAAGAAAAAGAACCAACACAAACCAGCCTGTTTTCACTACTCGCAGCACACAATGACCTGGCGAACACCCTGGTGCTGGCAGTGCCTCCTGGACCCAGTACAGACTGAGCCCTGCGGTGGCAGCAGTTCAGGAGCAGTGCTGGGGGCTGGGAGATGTGCTCTGGGTGGTACCAGACCCTTGGCAGCTCCAACAGCAAAAGCAGCTTTTTTCCTCTGACATAAATGGCTCTTGAATCCAACCACTCATTCTCTTGCCCTGGTCCTCCCCAGAACCCTCCATGGAGGAGTGGCGGGTGCCTGGGGGGGTTTTGCTGCTGGATGCTGTGAGTGGATGTGGGTGATGCCACTGGCTGTGACGTGCTGGCGTGGAGCTGAGCCAGGAGCCCAGCAGATGCTTTCTATGTGGTCATTTTTTGGTGCAGTGGTTTGTCGTGTGATTAGAATAACTACTTATAGGTTTAGCCTGTCCTCCCTACCCCGGCAGGGAGTTAGCCCTGATCTCCTCACTGTGTTTGTGTTGCCTGTGAATGTTCTCAGGGGTGGCTGAAATTGCTGTGGGGAAGGCTGCTCGCCCGCAGCCACGTGGCATCGTCCCGCTGCCCTGCCTAGGGAAGGCATTTCAAACCTAGGGATGGCACACCTTGAGCAGTCAGCAAAGGGGAGGAAGATGGTTTGAGCAGAGCCCCACAAGCACGGGGTGTAGGTTGAGAGGACTAGTTCCTACCCCCTTCTGCTGTGAGCCACAGACCTAGGCACAGATATTTCAGCTGGTGGGGACTTGCACATCAACACATCCATTCCTCCAGGTTTTGCTTTCCAGCTTTTCCCCAAATAAAGGCTCGTGCTGCTGTGCAATGTGCTCAGGCCATAGGCTTTTTATTATTTCCAAGGTCATTTTCTCTGCAGCAGGGCTGAAAAGCAGAATTGCCTTTTTTGCACTGTTTATGTCTACCAGATACACACTACTTGCTTTTTCATTTGGATTCATTTTCTGTGCTGTCCTGAGAGAAAGAAGCAAAGCAATTTTCTATTTACTGCAGAATTCCAAGTGAGCAATTTTGTGGATCTGGAGATTGTCAGGAAGAGCTTACTGGACTGTGTACACGGAGGAGGAGGCGAGCAGAAGTGATAGGAGAAGCGCATGGAACGGGAGAGGCGGTGGCTTAAGCTTTTACAATCCCATTGCTGTCTCAAGAAACCTTTGCCTAAACAGCCAAGACTGGTAACTATTACTGGATGTGTGAGTAATTCCTAGATAATTTTTTAAGTATTTGGAAAAAAACAATGCATAATGAAAACATTACGCTATTGTCGTGCTGCTGACACTATTGGCCAGTTTCTCAGCTGCTGTGAATCATGCTCACGCCTTTGACTTTAGCGGAATTATGCCTTATTTATCCCAGCTGAGGATCAAATGCATTGGTCAGTGCTCATACCACCTTTGGCTTGCAACTCAGAGCAAAGCTCTGCCTAAAAAGCTGGTAAATTCTGCAATGCCTGCCTGTAGCCCTGCTCTGAAATGCAGCCAAAGCTGCAAAGTCCTGGCTACAGCTGGTTGTTGTTGCATCCAGCCTAACCCCGATGTGATGAACTTTATGCACATTTCCTGAGGATGGGTAAAGGCAGGCAGCTGCTTTGCTGGATCCCAAGGATGGGAGCCATTGGCAGGTGGCATGGGCAGTGGACTGGGGTGTGAGCAAGGGGCAGGGCTGCAGCCAGGGAATCAGGAAGCACCCAGCTAGCGGGAGGGAAGGATAAACAAGGAATGGTTAGCAGTTTGCACACATAGATTAATTTCTATATGGTTTTTTAGAACTTAGAATAATTTATTGTAATTACTGTTGGCTGAGTTGTGTTTGAAGAAGGCAGTGCCGTTTAAAAGGATTTTTGAAAGGCATTGAATAGGGAGGCAATTATTTTTTTTTTAAATATGTTTAAGGATTATAAAAGTAATTACTGCCCTCAAGCCAGGATGTCTAATTATGTTAAACTGTGGCTTAAGACAGCACAACTTCCATTCTCTTCCTTGGGTGGTTCACACAGGAGCAGAGTGCACATGGCACAGCTGTGGCAGGGCTCGGCATGAGCGAGGATGTCCCCATGGCACCTTGCAGAGACACAGGATGGGTGCAAGGGGATGAGTACAAAGCTGTAAAGAAGCAGGGGAAAAAAAAAAAGAAAAAAATAAAAAAGTAGAAAAGGAAAAATTGGGAAAGCAGTGGAAGCAAGGGACTGTGGGTACCAATTGGGTACCCTCACCACCCCAGTGTATGGGCACAAGCTACCCTGATGCCTGCAGGAAGAACTTGCTCTTGCTTTGAGGAACGGGCACACTGACCCCTTCGGGGCCTCTTCCTGCCTTGTTTTTCTCTGTTTTCCTCTGGGAGCCCTTCACGAGCAGCAAGAGAGAAGTATGCGTTTATTTTTCAAGCTTGCCTTTTGACTCCAACTCCCCTCTGTTCTTCTGCCAACGTGTGAGAAACAAGTTCAGGTTTAAAAGGCAACCTGAAATGTGCATGCATGCACAAAACTGTTTTATTTTTATAATGCCGTGATTTATGGGCCAGTGTGGGGAAGGGGGTGGATTTTGCTGGTGATTTTTGAGCATTTGAAGGTTGCCTATAGTAGGGAAGGCAGCCAACGTCTTCCATGCTGGGGAAGCGGCAGCTGTGGGCAGCGCTGGAGGGGAGCAGAGGGTGTCTGCAACCACACTGTGGCTGCATGGGAGCAGGGCAGGGTTGAATGAGGCAAGGCGGGGAGGAGGATATTCCAGCAACAGAGAGGAGAGGTGGAGTAAAGGGCACAGCTGCGCCTTAGGGGTGTCTAAATGGCTGCTGAGATTAGGATTTAGCTTGGAGGTGAGGAATCCAGGGGGAGGTGGTTGCTCTTGTAGGTGGAGATGGGTGGAGGCTGGTGTCAGTGCAGAAACTGGGCACCCTCCTTCACCATCCTTTCCAGCAGCCAGCACTGGGGGTGGGCTTGCACAGCTGACCACACACATCAATTCTGAATATTAATACATATCACCCAGCTGATCCCTCTCACCTCACACTCCACTTTTTCCCCAGGCAGCAGCAAGCCAGGAGGCCCTGGGCTGGTGAGGGGAGCTCCTCTTCCAGCATATCTCAAAACAAATTCACCCCGATTAACCCAAACAGTCAAGTGGCATTGACCCAGAAAAGGCTGTTCCTGGGGCAGCAGCAGGCAGAGCAGGCTGGAGAGTGGGAGGGAGAGCTTTGTCCCGCATGGTGCTGGCAAACAGGGACCAGGGATCTTGCAGAGGTGTGGAGACACTGCAAGGATGGGGAATGCAGTAAGAGATGATGGAAAATATCTGCTTTCTGGGTAGGTGAAATGCTGCACTGCCACTAAGAACAACAGCTAGAAAGGAAACAAGGAGCTGCCAGCACTGGGGGAGGAATAGCAGGGCACTTTCCAGCATCCCATGCTGACTGGGAAGTCTGTCAAGTGTCAAGGATAGATTTATCTCTGGCTCAGCCACTCTAAGACTATAGAAAATGCAGTCCCAACACAAGATTTTTTTTCAAATATAGAAAATTGTTTATCGTTATTATTATTATTGGTATTATTATTGTACTACCACTATTATTATTTTTCAGTTTAGCTCCCAGATGTCTTTAGGTGATTGTCACCCTTGAAGTCTGTCAGCAGAAATCTTGGTGTGTGTTTTTGTGCTTTTTTTTCACAAGCCATACGTGGAAGCAGTTCTTAGTGGTTTGGGTTCTTTGTGTTCTGTGGATTATAAAAGGTCTCTCCTGCAAGGAGCCTGGAAAAGGAAGAGTACTAATTATTATTAACTCTGCCAAAGCCAATAATATCCTTGGGTAATTATTGGTTTACCCAATTTTCCTGTGAGCCTACTGAGTAAATACACCACTGTGAAGAGGCTATTATTTCCTCCACGCTCCATCTCGCCATAGCACTGATGGCTTTGGTCTAGTCATGTGCCCGTTCTGATCGGGGTTGTTAATTTTGGCAGGCAATCACCACCAATAATCAAATACAAGTTTGGAAACGACATGCATCAATGCACTCCCCCCAGCCTCCCCATTCAGCCCCTTCTCTCTTACCTTGCCAAATGCCTCTGGACCCTGTTGCCCCAGCTAGGGCTATTTGCCACCCTCCATGCAAAATCCAACAGAATGCTCCCCAGGGACCGTGGCCACCCCTCCCATGCTTCCCAGGTTAGGCCAGTGTCACAGAACGTCTCAGTGGGGATCATCCCATTGACTGGCTGCCTCCATGTCCGGCCCCTGGAGTGACTTTCCCTGCTGTGATGAAGTGAAGCATGGGCCGGGAGCCGGCAGGGAGGAAGCGTGTCTCATGGCAGGAGACCCAAGCCACTTTCCCTTTCATCACTACTCATTTATTTGGATTAGAGTCAGCTCTCTCCTGAATCCTTTGTTCGCTGTTTGTTATTCCACATACACCCAGCACTGCGCGTTCATCTTTATTAGCTCTAATTGCTTCCCCATTCTAATGGGATCTCACTATTCGCATACAATTGAAAGGAAATGTATTCATTAAAATAATTCTCCTCCTAACAGTTGTTTAGGGTTGGTACTGTCAGTGCTGCTCACTGTGATTTTCTCCCTGCCCACTGCAGAGCGTCAGACGGGACCAGGATGCAAGCACTCATTAACAATTTTGTGTTAATACAAACTGTAGGCTTCAGGCTCAGGTCAGTTTGGGTGATCTTTGTTGATAGAGGAAAGGTTGCAAAGCCACCGGGCTGCTCTTTCTGCAAAGCTTGAGGAGCACGTGAAGGTGTGGCACGTGTGTGCTCCCATCCACAGGCACCTGAACAGCTCTCCCAGCTGCACTGGGGCTGTGCTTGGCCCCACTTGCAGTCCCACGCACCAGAGCTCCCTAGCCTTTGCCTTCAAGGGGAAGGAATTCAATGAGAACATTGCAAAGAGAGGATGAAGTCAGGGATGCTTGAGAGCCTCTAGGCAAAAGTCTCTGGTTGAAATTAGTGACAAGAGATGGCTTCGAGTAGCAAACAACCCATCTTCCTAACAGCTTGGCTTCCTCCCTAGCACTCAGACCAACTTTTCCTCCTTATTTATTTCCTCCCACCACTGCTAGTTAAGCATCTTTAGGGAACACTTTAATGACCCTTCTTCCTCCTTGCTGTTTCTGCTCGGCTTTCCCTCCCCTACCTGGGGTGGCTGAGGTACCATCGCCACCGTAGCTAAGCAACCTCCCCATTAGCACACTTGTGGCTCAGACCAAGGCATCTCCTCACCAGTTTTACACAATTAGCCCTTCATTTTTTTGCCTGCAGTGTCCCTCTCCTTCCCTCCTGATGCCTCCGTATGGCTTGTTTCTGCAGCACTGTCTGCTCAAATGACTCGATCTCCCTTTCGATGAAAAAAACATCCCCTGCTTTATCACATTCCCAATCCTCTGTGAAAGCTGCCTTCCCTCGCCTGGCATATTTATGCCACAATTTGTTAAGACCATCATGTAATGCCAGGGATTGGAAACTGGCAGTTTCAGGGCTTGCAGAGCTGTTTCAGTGGAGATGGGCAGCGTGTTTGTCTTGTAAGTGTGCAGATGTGCAGGAGTCGTCCCTACAAATGGGGCTGACAGGGTCCTTCCCTGTTGGGCCGACCCATGGGCCACATTTAAGTCACTGATGGGCTATGGCAGCATGGGCATGGCTGTGGGCCACCACCCTGGGTGAGATTCTAGCTGAGATGAGCCCTGCCAGTACCTCCCATGCTCTTGCTCCCATCCTGTGTCACTTCCGCACGGACGACTTTCCAAGGAGCACAAAATCTGAGCCCACACAATGTCTGTTTTCACTAGCAGGTTATTCCTGGACCCTGCCAAAGTTCCCCTAGTGCAGACACAGCCTCACAGCTTTCCTGGAGCTAATCCTGGACTGGAGCTGGTCTGGGAGCTTCATTTAAAATGCAAATGACTTGGCATTGCCTAACAGCAATGGCACTAATGGGATGTGAGTTTGTGCCCGCTAATAGCATCCCACAGTACTTCTGAAGTAAGCGTCTGCTTTGTCTCCATGTTTGTCTGTCACAGAAGAACATTACCCAGGCCCAGGCTCCCATTCTATTAATATATTTGCTTAATTACGCTGTACAGAGTGAGTGCCAGGCTGGCAGACAGACTGCAGAAGCTCCGCTATCACTGGAAGTGCTCTGCTGAAGAAGACAGCGGTGACATCACAGGCGGATGACATCAGCCCTGTGACACACTCCCCCTCTTCCATCTGGTTCCTGAAACCCTTCTGACATTGTCCTGCCAACTTCAGGCTTGCATAAAGTAGGTAGGGGCTACCGAGTTGCCCCCTGATAAAAGACACACACCATGCTCCCCAACAACTTGCCCTGCACATCCTTATGCCAGCATCCAGCTGCCGAATGCTGCCTCCTCATTCCTCCAGCAAGGGCTCGAAGTCTATCTGCATTTTAAAAGTGCCTATCAAGCCCCAAAAGACAGAGTGTTAGACAGACAGTAACCATCTGCCTGCAGGTCAAGTGGCCGTGACAGGCGTCCTCTGGCCACTAAGACAGCAAGATGATTTTGAGACTGTCTTCACCGAGACTCCAGCTGCCTGCAGAAACCACTACCTGCTCTGCCGCTTTTTATTCATCCTTGGGATGTACTTGAGAGCTGTCAGCTCCCTGAGTCACAGTGAAGCCAAACATCTCACCAAATCTGTGCTCAGGTAGCAAGGGTGTGATGACTGTTTTTGGCAGCAGAGGGGAGCTGGCAGAGACAGGAGCCGTGTGCTGGGTTTCTCCTCAGCATGGGCAGCCCACTTGCACACACAGGAACCTGGTGGGACTGCAGTCTTGATGGCCAGAGGTGTCCAGGCAGCACTGGGAATTGCTACTGCTCGCAGGAGCCTGGGGTACTTGGCAGTAAATGCCCCTTTAAAGTGTCACCATAAGCTGTGTGGGATGGATGGTGAAGCAGTGAGATGTAAATAAGGCTGGTGGCTGCTCATGGTGCCTGTTCTTGTTTGGTCCTCCACAGACCCCAGCTCTGCTTCTGCTTTTTTGGAAGCCTTGACGTTTATTTGGCCAAGTAGCAGGACAGCCTGTATCCAGCCTGGGAGCCTTAATCTCCAAAAGCCCTACTGAGCTGCATTTGAAGCCTAGGTTTCTCCTTTTCTTCCTTCTGCCTCCCCACTAAGTTATTTCCTGACCCTTCCTCTTCCTTGATGCTTCACCTTGGACCCCTCTTCTCCTTCTTTGCCTCCTCCATCCCTTCTTTGTTCCCCATGCTATACACCTGCCTTGGCAGGCAGTGATGTACGGCCGATGCAGGACATGCTGATGGGTGCGAATTAGCAACAAACCTAAAATAAAGAAAAGTAATCACCACACCAGCCCAACCCCCTCCAAAAAACCCCCCCCAAACCACAAAGGAGCGATAATGGTATCACATGATACCTTGATTACTGGGGGATCTGCAGAGGAGCCCTAGGCACAAACTGCTGATGGGCCAGGGCAGCCCCAGCATGGGGTGAGACCCACTCCCAGGCTCTGGGACCTCTTGCAGCAACTTACTGGAACCAGTTCCTAAAATATCCTGCAGGTCTGGGGAGGCATCATGCTTACAGGAAGTAATACTCACGGGCCTTGAAAACACATGGCGGTGGCAGCAGGATGCTTTTCTGCTCTTCCCAGACAAGAGTGAGGAGGGAAACTGAGTGGAGAGAGAACACTTCTTGTTCCAAAGAGAGTAAAATGAGATTATTATTTCTTTGCCTCATTCTGCACATAAACCTAACACTTCCTTTGAGGCAGTCCTTGAGGACTTCCGAGACCCTGACTTCATCAAAAAAGAGAAAATTTAAAAAACTAAGCTGTTCTACCAGAGTCGGTCTCCTGAAGCTTATAAACATGACTGAGGTTAGAGAGGGGCAGGAGAGATGAGGAAATATGGGCCTGATCACGCAAAGGGCAGTGGGCAGAGAAACCAACTGGTGCTGCTGGAGGGGGCTGGGGCAAGCAGGAAAAAAGCAAATTCCCTGCAAGCCAAGCCTGCCTGCTGGAAGAGGGATCATCCGAGCCCTTTGGGGAGGGAGACCGCAGCCCTAAGGGCAGGGGGCCACCTCTCTGCAGGCATCATCCAAACCCCTCTGTGCCCCTGGTGCCCCTTAAAAATTTTCTAATCAACACACGAGCACAGCAGCAGCAGCAGCAGGAGAGCCGGTGGCTGGAAACCTTGGCTGTTTCAGTCTTGGGGTTGGTTTTGGAGGTTTGGGGGGGATCATAATGCGTCTACTCCCTAAGTTTCACTTTGGTGACAAACCTGCATAGGTTGGTCCTTTAGCTTTATTTACTATTTGACAGTTTTTGCTCCCCTGCCTTGTTTAAGAGCTTTGTTCCCTCACTGAGATGCACCCCAGCTCTCCGCCTGATGCTCCCTGGCAGGAGTGGCCCTGCCTACGCTCCCCACTGCCATCACCGGCACTCACTGCTGCCTTGGACAGACATCTCCAACTGATCCAATGGCTCGGCAGCACCTCAACGTATTCCCCAGCTGAAATCCCCCCATACCTTGTCAGGTTTCCGCACCAGCGGCCCTGCTGCAGTTTAATTAAGGCAAAGACTATCCTTGCTGTAGAGCAGCAGATTTCCCTAAGGCCTCATCAACTGAAACACTTCTCTGTGTCCATTCCTCCTCTACTGGCAGTGCAGCTTTCCCTGGCTGCCCAGGGGGAAAGAGCGAACTCTGGATTTAAGGTTCCTCTGAGGGTAGCTGTGTGGGATGACCCTACACCCACAAAAGCAAAAGCACTCAGGTGCATTTGCTCATCAAAATGAGACCAGTCTTGTTCTGGGAAATGATGCTGTTGGTCCAAACCCTGGCTTTGCTTTAGGCTCAGCATATCATAATTTAGATCTCGTACCTGCACTGGGGCTGCAAATGGCTCTGTGGCTATTGCACAGACTGGAGTTTGTTTGTTCTCCAAAAAATATGCAGAGCTAGTGATGGCTCTGCAGCTGGAACAGCAGCCAGAATACCCAGTTACTAGGTTTTTCTCCCCATTGAGCTTGACAACAACATTTGTGAAAAATTAAGAGAGAGCAATGCTCTTCGCTTACAGGAGAAATGAGAGCCTATCTGCCATAGGCTTCCAGATGTCATTTTATATTTTCTATAAAAATTTATAGGGAGCCCAGCTGGCCCTAGAGACACAGCTTGAGGAGCAAACAGCGAATTGCCACTTGGCAGAGGCAGCGGTGCAGCACGAGCCGGCGGTGCTGCAGCCTGCGCGACGGCACGCTGCCTTCCCCCAGCTGGGGGTTCACAGCCAAAGTGAAGGCAGCACTGGCCAAAGCCTCTGCCCTGTGCTGGGCCAAAGAGGGCTCAGCTGTCCACTGGGCTGGCAGCAGGAAGGCAGTGTTTTGTGAGCAGAATGGGCTCCAGTGAGCTATGGGGACGGGGATTTTCCTGCTCACCAGCTTTCCACACTCCTCCCTGCTGCTGGATCTGGTACTCCCATGGCAATCCCTGGCATTGCAAACCATGTAGGAGTGGAGAGGGTAGTCGGATTGGCCCCATCTCTGACTTTGTTTTGCATTTTCAGGAGCATAAATTGCCATGGTTACCAAAGCCTGGGCTCCTCATTAGCAACATTTACTCTCAATGTCAGATTAACGAAGTTGTTCCTTCCTAGCGCTGGTAGGTGCTGCGGCCATTCCAGCCACGCTGGTGCGTGTCACTAGCACAGGCAGTCACTCCACCTGCAAGCTGCCATGGGAAGGGAAACCAGCCACAGGAACTTGGCACGGCTGTGGGATGGCAGCAGTGGGAACAGGGGAGCCAGCATGCAGCCTGCTTTCCAGAGCTTGTTCTGCTGCATTTCCCCCAGACTCCAATTATATCCACTCGTATCATGCAGGTGCCTTGCACCCCCTCACTGAGCTGCAAGAACATATCAGCTTTCATTATCCCTTACACACGTTACTGGCAGCAGCGTCTTTGAAAGTATAAAACACATCCGCTGTTCGCATCATCACTTGGCGATGACTACGTAACATCAATGCTACGGCTAACATGCCTTTTTGACCCTCTCTCTCTTTGTCTCCAAAAAGGAGCTATTTAAAGCATCATATTCAACTATTTCATCCGTCCATAGAAGAACTTTGAGTGCTTCTGCTATCTTATAGCGCTTGCTGGAGCCAGCTATGAAAACGCTATCCATGCACTCTTGTCTGCAAGGAGGGAATGACTGCAGGGATCACCCACTCCCCGCCAGGCAGAGGGGAGCGCTGATGGACGGTGTTCCCGGGAACGTGCTGCTCGGCTTGGCAGCCCTGGGATGCTAACAGGGGGAAGAAACATCATCTCATGCTAGAAACGTGGACCCAACCAAATATCTTGAACGACATCAGCATGTACATCGTTACCCTGGTGATGTAATGTCATCAGGCTAATCCCCAACGTCACATAATCTGTCACTGGAACAACACTGAAAGAAATCAAACCTGGACCAATACCACGTCATTTACCCAGACCTACCTAATCCCAGAGAAGCAAGTTAATAACACACATCAGCTCAGTATCTGCTAGTCTTTTATTAAACTCCTCACATAACTTCTATATTATTTTCATTGTTGCCAGTTCAAGTTGCCCTGCTTCAGAGACAGCAAGGATGCACTCACAAGAGATGTTTTGTGAACAAACCTCAGGCTAAAACTTATTTGCTCTCCCTGATGAATTCTTACGAGTAATGAAAACATTTGTTTAAAAAATAAGACAAAGATAGGTCAGATGAAAGTATTTTGTGCACAGAAAAGGCTGAGAACAATTGACCAAATTATTTGTAACAGGTCGTTCAAGTGGTTCTTTTGGTGAGCTGCTCCTCCTGGTATCCAAGGACTCCCTGGTGCTCACCGGAGCCCTTCCCATCAGCACCTGGCATGGCATCCGCATGAGTGCTTACCCGTATCTTTATTGTCCCGCTGTGGATGAACAGCCCTTTTCTCACCCAACTGCGGCTTAATAAGCTCTCCAGTGAGCAGAGATCTGTAAGCAGCGGTATCAGTTATTCTGTCTGACCTACAGTACAAAATTGTTTTCCTGCTCATGAAGGAAATCTTCAGAGCAGAGCTGAGGATACGCAAACACAGCACCACATAGACCATAAATAAATATATATACGTGCACGCGCTCTTTTATTTTGCATGCCTGAAAGCTAGAAATAATGTCTGATGCTCAGAAGAAAGGAAATATTTAGTTAAGAGAAAAAGAGAGACTGTAAGAAGGCAAGACAAATGCTATATATTTATTTTTTATGGCGTAAATGGAAAGCCTGCGCTTTCAGCTTCACTGAATTATTTTACAGTATATCTCTGGCAGAAATCGAAAAAATCTGCTCGCATCCAGCCCCTCAATTATTGCACCTCACTCTTCGGTGTGCCAAAATGACATCTTAAGAACTGGCAGAAAGATTTGCCTCCGCGTTCTCCCTTGCATGCAGGAAGGCTGCTCTGATGCACTCAGAGGTGTTGCGAGATTTTGCAGCTTAGGTCAAAGGATGTTAATAAAGCACTTGAGTCTCCATATGGTATTTTGGCACTAAAATGTCAGCTGCTTTTCAGACACTGTACTTTAATCATTTCAGACAGGCCTCTTTTAAATGGTTTGTTTAATTTGCTTAGAGAATAATATTTGTTATTTGGTTTTCAGAATGACTAATAAATGAACTGTCTTTGCTTGGGGAGAATAATGCCACTTAAGCAAAACCTAGTACTGCAGTTCAGAGCTATTTAATAAGAAATACCTGTCAGTGTCAGAATACATTTACTGTGCATTAGCTTTGAAGAATTGCAGAATTAGTTTTCCCCTTGCTAAGTTTACTTTATGTAAAATGTAACACATGAACTGTGAATATGTGGACAGCAAACAGACTGTATCAATGAATTCAGTCTCCCCCAGAAAATGCTGACAGTGGCAAGAGAAACACCTCCTAACAGACACAACTGACACCATCAAAAGCAAAACGCGTGACAGCTGCCAAGGAGCCGCAGCCTCCTGCTTCCCTCTCCTTGTTTAAAAAACAACATCCAATCCAAAATAACATGTTGTAGTCTATTTATCCTCTTGTTTAATCCGCTGGGAAAGCATCAGCATAATTAAACACTTTTAACCTTTTGGTTTTAAGTTGCAATGAGGCGGCAGCAAGGGAACCGTGCTGCATGGGAGCTTGAGCTTTGCATCACTGCCGAGCCACCCTCTGCCCAGGGAGGCTCCCGCAGTGGCAGATGCTGCTGAGCATCCCTATCCCCATCTCCATCCCCAGTGCCACTTGAAGCACCAGCTCGCTGTAACGAACCAGTGCCCGGCATTGCCACTCTCCAGCAGCCCCTCACCCTTCAGCTCAGATCTGGAGCTGCAAATGGAGAGGTTTTGTTCAACCACACCACAGCCACACCTTCTCCATTATTCATGCGACTCAGTGCTTCCTTTCACGACCCAGGTACTGTCTTGGACTCTCCAGCCATCTGGGCCAGCTAGCTGGGAGGCTGACAGTAGGTTGTGTGAAGCAGCAAGTTATTTACTTAGAAACTGTCTCTGTGGCATCTTGACCATCTGGAAAGAATATGGAAATGAGACTTTTAGCAAGATGGAGCTTCTCAGTTGATAAATTAACCAGGCATCTCCAGAAGTAGGCACAGCTGATAAAAGCATGCATTTCTAAGCATTACCCAGCTCGTGTACATGTATATAGATGTGAGTGAACGCAATCTCCCATCTTGCCCACACAGCTGGGGACCTAAGTCACACTCCTGCAAAGGTGCCTGGGTTTCTAGGCACACAAAGCCCAACTTCCAGCCATAAAATTAATGGGCAGTGAAACGAGGGGCCAGGCAAGGCTGAGTTATAAAGACACAACACCAAAGCCCTGCTTGTACAACCAAATCTGCCCCATGGGGACCAAGCCTGGTCCCACAGGAAGAGCAAAGCTGTGAGCTTTCTGGGGTGGCATGGGAGGTCCGCAGGAGCTCCTTCCCCATTGCACGGAAGGTGAGGTGCAAGTATGCACCCCAGCATAGAGCACTTACCCACTCCCCAAAGCTACAGCAAGAGCCCAGTGCAGTAGGAGAATAACGCGTGCAGCCTGGCACACAAGCAGGAACCTCTCAGCTCATATGCCAGCTCTTACTAATCAAAATGTCATGCTAGGCTGGAGTGGATATGGGTTCCTTGAGTGTGAGCCATATCATTTGTTGATTGCCAGGAGAGTTCCCGGGAACTGGGGGCAGCAGGACAGAAATTACAGCCATCCTCCGAGCACTGTAATTTGTGCCAGAGCTAGATGGCTCTCTGAACCACCCCAAGACAGGACAATTAAGGCTGGCTTCAAGCCAGATGCAGGTTGCTGGGATTGAGCATGGAGCTCCAAATTAGGCACTGGAGAATGGAGCCAGGGGACACTACAGAACAAGTTTGTGAAATAGCAAAGTCCCTAAAATGGCCATCCTGTCTTTCAAATGCAAATGCCATCTCAAGGAAAGCCTTTGCAAGCCTCTGAGTGCTGTTTTTTAATAGTCTGAGCAGAGAAAATACACCTAGGCATATGAGCATGGAGAAAAGCCTGTGGGGCCTGGCTCAGAGCAGGTCAGTGCTACAGGGAAATACACTCCCACCAGCTGAGTCAATCCAAGGGCATTTGTTTGGTAAAACACTGCTTTGTGTGCTCAGAGGGTTGGTGTTCAATTGCATGCCCCTGCCATGCTGCACAGGGCGTAAAGTTACCTCCTGCTAACGCAGCCCTCCGTCTTGTTAACAAACTGTAAGACTTTCCCAAAGCAGCTGGTGTGTCTGGTACCTGTTTTCCTTTTAAGATCACATATGAAAAGCCATATACAACAGCAGGCAGCTCTTTCATCGCTCACCTTCCAAGCAACCCGATAAGACTTTTTGCCTGATGTAAAGTTGAACTGATACCCAGCAATCCAATTATAAACTGGACTTTACATACTTGCAGCACCAAGAAGGGATCTAGAAAAAGCAATAGGTTACCTTGCCAGCTCTGTGATAATCTCCTCCAGGGGTGAGGGTGCTGCTAAATTCCTAAATAATTTTCTAGTTTCCTGAAATCTCCCTTCATCTCATGGGTTCAGCATCACCCAGGTGTGCTTCCATCCCAGGACAGCACCCTCCTCCCATCACCTGCAGTTTTTTAAATGGGAGCTATGGGTATGGTGGACATGGACATTGTATCTGGCTGCAGCCGCATCAGCTCATGCACTCAAATGTGGGCATCAGACAGGTGGATGCCATCAGTTCCTGGGGCTTGAGAAGATAAGATCCAACACAAGCTTCAGGAAAACCTCGAGGTGGCTGCAGCTGCTTTGGTGGCCCACTGAGCAGGGAGCAGTACCCCAGGGTGACAAACACAAACTTACTTGTATGGAGCAGGGGATTCTTCGGGTGAAGTCTTGCGGTGTCCAAGCTCTGCTTGTGGTCAGAAGATGAGTAGTTTCCTTATTTAAGGCTCAGTGTGGTCTGAAGGTCTCCTTCATACTGGCACTGTTGATTTCTGTGTACCAATAAACAGCACAAGAGCAGCAGCCAAGCATCTGTCCCCTGAGCCTGTGGTGCAGCTATAGCAGTCCACTGAGATTTTTAACACTTTCCTCTAAATAATTCGTATTTTTCCTCTACATGCAGGTACACATTGAGCTCAGATGTGCCCAGATGCTTCTGGGAAACCCATGAGACCTCAGAGTGGGATTTACCGGCCATCCTACTATGTAAACATGTATGTATTTTAAAGACTGCCATTCTGTTTTATTAATTGACTGACAAAGGTGATGAGTTGAAGTGAAACTAAAATCTAGGAAATTGTCAGATGATCTTGGATATTTGCAGTACAGTGGGGCTGAAAGCTGGAGCTGGCAGAGGCTCAGGCCTCTAACTACCAAGCCCAGCGCTCTTCGTGTAGACTTGTCCTCAAACTTGTAGCCCACTGCAGCAGCTAAGCAATATAAGGGGAAAAAACCCGCTGCAGCAGGAAATAGCTCAAGATGCTCCATCCCAGGTCCTGTGCTGTGTCCCCTTACTGAGCAATGACTCAGGCAGTGTGAGATTTTGCTGCTGCTGGAGCTTCACCTACTGATTAAAGTCACTGGCACCTCATCCAGTGAAGGGCTCTGGCTCCCTCTAGACTTACCAGTGCCATGAGCTTTTTGAGGAGTCGGAAAGGTCTGAGATGAGACCCTCTCCTCTTTCATCCCTGGATCACAAGGCTGCAGTGCTCACTTTTTGAGTAGCAAGAGCTTTTTTTTTTTTTTTTAAGCACTCCTTAAGTTTAACTCCCATGGCATTTGGAAACTCTGTAAAGACAGGAATTAACCTGGGTTTCTAGAAAGACAGCAGTGTCTAATATTTTTAAGCAGCGGTTCAGAGGCAGAGATGATCTTCACAATACTACCAGTTTTTAGAGACTACCAGTTTTTAGAGAAACATTTTTTCTTTGACATTAGCCTAATTAAAGGATCACAAAAATAATTAAAATGCAAAATGAAATGCAATGCTTTGCATCAGATTGAATGAAACATTTTAGCATGGTTTAAAATGAAATCAGAGATGGTTTTCATTTTGATTAAATAAAACCCCCTCTACCTCCCCAAGCTCTGGAAAACACTGATCCAAAGAAAATCCTTCTCTTCCAAATCTGCACATTCCAGCTTGCAGACAGAAAGGGTTCTCCCTGCCCTGAAACGTCAGGGACTGGAGACTTGGATCCACTTCACACTCAACCCTCAGCTCCCACCAAAGACACTTAGGCTGGATGATATTTGAAAGTGCTCCTACTTGGTGGCGGCAGCCCATCTAAAATTAGCAGCCCCCCTAATTGGGAAGGAGGAAGGCTCTGCCCAGCAGAAATGCCACCACTGGCCCCCAGTGCAGTGAGGGCAGCTCTGTGCCACTCTCAATAGCCATCACTGCCAGAGGTGGCTTCCTGGCCACAGCTGAACTCTCTGCCTGTTTAAAAATAGCAAGTCCCAAAATGTCAGGAGTTTCGAAGGCAGCTGTGAAATGGTGGTGCAAGGAAGGCAGGGATGGGTGCTGGCCCAGAAACAGGCGTCCATTGCGGGCTGAGACCCTCTGAGGCACCAGTGCAACCTCCTGAGCCTCCACTGCCTCTGCTGCGGCTTTGTCCTCCCCAGCCAAGCTGCTGACCCAGCCGCCTGTAGCTCTTGGCACCAGAAAACACATTTTCCTCTGAGACCAAAAATTTCACTTCACTGTAAACATCAAGAGAACGCCTTGTGATTAAGCAGTTGGGATTTTACAGCATCCTGAGGATGTAAAGCGCTATTTAAGCGATAACTATTTTTACTGTTGTTATTTATTATGTGAGGCTGGTCGGTGCTGGGGTCCGACCCTCTCCACATGGCAGGTGTTCCCGTTGTGAAACGCTGCTGTAATACTGGCGAGCCCCAGGGGAACACCACAAAAGCAGGTGGCCATGGGCCTTCTGCTACTTCCATGGGCTCCCAAAGGCAGGAATCATGAGGAAGACATGTTTCAGCCCTAGGAAGGTTGCTTTAACCCAGACCCTCAGAGGTGTTCAGGTTGCTAAATCCATGGAGGAAATGAGGCCCTGCATCTGCACGGCAAAGCACTGAATAGAACCATAGAATCACAGAATCACTAGGTTGGAAAGGACCCACTGGATCATTGAGTCCAACCATTCCCATCAATCACTAAACCATGCTCCTCAGTGCCTCATCCACCCATAAGATGCAGCTAATGCTGCTGGTTTTAAGCTCACTCTTCAAGTGGTGCCTCCCTAATGCTAGCACTATCAGGCATTACTTCTGAGGTAAATGCTCCATTTTTCACCTCCCACCCTATGATCTGGCCAAGCGCAGGCAGCTCTGCTCACCCCATAGGGATGTCAGCAGGACCACAACCCCAGCTCCCAGTGCCTGTGCTGGGGCTTGGGCTCACAGCTGCAGCAGGTTTGGGTTTGGTGTCTCCCCACAGGCCATCCCAAGTCACTGCCAGACGTCACCTCCTCAGGCAGGCTGGCAGGCAGCGTCCTGGTGGGGCAGCTGCCAGAATGGGCTCTGTATGGAGGGATCAAGGGGCTGGCGTGTGTATTGTCCTCCCTGTGGCCAGCTAGGACACAAAAGTGGCCACAGCACTTGTGAAACCTTATTTGTACACAGAATAACATTTTGGTTTTCTGCAGTGCTTGGGATCATTAAACCTGGAGGAGCCCCAGGCTCCCCTCCACCAGGAAACCCGTGCAAACACAACCACTCCAGCACCGCAGCAGAGCCCTGTCCCTCACCACAGCCATGCAACCTCCTCCCCAAACAGGATGCTCTCTGGGATGTGCTGCAAAGACTAGAGGAAGAGCTAAGCCAAAACAATATCTCGGGCAGTTTCCAAAGGGTTAAAGGGGTGCACACGCCACATTCTCCCTGCTGTCCTTCTTGATCTCCTCCTCACAAAAGTCAAAGAGGCTCTCCTGAGTGAACAAACGTCTGCCTGCCACCATGGCATTAGGAGAAGAGGGGGAAGAGATCCTAGCTCTCCGCTCACATTTGAGCATATGAAAACAAACAAAAAAATTGTGAAAAGCTAAAGCCATCTGAAAGTGCCTCCCTCTCTCCCAGAAGAGTGATAAAGGCTTTTTGGCAGAGCAAGGTGGTGTTTATTTTGGTTTGTGTTGTGTTGCTGCTCTGACCCCCTCAGCTGTTAGATGGCAAACTTGACAGCCTGATTGTTTTTATTGGACTCTGCTGGAGTTTTTTGCTTTGCAAAAGCGATTGGGGAGCTGTTTGCACCGATGGCTTTGGAGGGCTCCGACCAAGGACCATCGCCATGTCCTGCACCGTGCCCCATGTCTCAGTCAGGACTGCAGCCGGAGCTCAGCTCACAGCTGGTTTAAATCATCACTTTCTTCCCATTTCACTGCACAAGGCAGCACTTGAAGATTTTCCTTTCTATTCTGCTGAAATGTGACTCTAATTAGATGATAACAAGGCTCTGACATTTTCTAATCGTAATCCTATCCATGCAAGGGGACATTATTAAAACGATTAAAATTATTGATAAAGGAGAAGAATGATGCTTGGTCTGAGAACTCAGTATTAGGCCCACGGCACAAGAAGAGGAGGACAGGTCTGGGTCTATCCCTTGGGATAAAGCCACTCCAGTTCCAAAGGATGTGCCACTTGCTTAAATAATACAATACCTGGCATCAAGCTGTAGCCTCCCAGCATGACTAGGACTTCAATGAAATGCGGTTTCAGTGACAATAGGCGGTCCTAGCCTCCAGGCAGAACAATGAAGTGCAGCTTCATGAGAACTCAAGCTACTCCAGAGACAGCTGGACCCAGCATTTTTCAACACTGTATGTGCTCGCATAGGTGCCCCAGCGCAAACATTACCACTTCACATGATTGTGGCTTTTAGACACTCTTTTTGGGAGTTTTTACTCTGGGAAAGACAGGGACTACCATGTAGGGACAAACAATTGTGTTCTTATCTGCTCAGGTGAAATTAAAGGGAACAGTGCCCCCATTCACAAAATGAGCAGGTATTATTTTAAAGCCAGGCAAGCTTGAGGAGTGGGCTTGTGTGAACCTTATGAAGTTCAACAAGGCCAAGTGTAAGGTCCTGCACACGGGTCAGGTCAGTCCTCAGTATCAATACCAGCTAGGGGATGAAAGGATTGAGAGCAGCCCTGCTGAGAAGGACTTTAGGGTCTGGATGGATGAAAAGCTGGACATGAGCCAACAATGTGTGCTCACATCCCAGAAAGTCAACCATATCCTGAGCTGCATCAAAAGCAGTGTGGCCAGCAAATCAAGAGAGGTGATTCTGACCCTCAATTCTGCTCTGGTGAGACCCCACCTGGACTAGTGAGCTCTGGAGCCCTCAGCACAGAAAAGACATGGACCTGTTGAAATGGATCCAGAGAAGGGCCACAAAAATGATCAGAGGGGTGGAACACCTCTCCCGTGAAGAAAGGCAGAGAGAGTTTGTGTTGTTCAGCCTGGAAAAGAGAAGGCTTGAGGGAGACCTTGTTGCAGCCTTTCAATACTTAAAGGAGGCTTATCAGAAAGATGGGGACAAACATTTTGCAGGGCCTGTTGCAAAATGTCAAGGGGTAATGGCTTTAAACTAAAAGAGGGGAGATTCAGATTAGACATAAGGAGGAACTTTTTTTACTGTGAGGGTGGTGAAACACTAGAACAAGTTGCCTGGAGAGGTAGTAGTAGTTGCCCCATCCCTAGAAACATTCCAGGCTGGGCTGGTTGGGGCTCTGAGAACCTGACCTGGTTGAAGATGTCCCTGCTTATTGATAACCTTTTAAAGGACCCCTCCAACCCAAACAATTCAATGATTTTATCTGCAGGCAAGAGGCAGAAACAGAGATGGGAAAGTCCCAAGGGCTAAAGTTTCCACAAAGTAATGGTGGACAGGGCAAGGTTTTATCATTACTGCCTTCAAAACCCTCCAAGGCAATGCAGCAGTTACATATTCTCTGATCCAGGAGACAGGCATGCGATATTCTATACCCCTTGCCCCAAATTCACCATCAGCCCCACGCCCAGCAGTGTGATATGCGAAGGATGTCCCAGCCATCCTGGCTGGAGCCTACCTTGCAGTTCCTAAGCACCAGGACCAGACCCAACATCACTGGTCTCTGCAGCCCCAAACTCTGCATCGTTTCTGTGGGATCCTGTTGTTTTGTCTGCAGGGTCCTTCTCTTCGCGGGGCTCCATGCCCAGCTCCACATCAGCCCTGCTTGGCACAGAGGCAGGCAGCTCTGAGCCAGTTTTCTGCTCCAGAAACCTTGGGAATCTCCCTTGGTGTTTCCCAGAATAGCCCCAAGGCTCCTCTAATTTCCTACAGCTGCTGCACACCAGCATTGTAGGAGCCAGCGGCTCTGGAGCATCCCCAACCCAGCCCTTGGAGGTGGCACAGGCCCAGGAACCAGGGGATTCCTCATCCCTGGGGAAGCCCCTACATTTGCAGAGAACAGGACTCATTTTATCACACTGAAACAAAGCAATACAAACCTAAAGGAGACATAGAAATGCAGGCACTGAAGCCTGTTAGCCAAGACACCGAGGGACAGCTTGCAGGGTCCAACACTAGCCCTCCATGCTCCCCAAGGGCTAGGAAGATGCCCAGCACTACCTGTCCCGATTCCAACACATTCCTGTAGCTCACGTGTTCTCGAGGATAAAACAGCAGGCATTTCCCCAGCAGTTAGTGACCCCCAGCTGACTGCTGGCAGCTTCCACAGCTCAGCTCTGTGTGTCTGCCTCCACCTAAAGGGCACAGGTTCCTGAGGGGCACAGGTTCCCCAGGGAGCAGCTGCTGAGACAGCCCCTTGGGGGCTGGTACACTCAGCAGTGCCCAAGTACAGGGCGTTTGAGATGCCTCTCACCAGCACACGGGGTCAAACTACCAATATACAGAGGACTGGAGACACCAGTGAGTTGTAGCGCTTTCTCAAAGAAGAGAAAAGTCCTCCAAAGCTAGAAAACCATTTGCAGAGTACAATTTATTCATCCAATTTACACCTTATTTCTCTTCACAAGCAGATCATAGTCTCCGTGAAATTGCTCATTGCTAGAAATTATGCAGCAAATATTTCAGGATACGTATCTCCAGCAAATTGCCTGCTGACAGTGCTATTTCCCTATTCACAGTCGGAAATCTGAGCTGTTTTGATAGGACATACAGCTTCCATAGCATGACTCGTTCCCCGTCATGAAGGCACAATGCTCTCCTAGCCTGGCACCAACAGGCAGTGCTTCTTAGCTTATAAATAAAAAACTCACAACAGAACCAACCTTACAGTGCAAATATTCATGATTATGAATTTGAAAATCACTTCCTATGAATAAGCCTGCACCGTTTGCATTAAAATATGCTGCTTCAGCATCATTCCTGCCAGTGTACATGTTTGCTAGAACAGCCACAGAAAGCAAACCCAAAAAGGTCAGGAAGGGGAAGGGAACAAATTTATTGAGAAATTCAAACATGTGTTTGGTACTGGTTTTAAAAAAAAATCTGCTGCAAATACATAGATGGTGTTTCCATCACCCTTGGAGAAAGCGCTGTGCAACGCTCGCTGTACAGGGACAAACGTCTCAACTAATTGAAAAACTGATTAATTTTTACACTATCAACTTTGATATTTTGAACGTTTTAATTTCTTTTAAAAAGATTTCTTTGAAAAAGATTTAGAATTCATATTGAAAACCCACAAAGGAGTTTTTAAGATTCTACCTTCTTATTTTAATAAAATGTAGTTTAGATTTCTTTTTTCTTGGAAATATCTTCATTAAATAGAAGAGGAACTAAAGGGCATGGTAATATAATTCACAGACGATACTAAATTAGGATATATTGTACATGGCAGTGTGGGCCGAGAAATAATACAAAGGGCCCCAGAGAGATTGGAAACCTGGGTAGAAAATAAATGAGATTCAATTTGGAAAAATGCCGTCGATGCCTCTGGGGAAAATAATTTGAAACACGCGGAAACCTGGGAAGCAGGAATGGCTAATACGGAGTTTAAAACAATAACAGAGAGAAAATTGGTCTGCAAAGCATTACAGACCCCCTCTAATGCCCACCGGAGCTAGCAAAGAGGTTCCTGTTGGCTGCTGCCACACCTTGGGGATGGTCACCATGATGCTGATGGAGAGACACAACAAGAACCATGACCAAGAACAGGCTCATCGCCACCGTCATGGGCAGCATTGTGTCAAAACCACACAGAGGTAATGGGGGAGAGGATCAGTAATTAAAGTGACAGGAGGGAACAATCAGGGCTGGGAGGTCTATCTGTACCTACCCCTGGAAGGCTGGGCAGAGAGGAGCAGAAGGATGATGATGCTCTATGGGACCGTGATGAAGGTGAGGGGGGAGTTGGACAAGAGACATGCATGCTAAATTTTGAACCATCACTTCAGAGGATGCCTCAGCAATAAAGAACAAAAGCATAAAGAGCTTTTTGACAGCATAAAGCTCTGCAGACACAGGCATTCCTGCATGCAACCATACTCTGGCAGGAGATGGGCTGAGATCCAGTTGGTCCCTAGCTTAACTCAAGTGTGCCTGCTTCTCTTTGGTTTTCCTTCAAACTTATATATGTTCAGAAGCACAGAGCAAATGTGAACGTCAAGGAAAAGGGGAAGAGGAGGCAGGAGCAGCCTGGTCCCCACAGGCCATACACTCAAGTTCCCATTGTCACTGAGGGAGGAGTTGGACCAAGGCTAGATGTTCACGCCTGTGTCCAGACTCACAACTCCAGTCCTGCCAGCAGCAGATACCATCAGGTGCTCTTGAATTATTAGCACAAAGAAGAAAAGCTGCTTCTAATTTTCCCCAGTCCTGGGGCTGGGACATGATCGTCCCCCATTTCCCAGAAGAGCTGACAACAGTACTAACATTATCAATTCAGCATCCTTGCTTTCCCAAGAACTCTTTCTCCTGGAGACACCATGTCTGGCAACTAACTTGGTCCCTGCTGATTAGGGCAGGAGGTTAGATGTATCACCCTGAAATCACTAAAAGCACAATTTTACACAACCCCAACAGAAATGTGCTCTACAGAAGAAATTCCATTGAACCGGCAATCTGATCCAAGCAAGAAATTGGCTTAATTTATGGCCAAATGCAAATACTGTGCTGAGCTGGACTTACAACTTTTGGACATTCCCATGGGATGGATCATCACCTTGGTCAAGTCCCCTTATTCACAGAATCACAGGATGGTTGGGGTTGTACAGGACCTCTGGAGATCATCCAGTCCAATCCCCCTGCTAGATTCACCTACAGCACGTTGCAGAGGAACGTGTCCAGGCGGGTTTTGAATATCTCCAGAGACGGAGATTCCACAGCATCTCCGATTCCCCCTCCTCTCCACAAACACGTGCTTCCCGCATCTCTTGGGACCACGGTTTTGAGAAAATTAAGTGGGAAGGATTAAGCCTTCCTGCCCACTTGTTTTCCCACTCAGAGGGCTGCAAGAAAGGGCTCTGGCCCCTGCAGCATCTCCCATGGGCAGAGGGCTCAGCTGCAGCCTCACACCTGCTGCCTTCCTGCGGTTCAGCTGCAGCAGGTATCAAACACTCAGCTACAACCTGGCCATGCAACATCTGAACCACCGCACCAGCCCCAATCCTCTCCTTTGGAGCTGCACCAGGTCAGCCTACTTGCAGGATGACAACGGATTTACTTTTTTCAAATTTCCTTTCCAAAGGGTTGTGTGCTATTTCTCCAGGGCACTTGGAGCTCTGCTCACCTGTCTTCTGTATTTCAAGAAACCATCTAAGCCTATATATTCCAGATGATAAACTCCACCTAGCAATTTTCCCCTTTTCATTAAAATTATTTACACCAGAGGAACTTAAAACAAAAATCGATTTCAGAAGAAACAAGGAGGAACAGACCAAAGACTCTTGCTTTTTGCTGCTATTTTTCAGCTCTGAAAGGCATGCGCTACGTTTATGAACTTGAGCATCACATATATATTTTAAAAGGTAACAGCACAAACACTTGTTACAGTATCCATCATTTTTTCTTGACCTTACAAAAAATAGAGCTTGTCAGGTAACAGCATTTCTGACATTTTGAAGTTGTTTTCTTTCACCTTTGGGACAGAAATAAAATCTTTAAGCATTTTGCTGACTGAGCTTTCAGAAGTGTGACTTTGGAGACACCTAACCAAGCTCAATATTTTTGTTTAGATAAGGCTGAAACTATACAAGACTTTCCACTGACTCTAAAAAATTCCAATTTTAATTCTAATCTAATAAAAGTTATTGTTTCCTCAGAGCATTTCAAATTAAACGGAGTTGTTCTTTTCCCCTAGATGAAACCTCCGGCACCGGGGTGGGGCTGAGGACAGTTTTGATGGCCCTTCCCAGAGCCATTTACAGGCTCTTGGAGACGTTCATCTCAATCAAAGGGATCTTGTTTACTCTTTTTCCAGAACTATTGCATTTCAGATATATCTCTGAAACAGCTCATATCTAGCTCTCACAAGAGCAGACCTTAGGAATAGAAGATGTGCACACACAGCTAGCTCTTGAAGTCCCTGGGAAACCTCAGGAGTAGGTTTGAAAAGGCATTTTCCTGCGCACCAGGGCTGCCATAACACACTGGCTCCCCAGTCAACCCTGTGTTTCAGCCAGTGGATGTTTAAACCTTCAGCTGAGGACAAGAGAGAAACAGGGATGTCTTGGGAACCATGCCATGTGTAGCACAACAGAAACCATCTCGCAGCCTTTGCTGTCTTCTCTTGGGTCATTGACAATCAGGTTAAAAAAAAAAAACAAACAACAAACCAAAACCCCTGACTTTGATTTGAGATTCACATAATTTTTAAAGATAATCTATTTCTAAAGTCAAATGCAACAACATACACCCAGGCAAAAACTGAAGTGTAATCTATTACCTAAATAAATGAAGACATGCTGCTTTACCCCTCAGTTGTCACGGTTTCAAGGAAGTGGGATTTTTAACAGGTTACAAAACCAGAAAGCAGCATCCTTTAAAGCATAACTTTAAAAACGCTACGGCTACTTAAGTGTATTGTGTCCCACACTAGAACATCATGTCAGTCTTTAGACTGGAATAAAGGATGAATTTATACACTTCACTGTAAATATTTACACATTTTGTCACTTAGAAAGCCCATCTCCAAATGCCACCAGATTCCAGTCCAGCTACCAGGTGTAGGGCAAGGTCATGTTCACCCAGCCCAGTTCAGAAGGAACCGGGAGGACAGCAAAACTTCCCGTCCTTGCTCACCCAGTCTCCTGGGGAAGGATGAGTCCTACAAGTTCTAGAAGCTCAGAGGAAAACCAGCCACTTGAAGCATTTAAAAAAGCTGCAGGTACTAAAACAGCAAATGTAAGCCTTTCATCTCTCATATCTGTCTTCTGGAAATCCTCTCATTGGCTATAGTGGCCCTGGACACCTGATGAAAAGCGTTATCGTCCTGTTGCGACTGGAATCCATCACATTCATTACCTTTTACTCAATCATTTAGAAATACAAAACATAGTTTGACAAGCTTCCTTTCTGCATTTAACCAGCTTTAAAAGCATATTGTCTATTTTAATTGTATACTGTTCTTCATCCCATTGCAGTCCAACAAAATCCAAGTTAAAAAGCATCTAAAGGTTAAGTTTGGTTTTCTAAAAGTGAAAAAGCTAAGGTTCTGAATACAGAATTTGTACTATGTAATTGTTTAAATGAGCATTCCTTTACCATATCATCCTCCCTAGCAAGAAGTAGGGCCATACTTAATGCAAAGAGCTATATTTGGTTACAAATCATGTTTTAGCAATTACACTACACAGCAAGAATGAACAACTCTGTAGTTTTTAATAAAATGCATATGAGAAACAGGATCTTCAATTCACATTTATTTTTATCTTGCTCATTCATGAAAGGCCATGTTCAAAACCTTGTCTTGCCTTTTCATCAGAGCAAAAACCAGTGTGGCTCCAGCATCAGGTGAGACACAACTGTCCTGCCCCCCTCAGAACTGATCTGCATCAGGAGTCTAAACTCAGACGTTACGCTTTGGTTTGCCAAGTGAAGAGAGCATCAGTATTGCAAGCTGAGAAGTACTCTTGAAATCTAGGGTGAAAGGTACTTACATAAGGGCTGGGAAGGGACACTATCACCTTCCTCAGCATGTAGCGCCCTGCTCTCAGCCACGCTTTGCATCTGTCGCCTCCAGTGGGTTTGGCAGTTCTCAGCCTGGCAGGTTCCTGCAACTTCACACACTCAGGGCCCGGCACCTACAAAGGCGAGAGCTACACCTCACACAGACCTTACTGTCTTCCTTCTTGGTGTGTCCCATGGACAAATCAAGTATTCCTGGTACTAAAATCAACCCGTAAAGCCAAATCTCCTCTTCTTGTTTCAAAGCCTACTAAAGGCTCCAATTAAGTCCCATCGGCAGCAAATAGGCATCTTAAATCCACTGCCTTTTAGCCCTTAATTGTCTGATCTGATCATTAAAGCTACGAGGAGGAGTAGGAAGAGGGAGGGAGGGTAGAAGGGCAGAACAACGTAAAATAACACGGCTACCCGGGAAACAAATGAAAAATTTTCCATCAAAGCACCCAAGTGGTGGGCAGTAGCTCATTACTGTCCAGAGCACCTTGCTCTCCTACTGTCTCCATGGTTGGTCAGATGTCAGAAAGGATCTCCACGTCAACACACTTAGCTTCCACTCCAGGACAGATCTTAGTAAAGATGATAAACCAGGTCAACAACTTGAAAAGGACAGTGACTTTGATGAATTTGGGACCATGGAGTTGGCTGCCAACAGCAAGGTCAGTGTGTGCAGTATTTTCCCAATGGGATCTTGGAAGTTTTCCAACCTAAAGCCTTCACTAGACCCAGAACTTCATCACCTGAGATCAGGATGCTGCAGATCTGTCAACCAGACAAATCCAGCCAGCAAAGTCTTTGGAATAAAATGATACAAGGGTAAAGCCATCACTGTGCAGTTCACTTTCTGTCCACCTTGTGGATTAGCATAATTAATGAGGTATTTGAAGTATTTAAAAGCTTACAGACTAGGAAGCAATGCCACCTAGTGAACAGGACGGCATGTGACGGACAGCGGACACCCCTGAAGGTTGGTCCCAGGATGGGGTGTGGATGCAGCAAGTTCCCATTGCTGCCAAGGGGCTCAGCAGCCACGCTGAGCCTGGATATAGCATCGGAGTAAGGACTAACCAGGTATCCCAACATCTGCCCTGCCAGTCTCACTAGATACACAAACACAAGTTCAAAGACATTTTAACCGATGAATAATTTAAAGAAAAATGCATTTTCAGTAGGCTTTGAATTTAAATTTTCCTTCGACAAGACCTTTTAAAGCTGGAAAATATACAGCTCAAAAATGACAGATGGCTTTAAAATTAGAGATCAAATTATATGGGAATTTATAAAGGTATTGCAGAGAAAAAGCAGCACTGAATGTTACTAAATTTAGGATAAATCCTGAGCAGACACTAGCAATTAAATAAAAATTCCAAAAAATTCATGGCCCAGAGGCTGCCACAGTGTTTCACAGTGGCTGACAGCCACAGAAGAGCCCCAACTGCCGAACAGAGGGCAATTGGTTCCCATTCCTGCTCCGAACCATTTTCCATTAAGAGATCCAAATTGTGAGCTAGTCACTCTCCACACAAGATATTTGATGCAGCAGGTTTTTTTGAGTTCTGTTTTTCTTCCCCCTAAACGAATTCCTGGTTTTCTTTAGTTATTTGCAAAACCATGTCAAGTTATAAGCATATGACCACAAATCAGACAGAAGTTGCTACTGATGTGGCTTCTTCCCCTCCACCACCAGAATTTGCCATGGTAATGCAGAGTTATAAAAATAACAGTATGATCTATAGTAGGGCAGCAGTTTGATCAGACTCAAGACTTCTGGTATGTAAGACTTCTCTACCAAAAAATGTTCCAGCCAATTTGTAAAATTGATGGGACTCCGGAGTAATCACGCTGGAGCCAAACACTTACATGTTTGATACAGAGGGATTTTCAGTGGATTTGATGGCGGGTGGAGTGGGGGAGGGCATTTGGTTTAACATACACATTCTTTCTGCAAGTGTGGTGCAGACTTTGATGAGAAATGTGTGAGAAGACAACAACCAACGTGGCAGGCAACACGCAACCAGAAGACATCATGGCTTGGTCAATCCATGAGCAGAGAGCTAGAGAGCATAGCAACACATGAGTTCTGATGGTCCTTGCGTGACATCTGGTGGTCAAAAAGTACCCTCGGATGAACCATCCAACTCGGGCTGCACCCAGGGTACACCCACAGCCACACAGAAGGCCAGGAGCTACAGCCCTGCCAAGAACTTCACCAGGATCCAAACGTTTAGCTTCTGAAGTATGTTCTGGTAGAATGATCAAATAGAGATTTGGGAAACCGCATCTCTCCACTCCCTGTTTCCTAAACAGTACTGATTCTCCCTAGGTACATGCCAGTCCCTTCTAAAGACTGGACATCCTGCCTGGGGACAATCAAATGTCTGCAAGAAACCTAAATATACATAAATTTAAGGCACTGCATTTCCTTAGCCTGAAGGTTTTCGGTATCTTTTAGCTATACTTATGTTCTAAAGGAAAAAACATTCATCTGAAGTGTGATTCACCACAGGACAAACCACAAAATTCTGCCAAAAATTAAGCCCTGAAGTCTCTTTTTGCCCATTAACAGCAGTATGCAAAGATTGCTGCCTTGTACTAATTGCATGAGAAAGAGAAGCATTTCAGTATGCAAAACTGAAAGCAGATCTCCAAAGACATATTTCCTGAATTAGAAGGCAATATACTTATTGAAGACACACCTTAAAACTTCTCAGTACCTCAGACTTCTTTAAAAAAAAAAAACAACCCTCAACCTGAAAGCCCAAAGAAGCCAGGAACTGAAAGGTGAGCTGGAATTGACTTAATCCATCAGAGCCTTGGGGCAGCCCTGGCGTTTGCAGTGGAGCAGAAGCACGCTTGTCTGCTTTTCAATAGGCTGAAGCTGTCACATGCTGAGAATAAATTGTCAAACCACGATTGTCCTAAACAAACGTGATGTTCAGCTGAATGTTGCAGAGGGAGTTTCTTCCTTTGCTGCAGTTGCTGCCTGCATTAGCTTCATCTAAAATGCACGGGCTTGAAGTGAAACATAGCATCCCTATGTGTGCAGCAGAGCAATCGTCCCTGCAGTAAGCATCTCTTCCCTACATTTCTCTCCCACTCATCCCAAAGGTGTCCATAAACAAGATGGCTCCTTGTCTGTATCAAGCTCACGTACCATAAATATGACCTTACCCATATTATCCACTTAAATACATCTTATTTAAAGCTCAGTTTCTGCCTTGCTCTTCCTCCCACAACACATTTATCACAAAGCAGTGCAAATAGATTCCCCAATGGATTTTTGATCCCTTCTCCTCTTGGTCACTTCCCAAAGTGGGTCATAAAGAGCCCCAGGTAACCTAAGGTCTGCAGCCTCCAGGAAGTGCCACGTTAGGGGAGATGAGTTACCAGCAAAGCTGAAATCAAGCACAAGGATTAAGAATAAAAACTCATCAGAATTTCAAGCAGGAGCAGGAGCTGCTTTGCACGTTCTGCTTACTTGTGCTGAGAGACAACAAACCAGTTGATTTCTCAAGATATTTCACTCAGTTTGCAACAGTTTTTAGCTCTATAGTTTGCAATAACACATGCTCTGAAAACAAAATTCAATCCCCAAATCCTTCTAGTTCGTTACTCATAAAATCCATTAAGTTCAGACACAAGCAAACCAGACTCATCTCTTTCCCTCCCAATGCCTATTACATATAAATAGTAATTATTGTTCCTGGCAAGGCTCTAGTGTCTCTTAAGATTCTGTACTTTAATGATCTGATTTCTTAGCACTTTCCACTGAAGAATATATTTAACAAGCATCTGAGTTTCCTCCTCCATGATAGGATTTTTAAATTATGAATGTAATAAAGACAATGATGTTGCCAGTCTCATGATTAATAGTTTAAAGAGACATTCGCTAAGCCTTCATTCCTCCCATTACCACAAATTTACAAGCAGTATACAGCTTTGTACAATTCAGCAAAGACAAGATTTAACTCTGTACATAGCTAAAGCAACAAGCTCTACAAGAAGAGCATTAATTTAGTTTGATCTAGAAATGCAATTTAAGTTCTACCTGTTCTGTTGACAGATCTGTGTTTTTTAAATGCCACCTAATGTCTAATGCAACATTTCTACCCTTATTTATGCATTAGGTGACATCTCCAATCTCGTACGTTGTCACTGCTCAAACCACAGTAAGTTATTTCACTGCACTGCTATGAACAGAGAGCATCATTAGCGTACAGTTCAGAGTTATTGAACTAATCAGCTATAGAGGGTTCTCCTAATAACACAGATCCCCAAATAAGCTGCTACAAACACTCCCTCAACCATCACATCAGTCGCTTTTAAAATTAAAATGAAAGCAAACCACTAAAAGAAAACAGCATTTATGGTAAAACTCAATTTTATTACTTCACAGGAACATGGGCTTCATTTGATGCAAGAACATACCCACAAACTACAGTGGTTGCTCAGTGGAGTTGTGTCACTTCCCAAGGTTTAAATATTCAAATAGACTTGTATAAATGCTACAGTAGAACACGCCAATCAAAATCCTGAGAAAGTAAAGACAGGTTAAGCATTATGCTAGAGATGCAACACAAGCCAGCAATTCTTTCCAAGCCTGTCTGGCTCAGTAATCAGTGCACGGGAAACATTCAAAATATCACCTTTGCACTCAAGAGGGCCAGGTAAGAACAGATCAACAGTATATTTTATAGCACAAAAGTCCGGCCTCCATTTAGCAACTGTCTAACAGATCAACAATAAACATCTCCCTACTTACCTTGCAGAATCAAGGCCACGTTTTGCATTTTTTTATATATATCAGCTGCACAGTAATTTTGAACTATAGCTTAAAGCAAACAAAATGGAAACTAGTAATTTATTTCCAATTATGTTTAAGGTTTATTACAACTCAGGTAGCTTAAATTTGTTGCGCATGAGATGGAGACTTCTTCAGTTCTGGGACTATTTGTATAAATCAGCGCAGCGAGACAATCTCTTTGGAACAAGTCGTGAAATTTAAGCATCAGCCAAACCAGTTCAGAGTGATTTATGAAATTCTGAAGATCACATTAATGGAATTGCTAACAGCCATAACTACATCCACATAAATGTGCCTCTCATAATAAAAACACTCCACATAGTTCTGAATGTTTTAAGAACTGGTAAAATGACTACAGATTATGGAGTCCATCTCCTTTAAGACATCAAAGACATTCTCAAGGAGGAGTTAATTAGTCCAGTTTCACAGGATACACCATTACAGAGTCTGAGATTCTGACTGCCTGTGATTAATTTTAACTCTGCACCAACATACTTTGCTTACATTAGCTCTGTTTTCAATTTCCTCTCCTTTTTTTTTTTTTTTCAGAGGCCTCTCACTGGTGTGTTCACAGCTGGAGATTCAAGTGCAGCTCCTCTGGGCTGCCCCATAACCAACTGGAACACTTGTCGGCAAACCTCTAGATGACAAGGAAGCACGTAAGTACTTTCCGACATGCATCTCTCCCCGCCCTGCTCCCCAGTTCACAAGGCAGCAGATTCAAACGCAAGCCCCCCTCCCCTCAAATGGTCTGGTACACACATGCAGTCAATTCACAGCATCCATATTCCCATCAAATTCATAGGAATACTGTGCTTTTACCGATGCCGCTGATAGAGGGATCATGGTTAAAAATTCCTCACAACCTCTCATATAGATGAAGATGGATTCCCACCAACTGGTAGTAGGCACCAAGTTTTAGGAAAGGACTACGGGTGGTCTGATGCTCCAGCACATTCCCATGCAGTGAAAACTATTTATCAACAAGGCAACTTCCACAAAAAAAAAAAAAAAAGGTCCTCGTGGAAGGCACCGAGTATTCCAGGCTGGTACACTGTCAAAGCATGCCTTTTAACATTCTTTACCAAATAGCTTAAGTTCTGAAAATAAAGGCAACTTGCTTATGCAGTTGCCTTTCTGAATTTCATATTCTTTCTGCAGGGAGTCTTGCCTGGGGATATAGCTTCACTCGAATATACCCAAAGTTGGCACTGCTTTCAAGTCTCTTCCTGGCCACTCAATTTTCCCTCTTTGTTCATGCTGGTATACACATTCAGTGACAAGTCACACTAGCGTGAGAACTTCTCTCTCCTCTGGGTTAAGAGCAGCCTTTCAGCTGGGTTAGTTTCAGCCTGCATCAGTTCAGCTGGTCCCACCATGTTGCAGTATAAGCATTTAGGCTGTCCTTGAGACAGCAGTGCAGAGAGAAGAAAGAGAAGAATGGAACGCTGGCTTACATGTTCTAACCTAGCACATGAGAAACTACATCGCAAGTTTCAATTTGCATGGAAGTCACCCTCCACTGCTCATAGTCACTTGCTCCAGAAGGTACTGCTATTCACATCAGTAATACTCCAGGAAAACACAAATAAACTATGTGCTGTGAGGTGCTCTGCACCATACAACAGGCAAACGTATGATTAGCCAGTCTGGGTCCCAAGGTTCTTTCCGATTCAGTAAGTTCCTTGTTTAAATTATCTGACCAAGTGCTTAATGCCTTCTTTATCGTGCTAAATTAAGCCAGTCCTTACCAGCTGCCAGCAAGGGGAAATGGAAACACACAAGGATACTGCAGGATCTCCTTCTCCAGCCCAACACGGCACTTCCATCTCACAGCCTGACTGTGCTTGGCACTCCCTCACTTCTCTCTGCTCTTTCCCATAATCTAGGAGGGATTTGCACCTGGCTTAACTCAAGCCTGAATTAATTTGCAAGACAGAGAACTTAAAGTGGTTTTCCTCCATCAGAAGTCAGGGATATGGACAGACACAAGGTGAAGCTGTGCAACAGATGATGGTTAGCACTGGAAATAGTTTTCCTCTGGGCTCAGTCCTTAATTTGACAGAAAAAGACAGCAAAGTTATTTGCTGATGTAGCAATCCTACATAACAGTCTCTTCAAACAAAATCAGCTGTTTTTAGCAAGGAGCATGTCACAGTTTATAGATCAGGCTGAACCCCCTAAAGTCTCAAGATCCACTGCCCTCATGTATCCCTGTTCAGTGCAGCAACCCAGCAAAGTTCAGTGGTGGACTCACAGTCTGCTGCCCCTCCGGAGGGGAATTACATAACCTTGCTGGGTTTGTAAAGCACCCACCACGAGTGCTATTATTCCCAACCAGACCCGTCTGTGTTACTGAATGCAAATAAAGGTAGGAATGTTTGAGACAATCAAACAGCAGATGCAGCAGAGATGAATTAATTTATATTTGAACAAAGGCAAAAGCCAATGGGAGGTTAAATATGACAAGCTTGAAGGGAGTTCATTTAAAGACAGAGCTGAAGGGAGAGTCGCTGAAATGGTACATTTCATTGCGTGTTGTGGGACTGAAAAATAAGTCAAAGCCATCTGAGATTTAAACAATTACAGCCAAGGAGTTTATCTTAGCATCTAAGCTGTGACTCTTCAGGGCCAGCTTTATAATTCTCCTCAATACACATCATGGAGAATTCTGCAGCACATAGGAACATACCATCAGTCTGACTGACTGAACACCTTTGTACTTTTTATTACACAGACAAGTGCTGAAGCTTTATTTGTGCAAAGGCTGCTTTTTATCTATAGGGACAGGGTGATAATGACAGCTGGATAAATGTTAACAGACCAAATTTTAATAGCAACTTGAACCGTTTAAAAAAGGGGTCTCCACTGATGAATTTAGCCACCCTAAAAAGTTGTAATTCAATATTATACAGCCACAATAGGGACAATGGAACTATCAAATAGGTTCTAGCCATTCTTTTATGGCACTGATTTTTTTTGATACATTCAAAGCATTATTGCATCAGAAAACAAATCATGCATCTTCATGTTTCCAGACAAATTCACCTGTATTTGCAATTTCTAGCTACATCTCAAAGGTGCACCAAATCTACAGTTTTATGGGTTTAGTTGCATGCTTTGCCTATATGCATGCTGAGATAATAAATATTAAATACTGGAAAGAACATAAGAGAACCAAACTGACATTAGGAATATTTTATGGCAGCTGTTATTTTCTGCCAGTCAAAGAGCTTGTCAAAAAATTGAGGTAACAACAGTGGCCACACCACTCAGCTGAGAATCGCTCAAAATTCACGGAAGTTTTCAGAAATTCAAGTACACAAACACCAGCTGCAACTTGTCAGAAATGCCAGAGAAATTAGGTTGGCTGCATTTTATTAGTCTATTAGCTGGCGCTCACACAGCTCCTTGTAAATCCTTTTTCTCACTCGGGGCATATCTTCTTGGGAGAACTGAAAAGGCTGGTCTAAGGCGAGGCACTTGCAGTACTGAGGAAAAGGAAAAGGCTCGATTGAAAAAAAAGGGACATTTGCTGTATGAACAATGCAGGCCACTGATTTTTCAAATGCAGCACTCTTACCTGGAGCACAAAAACCCCACAGTCACTGTCATTTTTCTGTTGTGGAATGCACTAAAAGGAAAAGAAACAAGAAGAGATGTTAGATCTTTACTTATCCTTTTATCTCAAACTCCCGCTTAAAGTTGAAAAGGAGATTCCACATAAGGATTAGGTACTTCATTCTCAAAGCTAGGTGTTCAGCAGCACTAGAAACTGGAGTTGAAATTACCTATTCTGATCTCAGCTTTTGCAAGGTGACACTCAACACCTTGTTAGAATAACATCTAACATTTAGAAAAACATATAGCGTAGGACAGAAAACAAATTACAAATCTTTCTTTTGAGTTTATTTTATTTTAGTGACCCACACAGAGCAGCTTCTCAATTAGTTTAAATAAATGTTTGTACAGCATTATCTGCTTTACACAGGACCAAACTGCATCAGCAAAGTCACACAGGCCTAGAGGAAGATTACTCTCAGCATCCATGCCACCAGCAGGGGCTTTCCTCCCCCAGCCACACCTAAGGGTCTCAAAGAACATGAAGAGTAGTACATTGTCAGGTGGCGGTACTAAGCAAGGCAACCTCAAGGCAACCTCTTTCAAACACAAAGCTAAAAAGTCCCACTCACTAATGCTGCTATGTCTCTGGCACTAGAAGAGGAAAAGTAATTACTTTTCCTCAACTCCCAAATCTTCTGCCTCACAGAATACAGGACAAACTGATTGCACAGAGTGTGTAGGAGTGCAGAGAAGAATCATTTCATCATTGTACTAGCATCTAAAAATAATCCTGTGCAAGGAGGGAGCTGCTGGGAGTGTGTCTAGTGTGCAATGACCTGTTTTATATCTTTGGATCCATTATGGGATGGCTATGCAATTCACATATTCCCTCATTTACACTACACAGAAGTTATTCCCTTTCATTGTTGCTAGGCTTTGTTTACTTGTGATCAAAAGTAATGTGCCACAAACAGCTCTGGAGACCAAAGCCCTCTATCCATAGCAAATATAAAATATAAGCAGTAGCAGCATCAGCCTGTTCCCTCTCTCACTAAATCCCATCCATTTGGCATAGTTCAGGACAGTTCTTTTGGGAGAAATGAGGAAGCCAAGTCTCCAGCTCATTCAGTCCTTGACCTTGTGTCAACATGGGTACCGCTACAGATTTTACTGCACGGATTTAACTGACCAGAGATTAGGCTCAGATCAGTCACTTGCAGAAAATATTAAAGACCTAGTTGAAGCTGGGTGAGCACCAGAGCTGTAAGTCCGATGTGTAACCACCTGTGTTGCTCCCAGCACCCTCAGCGTGGTCAGCATAAAACAATTATCTGCTTGTACAAATACACGGTTTTAGAAGCAGCCTCCTAAAATCCCCCCAAAAGTCAGACTCCAGGGCTCGAAGTGCTGCCATTTACCTTTGTCACAGCAGTCTGCCAACCCTGAAGAAACTCAGGGCGATTCTTCTCTTTTGCTTCAGTCAGCAAATACTTTTGAATGTTCTTTAAAAAGGAAAAACAAACAAACAACAATATTATCTATCAGCTAAAGAACACAAGAGAGACATTGAGATCTCTGCTGGCATCCTTTTGACAATGAGAGCAAATTTCAGGTGAGCACTAACAATTAGGAGCTGAGCTCCAATTCAGAGGTAGATATAAACTCTGGTGGGTACTGCACATTCTACCATCAAGGCTATGAAGGGGAACTTTAACACCCCTCACCCCATTGTACACTGGTATTCTTAATACTAGAGTAGCTGTGGTAGTCAGGCACAGAGTCAGAGAGCTCTCAAACACGCAGAGACACACTGTGCAGTCTGGCGTATGTTCTCTCCTGGCTTCCTTGGCTGACACCAAGGACCTTACATTCAATATGATAGTATTTTCCTGCCCGAATCTCAATACAAAACACTTTGAGTTCTGCAGCTAATCAACAAAACTCCAGGGCGAGTTTTAGTGACATACAGGAAAAAATAGTCTGACACAAGTGAAGAGAGGAAAGCAAGATAAATGAGCCTATGGTCTTGGGTTAAGCAAATCCTTCTACTTCTCTGTGAACAGGCTGGAGGTTTATAGCACAATTTAAACATACTCCAGCACACTAACATTTACCAGCGGGTGGATCATCACAGAGTTTTGGGTACTGGTCCCCCTTCTCCTAGAAAGGGCAAGATTAAAAATGTCTCAAGCTTGTAAGACTTGCCCGGAGCTTGTAATGCTTGCCCAGAGCAGGATGGGAGAGGCTACTTTGAGAGACTGCAGGAGAGGCTATAGGGCTGCTGAGAGGGACGCCCTGGTTTATGCTGCAAGTTCAGAAGCTGGAGAGCATGAGGTCTCTCTCTCCCAGAACAAACATTAGCTTCATCCTCAACAAATGCCAGCAGGAAAGTAGTATCTTCATTCAGAAGTCCTAGCTGGGAACTCTCCTGGGTACAACAATTACTATTCTTCTGGAAACCAACAAGCACACACAGTTAAAAGCAGAGGCTTGGTGCATCAAGCAAGCAATTAAGTTGACAAAATTAGCTTTTGTAACAGGGTCATTACAATTTGCTCGTCCCAGCAAAAATTTCCTGACTGCTCTTTACCACGAAGACTGATAATTTAACTCCAGTGTTCAGCTTGCAGCTTCGAAAGGTTGCCAGGTTATAAATCAGAGGTACACACCCCGCACCAATGCGGACAAGAGGAAAAAGGCAACATGCTGTTAATAGCATAGTAACACACAAACCCCACCGGGCAGCACTACAGCATCTTCAGTCCTCTTCTCTCACACAGACAACCTCCCCGCAAAAGGACCACAATTTGTCATTTCCTACACACAATTCCCTCTGCAGTTTAAAGAACTGCCTTTACACTGCTTCTCGATAGCCTGCTCCCCTATGGAAGTTGGATTTGAGTCCCTGCTTTCTGCAGGAGTGACATGACAGTGCCATGAAAGGTGTGCTGATTACATGGTCAAGGTAATTAGGCAATCGGCAATCTAACCTCAACTCCCAGCTCTGGTGTGACCCTCAAGGTCTGTGCTTTAGACTCCTCAGCGGGACAAGCTGATTCTCATTTCATACACGGCAGGACAACAACAGATACACTGCATTTAAAGTTTAAGGCTAAATAGAAAAAAGGGGGTTGGTGTGTCAAAGAAAACAGTTTAAACTTTGCAGACACAGCTGTCACTCTTACCTCTACACAAAACTTAAAATGAATGCCTTGGGAATCATAAAATGAAATAATTCGATTTGGGATGTTCACAGTAATGAGGGACCAGTGGACTTCCAGGTGAATAGGGATTAACAAGAGAGTCTTTTTGAACAAGTCCACCTGTCAAGAATAACAACAAGCATTAAAGATAATTCCAGGGACAGAACACACCAAAGCAAGACATTAATTGTATCTAAGCCTTCTCTCTGATACACCCTAATTAAAGTATTCTTTTTTATTCTTCTCTCTTTCAATAGATTCATTTATCTTGTACACAAAACTTATTAGCAGGCACAAAAATACAGTTACAGCCCAGAACGCTAAGGAGCGCTGTACAGTTCATCACCACTGTATCTGTGGCAAAAGCCTGCTCACATCACGTTTTAACATCTGCATTGAGGTGGGATTTCTTAAGTAATGATGGCAATACAGTCAAGCTTCAATTTGGGTTAGCTATGTATCTTCAGTAATGACACTCCGACAGTATGAACACCACTGACTTCTATCACAACTGCATCATGGATAGGTGACAAATGAAGCAGTTGTGATCACAGACACCCCCCCCAAAACCCAGCAAGCTGGTGCAGTTTGACTCCCTCTGCCTTAACACAGACTTGTCACAGGAAAGCAGAGAAGGAGTGCCTGATGCTTTGGTGAGCCGAGGAAAGGAGCCGGGGGTGGAGGGGAAAGCAGAGCAGATTCATCCTTATTTGAACTTACTTTGTAGCAGATGTACTGTGGTCACAGGCAAGCAAACAAGGGAGAAGGTCTTAAAGTACAGAACAAGTAGATCAGACACAACACCCCCAGTGCCTGTGTGGCAGATGAGACCTTATGCTTTTGGAAGCTAGTCAAGCCAGGGCTTTATATGATCTTCCTACTCCTAGCTCCTCTTGGAACAGTTGTCTAATTGCTGGGGTTTTGGTGGCACAGAAAATAAGAAGAGATAGAAGACTGAACTAAATGGACTTGTGGCAAGACTTCTCTGCTGCTTTTTTTTTTTAAGCCTTGTGCAATTTGAACAGTACATAATTACTGCACTACTGGTAAGGGCAGGTCATTTGTAGTAGAGAACAGTGTATTTTTTGAGTAACAGTAAAAAGCTAAAGGCACAAAAAGGTCTGAGCATTCACAGCAGTTATCAGCCAAGCCTTGCTCACAACAATACTTCGATTGTCACAAGCATCGACAATTCCTGCTCCCACCTGCAGAAACTGCTTCCTGACCAGATTACAGCACACTTGTACACAACGATCCATCATTCTCAGAGAGGAGAAGCAAAGAGACGTCAGCCAGCAGCAAGCTGAGCCCACAAAGGAAAACTGGAATAAAATAAATGAACTACACCTTCTGTAATGTCCAGCAACAGCAAAGCCATGCTGAAAGCAAGGGTCTTGACATGACCCTAGCTGTGGGATTGCTGCAGGCATGCAAAACTGTAGCAGAAGAGTGGAAACAGGCAGCCTAAAGCTGGAAGGGTCTTTGGTTAAGACCTGATGTACAGAAAGAACAGCGGCAACTCAGATTCACTTCCTGGAGATGGTGACAAGTCAGCTAGCAGACCAGAGCAGGAGTGTCAAGCTCAGTGGCCAGAGGGACAGAAACAAAGAGGAGCTTCTAAACTATGCAGTTAGATGCAGGGCATGTCCTTCTAGGCTCTGGCCTCCTGCATCCCAGGGAGAGCACATTTATGAAACCTGGTACAGTACTCTGGTGTGTTTAAAAAGCAGAAAAATGTTTCCCTTAATTGCATATTGCAGGACAAAGCTGTCTACTGAATCCTTCCAATGGAAACTGCTTAATTCTCATCCTTGCTTTAGAGATTCTTCAGGAATTGAAGTCTAAATGTCTAAACAACTGTCATGCTCTCATCTGGTCCCTCCTCAGCAGCAACATGAATACAGGTCCTGCTTTCAGAATCCACTTTCACTTTTGGAGTTTTTGCAAAACTTAGGTTGCTGGAGAAAAAGAACATTTAAAAAAAAATCTGGGAATATTAAGCACCAATATTCAGTCTCTCTTTAAAGAGATTTTAATAAATTATATGAATAGATTTTACATTTGGATAATGAGTTCATCTCTAGCATTTCACGTGTGTGCTATTTAAGTCCTTCTGCAGAAAGATCACACATTCAAACATGGTCCTTCATTGGTCTTGCCTCACCTCCCACATAAGAAAGGACAAAAGTTCACAAAAAAAAAAAAAATGGCAGCACTGCTCTTTGTATTAGCTACCTTAGGGAATATCATAACTCATGATCTGGCATGGGTTGGAAAGCAAGGAGAATTCTGCTCTTATCACACAAACAACAGTTTGGCATGTTAAGTATTGCTCTCTAATTTCTGCTCTCTAGTACCCGCAACAATTTGGTTTTATCGAACAATCCCAGTTCGAGATAAAAGGAAGAAACAGAATTAAGTCTGCTCTCCTGCAGATTACTGTACCTGGCACCATTAGGAGCAATAAGAGACATTTTTTGGAGCTAAATTAACAGCTTGCATGAATGTACACAAAGAGATAACCTACCACTGAAGATGAAGCCATTCAAAGTACACTTTTACAACATAACCATACCGACTTGAGTGGTGCCACCCTACTATTTTTATTAACCTCTCCCCACTCTCACAGCTCCTCTGCAAACCCAGCCTTTGCAGGTAACACAACACATTGCAACCCAGTTTCAAGTTAGTGACTCAACTCAGCACAAAGAAAGCAGAGCACAGACAACATGGAGTTAAAGGATACCTTTTTAGTCCATCGTTTTACCCCATTATATCCTTTGGTTACGAGCTGTCTATGAAAAAAGCTGTTAAAGAAATGAACCTAAAAAAGAGAGAGAGGAGGAATGAGCACAGAGATTTTCATGCACAGTCATTCCCCTTCCCCCAGCATAACTTATACAATATAATTTATAATGAGACAACATACAATGCAGGCTTAGAAACAGAACTAGCAGGGACAAACAGGCTTTGACAAGCCTATGCTACTGCTCTTCTTCAGCAAGCAAATAAAGTGATCCTTCACTTCCCTAAAACAGGTGATGTGAGCCACTGTAGCGTTCATATTTACATTTTTTTATCTCCAAGCATATCACGTTTAATTTTTTGTTGAGGACGGACTTAGGAGAAAAGCACCAAGATAAGGAGTTAAAATTTTTGTTGTTCTTTACAGGAATTAAGGAGGAGTACGCTAGACCAGCAGACACAGGAGAAGGGAGTAACTTCTGTTTTCACTTGCTGGAAGCTCCAAGACTCAAAAAAAAATATTAATCAAAACAGTTATGAGATTTAATCCAACAACACGGTCATTTGTATTCAACTACTATGACCAGCTCCAGACAAAACCCGTATTCTGCTATTTAAAAGCATTTTTAAGTTATGCATCCATTTTGTAACTAAGACCCTACATTTATGGCAAAAAATCATCGTATTATGTTAAAAAAAAATATTTCGCTCCAGGTTAACACTATTATTCCCTGTGCTTAGCTTCTCGCAATTACAGGAACAGATTAATACAAATGGAAATCTACAACATCTGTTTTTAATAATTCTGCTAGTGTAGCAGTGGTAGAAGGCTCGAGTTATTACTTGGAAAAAAAAAGTTAGAAAATTCAGCATCTGAAAACACAGTCTAACACCCATTAGCTATGCCAACAGACTTCAAAACCACATTCTGAGGTACCAGCACAAAACCTCCCAGGAGGATTTCAATTATGCACTATGAAGAAAAAGCAGACACAAGCAAACAGATACAATCTCCAATAGCACAACCCCAGCACACACTCAGGAAGTACAGAGAATACTAATGAAGAATCACCATCAGCACCGATCAAAGCAACAACACTCTTTCTTCTGAGCTCGAAGATTTTAAGAGTTACGTTCTGCAGAGATCATCTAAAAATGGCTTTGTTTGGTTCTTCCTTTGTGGTCTCACCTGAAAATTGTTCAGCTCTACTAGTAAACAGATGGCTTTTTATAATTGCCACTGCTGCAAATTTAGTCTCAGAAGGGGGGAGGTTGTTTTCTTGATTATTTTTTTTTCTTTTTCTCAACTGCCACCAACAGTCAGACAGTGCAGTAGAAAAGCAGTAAGCATTCTGGGGAGGATGCACAAACCAAAGTCCCACACAGTCAATACTGCTGAGGAACCAAGCAGCTCTGCATCAATCCACATTCACCAGGCAGGCAGCTGATGCAGTTTGAGCTGTCGTGGCCCCCACAGCTGTGAGGTGGGCAGGCGGGTGAGCGCACACACAGCACATGTGCACGGCTCAGATGCTGCCACTCATGGTTTGTCATCTCAGCAGAAATCCATCTTCATCAGAAATTTCAGCTGAAACACCAAACTGTCAAGGGCATGGATAAGGCACTTCAGAACTAGATAAACTGGAGACAGAAACTTCTGGGGGAAAAGGAGAGAGGGGTGGGTGAAAACAGGGCACAAAGACCACCTGCAGAGCTAATCCAGTAAGTTCCTGAAACAAGAGCAACAGCACTAGAAACTGTATTTTAGCACAGGAAAGGAAGAAAATTTGACCAGCATATAGCAACAAATCATAATGGAGCCACTCAGAACATCACTGAGCTAAATCTTGATTCTCTATCTGAAACAGTTAATGTTTCATCCTTTCCTCTCAATCTCTCATTATGTACATTTTTAAAATAACAAAAAAACTCACCTTTTCAGGGACTGCATCCATTATGAGCTCACCGTACATGTTAATTATCTGCAAGAGTTAGTAAATATTTGAATATGCACAGAATAATTTCGTAAAACTCAAATTCACAGGTTTCCATAAAACACAGGACCCAGCACACTGGAAACAGCAATAAGGAGGTGAGCAATTATAGTAACATTTTGTGGTAGTCTGAAGGACGAGCACTGTGGAACCCATAGTGGCTGGCCTGGAGAGAGACGGTAACTGGCTGCTTGAAATCTGCCTCAATCTGGAAGGCAGTTTAATTCAATTTAAGCTACCGGTGCATGCCCTGGGCACTGCAGCTTTCCTGCTTTTTTGGCTGTGAGCCACAGTCCGCCGCTTCACTCTGCTGTTCTTGTAATTTGCTTGAGCCTAGGGGTGGGAGGAGATGCTAAAACTTATACGGGCAACCACTATTTTCTCAAAATAGTACACAATTTCTTCAAAAACAAACCGCTTAGTCACGACACCTCCTGTCTTCCAGACTTGCAACCACTATTATTGCACCTGCCATTGTAAAAGCTGCTCACTACTTCTTTTACTTCTCAAACGTAAAGCAAGGGCAGCCCACCTATAACACAGCAGAAGGTGAACAACTGATAACCTAATATAAATGAGCTAAAAATGGGTAAGGAAGCACACAGACACAAAGCATCTCTGACCTGGTCATTGAGCCAGTTCTGGCCTTCCAGTGTAGCTAAATCATCCATATCTAGCATGTGCTTATTATAGAAGACCCGGAAATTACAAGTGGAGTTTTTTGGATGTTTTTCCCGATACTTCATGATTTCCCTGGTGATAAAAGGTTTTCTAAAAAAGGATTGAAAAGGTAGAGAGAAAAAAATATCAGTCAAGGTCTTATCACATAGACTTCTGTTCTGTTAGGTGTTAGACATGGAGTGTGCTTTAGCAATGCAAGCAATTTGTCCTTTACAAAGTCTAGAATTTGATACTGCTACACACCTATGGGAAAAATCTTCATTAAAGACTTCTTTTAATCTTCCCATGACATCTTTTTCACACAGTGGAACTAAACTGCCATATTTCTTCATAACTTCATCTAGGAATCCTTTAAATATATCAGAAAAATTAAAGTGTAAACATGTAAAAAATCCTTCAGGTTCACCAGTCCAGCAAAGAAGTTATTTCTTCCAAATACAAGCAGCAATCATTCTGCACCCAACCAACACCACACATAGCAAGTATGTATTTGAGAAAACTAAGCTCAAATTGGCAACATTAAATAAAAGCAGGGGAAGGAGGGCAAAAATTAAAAAGCAGGAATCCAACTGCTCAGCTTTACAGGGAAAGACCAGACCCCGTTCTTTCCATATACATATGCATGCATATCAAACTAATTACACCAGTGCTATGAGAATCCACCCCACTGCTCATTTCAATTAGCATCTTACATAATTTTACTGCAACACAAAAAGCCCTCAGTTTTCACAACAATTTTCATTGAAAATTCGGTATCTTGTCCTTACAGTAAGCAGAATTACTTGCCTCAAAATGCAAGCAGCCCTGGTGAGCAGATAATGTGCAGTCTGCTCAGCTCCTCTGCTCCCACCAGAGCAAAGGAAGACTCACCACAAATTTAACTCATTTACCCTAGTGTCTGAGCAATGGCATTTAAGGTGTCATGGACAGCCATGTCATCCTGCCATTGCCTAGGAAGGCACTGGGCAACCATAATACCCGAAACAAAAGATATTAACTAGAAAATAATTAAGATATGAATGTTGGAGGAATTAAAAACCCTAGGAAATAGACTTTTTTTTTCTCAGACACAAGACTGAGTGGAACAGGGAAGACATAAATCCAACCCAAGCATCCAAAACCACTTTGAGAATGAAAGAGAATGGAAAACAGGATGTCAACACTTGCTAGTGAAAAAGAGAAAAAAGACCAAGCTGTCCAGCTTTCTGAAAATGAATTTTCAAATGCAGCAGAAAACACGTGTTCTCCGTACAGGAAGCTGGATCTGAGATCAGAGTCCAGGGGAACGGCACAAAACCAAAGATCAGGATGGGAAGAAGCAAGATAAAAGAAACATCTGACAGAAGAAAAGTGCCAGAAGAACAGCAGTAAGGGGTGGGGATGGAGAAGAAAACAGAAAGATTAAGAACAAACCACAAACAGATGAGAAAAGCAGCAAAGATGTAGCAAGACCTACACCTGGATGTGCGACAGAAGGAAGGAAGGATGCAAGAGTGATATCAGAAAACAAGGAAGAACTTTGCACAGGAAGATACCCTTCCTGGAGACTCTGCCACATGCTTGCCTAACAACTTTTATCGCTTATATCTTAGTAGACTGTGACAGAGAGGATATTTCTCACTCTGGCTATAAGTCTAGATAGATGATGTACAGGGATGTCAGCATACCTTATTCTCTTTTAACATATAAAGTTTTTTAAAGCTTTTTATCCATATACACACAGGAAAGATTGTTCTCGTAGTTACAACTAACAGTAACAGAACTCCAAGAGACCTAGAGCTAGACTCTGACCTCACTTGGGCTGGTGTAACTGTGTACCTCTAGGAGGAAAATACAAAAGTTCAGATCTGGTGCAAGATCAGACACTCATCATGAACAGGATTCACCATGGGGCTCTGTTTGACACCCAATAGCACATAAGAAGGCACTAAATATTGCAGCCCATGAACATCCAAGTTCAGCTGCTGCAGAGAAATTAAAAACCCAATAACACCCACAATACTAACATCTCCTTCATGCATCTACCCTAGCAACTCTTGCCAGGTTAGCAGTATCTTGTAGGGTGCAGTTAATAACTAACACCATCCCTAAACAGAGTAGCACTTCAGTACATAGTTATACCAAAATTAAAATTCATTTTTACAGCTTTTCAGCTGAGAAAACTCAGAAGTGCTATGCTGTCAGTATGAGTGTGTATGTAGCATAGACTTGGTCTCAATCCTCAGAGAGGAACCCTCTGGTCTGAAGAAAACGGAAACTGGTCCCACCTACTTTCACTCAGAATCTATGTAAGAATTCTCTTAAAATTGTCAAGTGTGGGAAAGTTTGCATTTACTGTCCGTCTTTAACTTTATATTATTTTTTTAAGTTATTCAGCCCTCTCATGAACAAGAACATGACTACACAGAACTTTAACATGTGTCACCCTGATACAATCTCGGCTCTTGATTGTTAGAGAAGGATTAAGTCTCATTTTCTGCTGGACAAACTTAAAAACTCCATTGTGTAAGGGGTCTATTCACTGTAGTACCACAGTTTCCTTCAGTTTCTCATACAGCATCTGGGCCTTGCTGGATCTGATAAAGCCAGTCGTAGAGAAACACACCTGGCACTAACTTGGGGATACAGAAATCTAAATCATCTTTTGAGGTTCCATGTCTCCTTCTTCACATTTTGCTTTAGAGAATCAATTGCAAAACTGAAGGACAAAATGATGAGCAGAAAAATCAGAACATGTTAAACTTGAAACAATCCCTTTAACATTGGGGTTGACACCAGCTTCAGGTCTATGGGAATCTATGAAGCCAATTTCTGTAAAGGAAGCCTTCGGTTATCACAACATCACTGAACGTGAACATTATATTAATGGTATAAGGTGGCACAACATGTCAGCTTACTATTCCTTACTATGTGCACAGTATGCTGCTATACATAAATAAGATACCAACTGCTATTTTTACCATGTTCCTCTTTAGAGAGACTAAATACTGCATGCTCAGCACTGAGCAAAAATACGCCTAAGCCTTTTTGCTGAACCTTTGCTAAGACCAGTCTCACCTTTTTAAAAAATATTATCTAATAAATTCATTAAGCCTACTCTATGAACAATCATAGAGAAAACTAAGTGACAAAGAACAACATATGACTATTTAAACGTGAGATTCACCAAGTGATTAATTTCAGTCTAAGAGTGCAAGAAAGAAAGGGTAAGGCTGGAAGTATTTAGAACACTAAGGATTTTCAACAAACAAGTTATGAGTAACAATTGTCAACCACGTAGCAAATTGTAAGTTTTAACCCCATATCATCTTCTGAAACTACACAATAAAAGACGTTTAAAATATCTATGTATAATTTTCCACAAAGATTGCAGCTAAATTACATTGTATTCTCTAAAATAAAAGGCGAGGCACCATTTAACAATCCCTCAAAAGCAGCTTGTCAGATAAGCATTTGTTTGTCTTTCCTTCATGCAGCTCTCATTTCATTAAGCGTTATGTTAAGCACTCTTTACAATTCACAATAAGAAAACATTTTAATAAAGGAATTAACACAATATGTAAACTCTATAACACATCTATCAGTTTTTGGGAACTCCTGGAAGCCCTTAAGTATGTAAAAGGTATACCACAAAGCCATGTTGCCAACTGCTCATCAGCCACCCGGGAAGCTTTCTGACTGTTCCTTCTGCCTCCCTTTCGATTTCCTGACTTTAGTCCTGTACTTTCTGGTGAAGGCTCCTCGAGAGGACTTTTACAGTAAGGGTGATCTAGTAACTTTGCACTAAAAAAGTCTGACCCCTCTACTTCCATTTGGCTAGAGCTGTCCTCATTTTGTGCCAACTCCATGGATAAAGGTCCATTTGCAAAATTATCATTGACATCTGAATATTGCAAGGAGGATTGCAACAGCGTCATTCCATCTACACCCATAACTTCATTAGATTCTGCATAATCTTGTTCTGAAACCGCAGTTTCTTTTTCTGTCACAGAGATGAAAATGTCAGAGCAATGATCCTCTGCCAGAGCCCCACTGGTATCCACCTGGCGCAAGGTCTCTGCCTCTGGAGAGGCTCTAGCCTGCAGTTCTGGCAGGACAACATCTGCTCCACCATCCTGCCCTTCACATTCTGGCTCCTCAGAACACGGCTCAGTGCACAGTAAGGCATCCTGTGCATGGCAGATCTCAGGTGCACGTATTTTGTTCTCCTCAGCTGAAGATTTGAGTGTATTATTGTTCATATCTGATAAACTGTATCGGTTCCAAAACCGGTTTCTTTTAGATTTCCAGTAGGAAAGCCAACTACACAATCCACTTTCAAAATCCCGCTTGAGCGTCTCTGGATGGTCCCTTGTAACTTTCTCCACCCACCTTGGCTTGATTTTTCTCAATTTGCAGGCTTTGCCTCTTCCTCGAAGTTTTGGGGATTTTATAATTCTATACCGAAGCCTGACCATAGAAAGTTTCTTATGCATCATAAATAAAGATCTCTTTTTTACAGTATGATGGTTAAATTTGGACCTCTTTATAGCAGTCAAGGGGCCACAAGTTCCATTCCACTCCCTTTGCAACAGCATTTCCTTTTATAGTTGTTTAAAACTACAGGGACTGTGTTGCCTCACCATTATTACTCTCCCGCCTGCTATGTACAAAACCACCTTTCTTTACAGGTAAGGCAGCACCATCCAGTGTACCACATGAGGCATAATGGATATTGCCAGAAATGATATTAAGTATAGCAACAGTTTCAAATTCTTCATTCAAGGGATCTTCATTCTGAAAGGATTCATTGTTGAGTTTTCTTACTGCTTCTCCAGACAGGCTTTCAGCTTTGTGATAGGGACAGGATCTTTTTGCTCTCAGTAGTTTCGTAAGGAAAGCTGTATGGTTCAACAGTAGGTTTTTGATAAGTTTCTGCATTTAAAGGCACACCAGGAGCCCATCTGCCTTGAAGCTCAAGTGCCTTCCTTCTGCATTGCAGTCTTCTGTACAGTTTGTTGTGATTTAAGCTCACAATTAGCTGAGTGCTCTGTCTTTCCTTCTTAGCTAGTAAAAAATGCTTTTGGAAGCAGTATTTCCCAAGCTCCCCACATCCCGTGGTCCATCTTCTATACTGGGCCAACAACTGACTTCTTTTCCAAAGCAAATGTCTTCTATGGCTTTTCATTTTTCTGCTGCATTATGATCTTGAAAAACAGCTGAAAGAATAAGGGAAATGAATTCAGTGTTATCTGGACTGTAACATAATAGCAAAACACTAGGGCACATTCCTCAGGCAACATGCCTATCTAAAATTCCACCCATCCTCCAAACACAATCCCACATTCCCTAGAACATTCTCACTTGCACCAAAAGGAAAAAGAAGCAATAGCTGCAATGGCTTGGTGCATAAACAGGCTCTTCTCATTTACCTTCCCTTGAGGTAAAGCAATGAATAGGTAATCCCAACCCAGCCCACAGTCCCTATATGTAATTTGTGACTTTCTGGCCTGAGGTTAAATCTCTCTCGATATCCATGTTGTTAGAGCAAGCACAGTGAAATCACTCGACTCAAAAGGCTTTTGGAAAATAAAACTTTGAAGTCCAAGTTCGTCAGCAAGCGTGTGCAGGTACCCAGTTCCATCAGCACTCTACAAAGCAAATGCTTATTCTTGTGCAATACATGTTAGCAGGCATGCTGAAGACACTTCACATGCTCACACAAAGTTTTCCCTTAAAGGAACAAGCAACACACATACCGCCACAGAAAATTTGATTCTCTGACTAGATAAAGAATGACACAGCTTACTCTGTGAATTGGTTCCTCTGTATTTACAGCCAGAGCTCACTCCATATGACAACACCACCACCAGCTTCTATAGTCAGTGTTTATCTTTGCCTTAACAAAGCAATATCAACGCAGGACATCAGTTAATCACCTTAAAAATCCCTTTCCCAACTAAAAACCTGCATCTCGATGTCTGCAATAAGGATATATCGGAGACTAGGCAAGAGTGTAAAGCATGCATAGTAACACCTATTCACCTTCACAACACAACTATTAAGTATTAGCTCAAAGGTAGAACACTTCAGAAACACAAGGGGAAGGCATCAGCTGCACACACCTTAAGATGCTTCATGCAATTGTCCCAGTCTCACCAAGTATATCAAAGCCTGTATTATACTACAGAAATGGAGTTTGCCCCTGTCTTCTGTCCTAGTGATTTTGACTTACAGACTATTATTACAAATTTTCCCTTGGCCACATCCACCCAAAGCATTACACATAGGTATCACCTGGCTGAAAATAAAGAAGTCTATAAATGGAAATAAAACATCAACTGTTGGACTTTAAAGACAAATACAAATGCTAGACACCTGTAAAAACAGGCATTTAAAGCCTGACTTAAGAAGCTCTTCTGCATTTTTCATTCTACTCATCCCAGAGGTAAACAGCAGGTGGGTTTGTTTGTTTTTTTCTCCTTTTTGTGGAGGAGTGGGAGAGGAGTAGAAATGAAGAGAAGATGAAGAACACTGTACAGCATTTGGGTAAGGTATTCCCACCATAACGAAAGCAGTCTAGAGTTCACTACCTACAACCTAGAAAGAAACCAGGCTACCTCCAGGGAGAGGTGTGCAAGACAGTACAGGTTAATAATATAAGCACTGCAACAGGATCTAGCTCTTTTGTAACCCTCTGCTAGTCAACAAACAACTTAGTTATCATAAAAATCAGAATATAACGCCTCACCATGCCAATTTTCTCATACTTGCTCTTCCAGCACTTACACACTTCTCCACACTAAATCCAGTTTATGCTTGCTTTTACAGTACAAAATCTACTTGTCCGTCTATTGTGTAAGGCACCTCCAAGATATTCCTGGAGTGGCACCAGTAAACACCAGCCAAACCACAACCTTGCTAGGACAGCTTATTCCAGCCACGCTTCCATCCAGGTAAAACAAACAAACCCCGAAAAATCACGGCGTTCTCAACAGAGCCACGTATGCCAGGGGCTCCTGCCAGCACAGCGAGTCGCGAGTACTGAGGGAAGAACATAGCTTCACTGCTAGTCAGAGGCTCAGCAATACCTGTCGGTTTTTAAGAACACCCCTGAATGACTTGGAGTCATTGCTCTTCTCCTTGCTCTCTCATAGCCAAGTTTTCAAGAAGCATTCCCTCCACAGGCACTGCCTTAGATGTGGAAAAAGGCTGAGTGACGCCTGGTTTTCCAAACTGCCGTGGATTATGCAGGAGCAGAAATGCCTAAAGCTGCCACTGTTTCACCCAGAGCAGACTGAACTAATGATCACAGTGGGAAAAATACCGAACTAGATTTCAGCAAAGGTAAGTCCTGTCAACAAAAAGAACCTGAGGCAAACTTGAATAGAGAGACAAGAGTGATGCCACAGTTTCAACACCATCAATTGCAACAGCAATCGAAATAGCTCATTTGCTCATTAGTGTCATGAAATCCAACTTCTTAAACTGCAACAAAGATCTTCGGAAAGCTATTCTACCCACCTGTTCTGCTCAGTTTTTAACTTAAAAAATGCTTCACATTAGAAGTCACAGGATTAAAAAATACTTCAGGTTTGTCTGCAATGCATGTACCAATTTCTCCACAATGAAAGTTTTGGGGTTTTTTTACTAAAAATTTTCTCGTTAAAATGGGAAGAAACTCTGCCTAAGTCATTTAATCCAAGCAAAGTTTTCCTGCCCTTCCCTCTCCCTTTTCAAACATAATCAATTCTGAGTCTGGATATCTTTCAAGCAAAGGCCTCCAAGGAGCAGTTAATCCCAGTCCTAGGAGTTAAAACAGTTCACTTTTCTAATAGCAGTATTACTTAGAATGACAAAAGATAATCCATAAGCAAATATTTAATTAAAGGTGCTGCTTGAAGAACTTATTTCCCATCAGTGCTACAGGAATATTACTGATTTTAGTTGGCAACACAAATCAGCAAGGCAAAAGGACAGCTCAAAAGTGCACTGCTAAATAAGGAACTGAAGTGAGCAGCACACGACCGAAAACAAAGCAAGCACTATCTACAGTTTAAGAACCTGAAGAGAAAGTCATATTTTTGTCCCATACACTGACACAGATGAACAACTTCCAACATCGAGGAACTTGCACTTTTAAGAGCCTTTTAGCTAGCATAAGCCATAACTTCACTGCACAGGGATGCTGCCAACACTATACCAGCAAAATCTGAAACCTGGGAAAGCCCAAGCTGTACACCTCCCAAAGACCCTAACTGAGAGAAATTTACTGTCTTTAGTCCTCACTCCTTCAGCTGTGTTTGACAAACCATTTGCAAATGACTAAATATGAAAAGGCACAATCTCTTTTGCACTGGACAAAGACAACCCGGAACTGTTACAGTTCTGTACTAATGGCAGATTCTGTTTATAAATTTGCTTTTTACTCTAAGCTTTTAAAAACATATTCAGAGCCACTCAGTTTTCAGAATACAGACTTATTCAAAGAGCTCTGGTAAGTCAGAAGCAAGTGTGATTTTGCATCAACCTGACAGGAATGGAGGAACGTGAGGCCCTTGATCTTTTACTGAGCAACCAATTCAGTGCAGGTACATGCTATGTTTTAGTTAGAGCAATTAGCAGCTCACTCCATTTGCAACTTACATGCTTGCAGCTTATGTCACCTTCAGTGAAATTAAGTACTGGAAAAGACACTACACATTCACACCTTTCACCACTTTTAAGCCTGTTACAGTTTAATTATTAATTAATCCTAGGCAGTTTTATTTATTTTTGGCAGGTTTAGACAACCTAGGTTTTAATTGAAAAGCACAGAAACAGGAAAGGCCGCCCTGGCCTTTAGGTTACCAAAGGTTTCTGGCTGACACTCAAAAGTGTCAGACCACAGAAGCCTTTTGCCCACACAGGCGCAGAACAAACCTTTAGCACTGCAGCAGCACAGCTTCTTAGATCACAAGGAGTTATCTAGGGCTGCTTCGTGGTAGCCAGCAGAACAAGCAACACGTGTAATTCAAATACAGGCCACTTGCTAACTCTTAGGTTGTTATTGCCCTCTCCCCACCCCATATTACTATTCAAAATATAAAAGAAGCTTGTTTTGAAGAGCAACAGTAACATAAATAAAGCAAATGGCCTTGGGAGCCTGGCATTGTGTGGGCATGAGTACTTCATGCAACACCTGCTCTGATGGGAGGCAACAGTTCTTACAACACCCAGGAGTCCAGCCTTTCCCAGTGGAAGTCTGGGACAGTGTTCCAAGGACAGAAGATAAGCAGGAAAGGGAAATCAGGCCTCAGGTTAGAGAACTCAGCAAGAAGATGTCCTCCTCCCCCAGCTGGAATCCAAAATTGGAAACAGTGAGAGGAAGCTGGGGAAGGGTGCCTGTCTTCAAACCGCTGCGTGGCCAGAACTAAGCTAGTAAGGTCAGGAAGTTTGAAATGATTCTATTAGCACATGCAGAAGTAATGTGGATTCACAGTGCTGGGAACTATGTCCTCTTTGCTTTCTTTTCTGACCTGCTCAGCACAGCTCTTTGAACTGCTAACCAAACATTTCGCCCCAGAGGTAAAACAAACCATAGGGAACACACTTGGACAAAATATTATGTATTAACACAACACCATACAGAAATGGCCAAAGTTATTAACTTGCAGGAATACAGCAGGGCAGGGAGTTGCGACCTCAGTTACCACACTGCAAGGGTTAAACTCCTACAGTTACTTTGGTCTCTTCCCTTCTCTCAACTGATGCTTTTGGGAACCAACCCACAGTCTCACTGGTTGGCTACACATCTGCTAAATTTATTTCTGGCAAGATCATGATAATTTACTTCCAAAACCATCCTCCTTTAGGCTAAACTAGATTAGTGGAGATACATATATCAGATAAAATAACATTTAAGAGAAATGCTGTCACAACTCACAGTGACGAAAGAGAACAAATTCTAAATTAAAGAGCCCAAAGTTACTTTTGCACAAGTAAGGCGTAAGGACATAAATAATTTTTAATCTTCAGGCTCCAGATTGAGTTTAATGAAGTATCACTCAAGCTTCATCCCTTCTTTCCCGAATACCTCTGCAAGGCAGCAGCATAGAAGTGGCTGACACAAAGTCTGTCAGACTTTGCTCTCCAGGCCCTGTGAGGGGAATAAAACATAAAATTTCAGCCTGGGGCTTTGCACGTGTCTGGGATCGAGGGTGTCCCTGATGCATTCCAAGAGCTTTCCTTAAGACACGGTGTATTTTCAAAAGTATTAAGCACATACTCTCACACGCACGGAGACAAGTAAAGGTGAGACTATTAGCAAAGGCAACCCGCTCCTCTTCCGAGCTGGAAGTATGAGCTAGAACCAGTGGGGTTTGGCGATGGCTGCAGGGAGAGCTCACAGGTTAAAGCCCGGCCTGTGAGGGCTCGGGGAGGGGGCAGCGAACAGCAGAGAAGCTCTCTGCCTGCACAAGGACCAGGTTCGGAGTCCCTGGGAGCAACTCGGGGGCAGAGAAGCTGGCTCGAGAGCGCAATAAGGAAAAACAACCTCGCAGAAGCCGAGAATCCCTTTCCGCGCTCCCCGGGAGGCGCCGCGGCCGAGACGAGCCACCCGCTGGGACCAGACTCGGGGTCGCCCAGCCCCAAGGCAGCCGTGCCCTAACGAACCGGGTCCCCAGCACCGCCGCTCACACCCCCGCGGGGACGGGGGCTCCTCCAGCGCCCGGCAACCCTCGCAGCGAAGAAACGCTCCCCCCTCTGTAACCTGAACCCGGCCCGGCCCGACCTGAGCCCACTCCCTCTCCCGGATCCAGATCCGGATCCGCCCCCGCTCCCAGTGGCAGCGCCGGCCCCGCCGCCCCGAGGCCCGGGTGAGTGGCCGGGCCGGGCCCGCCGCCTCCCGCCTCACCTCCGGCCCGGCCGCCGCCAGCGCCGGCTCCGCCCGCCGGGACCCGCGTCAGCCCCTGCGCCGGGCAGCGCGCCTGCGCCTGCGGGCCCGGGGCCACCGCCCCTGCTGCCCCTGCGGCCCTGCTGCCACCCGGCTTCCTCCTGCCCCGCTCCCTCCTCCTACTCCCTTCTCTTGCCCCGCTCCCTCTTCCTACTGCCTCTCCTGCCCTGCTCCCTTGCTCCCTCTTTGTGCTGCCCTTCCTACCCTCCTGTCCCGCTCCCTATCCTGCCCAACTCCCTTCTCCTCCTCCTCCCTTCTTCTGCCCCGCTCTCCCTGCTGCCCCTCCTGCCCCGCTCCCTCCTTGTGCTGCCTGCCCTTCCTACCCTCCTGACCCGCTTCCCCTCCTGCCCAGCTCCCTCCTACTACTCCCTTCTTCTGCCCCACTGCCCCTCCTGCCCCACTCCCTCCTTATGCTGCCCTTCCTACCCTCCTGCCCCTCTCCCTCCTCCGGCTCCCCCTCTTGCCCCCCTCCCCCTCCTGCCCAACTCCCTCACTCCCTCCTGCTACTCCCTTCTCCTGCCCCGCTCCACTTTTTGCCCCACTCCCTGCTGTCCCTCCTTGTGTTGCCCTTCCTTACCCTCCTGCCCTGCTCCCACCCCGTGCTTCCCCTCCCACCCTGCTTCCTCCTGCCTCACTCTGTCTCTTGCCCTGCTCCCTGATCCTGCTGCCCCTCCTGCCCTGCTCCTTTGCTCCCTCCTTGTGCTGCCCTTCCTGCCCTGCTCCCTCCTTGTGCTGCCATTCCTACCCTCCTGTCCTGCTTTCTCCTGCCCCACTCCCTCCTTCTGCTCCCCCTCTTGCCCCACTCCCCCTCTTGCCCAACTCCCTTGCTCCCTCCTCCTCCCTTCTTCTGCCCCACTCTGCCTCTTGCCCCACTCCCTGTTCTTGCTGCCCTCCCTGCCCCACTCTCTCCCACCCTGCTTCCTCCTGCCCTGCTGCGCTTCTTGCCCCACTCCCTCCTCATGTTTCTACTCTTGCCTTGCTGCCCCTTCTGCCCCACTCCCTCTCCTGTCCCGCTTTCTCCTGCCCTGGTTCCCCAGAAAGCCCCAGCAAGGTGATGGGACATGGGGTGGGGGATGCAAAAGGTGATGGGGGCTTTCCCGGTGCTGGTGTCACTGGGCAGCAGCTCCCCTGCCCCAAGAGACCCTGCAGGCTGTGGCTGCACCTGGAATGGCTGCAGAAGTGAGGAGTTTAAAAAAAAAACCAACAAACTTTTAAAAATAAACCATTAATATCCCAGTATATGGAGGTATTCCTAAAAAACTTAAACTGAAAAATCACTTGTAGCGACTCTGGTCTCAGCAGCCTGAGGGCCTACAGGAAAGCTGGGAAGGGGCTCTTTATCAGGGGGTGCAGGGATAGGATGAGTAATGGTTTTAAGCTGAAAGAGTGGAGATTTAGATTAGATATCGGGAAGAAATGTTTTATTGTGAAGGTGGTGAGGCACTGTCATAGATATTGCCTGGAGAAGTGAATGCTCCATCTCTAGAAACATTCAAGGTTGGGTTGGATGGGGCTTTGAGCGACCTGATCTAGTGGAAGGTGGTAGGAGGGTTGGAAGTGGATGATCTTTAAGGTCTCGTCTAACCCAGACCATTCTATGATTCTATGAAAGCTGCTCCTCCTGTGGGTCTAACTGCTGGCAGGGCTTTCCCAGGCCATTGCTGGGCAGCAGGGCTGGTTTCTTTATGTGCTTCGTTTTGTGGGTCATGCAACACCATGCAGTCTAGTTCCCCTGCCTGAAGAACAGGGAGGAAGCTACCGGCCAGTTTAACTGCTGTGCTCTGTTGTACAGAGACATCATGGAAACGGGAAGTGCTCCAAAACCATTGCATTTTTGTTGCTGGGTGGAGAAAGGTTACACCTCCCCTCGCTGTAAGGAGAAGCTAAAGGAATTTCTCCAAATAAAAAAAAGTCAGTGAAGCAGGAGAGATTGGGAAGCAGCCATGCTGCATCATTTTTGCTACAGCTTTGTGGAGGGTGAACTATTTTGTGATCATGCAGTATCCATTATGCTGTGCGTTCCTCCAGGAATTACAGTATCCAGGCCACGAGTTGTGATATGTTATAACAAAGAAATAAATAAAAAAGGGATAGAGAAGACAATAGGGTGATACAACAAACAAAATGGCAAAGTCCGTGCCAAACTGAGAGTTGCTGGCTTTTATTTGTTTGTTTGAAAACACTCCAGCCCAGCGCTCTCGTTAAATACAGTGCTTTCCTAGGCAACCGTTTGTTCTTCCTGTACAGTAAATCCAGCCAAAGATGGGATAAGCAGTTTCAGAGCAACAGGACAAGTCCTCTGGCCTTTATGAAACACACAGTAAACAGGGTGCACAAGGTAATGCTCAGGACGTGAAGTTAGAACAGGAATATATTACATGGAAAGAGGATTCCTCCCCCAATCCATCGGAGTGCTGCAGTGCTCTCTGGATGTAACAGCACCTCTGCACTCAAATCATGGCCTGACCCAGGTGATCATTAGTGCAGTCTACGCCAGGCACTTGAGACACATAAATGGGAGCCCGTGTTCATGAGATACTCTTAAAAAATCATGATTTGACTTTTAAAATGTGGAGTTTTATGAGCCGCCTGGTTTTGCCTGCAAGGATCAGCCTTATCACACGTTCATGCTTCCTCTCTGTCCACGAGAGCCAGTAGCGGATCTTTAAAAACTGGAAGCTGAGATTCTCAGATGAGTAAGATGCTTGTAAACACTGAGGCTTTATGGAATGCGCAAAAGACATGAGACTTGTGAAAATTAATAAATAAATAAATAAATAAAAGGCAGACTTGGCAAGACTGACAGAAAGGACTGAATACCAACTGCATTACTGTAACATTTTTGTGGCCAAGCTTGCAGCCTCGATGTTTTAACGACGGCAGCCTTTACTGCATTTAACGGAAGCCTGGATTTGATTCTTTCAGAATAAAAGGGCTTTTGAATGCTCTGTAAAGGCAGTTTCCTGACTTCATTGATTGCCGACACAAACACCAGAAACTAAATCTCCTACATCTTGAGCTAAAGCAACAATCTCATTATTTTGGACAGCAGAGAGCTTGTACAGGAAGCAGTTGCTGGAGGAGGACATGTAGCATGAGCCGAACCAGTTGGCTGCTCTGTGTCTCGTGTCACCAAGCAAGAACAGGGCCAAGGTAAATCTCCACATAACCATGTTTTATTTGCAGGCTGCCAACAGCCAGTCTGAATTCACAAAAGAATGCAAATAGCTGCATGAGGAAACTCAGCAAAAGATTATTCAAACTGGTAGCATATAAGAAGGAAAATAATATTTGTTCTTTGTTGTCCCTGCCTATTTTTCCACTTTTGAATAGGAATAAAATTAAGAACTCCTTCAAAGAGCTTGTGCATTCCTTCACCTAGCTTCAGGTTGTGATGTAAAGACTATACTGGCAGAAATACCCATACATCTCAGCACACGCTTGTCAGTAAATGCTTTAAAAGGATTGTTGTTGAATTGCAACAAAGTAAAAAGGCTTTTAAAAAGGTACATTCACAACAGGTGGACTCTAACCTGCACGCAACTACGTGGGCTACTCTTTGGCCCATACTTCAAGAAGTTTGAAGTTCCTCCAGGCTATAAGAAACTTCATGAGGTTAATCCTCCTATAGCACAGCAATACAAGGGGTGGGAAGGAAGCAATAGTGCAACAGAGGTAGCCCAGACTCCCCTGTGAGGAAACATTCTGACTACATAATCTTGCTTCTGTACTTTCAGCCCCTCCTCAGTTACTGAAGTGAATGTTGATCGGTTGCTCCACAGAAGATGTCCCCGTGGCCACCCTACATGCTTACGCTCTGCCTGTGATCCTGGTGCCTCTACCTCTACTTGCTCACTTTGTCCTTCCAGACAAGCACAAGTGCACAGCATCTCCTGAAAAGATCACTTCAGCATATCTCAGAAGTGAAGCTTCCAAAATTTAAACATTGGCTTCTATCTCACAGTTAACAAAAACTGGCATTTCTTCTTCCCCCAAATTCAAATGGACTTGATAAAGATTAAGCCTTATATCACCACAGCCATGCAGATAGTCACAAAACTCATTTAAGAGGTTGCCAGCTTTCCAGGTTCTCAACTCACTACATACCAGTTAGTTCAAAGCAAGGGATGTCAATATAATGTATGCAACAAACTCCAAACCAGATCTGCAAAATGACCTGATTCAAGAAAACACCTCACAACGTTTTAAAAGCAGACTTCTCTTAGGTTGTTTGGAGTGTGCTCTGTGGCCTGCACAATTCATTCAAGGCAACTTGTGGCAGAGGTGAAGGGATCTCTGACATTTTCATCACTGCAAGGTGAGGTTTTCAGTTCCTCCTCTATGATTATAACCCAATTATATAAACACAGGCAGAGCTTCTAAAGTACAAAAATCACCACTACTTGCACATTCACTCAACTGCATTTAAGATAACTGTGCTTTCATAATTATAACATTGACAAGGATTTCAGAGGGAAGCCTAATTTTCTTGAGGGAGAGAGGATGCTTGGTGACTGAGGATGACATGTATTAATATCAACATTCTGCTCCACCATAAACTCCTAGAGTGAATCTCCAGTACTTCAGTACAATGCTCCATCCCATGGTGGTCACCAGCGCTTGCTGGTTGTTACCTCTCTAGCACAAACTGCAGAGCAGAGAATACTTCTGTTCCCTATCCACGTTCCATGCAAGTCAGAATAGCTTAGGCCACCCTCACCAGTGGTTTAAGTGAAGATACCCAGGGTCGGGCTGAAGGATGAAGAGCCACACAGCCCGTCAGCTGTGCTGTGGGGCTGACGACTGCCCTCAAACAGGTGAGACCAATAAAGTCCCAAGTGATTGTTGCTGCTAGCAGAATAGACAGGTCTCTGAGTGCTTCTCAGATCTCCCTCTATGAGATACCAATTGGACTGCTTCCCTGCCCTGCAAGTGCCTGCCAAGCAGGAAGATTGAAGTTAACAGGCCCCAGATATAACTCTGAAAGGGACTGTGGAAATGAAAAAAAAAGGCTCCCCTAACATTGAGTTAGCTTTGAACTTGGATAGTCCATAATTATATCTTGCTGTATGTCTGCACAGACCAGAGCGCATTAATACCACGTGCAGGCTACATTTAAACTAAGCTGTTCCAGGTACCACGGGCAGTGTTGTCATGGCACGAATACAGTGCAGGCTGCCGAGCCTGCTTCTGAAACCAGAAAAATATGCAGGTGACTATGCTCTGCCGCACTCCGTAGCTCAGCAGGGCTGCTACTCTGCTAGGTAATTTAAAGCTAGTTTTAGGTACATTTCCACATGTTTAGATAGGCAGCGCAATGAGCCTGGGAAGTTTCTTGCCTCCAGTCACTCTTTTACACTCCTGTATCTCTGCTCCCTCCCGCTGCTCCCCTAGGTGTGCTAATACTGCTGTCTGTGAAGCTCACTGGAAACTGAATGCTTGAAGTGATCCACATGGGCGGGTGTGTGGGGGAAGCAGCAATATAAATTTTTTTCTCTGGAGTTGCACAGGGACCGCTATAGGCAACGACAGGCTGAAGCAATCGAGGCTAGAAGGGCAGGCAGGAATCCAGTTAACCACCAGCAAAAATTTACATGGAATTAGTGTCTCAGAATTGATACATCCTGTCACTGCTCCTGTAGTAAACAACTGTCCTTAAATGTGCATAAATTATGTTAGTCCAAACGGTGTTACAGAAGGGATAAATGTGGTCCCCTCCAACCCTTTGCCAGTATTCTTCATTAAAACATGTTGGTTGTGTTCTCTCTAATAGCGATACACTGGGGCCAAGATCTGGAAGAAGGCTGCCTCCAGGAAATACTGCTGATGCATAGCATCCTACTGGTACATTTTGTCTTTTGCTTGGCAGGCAAATGTGGAACTTCCTTTTGACACTGTGCTGCTTTAAGTCATATCAGATTGTGAGGGGTTGTTTCATCAGTAACAAGAGAGTGAAATGGAATAAGAAATAAATTAGGAGCGGGACAAAGCTGTCATTGTGATTCTTAGAACTTGAAAGAAAAAGACGCAAAAACCTCCTACGGCACAGATTTGATTATCAGCTTTCCCAGATGATACCATTATTGTAATTGCCCGGCTCCTTCTAAAGCAGGATGCAGCTACAGTCATTGCAGCACCAGAATTTTATGTGGAGAAGGATGTAGAACATGCAGTGTAGGACAGAAATGAGAATATTAGTCAGTGAAAATTCTTCATCATCAGGAGAGGGTGAAGAAGCTGAGACCATTTTCAGAGAGAGGAGAGTGCTAGAGGGGCCTTCTTACATGTTTTCAGAGCAGTGAAAGGGAATTGTGCTTATGCATTTTTTTTAGCCTGGAAAATCAAGTAGGAGAAAGTAAGGTCAAATGGGGAGTTTAAAATGAAATAGGCAAGGATGTCAGCCTTTCCCAGTGTCCAGTCAAGACATTCATGCATTATCATTTGGATATCTTATATATCTAAAGCTTTTGAAACATAATGGCCTTGGCTTTTCATATTAGAACTGACAATAAAAATAGCTTATTAATCTCTACTCAAAAATTGCTTCAAGGAAAGAAAATCTGAGCAATTTAGTTGGAAAACTGGTATGTACAGAAAATGTTTCTGGGGCAACTTATTCACACACCTGCACATTTTCTGAATTGAATTGAAGTGAAAGGGGAATGCTTTAACCTGAACTAGGGGCAACTCCAGTTTAGAAACTATAATCTCATAGACATGGCATAGTTTGATTTGGGTATTTCAAAAGATGCAGCTGCAGATCAGTACTGCCAGCCTCTGCTTTAGAGATGCAAGTTCATTCTGTGTCCTTAACATTTTTGAAAGCTAAGCAGATAGCATCCTGACCAACATAGAGGGACGTAAAAGTGTTCAGAAACAACCTCCGATTCCTTGCAGTCCCTGGAGGAACTACAGAAAAAGCCATATCCCATTGCCAAAAGAGCTAAACCTCTTTAAAATCTTTTGTATAATGAGTGTCTTCAAAACAAATGTATACTCTCACATACACAGTTGGATGAGGTTCCTGTGCAGGTCTGAGCCCCATGTGAACAACCAACCTTTTTAGCTTGAAACTTCAGTTGCTAGCATTGAAAGGCATCCACTGTGACTGGCCTGTGACTAGTGACTGTAAGTACTTGAACTTCAAACTGATAAATGTTGAAGGTTTAAGCGCAGAGATTTTTTTCTAATGGCTGAAACTAAAAAGGGAAAACAGGATTCCATATTATCTTTCAATATACAAAAAAATCCACAAAAACTTAACCGAAGCAAAACCTGTACAGTGTTACTGGAGCTATGCTAGCACCAATAAACACTAGAGATCCTACTGTGCTGAAATTTATTGTGTGACTATGTGAAAAGGAGACATCCGGTCTGACCTTGCTGCTAGGACTTCTTCTGAAATGAACAGCAAAGAACATCCTCCTCCAGTGACAAGTCATTCCATCTAGATTAGAAGAGGAATCTCCAGGTGAGGAGGCCATTCTTCCTCTATTCATTATGGACAGACCCAGACAGCTCCTACAAGTTAAAATTAAGGGAGAGAAACCTACTTTTAGTGAAGAACAGTTTCTTCCATGACTAACTTATGATCAAAGATGATGGACAGACATCCCAATCCAGACTTGACAGCTCCCAGAGTGCGGATGTGATAGGAGACTGCAGGTGGCAACCTCAGGATCTGCAGACAATACCATCTAAGGAAGATGTTTAACCTCTTGTACAGCATAGCCACTGGCAGAGCCCAGCCAAACTCTGTAGCCAGACAATCTGCTTTTTAAAAACAGTTCTTCTCTCTCCTGTACAATAAATATTTTCTTACATTATGAAAACACTGTGCCTATTGTTTGAACAAAATCCTCACACTTATTTTACCTAGTTGAGATTTTTCATAGTGTCTCATATTTCTGCACAGTACTGTCAATACATACCTGCAATAATATTATAAGGATCAGGGGCTCAGCTTTCTTCAAGAAGAGTAACTGTAAATATTCCTGGAGACTTTTATGGATAGTGGTCCAAATTCTGCACTTACTCCTTTTCATTAGATTAGGAGGGAAAGACACTCATTTAAAGGATGTTAGATAATAATTTTAACTTACTATTCTTGAACACTGATTTGTGATTCACGAGATAATTCAACCTAGATTATTATAAAATTTGTTAAATTGGCTGAAGAAGAGCCAGGCACTTATCACAGCTAGCTAACATGTTAAAGTAGAATAAAGTTGGATTAACTAACAAGAAAACAAAACCCAAACTAGTCTGGATTCACCCTAGTGACTTGAAGGCTGAATATCTGCTCCATAAAGATTTTTTAAAGTTACTAAGTCCTGGCTTTTGATCAATTATTCATTTGCAATTCTAGAGGACATTCTCTGGTTTCCCAGATTCTACTAAAACTTAATAAGTATAAATAAATAAGAGAAATAAGCAAATAAGAGACTTGAGCATCTTAGCAAAATGCACTAAGGGCTAATCATTGTGTAGTCCAAAAAGGTGCACAGCCACAATGCATTCAATAATATGTTAGAGAAAGTTCCCATTGCAGTAAAACAAAATCTATTGTAAGGGATTTCTAGACAGACTGCAATTAATGTAATTCACAGGAGGTGTTTCCTGTCTCTGGAACATCAGGCCAGCAAGGACAGCCTGTTGGTTAATTGCAAGGATTTTCATCCAGTTCATGGTCAATGACGACCTGCTGCTTTTGGTTACTGTCTAAGCCTCACCAGTGACAGTTTCTTTGGATGAAGGCCTTGGCACCTGAAAAGTGGCAGGCAGTTCTTTGGGTTCTGTGCCACTTTCTTAGCCAGATAATGGCACTCTGAATTATGGGAACAAGTAAAATGGTGCTGACTACAGCGAGAACTGTGACACAGCTTTGCACAAGAGAACCACAAAATAAAATAATGCCACTGCTAGAAGCCACTGCTACAATCGTTTGTAATTCAGCTGATCTTTAAGCACAGGTTGAACTGTTTTGTAGTAATTATAACAGAAACAAAATGCATTTGAATGCAATACCTGAAAGGAGGTTGTAGAGAGGAGGGTGCTGGCCTCTTCTCCCAAGTGACAGAGGACAGGACAAGAGGGAATGGCCTCAAGCTCCACCAGGGGAGATTTAGGCTAGACATTAGGAAAAAATTTTTCACAGAAAGGGTCATTGGGCACTGGAACAGGCTGCCCAGGGAGGTGGTTGAGTCACCTTCCCTGGAGGTGTTTAAGGGACAGGTGGACGAGGTGCTAAGGGGCATGGTTTAGTGTTTGATAGGAATGGTTGGACTCGATGATCCGGTGGGTCTCTTCCAACCTGGTTGTTCTATGATTTTTCACAATGCCATGTCAAAATTCCTCTTAGGAAGAGGAAGGAATGTCAGATTTTAAGACTGGGAGAGCCTCATTTGGCAACATATTGCAATTTAGTACCCAGTTTGTAAAATAATAATTCCCTAGCCAAGGGGGGATCCTATAAACATGTTCTGGGCACTCAGCTAGCGGAAATCATGACTGCATGCATGGCTATCAAAAGAACTGGAGAGGATCTTGCAATGTTCTCTGGTCTGTCCCCTTGTCCCAAGGTAGGCTCAAGGTAGCTGCTTTCTCACTCTGTCCTAAAATACAATTACATGTGCCTTTCCCAGCCTAGTGACATCTCTAGATTTAATATGGATATCCCTTCCCAGGACTCACCTACACAAACAAACTTTTGTTGTCACACCTTCCCTGTAGTTGCTTGAGATTCTTAAAGAGCAGGTTTCTGTCCCTTTTATCATTACTCAGTTCTCAAACAATTTACTCCTATCGATCTGTCAAGGCAAGCTTACTCAATGAGATTTTTCAAGCAATATCTTCTTTACTCCTGCCTATCCTCCCAGGGGAGTGTGTACCTACAGACAAGCTTTAACTAGGTGAAGCCTTCAAAGTCCAAGTCTCTATTAAAACTTCACATGGAAGCTGAAAGAGCTGCAGAGCCTCTGGAAGGATAAGGCCTTGACTGCTGGAGTTTTTCAAACTGCGCATCCCTTTGATCCCTTTCCCAATATGCAAAATAATACTAAAATTCTCTCCTGGATTTCATTATACATAAAAAGACATGAAAGTGCAATTATTCCTTACTCATCAACAACTACCCACCAACCCTAGCTCCAAGCTAGACCATTCTGGCTACTTCAAAAAATGGTTTTGAAATTTCCATTTCCAGATTGCCCTGGCAGGTGTAACTGTGACTTTGCAAACAGCTACAGCTGTGTGTGCTAATTGCTTTTCTCTAAATTATTTATGAGACACTTTTGACATGAGCTTTCTCACAACAGCATGTGCTAACCATTGGCAGTAGGCCCCTCAACTAGTGGGAACTTCATCACCTGCCGAGGTGCAGAAAAGCCAGCTGTTAGCAGGTACTGCCCCCCTGGCAGCGTGGGCATGAACCGGGAGGTCAAGCTCTACCTGCTTTCATCTCCTTTTCCAATAACTGCTCAATAGGAAATGTATGTGCAAGCATTATATCTGCACATAACACACACCCTTTACTTTTGGGATTAGATCAGAGAATACTGGAGACTGCTTAATTTAGATAAGGCAGAATATAGGGTGTCAATGACCTGTGGAAGACAATCCATTTCACTAAACAAGGCTTTTCAAGCTCTGGTCCCAGGTGCAGTAGGGGTTCTGTAAAATGCAATTAGGAAAGCTAGAAATCAATAGGCTTAAATTCACCACAGAGGGGGTAGCAGTCTTACCAGAAAGTTTTTACAAGATACATAAACTGAAAAAGAATACAAAACATGCCTATAGACAGCACAAAATATTTATCACAAGTCACCACTTACCACTGCTTTTTCCTAGAGGGCTTATCACTGCTATCCAGCTAAGAAGTACCTAAAAAGCTATGGCTAAAGGTAATCATAAGCCCTGTCAGTTAAATAATAAACAAAACCAACTGGTGTTCCAGGGACCAGCAAATTATGTCAGTATTTTTCTTTTCCTTTTTGGATATGAATAACTGGCAGGGAGAAGCAGTTGGAACCAGGTTGGCTAGAAGAAAAATTTCAGGTATTGAGTTGCAGGAGCTCATCAAGGAGCAGCCAGAGGAATGAAGCAAAGCAGCCTGTTAGAATTACTGCTCACTATTGGTGTTTTTATTACCTTCCCAGGAGGCTATAAAGGTTGCTGGGTGAGTAACCAATGCAACATCTTCATGAATTTCACAGCTGTGTTTAAGAACTAAATTTAAACAGGATACCCAGCCAAATTGTAGATGAAATTGTACATCAGACCTTTTTCTAAACAGTACTTCTACCCTGCCCATGCCACAGATTTTTAACAATTTGAATTATCCTTGTGCTTATTTATTCTACATATTCCAGAAATTTCACAATGTTTTCTGTACAGAAGGCTACTGACCCCAGCAACAGTGGTTCAGACAAGAAAGCGCGGACGACAAAGAGAGGCCTTGTTGGTGGTATTTCAGAGTAGGGTCAGATATTCCTAAGCTGCTCCACTCAGTGCAGCAAAGATAATAACATGAATTAAGGTGGTAGGTGTGCAGAGGATGGCACACCACAATCCAACTGTGCATTAGTCAGGAGGAAGGAGGCAGGGTGGAAAGTTTAGTGGTCCTAAGAGCACCCAGAAGTTTCATTTCTTGGCTCCCTTTCTCCCTTGTAATTGAAAAGCCTCTCTGGCTGCATCCTGGTCGGCGGTACTTGGGAATTGAAACAAACATCCCAGCTTCCAAGCCTGCTTCCCCAAAGAGTTGTGCCATATGGACTTCTTGCACTTCCATGAAACAGCAGCCTGGTGATAAGGAAATGAGTCCCCTACAGAAGAAGAGGAGGAAGCAGGAAGGAAGCTGATGTTCCCAGTCACCCATCACAGATGCAAAAGGAGACAGGACAGAAGGTATCTGTCTGGATCTGACACAGACTAACAGCCTGGCACAGATAAGGGTAGGAAGTCATTCACGCCTCATTTCTCCCACCTGTAAAATTATTCCTCCCCCTTCATCCCTACAGGCACATCATCATGATTGCTCAATTGATTAACAGTTTAAAAGAGCTCTGAGACACTCAGATGGAGGAGAAAGATTTTTTTGTATTTCTGCTTCTCCAAAGTTGCACGCATGAACACTGAATTTTATAAGTGCTTTGCTAAGGATGATGAATTACCTCCAGTTTATGGATGGGGAAGTTAAACCGTGGAAAGTTAAACCACATATTTTGAGAAAGAGCCTCTGGTTCCAAGATCCCACTTCCTGAGTGCCCATATACACTTATAAACCCATGTTGACTTTCACAGGGCTGAGCACTCCCTATTCTAAATATGAATAGCCATAAGTGAAGGCATCGAGCCACTGAGGGTCATGTTCTCAGGATCCCAAATCAAGTAACTCAAAACTTATCCCACTCTAGAAAACCTAAATGGGAACATAGCCAAGAGAACCTGAAAGGAAGCAGCACGCTCAAATGCTTTGTCCACCACATCACATGCCGCATGCCTGTGTTTGAAAAGAGCTTTGTGCCACTGCGAGACCAGAACAGGTGATCTGACTTTCAGAAGCATCTATTATGTGGCTCTCCAGCACAACAAGCTGTAAATGAATGTATTAAAGGAGTGAGAGTTTCCCTAACCAAAACAATTAAACTTCACATAAAAATAGAATGCTGAAAGGAAATCTGCCTATGCTGCACTATTATTATTTTAAACAGAAAACCCAAGTTCCTGTCAAAAACAAGAGAATAGGACAATTTTCAGCCAGCTTTAATGGCAAGATCTTTTGGAATACTCAGCCATCTGTCACAGCAGGAGTGCTTGTTCAGCCCTTCTGAAAAAAATGGCCCTTCTTTGGGAACTTGGTGCTTTTGAAACTCCACTCTCAGGCCCCTCCTAGGAACCACTTCTTCCATGGAAGATCCTGCTCTTTTGTGTCTGTCAGTACTGCCCTCCATGTAGTAGAAACTGTCAGTAAAACAGGTAGAGATGGGCTTAAAGCACAAAATTGGAAAATTACTCTAGCCCTAAATCCAAGGAAAAATGGGTAGGTTAAGTCCAGAACTAATTGTACTTCGTTTTATCATTCCTTATAAAACCCTGTGCAGACATATACATGTGTGTCTCATGAAAATTGCTCACTGAATCCTCCTTTTCTCTTATGAAGATTTATTTTCCCCCTCCTCTGACTCTTCCAGAGTCTTCAGAGGACTCTTTCTCTTCACTCTCCCACCGTTGTTGACACGTCCTTCCCAGGTAAAGAAGAGATAACAAAGGACTCAACTCACCCAGCAATAAAATGAACTGCTCCTCAGTCTTAGAAGATTGTTAATACTGGGACACCAATTTGGGGTGGAAAAATGGCTTCCAAATAGGCCTCTTCAGGGGTTAATAAAATCTGCTTCACGGATAGGAAAATTATGCAGCAGGTGAATCAGCTTATGCACTGGGACCAGGCAAACAGAGCACAGCACTAAATTAAAACAGAAGTGTGATCCCACTGCAAACACCTACATCTGGAACCTGCAATGATTCCCCTTCACTGAACAAATACTTCAAAGCAATGATTTGAAGACAGCCCAGCAAAGCAGAGCACTAACCTGGACATTTGCCCTTTCTCTGCTGCTGGTGTGTTAGAACATGTTACTGGTCTCTGTTTTAACACATACAGATTAAGCTCCTTGTGGTTCTCTGGGATAGAGACAAAAAACATTTTACTTAAAATGGACCAAGAATTCCAACAAATTGATGAGCTATATAAGAATAATTTTTGTTTCTAAGTGGGCCAAGAGGCTTTGAAGTTACATTAGTACCTCCAGAAAAAAGCCAGACAATCCCTCCTGCTGCAATGGAAACCTCAGTGAAATTCTGGCTACTTGAAAGTCAAGGCAAAATTCCCACCAGTTTCACTGAGAACAAGACTTCAGGCCATGAATGTATTCTGTAGAGGGTTTCCTACCAAATGTTTGAAAATTATTTTTTCCAAGGGAAAAAAGGAGTCAATTGTTTTATTGTATTTTCTTTAAAAACCGTAACCGAATATTTCATTTTAGATTGGGGTCAATCCCAATTAAAAAAATTCCAGTTCCCACACATGTCTTCATGAAACAGTGGAACTGTATTGTCTGACATGTTCTGATGCTAAATTGAACTGACACACGATAGCTTGATAATGCCAGGCAATATGTTTTGAACTTTCCGTCCCCACAAAACAAAAAACTCAGCATGTCAAGGTTCTTCTCCATCTCTCCCCAGTTTGGACAGAAATACATATGGTAATATTGCAGTTTTTCAAAGATGTTTTAAAATACAATTTGCACCAACAATAGCTACCACCTGGCAAAGCCCTACCAAAGTTAAGTAGTTACTCTTGAATAAAAAAGCATCATTTGGAACAGAATTTGGCCTGCAGAGCTCCATGTCCCAAAGAGCCCAACAAAACCTTCCCCTTGGCTCTGTTCATTCCTTTTGAGGAAGAACCCAGCAGAAGGGAGGCAGTCAGTGTGACTGCCAGTTTTGCAGAGTCCATGAAACTCTCAGGAGACATGACCCCGGTTCTCTGGCTCTTGGATTTCCAGCAGAAGACCCTATGGAAATGATCCTCTCAGGGACTCCAAGATCTTAAGCTTTCCAAGTCATTAAAGAATATTCAAGAATATTGAATATTGTAATATTGTAATATTCTTGTAATACAAGAAATACAGCAAACCCCCACTTCCTACAGCATAGCAATCTCAGAAGCTACTGAAACATAAACTAATGGCCAAGAGCTTGTTCAGCAAGGCTGAAGCCCCAGGAATTGAAAAGAACTTCAGCACTTGCTTAAGTTTAAGCACAAGCTGGAAGGCATGGCTGAATAGGAATGGCTTGAGGAATTATGCAAATGCTTAGATGAATCCAGGTCCAAATATGAATTACTTTAGAAGATACAGAAGCAAGCAGTGCAATTTAATCATTTTTATCTCCTTAACAAGAATGCACAAGTTCTTACAGCTAATATTATAGCATCTTCTGCTGCTGCCAGAAGCCAAATGACCTATTCTTTAACAGTCAAGCTCTCCTCATTTTCAAGCTGAAGATTAGTCCATTTATGCTGAACAGTGGCACAGAATGACAATTTCATAATGTATAGATTGAGTGCTATTCCATTCACATGTTACGTTACCTTGCCCTTTCTTCCACTGCACTTCCACTTGCAATTGACTATCATGGTAATAAGGTGGTGCTGCATCTAATCTCAAATTGTGTACTTTCTGGGATGCTGGCAATTCATTAAATACTGCCACAGACTGGTCGACTGGATCTGACCTTGAATCTGAACACAAAAAAGCAATGGAGATAAAACTTATTCATATTAACTGTCTGCATTAAAGTTACAATGTGAACTGGGCACTTCTATAAAATGCTAAATAAAATGAACCTTCAGCAACAGCACTGAAAAGGGCAGCCAGCACCTCCCAGCAGACTGCTGGCACTGTCCACTAGTGATCCCATATGCATGAAGGCTGATTGTGAGAATGCTTCTACACATGACTCGTCCTTCCTTCTAAAAATATTCTCACAGGTGTGAGCACTGTCAGGTTCGGATCCCACAGCTGTGTTGCTAACAGACAGTGCAGTAAGTATCAAACATAAATTCCAATTTGCCCTCCTTGTGGAAATATCAGTGAATCTGTAATATAATTTCCGCAAATGTCATCATAGAAAACTAATGCTTTACAGTAGGATATCACGATTCCTCCACAAACTAAAGAAAGTCCTTATTTCACTGTGATCTGAGCAGAAATACATAGGAGAAAGTTGAAAGGAATTAATAAATTCTGCTACCAAAACGAGGGTCAGTGGTAATTACAGTACAATTACCACAGATTCATATACAAAAGAGCTCACTGAGAAAACATCCCAATTTAGGCTGCACAACTCCAGGGACTGCTTGCTAACAAAATACAGAGTATTTTACTTCTAGGCCACTGATTTCAATCTGGCCTCAAAGGAGAAAATGACTGAAAGTTAATGCCAGCTGACAGTGGTGTGAAAGCAGTAGGGCAGATCTCAGCCCACTTCCTAGTGGATTGGAGGACACAATCCAAGTATTCGTGATTAGCTAAAGTAATACAGCTAAAAATTCAGGCTGTGATTCAATGACAGTAAATCCAGCTGTAGGACTCTTAGGAAAAGGAGGTGATGTGATATACACAATTCTGCTGATTCCAGCTTGTCTGAAACCTTTTGACAAGTTAACTGTGCACAAACAGGTGCTAGGGCAGATCAAATATCGTTATGCTTTTACAGCTGGAAGAAAAATCCATGTTGTGTGTGCCAACTGCTTCAATAGAAATGTAGGTATGTGCCTATAGCTCATTGAGATCCAAACTGCTTAGTATCTGGGGTCACCCAACCATGGCCTCCAAGCTTCATCCTTCAGCGACAGCAGGTGCAGGCTATGTAGGAACATGCGCATCAGAACTATGCTGCTTCGTTGCTGCTGGTCACTCTCTGGACTGGAGACAAATGAAGATGCTGTCTATGCCTCCTTCTGTCCTATGAAGGGGTGGAGGGTGCCAGATGGTTAGCAAGCCGCCCAGGACACATAAAGTCACACGGGCATTAAATAGCATAAATAGCAAGGCATTAAATGACACCATTCCTGCTGGCACCACATCCCTACTCATCAGTGCTCCATTCATTTAAACGCTTTAAAGAGAGCAAGGAAATAAGAGATTAGAGAGATGTGCTGCTGCCTTTGATAAGCCTGAAAATAGGAGCTACGTTTGTGTTAATCCTGCAGCAGTAATATAGAACAGGCACGATTAACTGCAGTTGCAGTAACAGTCTAGTGCAATCCCTTTTCCCAGTGAATTCTTCCATGGAAAGATGGGTCACAGGCCACACCTGCAAAACGCATCCAGGCATTTGTATGTGTCCATGGCCTGTGCTCCAATAGATAGTTGGCCAAAGGATTTATTCTTTTTATTTGTTTGTTTGTTTGTTTGGGGTTTTTTTTGTGGTTTTTTTGTTGTTTTTTTTTTCTGGACACACAGGAGCAGAGCATTCAGCTGCCAACAGTGCAGTGAATGCAGAACATTAAGCAATGAAGAGGTGACCTTGGTTAGAGTCTAATGAGTAGAAACCAGTTTCTTCTCAGCACATAATGAAGTAGAGGAGCTCTGCTATGGTATGCCAGAGTTCTTGATGCTGCTCTAAGGAATGCTGTTGAAGGTGCTCTTCATATAGTCTCTGCTTCAGGCACCAGCTAATCCACACATGGTGTCTCCTGCCTCACTGCAAGATCACTCTCAGAGAAGACTATATACACTATATGTAACATGCTATCTTTTAATCAGCAGAACAAATGTCAGGGCAGCTCCACCTGGTTTGTACATTGGGCAGAGAATTTAGACAGCTTGTTTTCAATTCCATATTTTCTTTCTTACTTCCCTTAAAAATGATGATTATGTTCTGTAAGTATTATTTGGCCCTCCATTGCTGATAGCAATGGAAAAGAATGAGCAGCCCTGTAGATAAGAAAAGAAGAAATTCTGGATCTAATGATATCAAGGGAAAATATTCTGGCTAAGTGTTCCCCTCAGAGCTCTACACATTTGGGAAAGAATCCAGAAGAAGTTTGATTAGCTAGTGTGAATGCTTGCAAGGTCAACTGTGGTTTGGAAATGCAACACCAGCATAAATGTGTCACAGAGAATGGAAAGGGGTTAACATGGGCATTGAACGTATCATCAAGCCTTGGGTCAAGGAAACATGAAGAGTGATGGCATCACTTGCTGTTAATAATAAAATCAAGCTGATGATGTAGAGAGGAAAATGTGGTACCTCTTCTCCACTACATAACAAGAAACAGTGCTAGTGAGATGGCTACAGTCCCTCCAACACCCTTACCTGTGCCTGTAACACACTGCCACGTTTCATTGGAACTGCAGAGAAAACCACCCCATTCAGGCCACACTACACGTTAGCAGAGGCCACAGAGGGACAAAAGTCGTACACTTGGAGGCAGCAGTACAGGCACAGAATAAAACAGGAGGTTTTCACATTACTTAAAAGCCCAGCACACTTGCAGGGCAAAAACTTTCCTAGGGGCAGGGGAGAGGGGGAAATATGTGCTTTGAAAAGGAGAAAATTCACAGCTTATAAAAACGAGGCTGGGAGAGACAAATCTGGAAGCCAAATGCATACAGTGTTTGAACTCTGCATGCACGAGAGGAATGTTGCAAATGGAAGGAAAGCCTGCACTTCCAAAAGGTACTCTGCATTAAGACTAAGCTCCCTCTCTTACATTTCAGATTTTACCTGGAGAGGAAAATGTTAAGCTGTTAGCATTAAAAAAAGAAGAAAAAAAAAGTTAAAATATTGTTAATTTTAAAAAGGAGAAGCCTTTCTATAGCTGCACAATCAGTTCAGACTTGCCTGTAGTGTTATGTCCATGTGCTAGGTTTCTTTAGGGATCCATTTGCATCTGCTGATCATCTATTTTAATTATATGATGCCATAGGATATAAGATACTGTATGGACAAGTAAAACAACAAGGAGATGAAGGTGGGGCAGAAAATAGAGCTATCACATTTCCATCAGCAAGAATGACTGTTGCATGCAGTCATGTGTACAGGATGAGGGAGGGGCAGTCATGTGAAATAAGTTCCTTCAGTCCTTCCACTCCCCAAAACAAATCCTTTCAATCCATTGTGAGGCAGATTCTCTCTCTTCTGTCTCACATCTCAAACTTAGTATCCTTTTTCCTACTCCAGACTGACAACACTCTTCAAGCCAGGGCTTGTATTTTCTCCAGACTTGACCCCAAGCCTCTGCCAATTCAGAAGCATCCTCCTCACAGCAACCTCCTCCTATCCCAACCCAGCCCACCACTTCTCCAATCCCCCTGTTCTCATTTGTACATCTATAAACACTGACATTATCTATACAAATGAGATCAAGAACTTTTGGCAGAAGAAAAATCCTAGATTACTCTTTTCCCAACCCTGAAATATTCCGGTTTCTAACCTAATTTGTGGTCTGTTAGATATCAACTGTATAGAGGTGATAGAAAGAACCAGGATTGTTCACATCAGCCACATAAGAAAGATGAGGTTCTGTTAGAGCTTGAGATAGGCTTGGGAGGAAAGGAGTTTCCAAAACTGGAACTGCAAGGGCTCAAACTTAGGTACAGACTGAGACCATCTAAGCTCTGACTTCTGAGCACACTTTAGATTTGTTGTAACTGTAAGAGAGAAGATGTGCAAGGCAGAACTAAGCAGCTTGAAAAAAAATGTTTTGGGTCACTTACAGTTTTGCATAGAATGATTCAATTCTACCAAAGTGGAAAGATGATCCTGCAAATGGGTGAAACATATTAAACTGGGAAAACAGTGCTAACATGCTTCATAAAGAAAGTATTCTGTGCAATTACTAGCAGACAGGATATGGATAAGCAGTTTTCAAGAGGAAAGCCCCTCTATCTCATTAAACAGTTGCTTTGCTCCTGCTTTTTTTCCCTGTTCAACTCTTCACCTTTAATCTGCAATACTCAGCTATGCTGCACACACCAAGAACGCAAAGCTGACAAGCACAGTGAGGCCTCCCTTATCAGCTTAGGATAAAAGCAAGAGATCGAAAGGATGGATTGTCTGTGATTTTTCATTACAGACTGGTAGATCCCTTATCCCCATTGCAGGCAGACTAAAGATTTGGAGACCCAGAGATTCATTTATCTTTAAAGATTTGGAGGAATATTGGTAGAAAATAACAGGTGAACACAGGAAAGAAAGAAGTGTCATGGTGTTCTCATCACCAAGCTGTGCGATAACACTAGGTTATTCCTGCTGTATGCAGGAGTTGGGGGCAGCCTGGCCATGCCATTGCTCCTCCTCATGGCAGAAAGAGCAGTCCCAGTGCTGGCTGACAGTATGGGGAAGATAGAAATCACTAAGTCCTCTCTCACCACAGGGTTGCCAAGAAAGGTTATCTGTAGGTATAAATCTGCAGTAATACACTGCCAAGGGAAGCTTCCTCCTAATCTCAGTGACTGCCTTATGGACTGAGGAAAAAAGGATTACAGATATTCCTGAGGACAGCTGGTAACAGCAGAACATTGCTGAGCCACTGCAGCAAGCATATGCCTGCAAGAGGAGTGCAGAGACTCCCAAGCCCACTGTCTTCCATGCTTTCTGAATAAAGCTTTCTGAATAAAGAAAAGATAGCTTGGTTAGGGCCTTCCTTATCCTCCCCTCCCTGCTGTGATCACAGGGAGCTCCTGCTCCAGCCCTCTGATGTGTTGGCAGCCTCTATAATTTAGAGTAGTTGTGATTTATGGCTCACATGGAGCTCATACTTAAGGGAGTACAAAGGTAGGGTTGGCCTGACCAGTACAGCTGTGCCTCGCTGGCCCTTTGTATTGATCAAATGAGTGATGGAAGTGAAGAATTCAATTGTGTTTGCTGTCTGTAAGGATCAGCTAAGGGACAGAGGGCTGTGGAGGAGGCAGGGATTTAATTACCCCTCACACCCAGCACCGGCAGCCAAAAGTGTGATGACACATTGATAGGGAGGAATTGCTCTTGGCCACCTCCTTCTGCACCTCCCCCTTCAGTGAAGAAGGAAACAGGAAAAAGAATGAGGAAATTTTTTGAATGCTTCATCCTGCATTAATCACATACCATGTCCCTCTCCTTGTCTAGTCTCTAGGGGAATATCACAGGCACTGGAACAAGAGAAATGAAGGGAAGTTTACAGTTGCCTAAATCTAAGAGAGAGAGGTGTTCGTGGCACACGGCACATTGCAGATCCCACTATAAACTCATGGGCAGATTTCCAACAAGTAATAGGGAGCTGAATCCAAACAAACTACTCAGTGAGAGGCTTGAGCAGCCTTTAATCAGAGTCCTAATTGGTCTTTCCCTCTGTTTCAACATCTGTCATTCAAGGAAACCAACAGCAGTGCCCAAAAGAGCTTTTTTTAAGTAACATTCAGGACATAATCAGGTCTTTTGAAAAAGGACAATTCTAAATTCAGCCATAAACGTTCAATACTAATGTCTGCCAAATCAAGCAAATGGTTTTAGTGGGGAATTCTATTTATCAAATTACCACCTTCAAGACAAATGCTTATGGGGGATGCATTATGCTCAGTCTGTCTAGACCTTATTCTGCTAATGAGGGCATGCCCCATCTTTTCCAAAACACCACTTCTAAAATAATGGTCCAATTTTTACATTAGAACCACAACTGCCTTGTACTGACTGAGTAGCTGTCATTTAGATTCCTGCTATCAGCTCTGGATTCCCTTTCATCTAGGGTCTGTCTTATGTGATGGCAGCCCTGAGCAGTGACCTATGACTATGCTTGACTTCTTATCTCATGACATGTGGACTAACTTACAAATGTAGGTAATTAGTTAAAGATGTTTCATGACAAATTAGACTAATGGAATTGTAATGGTTAAATTAACGTCTTGGGGTCAGTTTTAAGGTCCCTTGTTAAGGGCGATAGTTCAAAATGCAAGCTGTCAGACTCTGGGAAGTATCTTGTTTCTTTTAATAAAGTGCTTCTTTTGCATGTGAAAAGCCAAGGACATAACCGCTGAGATAGGGCCGGATCCAAGGGAAACAACCTGGTTGGCAGTTTCTGGATAAGGCAGTCTCCCCAGTCCTGCCCCCAAACTTTGTCCTGTAGGCAAGATACACAGTGGAGCAGAGCAGCAAGCGTGAAGAAGGATCAAAGCACACAGCTTTGCACTGCTATGAACACTAATTTCTCACTCTCCCCTTGTACCTTTCAACTGAAAATTTCATCTGACATCTTTCTTCAGGGAGGAAGTTAATTTTGCAAAATCAAACAGTCCAACATAAATTAAACAGATAAATCATGTCCTGTTATCCGCATCTTTCCTCCAGGAGGAGCCTGCGAGGCTCTCCCTGTAGGCTCTTCTAACAATAGAGCGGCTTGTTAAATCTCACATAATGCTAAGGACAAATGGGAAAGGAAGAGACAACAAAATGGAAAACATCATTCTGCAATTCTGTCAATCCCTGGTGTGTCCATGTCTTGAGCACTGCCTGCAATTCTGGTCACGCCATCTCAAAAAGGTATTGTAGAGTGAAGAGAAGCAGCAAGAATACCAGAGGTACCAAATGGCTTCTAGGACTGAAGACGCTTCATAGACTCATTTGTTTGTAAAATAGACTGCTGAACTTGAATGTGCTTGAGGTATTTAGCATGGAGTGGGATGGAGAAAGCAAACAGGGAATAATTTCTCTTTGCTGCTTATAACAAAAAGGAAACACTTTTTACAAAGTGGTAGTTGAATGTGGAGGTGACTGATATAGACACTGAAGGAATAAGTGGGTTCAAAAAACTTAGAAAAATTCATGGGAATCAACCAACAGTGTTACATGCAGCAGTTCAGATACAGCCTGGAGCTCAGAAAGTGCCTCCATTCAGAGCACCAGAAGCTGGAAGGACGTATCAGAAAAAGGACTCTTGTCTTGGTGCTCCCTTTTATGCTCTTTTCTTATGCTTCCAGTACTGTGTTCTCTGAGACAGGACACCAGGCTGGACAGGGCTTTGTTCTGACTCAACAGAACCACTGCCATCACCTGACCTTGGGTCTCTCCTCGTGGCAGACAACTAATTAGTCACAGATAAGGCTAAGTCTACTTCCCTTCAAAGGCAGCCCTGACTTCTGATGGCCATCAAAAGGAACAGCTAGATTTTCAGAGACCTGTCTCCCACTCCAGGTTCCAGCAGTGATAAGGAACAGGGAATACATGTAAGTACATGTACAGACACATGTGACTGGGAATGAGATGAGGTCCCTAATCACACAGCCTCCATTTTTAACTCCAAGCACAAGCTTTGATCTTTCCTTTTCCAACATAAACACAGAGCAGAGTACACATTTAGACAGACATTCCCTGCTGAAACAAGCTGTGCTGCTCCCTGCCTGGGCATGGAACAAGACAGCAAATGACACAAGACAGCTGTTCGCTATGTTGCTGAATCCACACTCTTTGGATACAATGGCAAAAGCCACAGTGCAAGGACCCCTGTGGAACAGAAAATGGTAATGTGGGTTTCTGTGTTCAGATATCATTCCAGAGCCATTCGGGACAGCTCTGGCAGGCACAGCACCCTCCACTACTATTTACCTCTTGAAAATGGGATCTCTCTACTAAAATTCACCTTAAAAGAAAAAATAAAAGGAATCCATGGTGAAGAACAGAGTCTACTATGACTTGGTACCATCTGCTTGGTCTTAGGCCTTTTAGGCAAATAGTGTCCTCTCCAGTCCCACAATGATAGCTGACTGTATGAGATGGAGAGGACTGTGCTTCACAGTCCAGTCACGGTGTTCACTCTTCCTGACTTGTGGCACTGCCCATATGTGCTCTTGAACTTGTCTGATATCACATCAGCCCTGTAACAGACCTTTCTCATGGTCATGTCTCCCTCCTGGGGAATCTGCATACCCAGGAAAAACACTCTCCTTTAGATTCTTCACAGGACAGCAGAGTGTGCACCTTTCCCTGCATTTCATGGATTCTAGTAGCTGAATGAAAAGCAGGTGGCCAGGTCCCAGGGGCAATGCATTAACAGCTCAAAGTGCAGATGAAACACGTCAACCCCAGTTCCACTTAGGAGCGATGGTGCTGGAGCTCCTGCTATGGCAGCTTACGCAGTCAGCTCTGGAGCTCCCAGACTATCAGCCAAAACAGTGCTGTCATTGCTTCTCTTCTCTCCCACCTTGTGGAGGCCACAACTCAGAAGACTTACGGCATCCAGTCAGTACCCAGCAGGGACAGCTGGGGACGGAGAGGTTCCTTCCGCTTTCTCCCAGCATACACGTGTAGAGTAACAAGCCAGACCTTTGTGATTAAAAGAAACATTTAAATTATCAGATGAACATCAAAGGAAAATAGTTATTGTTTACTACACTCCCTACTTCCCCCTCCAGGATGAAAATTGCAGAAATGGAGAATTTAGGCATTTAAGATGCAAGATAACTGTTATAAGATGACAGGAAGAGCAATTCGAGACAAAAAAAATCCACTCAGTGCCTTGAATTTCTTTATCTTTCATTTCCCTAATTCCTGGCATGTGCCACTCATGCTTTTTCCATGTATGCATCACGACAAAATGACAGATGCAAATGCAACAATTTTCATCCACTAACAAAACCAGGATTTAAAAGCCCATTAAGAGAACCATGCAGAATTCATTACATTGTGCATCCTTGTAAATATACATGCACACACTTTTTATATCAGTTGATATACATGAAATAGTAACGGTGGTAAACATAAAAACACAAAATGTTATTACTACACTACAGTTCTTGATATTTATGTGAGAGCTTTTAGCACTAATAGCTAGAGGAGCGTACACACAAATCACTGTTTTGAGAGAACTAAGTAAGGTATGCTCGTTTCTGTTGCAGACACAGGTCTATTTGGACCTTGAATATAAGACATAAAGAGGTGAATAATTATTTATCTTTAACATAAGAAAGAGAAAATACTTCCCATTAGTGGAATAGTAGCAGTTGTTAACTCTGTAGACCATATAGGTTAGTTTGAAAAGTCAGTAGGTGAGGAACACTTTTTGGGTGACCTTTTCCAGTGCAAAGCGACCCTCCTGATGAAGAAATCAAGCACAATAAAGTTTACTTAGAGTTGTGTTACCGTTTAAAAAACTAATGAAGGTCAACTAAAGTTTGGTCTGATGAAAGTTACTGTCCCTCCCTAAAAGTCGTGTCTCACTGTTAACTTTCACAGAGTAAAGGCCAATTAAATAATTATATTTAACTAGCCTATCTCTATTTTACCTATAAGCACTGAATAATGTGGAATATTTAAGTTTCTCACCAGTGAATATACCCTCAAAATCACCTCCTGGTGGTATGGGAATGTTCTTAGTTATATCAGAAGGAAGGAGAACTGAGGCAAGCAGACACTGTGTATTCAGTTGCACAGGGCATCCAAAACAAAGACAGAGAGTGAATCAAGATTTCTTACGCACTGCTTAACTGAGTTAACCACAAAATCAATTTATTGTTACTCAGTCTTCTTTTCCCACAAGCTACTCCAAAGATCGGTTACAAAAGGTTGAAAGAACCCTCTGAGGGCAGCATCAGTGATGACAGCATTTGCCAAGATCTGAAATTTTGACTGTCTCTACTAATAAAGAAAGAGGCACAGTTTATAATCACTACAAGTATGGAGTTCACCAGGATCTCAGTCTGCCCCTCTTTGGCTTCATAGTCACTGAGATTAATCCTGCAGTTCCTCCTGGAGAATGTAAAACACAGTCACTGGCTGACACACACACAAAATTTAGATTTCTGTAAGATTTTAAAGATGCCACTGAAGCCATTAGGAAGCATTCAGTCTGTAAGGAAACACCTAAAATGACAAGCAGGTGATGGGAAAGAAAATGAAGCCATGAGATGGGAAAAGCAGGATGCAGTGTGTATATTTATACTCTTGAAATTAATTAGTTGGAATGTCATTGAATGTCTTACCTGAAGAGCAAAAGAACAGCCAGGTCTTGTACTTATTTCCTATCATTTCATTTCCTATCATTGTTGTGCTGCAGCATCAGCTCGTGTAACAGTAGTAACTGACTTCAAGGAAGTGGGATTTACTCCCGAGAATGGGACCACTCAAGCCCCTGCAGAGGTGCCATTCTGTACCTGCAGACTTTCTTTGCGTTCATCTTGAGAATGATAGCTGAAAGATGCTGGATCCCATTACTATCTCTAAACACACAGTGCCCTGTTAGCCAAGAGCATGCAGTGGCCCTTTTACTGCAGCAATGTAAACATTTACCAAGAGAAGACAGGGAAATATGATCTGACACAAGAAGATTAAGCTGTATGGTTTTTTCACAGGAAGCCGAGTTCTTTAGCTGTCAGATAGAAGCCACAGAGTGATGCCTATTGTTTCTTAAAGAGTAATTACTGCTGATTGCTTCCGAGTACACTAATTTGTCTTGCTACAGAATGACAGCATAACCCAGAACAGTGGATAACTGCACTATGTTCCTTGTATACAGGCTTTCTGGGGCTGGCAAGTATAACCGCACTGGTTTGAGCAGTACTTATTTTTGCCAGGACATTGTGCATCCACTTTGCAGCTCTGTATCCAGGCAGAAGAAAACCTGCTGCTTTCCCCAGCTGGGGGCAATGCCCTAGCTCATTTGGGAGAAGGGATCTCAGGAACTCCTGGCTGGTCAGGCATGGGGCTGGCTCAACAGAGAGTGGCAGCATTACTGAAAGACAACGCAGAGGAGACTAGAAACAGCCAGTTTTTAGAATGGAATATCTCATCCTAATGAATGCATGAAGAATGATAGGACTGCAATTCCAAATTTCTAACCTGCTCTCATTCTCTTATAATCTTATATACATTCTCTGTGCTGCTACTATAGTATCTGAATCCCTTCATGCACTGTTAAAAGCCTTTTGCTAATTTCATCCAAAAAAATTATTTTCAGTAATTCAAGGGAGGCAGGAATAAAGGGACAGGAAAAACTTGATACTTCACAAAATTGTTGGAAATGTCAGAACACACCCTGGGCCCCTGTCTAAGTCCTTTTCCTCAGGGATGACTTTGCTATGTCACAATTTTACATGCCCGTTGCAGGGCAGGAGGAGCTTCTGCACTAATCAAAGAATCCTGCTTTGTCAACATTCTGCACCTGTGGTGCAGTCAAATGAAGAAAACCTGGAAATATTACCAACTGAAAGCAGAACAAAACGTTCTGGTTAGGTCATTCAGGGTGTTTTGTTGTCATTATTTTTAAACATTTTGTTTCTATTTTAATTTTTTTTCATTTAAATTTTCTGATCTCCATTTTCTTAAAACTTCAAAGTAGAAAGTGACTTCCATTGAAAGAAAAATGTAAAAGATTTCAGGCTGAAAATGTCAAAACATCCTGTCATGCACATTCTGAAAAAACGTTGCCATGCTTTGGCTGAGTTAGAAGGGTAGTGGAAAATTTTGAATAATTAGGATTTTTTTCTGAGGGGAAAAATAGCAAAAGAAAAAAGCTCATCAAAGAATTTGCTTATTTGTCCTAATCAAAAGTGGTGTTCCTCAGAGCTCAGTGCTGTGTCCAGTTATGTTAATACCTTTATTGATGAGCTGGGTGAAGGGGTTGAATGTACCTTGAATAAGTTTGCAGATGACACTAAGCTGGGAGGAAGTGTCAATCTGCTTGAGGGTTGGGAGGCTCGACAGAGGGATCAGTTTGGACCAATGGGCTATGACCAACAGCATGAGGTTCAACAAAGCCAAGTGCAAAGTCCTGTGTTTGGGACACAACAACCCTGTGCAGCACTACAGGCTTGGGGAAGAGTGGCTGGAAAGCTGCCTGGCAGAGAAGGACCTGGGGCTGTTGGTTGACAGCGACTGAACATGAGCCAGTAGTGGCCCAGGTGGCCAAGAAGGCCAATGGCATCCTGGCTTGTATCAGAAACGGTGTAACCAGCAGGTCCAGGGAAATGATGGTGCCCCTGTACTCGGCATCGGTGAGGCTGCACCTCAGATACTATGCTCAGTTTTGGGCTCCTCACCACAAAAAGGACATTGAGGTGCTGGAGTGTGTCCTGAGAAGAGCAACAAAGCTGGTGAAGGGGCTAGAGAACAAGTCTTATGAGGAATGGCTGAGAGCTGGGGTTGTTTAGCCTGGAAAAAAGCATGCAGAGGGGAAACCTTATCACTGTCTACAACTGCCTGAAAGGAGGTTGTAGCAAGAAGGCTACTGGTCTCTTCTCCCAAGTGAAAGGCGATAGTATAAGAGGGAATGGCCCCAAATTGTGTGACATCAGGAAAAATTTCTTCACTTAAAGGTTTCTTAGGCACTGGGACAGGCTGCCCAGGGAGGTGGTTGTGTCACCATGCCTGGAGGTATTGAAGATAGGCAGATGAGGTGCTCACGGAGATGGTTCAGTAGTGGACAGGTACAGTTGGACTTGATGACCTCAAAAGTCCATTCCAACCAAGAAATTCTATGACTATGATTCTATGAGACGTTCACCTAGGATATCATCTAGTGATGCTGTTTATTTGCAGAAAAGAACATTTTTGTAGTTACTGACTATAGTTTATAGAACCATCAATCAGAAGCTGCCTATAACTTATAAGTCAAAACCACAGAGCTGTAGTGAGAGTTCACAGTGCTGATCATCATGTTCCCAAATTTCATCTGTCTTCAGAAATTTAAAAGGCAGAGAGTAAGCATTGCACAAACTGGTTTTTTTTTTCCACCCTCCTGTCATCCCTCAGATTCTCCTTATGCCATTTTACAAGCCATAACAGCTCCCTGCTGCTATACATGTTTTCTGACACTTTCCTAATAATTCTGATCCTAAAATCTTGTCTTCATAGGGGGGACAGTAAAGGAGTTTCAACATTTAGTGAAGACTCATTGCAACCTATGAAAAACAATGTTCACTCCACATTATCTCTGTGGTGGTAAATTTGTTAATGTTTAAAATTCAAGAGTTCTGGCTGAGAACATTCCCTTTAACTAGAAGCTAACAGCCTGTGATTGTTCCCCACTTCTGAGCTAAGATAATACTGGGTGTATTACTCCTATAGGTTCCAACAATAGAATTGTGGCAGTAGTAAGTTATTTAAGTAGTCCATCCTTCCCAGAGATGGTTACCTGGCTTTGTTTGCATTGAAGTGACTGATTTATTCACCTGTTCTATTTTCTGAAACAGTATATAGGCTAGTTCTCTGCAGTCATGTGGCAGAAAAAAGGAGTCCAGAGGGGGAGATGCTGCCCTAATGTTCTCTCAGTATTATCATAGTTAATAAAGCTTCTGTCTGACCTGTTCTATATTGTACTTGTGTACAAAATGCTCTTGGAGTTCTCAGATTCTCCAACATTTAGACCGGAGTGCATCACAGTGCACTCTACCTGGCCACAGACACTGCAAAGGGAGAAAAAAACTCATCAGAAAATTCAAGGGCCCTGCACCACATAAATCTCTAGGCATCATCATGGTATACACAAAAGCGTCCAAGAGCTGCATTGTGGTCTGGATGTCAGTATGTGAAGCAGTCAGAACAAGATCTTTCACTGGACATCAATTTAGAGAGTTTTCCAAATTTAAAAACAATAAAAATGATGATCCAAATGTGACCAGTTCTTAAAAATAACCTATAGAAAATAAAATTAGAGAAAACAGTTAAAAATAAATATGTATTTCAAGATTTGAATTATGTATTGTGAAATATGAAAAACATAATAAATGTCTCTTCTTATTTGTGTGGGCTTCATGATAAAAAGAATTGATAAATAGACCAAGATAAAAAAAACCAAAAAACCAACAAGTTTGGAAGGGTTTGGAAGGCTAGGGTTTGGAAGGCTAGGGTTTGGAAGTCTTGTTTTGTGTTACAGAAGTAGTAAAGTAATAAATCAGTATTTATATAAACACAGTTACTCCTCCTCTCCAAAGGACTTAATTGTTTCATGTTATCAATAGAAATGTAACATTACTGATGGTGTTTTCTTTTCTTAAATCAACTCTGAAGTCATTCTATTGATTTCAGCTGAGTTCCCAAAGAACAGTTTAGACCTACTATGTCCATTTAAATATATAACTCTGGAAAGCACCTTTCCATAAGATCTGTGACACCAGTTGCCATTATTCAGTGTTTCCAAATACAGTCTTACTGTAGAAGTTATTTACTGGCTTCTTACACTGCAGTTTATCACAACCTTCATTATTCCTTATAGGAGTTGCACTAAATCACCCAGCTGACAGCTCAAGTGATCCAGTTCCCTGACTACTGGTGCTTCTGAAATAATCAAGGCCCAAACTGCCTTCTATAAAGCTTCCATTTAATCAGTGCTGACATGCACCTTAGATTGCACTTCAGAAGGTGCCAGGAGTGCCTCCAGGGTTTTGTGGCTTATCACCAAGAAGACAGACCATTATTCTGCTGGCAGGTCATGGTGGAGAACTTAGCCATTCGCAGGAAAATCACAGACTAGGAGGAGGAACAGCTTTACCTACCAAATCTTCCCACACCTTTATAATTTTGTCCCAAGTATCCAGGGAGCGGGGAATGGTGTTACTTGGTTTTACTGCAAGGGAGCAACAAGAGCAAAAAACCCTTTGCAGGGCTGGCCAGGTGGCAGTCGAGATCAGATACAGCATCTCAGGCCTGACCTGCACATAAAGTGTCTGGTCATATGACTGTCTTGGTCAGAGGCTGGATATTTTTCTTCTTCTGACAGAAGCAGTGTCAGCAAAAACTAGTTTTCTTCCAGACACAGTTTATGCAGTATGAGAAACGAGTCTGAAGTACATTGGCAAAAGATCACTGTTATTCTGCCAATATAAGCCATGCCTCCACTAGGGAGCTCTGCCCCCAGTGCTAAACCAGTCAAAAAGCCCTGGACAGGCTGACGTATATACAAAGAAACTGCCTTTCCTTCAGTGGTGCTGGAAGGGATATATCCTGATAAAACTGTGAAATAATTACCACCCCTCTGTTCATTCTTTGGCACTCAAGCAATATCCTGAAGGACCACAAGAGTCAGTGCTATAATAGTGAGCCATAAAAACAGACAGAAAATATAAACACATCTGTCCCTATGTCCCATAAAAGCTAATAACGTTGCACTAAAGAAATACTTTCTAAAAATTTCAGGCAAAAAATATGTGTACTTTGAGTGATTTTTAATAAAAAAGTGACATTTCCTCAGCAAAGACAAAATGATCTTGTCAAGAATCCAATTTTCCACTGAAAAGCATGATAGACTATCCCTTAATAATAATAATGACAGTCACCACTGCCAGTGTGCTACAGATGAAGCGATGAAGCCAGAAAATAGCATGTTCTCTAACAGAACAAAAAGAATAGGCAGCATTGCCCCAGACACCATGCTAATATCAGTTTTTGATCTTGCTAGAGCACTGTTTCCTGCTAGAGAGCTACAGCTGACATGGAGCACTGCAGGCTGCTTTTCAACACCTTCACACTTGCTGCTTGCACTCAGAAAACTGTCGAGAGGGAAACCACCACATACTGCAGCAGGATGAATTTTAATTCCAGTTTTATGAATTTGCATCAGAAAACAGTGAAGGACTGATGGAAGGAAGCTTATCTCTTTCAGGAGTTACAGTCAGAAGAAGATAAGATGGAGCAGGAAAAGTCTCTTCTTCCAGCTCTTGTACGGAGGACTGTTGTTTGCAGCAGAGAAAAATTATCAAAAACAAATACATAAATCAAGACATATCAGTGTTTGGGATACAGGAATGCACTTGCAGCAAAATCCAGAAGATCTGGAGCAGAAGACGAGGCAGAAGAAGAAAATGCTTTTTCAGCATGCATGTTCTGGGTTAGCTGAGGTACCAGCCAAAAGGCAGAGCTGAAGATTGCAGGGCTCAACAGTCCTAAGGTGAACTACTATTAAAAACTGATCAGCTTATAGGACTCTGAATAATGCCCAGGATTATAAGAAAACAAAGGCAGGAAGTACGGATATTTGCTGTAGGGTTTGTTTTTTTTGTTTTTTTTTTGTTGTTGGTTTTTGTTTTTTTTTGGTAGATTGGTACAGTTTTTGTGCTACTGAGTAAAAAACAATTGTGCTTTGAAATCCTGTGCAGAGCTGGTACATTCTGTGCAAGTTCATATTCTTGCATGCATTGGCTGAAAAGTTCTGAGTATCCACGTGCCCAGGTCTGGGGAAATCTGTACTCAAGTGCGAGTAGAGACCTCAAAGACCTCAGAGCCCACGCTTAACACCCACAGCGGCTAAAAAGTCAAGCAACCTAGGAGAGCTTTGAGGAAGGGGAGCTCTGCCAGTGCTTTGTGGATGACACAGAAGCCTTTGAATATTTTAAGTGCATGAACATTTAAGCAGGCTTGACACACAACAAAGCCTTTCAGATTATGCACCGCAAAGACCGCACAAGGATTCAGCAAGTACCGTAAAGCTGTGAATGAATGTGGCTGATGCTGGTGCTGTGGCTTAACTCATCATGTGGACACAAATGACACGGATCACAAGGTAGCTGATGGGTTTTTCTCTCTGATTTGAAGACTTTAGTGGGAAGTGCTTGACAAAACTGTCAGATCATTTTCAGGCTTTGCCCATTTTCTATGACAAAACTACTTGCTTTGTTGCTTCCTAAAAAAATTAGATTCATACAGTCTTGCAACCCATTTCACCTGTTGACAACACCAATAAAGTCTTCAGAGTATCTTGGAGTCTAATTCAGCTCTGTCTGAAAACTGTGGGTACTTCTCCACTGATGACATGAGATGCTGGGATGAGCTAACAGGGAAGGAAAGAGGTAGATCACCTGGCGAATCTGCTTTTAAAAATGTCTTTTAATCAAGGGAGGGGCAAAGCTGTTATCTCAGTTTTACAAGTAGAAACTATAATATAATTGGGGAAAGTCTTGCAGCGTGGTGTCTAAAATAGGTGTCTGCAGCAAACAGGCTTCTACAGAAAATCTACATACAATTAAAGATGTAAGTACTTAAAGGCAGATACTCAGAAGTGGCAAGAAGCCATAACTCCTCCTGAAAACAGTGGAGTTTTACGGATGGAACCGAGGAAGCACTCTTACTACAAGAGAACTTGCTGACAATAAATCAGCAGCAAGTGTTGCAATTACTGCTCCACACAGTGTGATGCCTTGCTTGATGCTCCCTCCACAGCAAAGAAATTCTATTGATGGTACTTCTCACAGTGGCACTGGAAGAAAACCAAACAAATCCAACTCCACAGCAGTTTTGGCACAAGGAAAGATCCAGTCAACTGCCAGTCTGCACATCAATACAAAATCCTGACCAGGAGGAAAATGACTCATGCAAAGTCTGGAGCAAGACATGGTATAATGCTTTCATATGGCCCCAGACACAATTATAATTCCTCCCATCACCTCTTCCTGCTGACATCAGCTTTTACATTGGTTTGGCCTAATAATTATAAAAGTTCTTAGAACTTAACCAGAACATCATTGTTCCCATGGAAAACACCCCACTGCTTCTGTGATGGGAAATAGCTTTTTTCCTCTTTCCTTTTGAAATTTTTATTGCTGATCTGGCTAGGCCAGGTTCCAAGTCTAAGCTAGGTTTCAGTGTGCTTTTACAACGCTGGCTTCACATTGGCATCTCCCACTGCTTCTGAAATCAGCCTGAGAAAATAAGCCTTTGTAGGGAGCAAGGAGAAATGTGTCAGAAAAACAGACAAGCAGCTGTACTAGACACTAGAGCAAGAGTAGGAAGGGGAAAGGCTTCTCACACCGTCCTCTTTGCCCCAGGGCCTGTTCCCTGGCTCCATCCTGCTGGGGAAGGAGAAACCCTAGTGCCACAGCAAACCCATGGAAAGGTGACAGTGGCCGTAGAGTCAGCTATGGAGAAAGGAGGAAAGAGCAGTTGATTGATGTCACTTGAGATAGGGTAAGCTACTCCTGGGGCAAGCAGAGAAGCGATCAGAGGCAGCAGAAGCTAACAGATCTCTCATAATACTGCTCCAAAGGTGCTCTGGCATGGTGGAGATGAGGGAGAGAGAGACAGCTTCTGAGGACCAGAGTGGATAGTTCCCATTTGCTGGAGGTTGCCAGAAGATATTCCTGCAGTTCCAACTCACCTTCAGGGGAATGAATTGGATAGGACTTCTGTGAGAATTCCAATCTTCCACCCTCCAACCACCATTTCCATGTCTCTACTTAAAGATTTCAATCATGAGAGGGTCTGTTGCACTGTAATGGCTCAGACAGGCACCAAGAGAAAAAGATGCCCTTTGGACAGCAGAAAAGTTAAGAGCTGGCACTTAACTCTGTTGGTGTGGGCACAGCTCCACCTAAAGCTGTTGCGGTCAAACAGCGTTTGCCTCAGGTGACGGTGGGATTTGGTTCTGTGCCTTTAGAGACAGGATTTTAGTGTCAGATGCTTGCGTGGGCTTCCAGCGGGTAAGTTATGACAGTGTCTGTCACTTAACTGTCCCATTTACTTTTGCATGATGTTATAGGGATTTGCAGACTGGAGCTCCCAGCTTTAAGATGGTAATAACCCTTTTGCAGCTTAAAATAAAAAACAGTAAACCCAGTAGAGGATACAGTTAAGTAGTAAACCAGCTTAAACTCAGTATGTTTAATTTGCTTTTCTCACCATTCATCATATCATCTTGGGAGAGTTGAAAGCATCTTATAATAATTTGAAGAGCGAGAATTTTCTGGAAGGATACTTGCTTGAAAATGGATTTTTAACTCTTGGGCTACAGCAGCATTACAAAACCACACACCGTGCACACTGACCCACCACCAAGGAGTAGTTGTTCATTTTCATTTTAAGGGCTCAATTCTAGATTTTTCTTGACACATAAACAGCACCCCCCTACCTCAGCTCTTCCACGGTAGAGTTACCCAGACTATATTATAGATTATATATATTCACATACATGCATACAGCTCTACAAAGCCAGTGGTGTAAGGAGTCATGCCAGCCAAGCTAGGGAGCAACCCAGCTGTGCACCACCTTAGCCAACACTTTCAAGCGTAGTCACAAATTCTGTTTTCTCCAAGAGTGAAATGGCCCCTGACTATTAATTACTAGCTCTGCCCTGGGGTTTGCTGCCACAGAGATGACCACTTGAGGGACCGTGCTTTGTCACAGGAGTGACACAGGGGATGGGAACTTCTCAAGCTAGCACTGATGATGAATGTTTTTTATGCTGCAGATCTATGCCTTAGTTTCATATGACATTACACAACATGGCTTTATGTGATGGCCTTCAGGAGGAGAAGAGGTATTCCTAACTTGTGTAAATGTTGGAAGGGGACTCTTCCCTTCTGCTGTTCTCACTGACAGGGTGTTCTAGTAACAGTTTGTCTTGCCTACATTAGAATCTTAGCAACCCAGCCAGCATGTAACAACCACTTTTTTTCCGCCACATCATAACAACTATCATCACACTGTGGCCAAAAATAAAGTTAGAGTATGCCAGATAAGGAATCAGGGCCACTACTGCTTACATCAGTGTTACTTGTGTTGGTCTGTCTGAGAAGCTGATGTGAGTTTTCATGAATACATATAAGAATGCACTCATGCTATCCTTACCCAGCAATGCAAAGTTGAACTGAATTTCAGAAGCACCCAGGCAACAGATTTTAGCCCTCCATGTGGACAGCTGAGTAGTTTGCTGCATGGCTCCTGGGAATTGTGTGCTAGTTCTGATGAGGGCTGAGAAGGAGGATGCCTTGCTGGGCCACTTAACATAGCAACAATCCCAACAGTGAGTCATTAGAATAAACAACATTCTTCAACGTGAAGTATAGTTTCCCATTGTGAACACAAATTTGGCTTTTCAGTTACTCAAGATATCAGAAAGGAAAAAAAAAGATAATTCTTATGAAGTACAGAAGTAGCACCAGTTGCCTGTTACTCAGCACCAAGGGGATCAGTTTGCTCCAAAATTAACTCACAGTCCTGCTGTGAAGATGATTATGCCTTGATGCAGAAACTGAGGCATAGACAGTTGATATGCTCAAGACTAGGGAGTGGACCAACAGCTAAATCAGAAACAGAACCCAGGAGCCCCAGGCAACCACCAGAGGTGTTAGTGAGGCTGAGCAGTTACTCTGTGGTGTTGGGCAGTTGTGCTTTCTTCAGACTGATGAGTGGTTACTGTCTCCAGCTGCCTGGCACTGCCTTGACACTAGATCAGCAGGCAGGCAGGACACACAGCCTCTTAAGGGCTGATCTTCTAAGCATTCCCCATCCCTATCAATCAAAACAAGACTGGTTTACTTAAAATGGCTTAAGTAATAGCTCTTTGCTAACACAGAGCATTTCATCAGAAGCAACTTAAGGACCCTCTTCTGAACATCTCTGCAAACAGTCCGAGGATGTGATATGATCTGGCAAGGAGATACCAACAAACAACTGGGAGAGGAAGAAAGATTGGGAGACAATAACCACTTTTTTTAGCACAACTGAATTCAGAGATGGATATCTGATCCTGGCTTATCACAGTAGCTAACCTGAATCACCTGGCAAGAGAGGTCCCACACAGGAAAAGAAAGCTTTGTTGAGCACTTACCTAAGAACGCCTCCTGTGGCCCACACACTGGGTCAAAATTTTGGCACACTAAACAGAGAAAACACAATTAAGTCAGCATTTTTTTTCTGAGTAGAAAAATACCCAGAAATGACATGTCTTTGAGCTTCACTTTAAGCTCAAACAAACCTCTCGTACACCAGAAGAAGAATATCCACATAAATTTTCACCTAAACTTAAAGTTATGCATCAGTTTAATTCTCTGTATTTTCCCACATAGACAAAGATTTAGTTATCCTGCAGGTATCATATGTTTAGCAAGAAATTATACTGTCTTCCACTACAAAAGCAGCACTCATAAGCAGATGCAGGCACAATTCTAGCTTTGATTCTCACTGTGCAATGGAAAAAGTACTGATCAACCAGTATCACTGTAAAAAAACCCCACAAACAAAGAAACAAAATAGCCCCTCCCAAAACCTCAAAGTAGTATCACATGTAAACATTTTAGAAATCTTTACCGTGTTTTACTAACACTCATGTTAGTCAAGAATAACTCTGTGGAAATCTGTGTAATAGCACAAAGGCCTTTTATCAGTACTGAAAAAGGACGTTGTCCTGCTGAGGAGATTAGTAAGGCTTTATCCAAGATCAGAAGTTTTAGTAAGTGTAACTGAACCCAGTCATGCTGCTAGTGAATGTGGTTAACCAAACTGAGAAATGCATCTGTGAGGTCTCCCGGAGTTCGTCATATTGGCATGAGAGGTTATGAAGCCCAAGTACTAAACTGCTCCAACTTTGTTTTTCTCCTTGGATGTGGAGATTAATACATTGCTTTTTTCTGGGTTGACAGTGCTCATTTCCAGGGTTACTCCTGAAAGACTAGAAGGTGGAAGTGTCACACAGGCATTGAAAAGGTTTGGAGAGCTGCAGCAACCAGAGCTGCCCTTCGTCATGGCCAGGAGAGCAAAAGGTTGTAATGGCTCTGGTAGCACAACTCAGGGTAGCTCCAAGGTCCTGCTACTCGCAGTCACTCCAAGGAGACTCATTCTGTTGACGGAGCCGGTAAGCTGCGCTATTCTGTACTGAAGGGGGCCAGTCATTCACCTAATGGAGAACACAACTGTGGAAGCATGAAAGGCAGCACCTCCGGGTCCTTCTGGGGAATTCAGACACAGCACGAACTTCAAGAACCATGTTTATAGGATGAAAAGATTGATTTAGGGGTGAGTTGTCTAAACATCAGAGTTCATATCAGGACATCCCTAGTCTGCAGAAAATCTCCTGTCTTAAGGGATGGCTCCAAACTCTACTGAAAGCATTTCAATCACTGACATCGTCTCTCTGCTGTGTTAGCCCAGTCCACGGCCCAGCCCCACTGGTTGCTACTCAATCAATACAGCTATTGATTTCATCAGGAGGACTGTCTGCATCAGATCAGATGCTAAAGAGTTCACAAGTTGCCAGGTTGATTAAGAGTTTCTCTGTGAAAAGTGTCTGTCTTTGTTGGAGAAAATGTCTCACATATATTAGCTGTTAGTGAACTGAACAGAGCAGAGATGCACTTGGTGCATATGGTGTAAAAAAGTGATTTATTAGACCTATATGTTACAGCAACAGGCTTAAGGGGGGAAGTCCAAGTGACATCAGGGGGTGGTAATTAGGCAGCAACTAGTGCAGTTTTGCTACCCACTACATACCTGCAATTTGTCCACTTGTAGCAGTTCAGAACCTGATTTTACATTCTGTTCTGGCCTGAATCCTGTAAATCCTGGCACCCAAGAGTACTCTCACTGAGCAATATGAGACATCACAGCATGCATACAGCTAATAAAGCAGAAAGTGTTTTCAGCAGCAGACCTTGAACTAGAAAGCATCCATTCCACCATCCTTTCAGTATGATGCATGCATTTAAAATAACCGCTATTACATTTGCACGAGGAGAACTGAAAAGACTGCCTCAAATTGTAGCTATGTACTTCTCCAGCTAAAAATGTGGCAGTGGGGAACTGATTCCTCATCTCGGATTTTGTATGCTCTCAATCTCATTTGTGTTGCAGCCTTCATTTTAAACAAAATCCTAAAGGACAAGGAAGTCATTAGAAGACTGCCATCAGCCTCGACCAATTCCGATCTCACTATATGAAAAACACTGAGAGGCTTTTTTTTTTTTTGTTTCAGGGATTTCTCTCTCCCCATTTTAGGCTTTGAATTCTTTGGAGTAGGGACAGTCCTCTGAAGAGATGGAAAGTACATACTGATTTCAGACAGCAGTTGCATGGAGTATCATTAACTCTGGGATATTTCTGAACCTTGATTAATCTTTCCACTGAAATAATCTTTCCAAATTATTCATAAGACTAAAGTATATTTAATGCCAGCAATATTTAACTGATTTGAAATGCATAGTTATGTTTTTTTCTCCTTTTAAATGTGTTTTATGCCTAATAAACTGTCCTGTGTGGCTTACAGAAACCAAGGACAAGTCACATTTTCACAATATAGAAGCCTTGAACTTGCACCAATCCACATAGGTTAAAGATGAAGTGAAATTTTGGGCCCACGTAAGCCAATGGCAAAATTATCATGAAGCTAAAATTTCAGCCATACAACACAGAACATGTCTTTTTGTAATGTGAATGGCCTTTCAGATAATACTACATGAAGTCGGAGAATTGTGTATTTAGAGAAGATATGTATTGTTATTTAATACTAACTCTAGTACTAATAATATTTTGTAGCTTAATTGTACCCTACATACCAAGAGTTCAGAGCACCTCCTGCTCACATTTCTGAATTAATCTACACATCAGGCATACAACATAGTCTCCTTCCTTTTCAGGTGAAGAAACTGAAGCTACAGAGTTTAAGCAAGTTGCCTGAGGCTACAAAGGAAGTCTGGAATCTGATCTTCAGACATTTTTAAATATTGCCAGGGGCTTAAGGTGTCTAATTTCTGAGAATTACAGTTCTGGAGAGGCCCAAAATACACCAACGGAGATCAGAGTGGGAGGGGACAGACGTTCAAGAACATAGCTTTAAAGCTTGAGGCAGGGATGCATGGTAATTATAAATCCCTTAAATTGCACAGATAGCACTGAGGTTCAGAGTCAGTCAATACCTTCTGAAAACTCCATGTAAGGCATCTAGAAAAATGAATGAACTGCCATGGTGTAAGAACAGCCTTTTGCATTATTTGTCATTCTAAAAATACCAAGACCATATGTCACGTGTGAGAAAGTTCCTGAGAACATCTTTAAGTGCTTCACTGAGACAGAGCCTCATGTGCTTTATGCAACTGTCTCTTTCACACCTAAACCTGTTTAGCAAAACACAAGTTTCGCTTTAGGCACAGTTCTACCTATATCCAAAACCTTTAACCATGTCCTTAACGTACAAGTGCTTACATACATTCTTTTATTCTTTACTGAACTGAAGCTGATTTTAGCTCACAAGATCTCCACTGAAATCAGTTGTTTCTTGCGTTTTGCTACAGAGAAACTGATGAGGACAGAGAGACTCTTCTACAGGTTTTTATAGGATGAATTTTTTTGAATTTATTTGGATCCTTAAACACAAGTTCAGTACATGGAAAAACACAATATATTCAGTCTCTGAATCAGTTCCACTTCCTTTTGCAGAAAAGCCTGATTGAAAGATGCTCTCCAACATTAAAATAACAGCACTACAAGAGTATCAAATCGTATGAGATTCACAATGCTCTTCGAATGCTCAGTTATAGTTGCATGCTGAATTTACACCTCCAACTGAAGGCTTGCAGCCTGAGCTGGCACAATGTGCTGTATTCCACCCATAAATGGCTTTAAGAACCAAAGCTCACAAACTGAACAGCACCTGGTGAGAAGCTGCGAGATAACGCAGTCTGCAGAGCTTCAGCACAATATTCCCCATGCAAGAAACTCAGAAAACCAAGTGAATAACCTCATTCTGCTTATGCTGACATCTCCACATACAGCCTTGCATACTTTCTCGAGATGGCAGTTCCCAATGAGCATAACAACATCCGTATCCAAAAGGCACAGGTTAAGTGTGTCCAAGAGCACTGTAAGCTGTGAGTCTTCATCAAAACAGCAGAAATGAACTTATTCTTTCCCTCATTTTGCAGTGATTCTTTTCTGTGTTACAAGAACTATTTTCTTTCTATTGATTTCCTTGGAGTGTCCTTAAGGTTCCTCTAAACGTCAAAATTACTAGGGAAATTTAGACTTGCTAACACTACTGTGAGTTAGGAATCTGAGCGAGTTCATTCTTTGTGCTGGCAAGCCTTCAAACTATCTTGATTTTATCAGCTATAATTCCTGTTTTGTTCACAAGACAAGCTTGTTTCTTTTGTGTTATTTTGAGTCATCTCTGGAAAAAATCACCTTGCACTAAAATGTAATAAAACATGAGAAGAGATTATGAGTTATTAAATTAAGCCAAAGCATACACTGCATTTTGGTATAGTACTATCCCTGGAGGGAAAGTGAATACATTTTCAAATGAGTGCTGCTTCCAATTAGCAGGAAAACAAGCACCCACATTTTCAAAGGAGCCTAACACACAAGGTGTACAATGAGCACAGGATACCAAAAATCTTAGCCCGTAAGCAGCACAACAGAAACTGCTGGGTGCTGACAGCTTCAGCCAAGACTGTGAGCTGCAAAATATGTTATTTGTAATTCTTTGCTCCAATCCTCCCCCTATAAACTCTGCTTGCTCTGCATGTATTTTGCTACATGGGTGAATCTGGAAGAAATGGTAAAGCATTTTTCATAGGCATCTTAATTCACATCTATAAACAGCTTATGAGGAAAATGACCTTCTGCCTGTTGGATGTGTACCTCATATCACTATGGGTCACTTATTTCAATTATTTAAGTTTGCAACATTAAATCCTCCATCATTGGAACAAAAAAAAGGATGCTAGTCATTGAATTTAACAGTAGCAGGATCAGACAGGTATTTACTTTCAAGCTCACAGGAAAATGAAATAAGATAAAACCCCTATCCGTTAAGCATGCAGTGCCCCGGTATTGATAACCTTTACAAATTATGTCAAATCCACATGGCACTGGAGATGACTCAGCAGCTAGTAGATTTTCAGAGCAGATGGAATGTCAATGTCCCCATATGAGAGATTTCTATACACCTGCTTCTTGCTGAAGACACTGGTTCCAGTCATGGAAGCAAAGATTTTCTCTCCAAAGCTGGCTTTGCTAATAATAAGTGTGAAATAAGGATATTTCTCAAGGGGATTTTCTAAATTTAAAATGTATTCTGCTTCTTCACACCTCCTATCCTGCTGAGTGCTTTAGCCTACCACAGTCTAAGTGCAGTAATTAAGTAAGCGTAATTGTTACAACTGTCTACAGGAGGACAAAAGTAACTGTCAGGGACCTGTCACGTCTCCATGCAGTCCTGCTTCCAGCCTGTAAGTCATGGTTCTGGGACCAAATTATTCCTCCTGATCTCCCCCCCAGTTCAATTACAGTGCACTTAACTTGACTAGTGGTACCATGACGAATGTTAGTCACACTCCATCTGACTCTCAGTTCAAAAAAGGCAGGAATATGCCATAGTTTTCATTAAACAATCACAACAGAATCTCAACTAGCCCCAATGATATTTAACTTCCTTGATCCTTTTAGTTGTAATATTGGTTAAAAGGAGACAGTGATGTCTGAATGTGAAGCTGAACATTTGGTTTTCTTACAGATTTTGTATCCTCTGTCCAATGACACACAAGCAACAGCCACTGCTGCCTTAAAAATAAAACCATCATCCAGATTCTTTTACATTACTTATGCTGATCTGTTTGGGCTCTGTAGCTTTATTTTCTCAGTTTTGAGATGGAGACAGTGACTATGATATACAGCCAGGAATGATTTTCAAGGCATTAATAGCAGGGCTGGGAATTAATCACAGGACATTTGAGATGGGACAGTAAGCTCCCCTTCTCTGCCAGTGAACATCAGCTCTGCAGGGCAGCCCCGTCACCATGCTGAAGGTGTTTCCCAGCCTCTTGGCTGCACTGCAGATGGGGCTTTGCCAGCCCAGCAAGGGGCAAGTGCCACCTGAGAGACTGCCAGTACCTGCAAACCGCTGCGTTTAGGAGGGAGAGGTGAGGTTTGTAGCACCAGCAAGAAACACATGCAGAAAGGTCCCACCTCCACAGGGAGAATCCAGTGTTTTAGGCAGCAAGCTGGTGGGCAGCTGAAGGGTAGAGATGGCCCAGTGCTAGAGGGGCTGCCAGCAGCACTGAAGTCCAGGGCTGAGAAGGCAAGGAAAGTGCCATAGCTGGAAGGGATTTGCAGAGATGTTCAGGAATCCAACACACACACTTCCTCACCCTTAGCTAGGCAGGGTCTCGTTGCCTTTTCCTTACCTCTTTTTCCAGCTCCTACCTGCTCCCAGAACCACCTGGACCCTCATACCTTGCAGGGAACGCTGAAAGGGCAGAGTGCTTAGGGCAGAGACTGCTGGAGAAAGTGCTGAGTGCTGCAGGGGGCACCAAGCCCTGGGAGCTGCATGCCAAGGGCAGAGCTGTCTTCAAGATGCCTTGGACCCTGCAGGAGCCACAGCCAGGGTCTGATTACTTTCCTGACATAGCCAAGGTTGGGCCATTAGCTTACCTATTCCCTGTCACGTCCCAGGGGCTGACAGAAGGACAGAGCTTTTCCCCTGTTCTGCAAAAACCTCCATGTGAACAGGTCAAAGAAGGCTGGCCCATCTCTGGGGTAGCAGTGCTACTGGGAACACTGGTATTTGTGCCCTCCACATTGTTTCAGTAATCCTGAAATGATCCTGCTTAAGGAATCTCAGTGGTGGACCAAATCATCCATCCTTATTCCATTAGTTTTGCTGTTCTGAGAATGACAGGCTCGTTTTTCCTGTAGCCTTTCCGAGTTTCATACGTTCCTTTAACCCTCAGCATTTATTTTCCCTCTGGAGTCTGAAGTAATCTGAGAGAGCAACGAGCCACTACACCATTATAAGCCCCAGTTTCTCTATCAGTATTGTCCAAACATACTTCTTATTGTGCTCTATTTTGTAATAGACACAGAGGTTTGTAGAAGCTGCCTGACAGAGACTGATGGCACACAAGATAGGTATTTTCTGCCCAGAAAACAAGAAACGTCATTAGCAGTGCACAGTTAAAAGCAAAAATTGCTAGGGTTTGACTAAATTTTGCTAGCTTCCCTATTTAAGGTGACCAACAAAGACAAGGGACACTTTTGTTGCATATATAATTCACAATATACATGGAGGCAACTCTTGGATGAGATGAGCTAGCACAGTGCTATAGATGGAGAAGTATTGGTCAAGTTCAAGTCCTTTCCATGTACGCGCATTGAAATTTCTACTGTTCACACAGATTAAAAGGACAACACTCATAAGTCACGTTTGGAAACTCCATGTGCACCAAATGGCCTATCACTTGGTCCTTAAGAGCAAAGTTCAAAAACATTTTCTGTACGTCTGGTAAAATATTATTTCAGAGCTCTGGTGCTTTACTCAACAAAAACAATTTTCTCATTTTAAAATGCCATGCCAAGTATTCTAACAACTGCAGCTACAGATCATGTAACTGTAAACCTTCCTAATGTGAGCTTGAGAATTTTTACTAGCTCTAAAAACAGCTGGTCATGAACATACTAGTCAGTAAAGACTGCAAAACAAAACTAGTATAAAAAGTGTTGATTGGTAGCTCTCTCACGGGTATATTTAACCATTTCTTAAATATGTTTTGCTTGTCTGAAAGTGAGAGTATTTACACTATTTATTTCACAGCTATCTGGCAAAAAAACCCTAAATTCCAATGAATGCATTATTTCGGACAGATACTTCTAAACTGAAGCCTGGTGTATGTTCTTAGACAAAAAGTTCATTATTTTTGACTGTTCTAGGATGAAGCAAAACTCCTTGAAGATGAGTTCTAACCTCAAAAATGTTTTTGAACAGATTTCAGGGATTTGTCTTCTGTAGTTGTGTCTATGCACACACATATTTTGAGTGTAAGACTGAGGGTGCATAGGTACAGAAAAAGCACAGATCCTGACTCTGCTCATCCTCTGAAGTGGACAAGCACCCTTGCATTGCTTTCAATGGCATTTGATCAACTTGTGCAAGACCAACCTGTTTCCTGATAGTCTCCAGGAACCTTTCACTGATTTCATTACAATCTGGATTGAGTGCTAGACTTTGTTTTTAATCACTAAAAGTTTTAGTAACAGGTACCAGGATATGAGTAATGACTAGGAGCCAATACTATAAATGCTCAGTAATCCTGACTTCAGGGTCAATACAAAACATCAGTCAACAGCCATTGGTAAACTGGCTTTCGCCATAGCTTTGCCAATTGCTGTGCACATTAATCGTACACCTTTTCACTATGCAAAGCTGTATTAGCCTACAGTGGCAGACAGATAAACAAAACGCGCTTTCGGTTCCTATCACTGCCACAATAAAGAGAAGTAGATTTTTAATTCCTCAGACATTTTAATAAATAATTGAAGGTTACTATAAAACTTTTAAAACAGGCTGGAAGAGAGAATATGATATAATCCCATCACTCAAAGTTTGGGTCAATTATAGTCAAACTGTTCCTGGTCAAAACCAAAGCTGTTCTTTAACATCTTTATCCCTTTCTGTTTCTACTGTACATGAACTTCACTAGCTGGCAGCAATGCAGCCTTCAAACCAAAACGTAGTTCACCTTATTGCTAAAGAAGCAAAGAGTCTAGAGGTTCATACTGGTTAGCAAGTATTTGATTGACCTTTCAGTGGTTGCTGAAAGGAATTGGCATATTGCAAATCTAATAGTCTCCCTTTAATCAGTCCACTGCAAATTTCAGAGGGGATGACCAAGAAGACTACCTGAATGCTTGAAATCCAATAAGAAAATTGATTAGCACCAGCGACCTCTACCAAAGAAGGTCAAAGGGAAAATTCGCTTTTAACTCCTTATCAGCTCTTAGCAAATGAGCGCCAGATCCCACACTTGCAGCTTAATGGCACTATGGAAACGGCCCAGGTGAACTGCTACCCATTACAGAAATCTGTGTTAATCACATGCATAAGGATGATAGAAACGGTCCCTGGGCTCCCTAGTGCAATGAAACAATGTGACTTAATGACATTTGCAGGATCCTATATGCAAAGAGAGGAAAGAGTAGGATTTCCTTCAGAGATAATTAAGATATGGAACAGAGACATCAGTAGGGTAAAAAAGGTTAAAATAAGGAGTAAAAAAATCTATGCTGCTGTATCTCAGAAGTTTTCCACCTTGGCCTTTCATATCTTTGCAGTAATTTTTCAGAGTGCTTCTACAGTGCAGGCTAGAGAGAGAATTTTTTATGAACCCCTGAAAATAGATTTAAAATTCACAAAGTCTCCTAACAACCACTATGCTTCCTGCCACTCTCCTATATGGTCGTTTTTCAGCTGAGAACTCAGCAAAGCTCAACAGACTGACATATGGCCGTGACTGGGCTGCTAAACACCCTCTGATGTTGAGGAGATGATATTCTGCAGCCTTTGGCTTGTATGATTTTTAGCGGATTCAGATCTAAACCTATTCTGGCCTTTCAAATCCACCAGAAAGATGATGTTACTGGAGATGCATTAGTACCATCTACTGCTAGTAAGTCAGTATTGCAACTTAAGTAATTTGTGTGTCCCCATGCTTTTTGTGCTGCTATTTATTTATCTTTCAAGATTATTTGTTTATCTTGTAAGGTAAGATTAATCAAAACAGAGGCCAATTAGACAAGTGTTGTGACTTCAACACTCAGAAACTCACAGATGGACACACGTTGCTGCAGCCAAAACCCAGTCTGGTTTTAGAGAACAGGAGAGGTGGAACAAATACATCCTGATGCCTTGGATGTCAACTTTCTCCCCTCCCCAGCAAATATGCACACAATAAATATGTTCCAAACTCATGAAATAAGGAAAGACTTATCTTTTATCCCTAATTTAATCTCACTGAAAAATCCAACTGTCTCTTTTACATAAGAACATGGAATGGCTGGGTCAGAACATTTTCTGGTAAAAATTAGCATAGCTCCAGGGACCTCCGCTTGGGTGGATCTGAGCCAATTAACTCTGCCTTGTGTACACAGGCCTGATAAATAAGCCTGTGCTGGGAATTAAGTCACCAAAAAGAGCACAGACAAGGCCAACTTTTATCTGCTGCTGTTTGTGAGCAAAGGTGAAAAGATAGTTGGTCAAGCAAGACAAACTGGCCTGAAAGCCAACCAGTATAACCACATTGACTCCAGCAGAGTCACTCCAGATTCAGGTCTGCATAACAGTCTGCAGTCCAGCCTCCCCTCTGTAAGTCCAAGCCATTTGACTTCGGTATGTACCCTTACTGGCACACTGAAGAAAACCTGCCTTGCCACAGATTCTGCATATAGTATACATTCACGTGAATTTACATCTGTTTGTTTTATCCATCTGTGATGGTAGACCTTGAATAAGCCTTTGCAGTAGACCACAAGATTTAGTTACCTTATCAGCATCCTCCAACTCTCCTTTATAAAGGATACATAGACAAATACCTAATAGTTCTGCAGTCAGTGCATGCTGGCCTCCCACACAGGGGAGATGGAATTATCTCCACATTGCTGTTCCTCATCTCTGCAGTTTCTCCTGTTTTTCGAGATGGCTCTGATTAGGGCTGTCTTTGCTGTAATGAGGGTCATTACTGGGCCTGCAGGGACTGGTGTGTGCCTAGGGCTTCCAGATCACTGCACCAGGCAAACACAGGCAGTAGAAGTACACGTAAGCTGCTCTGTTTCAGACAGGCAGACTCTTCAGTCCATCCAGGTTTTAATGACTGATAAAGTCTGATAGGCAGTACTGTTAAAAAAAAAAGGAGGGGGGCTTCTTTGCTATTACCCCACCCTTGGTCTTCAATCTCCAAGAATAAAAAAGCTACTCTTCCCTACTCTGTTCCTTTGTAAGGGACTCTCTGCTAACCTTAGAAGCCTTTTGCTACACACACCTCCACTGAAGCTCACTCCTGAGCAGGGTGACCTGAGCAGGGGATAGCACTGCAGATGTCATACTGGTTCTCTGGACAAAGGCATTCATGCTTCCTGGCCTGCTGCTCTTCAACACACCATCAGATACCACATATCTTTTCCAGATGCTTCATGCTAACAGTCCAATGGTCCTGAAATCAGGCTAAATGCCCATTTTCCTGTCCCCTTGTTTATGCCACTGACGAGCTTAGAGCACCACATTCCCACCCACATGGATCTGCTTCTCTCTTCTTTCCTTTGTTAGGTTTCATTCCACTTCTGTTACTCCACTTCTCCAGGTCACCTGGCCCTTTATATAGCATATCCTTATCCTCCTTTATAATGGTGCCACTTAGTAATTCTCCATGTGGCAGCTATCAGATACTTACTAAAGCCAAGGAGATCTACTATTATGTATTTTCCCTGACTATGAAAATTGATTGTCTTAAAAATAATAGTGTGATGTGACCCAACATTGGTAAAAGCTTCTTACATTTTATTCCACTTGCCTCTCTCCTCCTTCTGTCCTCCCTCTCATAGATTCTTCCCTCCAAAGTCTATTTATAAGCCTTACAAATGATTGTTACAAGTCTAGAAACCCTGTTGTTACTGCTCGTAAATATAGGAAACTTTTATTTGCTGTACTTCAATCAGAAGCCTGATGTCCAGTTTGCTCATTTGCTAGATATGCTTGGGATAAGCAATTTCATGTGCCCAGTCTGTCAGAGTTCTACGACAAAAAAATTGCCTTGTCCCCACTGCCCACCTCTGTCCACGAAAGTGCACAAAGCTTTCCAGATTTTGCCATGATATTTTCTCTCTTCCAGCTCTGCCAATGGCTTTCATACTCTTTAGGGAAGTTTGCGGATAATTTCTTTTGCAGCTGGAACAAGGCTACAGATTGTGATATAATGAAACGATGCAGCAAAAGATTTATGTACCACTCCCAGTGGGCTTGAATGGACTGGGATTGTCCCTTGCATGGACCGCAAACTCTTCATGCATGTTTACAAAGATCTAGTTCTTTTCAAGACTCAGTCCTCTAGTTAGCTCATACTCAGCTTCAGGTCTGCTCAGCTACTGAAGTGTCCTCACACGAGCCAGCAGTCTCCAGTTCTGAACGCAAATAGAATGGGCTTGTTTTGGGGAGATCTTCATCCTCTGAAAGGAAACCAATCTCTGTCTCTTCCCCAGCACAGGACTCCCAAGCAACACCCCTGCCATGGGCTGAGGTCACCAGCCTTCTGGTATTTCTTACTTCCTCCACCCCTTTCTGTTCTCTTGCCAGTCTGGCCGTCATTTTTTGACAAGAACCCCACAATATCTGCCATCAGGTCCTTCCTTCCCCTAGAGAGGATTCTAAGGCTTTCTCCTTTCATTTTCATTTATTTATAATATTTTAATATAATTCTGCCTCAGACCTCTCTAATAAGATCAGGCTCACCCTAAGGTGTATATATGCATTAATAGTCCCTGCCTGCTTTTAACTGTTTCAAGGTCAGTGCATGATTTTTACATGAAGTCTCAATGTACTAAAGAGTGAGCTGAAAGAGACTGACCGTGAACTTCTCCTTGTTGCATCAAAGCCTGATGGTCTGGGTTTTTACTAAAGAAAGAAAGCACTTTGATGTTGACTTAAATGTTGTTCATTAACTTCTTTTCCACCTCCCATGTTTCAAACTATGCTGACACACAGTATTTGTACCTTTGGAAAACATGTTATGTAAACTTCTCATGAAAAGTAAATATTTTTTTAAAGGAACTGGTTATAACTGATCCAGTCTGAAACAGCTACCATAAAGGAGCAAAGAAGGTCTCTCTTTTCTGACATCATTGTGTTTAGGTAGACAAATATGACAGCCATTATCACATCAGGAATAGCTTCCAGGCAATTGCTGGCTTTAAACCTGCTGAGAAACAGATGAATATTTAGGGCTGTGTATCATCCCCTCTTCAATGATATATGGTTGTATTTTTTCCATAGGCTATGCTTAGGAGTCTTAATATTTGAACGAATTCAGCCTTGCACATAGAGCATTAGTCCATGTCACAAACCTTACACAAAGGCCAGGAAAAATGCAATTCCTTGGCACCCAGTAGCATTGCATGGTCCTATAAGTCCTTCAGGCTAAAGCAGCACTTGTCACCTACAGATCTCCAGATGCGTCATCAAACAGATATTCAGCTTCACCACTGTGGGGTCGACCTCTTTTCACATGCAAAGAAACTGAAGCTGAAACGGTTGGTGCTTCCAGCCACCATGGTAATGCCAGTGATGGTCTTGCTTTGCGTCGGTGGTTTGCCCAAATGATCACTGGAGATCCCTTCCAAATGAATTTTTATGATTTAGTGATGTGATTGGTTAGATTATCCAGGTTCTCCACTGGCTGCTGTTATTTCCCTTGTGCCAACACAGCCACTCATTGGATCTCTGCTAACCCAACTCACGGAGTTAATCTGCCAAAGAGCTGGCCTTACTATAACGCATGATTCATTTTCTGTTGGCAAAGCTCCCCGCATCACCTCACTGCATGGTCAGATGAATGACGGAGAAGTGCCAGAGAAGAGCGAGAGCCCGTGGCTAGGAACAGGGGATGGGACCTCCCCTTTCCATGACAGTTAGCAGCTATATCAGCCGACCAGTAACGTCAACCCATGCCTTATGGGCAGACATGGGAATTGTGCCTGCTCCATTCTCCACGCCTGCCTGGTTTTCCCGACCTGTCACGGCGTCACAGATGTGGTTGAGTACCTCTGATGGACACCTGCCAGATTGCCCCGAGTCTGTTGCAGCTGGGAAGTGTTCGGCATGGATCCTGGCATTCAGTCTGCAGGCACGGAGCAGTGGCCACAAAACACTTGGCAGTGGCAGTCCCTGAGCCCAGTGTTTACTACCTGCAACCAGCACCTTCTACTTAATTTTCGCTCAGCACATTCACCATGTCATTGAAGGTACCAGTCCCTGAATTCAGAATATGCTCTGGGATATGTCACTGGTGCAGGTTTTCTGCAGTTTTCTGAACTGTAAATATTCTAAATAGCTGCACGTAAAATGCTTTTAACCCCATACACAGCACCTCCTCTAGTTCTGAGCTACTCTGAAGCTTTTTTTGTTTGTTGGCTAATGTTCTTCTGCCCTAATAGCGTCTCTTAAAAAACATGGACACCCTTCTGCTCCTACTTCTCATTGCATTTCTTCAACCTTTGTCACACACTAAATTTGAACCTCTGTTCTAGGAAAATCTGTTCATCCTTCCATCTGTACTACCACAAGTTTCCTGTAGTATTCTACAAGTCTTCTTAACACTGCCTTGATATCTGTTTTGCCCTTGCTAATTTTCCGTTCTGTAGAGTCCTCAAACTTGGCTGAACCTGATTCATATCTCAAGGTCCCTATTTAAATAGCCATCACCTAAAAGCCTGAGTACTATTTTTTGCATTAACTATCCCACATTGTCCGTAGTCTGAAGGGACAGGCAGGGAGAAACGTTTGGGGTTTTTTTTAAATAGCTACAAAGGTTCTTAAAAGCTCTTCCAACTTGATTAATTTAAATGAAATGTAAAGGGGTTTTTTGCTCCTACAATTCTTTTCACAGACTTCAGTTGCTGTAAAGTTTCAGATTGTGGTAGATCATAAATATCAGAAGATCTCTGGTCCCCCTCTCTGCTGTAGCCAAAATACCTACCTGTCAGGCTCATTGCTCCAATGTTTTTTCCACAGGTACTGCTGCACCCTCTCCAGTCTTTTTGGTAAAGATTATCTGGATGGAGATGCAGTGGGAACTGAATACGGAAATAGCTGTTTCAGAAGTAACCTAGTACTACAGGGCACCCTTGCCCGAAAATAAGATATTTTGTATTCAGCTCCAGTTGCAGAAAGGACCTTTGGAGTGGAATTGGGGAAGTTACTCCTGCATAAAATATGGTGGATCTACACACCTTCTCATAGAGACATAATTCTCAAGGTATTATTACTTTTTCTGGATTTGTTTTGGGACAGGTTTGGGGTGAGATACAACTGATTTCAGAACACAGAAGAAGCCAAAGAGCATATTCCTTGGAGAGCAAACTCTCTTTTCCTTGCAAATACATATTGAGCCTAACAATGGGACACGATTGTCACTGAGATCTGTAGGCCCTAATAGTTTATTATTTAGCCATGCAAGAAGAAAAGGGTTCCCCTCACTCATTACCATCATAATACAGGGTAGAAATTGTTCATTTCATACTGACTTAAAATTTACTTTCAGCAAAGCTGAATAGGAATGATTTAATCATTCACCCTCTATTTACCTTTGATATTAAAGCAAAGTTAACATAGGCAGCTTCATGATGCATGTAAACCAAATCCCACCAGAGACCATTACAGTATTTTAGGGGAAATTATTTGTATCATTATTATTCTACTGGGCTGCCTGCAATTTTCAGATCAAACCCAATACATTTCCCCCCAGTATCTGCAATGACTTCCAAAATTATGCAGATGATTATTTCATTAGCATGCACCCAGATGGTAGACTGCCAGATGCAGTTACTGTCATTGCATCTAGCACTCTGTAATGCAAGAATTACTAAGAAAACAGTGCTTTTGGCCACTGGTTATATAAATTAAGACCAAAGCAACAGTTACAAACTCGATTCAAACAAAATCAATAATAAGGTATGTGAAACATCAGATTAGTAACATTAGGCATAATGTTAGCACTAATATTCTCATTTAAGATGTCTAGCACAACACTGAGAAGTGTGAAATGTCTGACAAGCTGCTTCTGCTGCATATTGTCATTCCTCATTGACTTTATTTAGATCCAGTTCTATTTAAAGCAGTTCATCACTGGCCTTGCAATTTACTCCACGGGTATGACTTAGGTCCTGTCTTTTAGCTGTGGTCTAACAGCAGAGCAAACTACAGTAAACAAGGAAAAACGCATATTCACTTTAAAAGATCATTTTTGTACCATAGCAATCAGGTCCATTTGTAACATTTACCATACTAGAGTGGCAGTGGTGTTTATTCCAAGATTGTAGTTTGTATAAATGCAATGTGTGTCTCTTCCTACCTCCAAGAGATAATTACCAATATACTTTGGAAAACAATTTCTGGGTATGAAAAGCACTGAGTATAATATCAGATGTGAGGACAGAGTACCCAGTATATTGTAAGATTACTTATTGAATCACTAAGTCACAGAACTGCACGGCTGTAAAGAACCTCCAGAGATGGTGCAACGTAGGAGTTGCCACACTATACAGTGAGGCTGGATCATCCATCTAGTATAGATGGGGGCAAATGAGCTGCATGCAGCGGGCATCCATCAGAGTCCCAGTTATTTTAGCACCCATCCTCACCCTAGGACCTTTTCAGTTCCTGAACCCTCCTGCTCTCCTTGCTGTGATTTTTTCCATTGGGTGTTACTCTCGTCTCTGTGGTTCCTCTCAGCAGCTGTGGACTTTTCTGTCATTGGCACCAGCCCTTCTTCCTGGGTAGTCACATAGGCCAACAAGCCTCAGACATATTTGTCTGTACTTAGCCCCTAGACTACACAGTATTTTATCCTTGCTGGGCACAAAGACCACATATGGTCTGGGGATTCCTTCTCTCACTAAACCTTTGATGTCTCTGTCTTCTGTGCAGCAAGTCTCCCAGTTCACCCTGTCTTTCTCCCCATACAGATCACTAGGGAGGAAGGTGACGGCAGCAGAAGTCACTTGGCTTCCTCTATTGAACTGTGACAAATAGATATAGAACTGTTGCAGCACTTGCTGCTTGGAAAACTGCTCCCCATTTTCTTCAGGAAGAGGCAGAAGGCCAATTCTGGCCCACAAGCTACCAGCTTAACCACATGGGTTAAAGCATGCCCCCAAAGTGTGAAAGCATAATCCACAAGAGTTAGCATATCAAGGAGACAGCAATCTAAATACACCTTACACTGTTTCAGAAATCTGTTCTCTATCTTTTCAGGTTGGGGTGGGAAGATTGCACTATTGGATCTGGACAAGTCAGAAGCCAAGTGTTATATTAAAATCTGTATGCCACAGGAGGCTTGTGAACACAGGTCTTTTGTTGAAATGCACTCTATATACTTTATCTGGAGATTTGGTTTAGCTTTACACCTTGATTCTTCTGGCACAGCTGTTTGCATTAGGGAAGTCAAACTTGATGACAGATCTGATAGCCGGCACTGTCTGATGCAAACATGGGAAGCAGGAAGCAAGAGAAATCAAAGAAGAAAAATGTGTCTCTCCATTAATGCACAACAGCAAACAATCCAGCCATATTCTTGCTGAAAGGAATTTGATGTCTCGGTCAGTGCTTTGCCTAATGAGCTACCAACATCAATCTGTCATCATCTGTATTATTTGAAATGGCCTCTGCTGACACAAGGTATATTCACGTACTGGCCCTCCTGGGCACTTGAGAGTTCAAGTCTTGGCCAGTTTATACCACGCTGAATGATAATGAAGGGTAACAGAATAATCATTGGCTTCCTCCTCTCAAGGGGAGACAAGAATGTTGTTGTAGGGATCTCTCCCAGCCAAGAATGGCTTTTGATTACAGAGCAGGGAATATGAATTATTTGGTTCTCTGTGTACAAATAGTTTCTAACAGTTCTTTGAAACAGAGCTTCAGCTCTTCAAAGCACATGTAGAACATCTGTACATCTATACTGGCATCTCCATGAGCCTGCCCCAAGTACCTGACTCTCAAGAACTTTCAGGACTATATAAAAAGCCAAGAAAGAGATGAACACTGACCATAGTTGGGAACCTCAAGCAAAGAAATCCCCTTTCAGTGCTCTGTCTCTACCTGTACCTGTTATTGTACTATAATATTTAACATTACTTCAGCTCCACTCATAAAATTACTTCCTCTGGAAATACCACTGAGAGAGATTTCAGATTTTAAGATTTCTAACCAACAGTCAGCAGTTCTCTCAAAAAATGAATCTTTAACTTGCATCATCATACAACAGCATAATGGAAGTTGATGTATAGTTTGTCATGAAACATAAGGAAATGGCATCTACTACTTTCCTATTGGAACAAAGTTAACAAAAGATCTTCTTTCCTTTCAAAAGTACCTGGGAGCTGCCACAAGCTGCTAGTCAGGCTTTCCTTTCCAGTGTTAAAGCATACAAACAACTGCTGCTGAGCTCCAGTAGAGTCATATAGCAATGTTTGACCGCAGTATTAATAAATTTTCAGTTAGGAACTCACAGGTTTCAAAATGTATGAACTAGACCTCACTTCCTCCTCTACAGCAAGTAAACATCATGGGTTCCATTTTGTCAGTGAAAGGCTTTCCTCCAGCCCTCCCAAGGACAGTCTAATTTTCAAGACTTGTGTGTGGACTACAGGATGGTTTCCTCCCTCCTTACATATACCAACATGCAGGCAATGGGCCAGCTAAGACATCCATTTTCAAAGGGATGTTTTATACCAAACTGCTTTTAGTAAGCAAAGAAGATTAGAATAACCTTAGAGTGGTGATGCCAGGTGTGCTTTTAAAGGTAGATGAAGCAAACACCTGACAAAACAGAAATGCAGCATACAAACTCACCCTTTCAACTGGTTTTCAAATGTTTTGTGCTATGGGGTCCTAAAAACTTGCCAATGTAGATGCAGCACTCTCTATAATAAACACAGGTTTAAAAATCAAGTAACACATTATTATAGATAAAGTCCCAGTGAGAATTCAGAGGGGTGACAGCTTCAAGGACAAGCTCAGAAGTGGGATTCTTTCTGAAGAGAGTGAAAGAGACATATTTGTCAATGATATGGCTGAATGGCTCAAAGAGACGGTGATGGCAGAGGGGACTGAGTGAGATCCAGATGAGCAGTTGAATGAGAAGGTCTGGTCCTGGCCAGGACCAGATGAGAGGAGAAAATTAAGCTTGATGTTCCTGCAAATGGGGAACCACTTGAAGAAACAATGACATACTGAGCAGACTAGCATCTAGAAGTAGGATCAGTGGAAGTGCTGTGTATGGAAATCAGTATATATCAACATTTTGATCTATAGTGATAGATAAAATACGGATTTTGGATATATTTGCCAGGAAGAAGGTTATGATGCAGACCCAGACTGATTGTGTTAAACAAGAGGACTCAAAAAGACTTGAGATGCCCTTCAAGAGACAGACCTAGGGGTCACGGAAAAGGTGCTGCCAGCAGCAATGAAGAATGGAAGTAATGAATAGAAAAATTAGAAACCTATTGAGAACAACAATGGTAGACGGAACAGCAGAGGGGGTATGCCAGAGGCAAATGCTGAGACGCCCACTACAGAATTCTGTGGCCTCATCAAAGCGGTTCTGCGGGCTGTCTTTACTTATTTTATTCATAAATCCACGAGTTCAAAAGCTAGCCAGTCATAGGAACACTTTCTAACTGGCAAAATTTAACATCCTAGTTAAGTTCAGGATTTCTGGGCTGAATGTAAACAAAGATACAGCTCTGTTTTCTTTGACATTACAAAACTTAACAAATTTACAAATATATCAGGAGAAGGTGTTGTTGTGCACCTCTTTATGGAAATGCGACACTGGATGTTGTTTTTAATCAGCCCATGATGCTTACATTCACATCTCCCTTTCTTTTAGACACTAAGGAGAAGGTCACCTGGGCACCTGTGTCTGTTCAGAGTGTCTCACATTTATTGCTCTTGACAGCCTGGAGTCCCTGTCTGCTGCGAATCTGATGTTGTGTAAATTAGCCAAGGAAAGCTGTAAGTCTAGCTACTTTGTTGTCATAAAAGTCAGCTGTACTTTGTGTCTAACATGCAAAATTTCAACTCCTTAAGCAGGAATGTCTATATAATTTCTTTCAAATTGCACTAACTTGTAAAGACCCATTTTCCCTATTGCAAACGTGTTATTCATATATTGCCTCCATACTACTAAATTAAAAATCCCCCTCATGTTTCCTAGCCTAGTTCCAGTTTTTTAGCCATGTGGCTGGAAGGCAGCAGAAGGAGTTGAATAAATGGAAGATTTAGGGACATGTTACAGTAAAATATGTCCTTGATCATCTGCCTCACTAAAAATAAATAACTTTAATTTTTTTAAAAACCCTCTTGCTTGTCAGAATTATGTAAATCTCACTGGGATATTGATTGAGTTTGTCATGCCCCTGAGGAGTGCTCCAAGGTGAGAAAGCATATCAATTTGCCATCCTCCCACCTGCCATTCCTTAGCTCTGCTTGTAACAGCACGGACCCTCCCGTCACTCATGCCAATGAGCCACCACATGGAAACACATGCACTGCTTTCAAAACAGTAACCCAGTATAAAGTAGGTAACAGTTTCAAGTTCTTAGACTGCCACAGCATCAGAATGAATGTACAGCTTTTTCTACCAAACTCAGTGAAAAAAAGCACACTCTTACAGTGCCAAGAGTGAACCTCATTTCTCACATCAAAAATATGTCATTGCAGCTGAGCATGTGGGAATCCAGAGAGCACAGCAGGTTTCCCTAACACTTGCTACTAAATTTCAGGATTTAACTCAGCAAGGGAAGATAACATGTGGAGTTCTTCAGCAAAGAGACTAAGTACACCATAGGACACGACAGCATCCCAACCAATTGTGAATTTACATCTTCAAACGTTCCTGTAAGTAGAAGGAATTGATGTGGCATGTTTCAATTTGACTTTTTAAATTGGAGCCATGTGTCTGTGGATACCCTGGTAGTGCCAGGGCAGTCAGTCGTTTTCACAGTGAATGGAGTTTAAATTCACTTAGGCTGATACGCCATTCACTGAGACAAGGAGAGGTTAGTTTTGGTGGCAGGGTGTATGTTTACTCAGTGGGGAATACTCCGTTTCTGCTGTCTGATCCACTATTTGTTCCTGCTGTTCAGCTCTGCAGTCTCTTCCCAGGTATCTTGCTTTATTTGTTCTAGGTTCTGATAGAAAGCAATAATCATGGGAGGCACCCATATAAGCTGGAAGCCTAGACTATGGCATTAAGAACATAAAGCCAGAAGAAAAAAACTGGTAGCTGCTAATCTCTGATTTCACAGTTGCCACCTATCCATCTCCAACACAGCTTTCCCACACCCTTCAAATTGCACAGGCATGATACTGAGAAAACCATGACATCCCTGCAGGGCTGAAGCAAAAATATCCCACTGTTAAGAGTTGCATGGCAACATAAATAAATTTGACCTTGAAAAAAGGGTAAAAAAAAAAAAAATTTAGGAACAGGGCGGGTCTTACATACCAGGAGACCATAACACAGGGTAAGTCATACAGGGGTCTGAAAACCTCAGCTTGGAAAACTGCTCATCACTGACAGCAACATCAAAACACATAGCAGAGAAAATACGGAAATGGGGAGGAAGATTTAAATCACTCAAAAACTTCACTAAGACAAAACATCTTACGTAATCTTCCCACTGGGGAGAGAAGGAGAATAGACTTTCATGTAAGAAATGCTCATTATGTCACTTGATGTACTTCTGGAAGGCACTCAAGTATTTTAGTAGCACAGACAATAGAGGAGCAAAATAGAACAAGAGAGAACAGAACAGAAATAGAGTCGGTTTGGCTTCATCTGGGAGCGCAAGTCAAAAATTAGAATTTCTATTCCAGTAAAAAATTCAAATTTTTTAACAACTTTTAATGCTCTTTCAATAAAAAAAAAAAGAAAAGTAGCACAATTTTTGAAAAGAAGCTCCAGAAAATAAAATTGATCTGAAATATTCAATATTAAATCTAGAAGCCCAAATTTAGTGGTGTGTGGTTTGCCTGACTCTTGGATTCCTCTAATATTTTGAATAGATTCTTCTACTCAGTGATATCAAAACTTTTTACAAAATTCCATGAGTTAGATCACAGCAGTAAAATGGAAATTTCCATCTTACGATTAAAAGAAAATAGAAATTAACAGATTGAGATCAGCAGTGGTGAATGAAAAGGAATCTCCTGCCAGGCAACCAAAACTAGAGGCTCCCAAATTAGATGCCATGTCTGCACATTTGATTTCTCACAGTAAGAAATCTCTCAACTGCAAATACTACAACAAACTATGGCACATGGTCAGCCTGAAGATTCTCATATGGAAAAAAAAAATAAAAAGGAATTAACATCCAATGTTCTAATATTACAGTCTGGTAAAACTGTTCAGACATCACAGGTTTTTCTGTGGCTTGAAATTTCTGGTCCAGGGACACTGGGGGGCTTGGGCTGTAGTGAATCTAAGCCAACTCACATCTGCTGAAGATTTGCCCATGTAGTGGAAAGGGGCCAATATGACTGTGCAAATCAATTAGGCTAATTTGTCTTGAGGTTTTTCTCAGGCCTCTATGGGTTTTCATGCACTTTATTTATAAATGCTCATTATACTGTCATTTAAGGAAGCAATATGCTGCCTTGACAAGACTGGTCACTGTTAAGTATCTGACATATTCCCTTCATTTTCTTGCCTTAGCGTGCAGGTTTCTGTGAAGGCTGTACAGAAGACAACCCTGACGTTCCAATATCTTGTGAACTCTATGATCCAAAAGTAATGTACTTAATCAAGTGTAAAGCAAGAGGTGATTAAGTTTTGCAGTACTGTACAATGCCTGACTGCTCAGAAATGCATCTTTTGATGTGGTGCAGAGAATTGGACCAGTTCTGTCTGCTTTACCAAAAAATGACATTTTAGTAATCTGAAAAGAGAGACTCAGAAATCCCCACAAGTGTTTAACTTTGATCTAAAGCTTTAAAGAGATGATATTTATCTGTTTTCTTGTTTAATTTGTTTGAATTTTAAGCTCAGAAAGGTGTCAACTTGACATCTTGCAGAAGCAATTCTTTGCTTTTTTTCCACATGAGGTTGAGCAGGGGCAGCAAGTTTCCAATCATCACTAGCTGTTCTAAGCATCCAACCAAAAAAAAGAGAAAGTGAAAAAGAAAACCATCAACTCACTCTTCCATTGTGGTTTATATGAATTATTAAGAACTGAGATTCAGTGGAGACTCAGTTCTTGAGCATAGAATCAATACTATATTTTATATAACAAGGGCAGTAAATCCAGCTTGTTCTACTCCCATCACAGTGAAGTCTTGTTAAATCCCTCAGGCAACCTAATTCACTCAGGCCAAAGTCTAACACTACTGATGTGAAAGGTGGATTGAGGTGGATTAAGGTGGATTGAAAACTGGCTGAGTGGCTGGGCTCAGAGGGTGGTGATCAGTGGCACGAAGTCTAGTTGGAGGCCAGTAAGTAGTGGTGTACCCTAGAGGTCAATACTGAGTCTAGTCCTGTTTAACATCTTCACTAATGATCTGGATGATAAGGCAGACTGTACCCTCAGCAAGTTTGTAGATGACACAAAACTGAGAGGAGTGGCTGATACATCATAGGGTCATGCTGACATCCAGAGGGACCATGACAGGCTGGAGAAATGTGCTGCCAGAAAGGTCATGGAGTTTAACAAGAAGTCTGAAATTCTGCATCTGGGGAGGAATGACCCCATGCACAAATAAATGCAGGGGGCCATCTAGCTGGAAAGTAGCTTGGTGGAAAAGAACCTGGGGTTCCTGGTGGGCAGCAAGTTGAACATCACACATCAGTTCGCTCTTGCTGCAAACAAGGCTAACAGTATCCTGGGCTACACTAAGCAAAGTATTGCCAGCAGCTTTAGGGAGGTGATCCTTCCCCTTTATTCAGCACTGGTGAAACCACACCTGGAGTATTGTACCCAGCTCTGGGCTCCTCAGGAGAGTCATGAACATACTGGGAACAGTGCAGCAAAGGGCCATCAAGATGACAAAGGTACTGCAGCATCTCTTCCATGAGGAAAGGCTAAGAGAGCTGGGACTTCTTAGCATAGAGAACAGAAGGTTTTGGGGGGATCTTAGAGTATATAAATACCTCAAGGGATGGTGAAAGAGGACAGAGACAGACTTTTTTCAGTGGTACCCAGCGTCAGGACTGAAGGCAATGAGCACAAACTGAAACAAGAGATTCTGTCTAAACATCAGGAAACCCTTTTTTTTTTTTTTTTTTTTATTATGAGAGTGACTGAGCATGGGCATAGATTTCCCAGAGAGGTTGTGGTATTTCCCTACTTGGAGACCCCTGGAGGTGTTCAAGGCCAGGCTGGGTGGGGCCTTGGGCAGCCCAATCTAGTGGGATGTCCCTGCTCATGGCAGGGGGGTTGGAACTAGATGATCTTTAAGGTCCCTTCCAACCCAAACTATTCTATTTATAATTCTATAATATCAAAAAAACAGTTGGACATAGTTCTGGACAACTGTCTCTAGGTGGCTGTGGTTGTGCATTGAGTTTGAACAAGATGACCTCCAAATGTTCCTTCCAATGTCGACCATTCTGTGCTGCTGAGGTACTTAATGCCTTCTTTGCCTCAGTCTTTAGTTGTAAGGAGGGTCGTTCCGTCTGTCTACAAACGCAGGAGCTAGAGGAGCTTAATGAGGCTCCCGTGATCCAAGAGGAGGTGGTCAGAGCCTTGCTAGCCCAACTAGACAGTCATAAGTCTATGGGGCCGGACGGGATTCACCCTAGGGTACTGAAGGAGCTGGCGGATATGCTGGCCAAACCCCTTTCCATCATCTTCCAACAGTCCTGGAAGACTGGGGAAGTCCCACTGGACTGGAGGCTGGCTGATGTCGTGCCCATCTACAAGAAGGGTCGCAGGGAGGATCCAGGAAACTACAGGCCTGTCAGGCCCCCTCAGTGCCAGGGAAAGTCATGGAGCAGGTGATCTTGAGTGCTATCATGAAGCACATGCAAGAGAACCAGGTGATCAGGCCCAGTCAACATGGGTTCACAAAAGGCAGGTCTTGCCAAACTAACCTGATCGCCTTCTATGACAAAGTGACTTGGCTGCTGGATGAGGGAAAGGCTGTGGATGTGGTCTTCCTGGACTTCAGTAAAGCCTTTGACACAGATTCTCACAGCATTCTGCTTCAGAAGCTGTCAGTCTCTGGACTGGACAGGCGCACACTCTCCTGGGTGGAAAACTGGTTGGATGGCCGGGCCCAGAGAGTGGTGGTAAATGGTGTTAAATCCAGCTGGAGGCCAGTGACAAGTGGGGTTCCCCAGGGCTCAGTGCTTGGTCCAGCCCTGTTCAATGTCTTTATCAATGACCTGGATGAAGGCATTGAGTGCACCCTTAGGAAGTTTGCAGAAGACACTAAGCTGGGTGGAAGTGTCGATCTGCTGGAGGGTAGAGAAGCTCTGCAAAGGGATCTGGACAGGCTGGACCGCTGGGCTGAGTCCAATGGCATGAGGTTTAACAAGGCCAAGTGCTGGGTCCTGCACTTGGGACACAACAACCCTATGCAGTGCTACAGACTAGGAGAAGTCTGTCTAGAAAGCTGCCTGGAGGAGAGGGACCTGAGTGTGTTGGTTGACAACCGACTGAATATGAGCCAGCAGTGTGCCCAGGTGGCCAAGAAGGCCAATGGCATCTTGGCTTGTATCAGAAACGGTGTGACCAGCAGGTCCAGGGAGGTTATCCTCCCTCTGTACTCGGCACTGGTGAGACCGCTCCGTGAATCCTGTGTTCAGTTCGGGGCCCCTCACCACAAGAAGGATGTTGAGGCTCTGGAACGAGTCCAGAGAAGAGCAACAAAGCTGGTGAAGGGGCTGGAGAACAGGCCTTATGAGGAGCGGCTAAGAGAGCTGGGGTTGTTTAGCCTGGAGAAGAGGAGGCTGAGGGGTGACCTCATTGCTCTCTACAACTACCTGAAAGGAGGTTGTAGAGAGGAGGGTGCAGGCCTCTTCTTCCAAGTGACAGGGGACAGGACAAGAGGGAATGGCCTCAAGCTCCGCCAGGGGAGGTTTAGGCTGGACGTTAGGAAAAAATTCTTTACAGAAAGGGTCATTGGGCACTGGAACAGGCTGCCCAGGGAGGTAGTTGAGTCACCTTCCCTGGAGGTGTTTAAGGCACGGGTGGACGAGGTGCTGAGGGATATGGTTTAGCGTTTGATAGGAACAGTTGGACTCGATGATCCGGTGGGTCTCTTCCAACCTGGTTATTCTGTGATTCTGTGAATCTGTGACTTTAGCAATCTCACTTCCAGAAGGGAATAACCAGGCAGATCTGTGTTAGTCTATACCCAAAATGTAAAATGCTCCCTGAATGTATTTTCTGTAGCCAAACTACCTGATTATACCTGCAAACTCCATTCCAAAACATAACAACCAAATACCAGTTTCCTTGCATATATCACAAGTCACCCAAAAGGTGCGAGCTGCAAACAGTCTGCACTACACTGAGCATTAATAACCATGTGGGCACACTTCTGATATTCCATATGCCAGCAGAGAAAGTTCATACAGTCACCAAAAGGTGAAGGTCTTGAGTAAGCCTATAGAGAAAACAAGAAGAGGTACAGTGGATTCAAAAGTATTTTGCATTCATCCTGCTTCGTAAATGGAATAGTGAATGTGAGTGACAATGGAGAGGGGAAAAAAGAAGATAATAAATCCTGTTTGCTATTTGGGTTTTTTAAAGTTGTTCTTTGAAAATGGAACCTGAAGTTGACTGAATTGGGTTAAATATTATATTTAGGAAAACCTAGATTTCGTCTGCAGAAATGTTATACATCCTACAGTATTTGCAACTCTGAAGCGAAGGCGTAATCTAAGAACAGAGTAATGACCAGACTAAATTTATAAATAATGGTCTGAGTCCTTCACTGGGGTAATTATATGTTACTTAGGTGAAAATCAGTTTTGGTCTGCACCTGTACAAGTTTATCCCAATGTTTCATGCCAGAAAAGGGAAAATAGAATTAAAAGATTCTCAGGTTAGAAACTGAACTCTGTGTTGACAGCAAAAAATAAAATACTACCTTTCTAAATAAATTTGCCATGATTCAAAAGATACCCAAAAGGAAGTCTCAGAGTGGTTTTGGGACATTAGACTTCATCCTTTAAGTGTTCAAGGCTAAAGTCAGGAAGATAAATGATCACCCATAGAACAGAACAAATGCCAAACAAAACCTGCTTTAAGTGAGGGGAAGAAACAAATCATGCTCAGAGCAATTTTTTACTGCAGGAGAAAGGAAGAGCCCCTTCCCCCCCAACCAGGAATCTCTTCAATATGAAAAAACTCATATCCAAAATGCACCTCATCCTACACAGCTGAAGGAAATCACTCCATCTTTTTAGTCTCTTCCACTTCTCCTCCTTCATCACTTAATCTGTCCAACAGAACCCTTCCTATTCATGCTGTATTCTGTATTTTCAGAGTCTAGAAGAGAGAGGCATGACTCAAGACTGCTTTTTTCACAAATCTTTTAGCCCCACTTGCCCTATTGTGCAAGCTCCGAAATCATTATCTAAAGTGAAAACTTCTAAATATGCTGAAGTCCTCCTTAATATCAAATCTGTAGCTAATTCCTGCTCTCCTCAAAAATGATGATAGAGATGCAGATATTTTAAAGCCAAAAGGGACATTTACTAGTCTGCAGCCTAATCACCCAATAAAATGGATCATAGATACCTACTTGAGTCTAGCTAAAGTCATGTCAACTTAGATTAAAGACCTTAAATGCTGGAGACATCATAGAAGCCATATTCTGTTCCATAAAATGTTTTTGTTATTCAGTTACTGTTTTCTAAACATGCACACTGTGAATGTAAATATAACTAGGGTCCAGCACATTTAAGCAGCTGCATTCTCTTTAAAACATTTTTGTGCCCTTTAGGATCTTGTGCCAAATCCTCAAATCTGTACAGCATATTCCAGAAAAATTTCTCCAAAATGCCTGCTTTGCAAAATAAGATTCCAGAAACTACTGGAAGTATTCAGATTATTCAGAGAAACATACAGCTGATGCAAAACATTTAGAAACTATGTCTCATTTCCTATTCCAAATTAATTCAGCAGCTAAAGTTGCTATATAATTACATTAACTATTGAATTTGATCTTTAGAACTGATCCAAATTAATTTTCTAATTTATTATGTTACTGATCTCACAACTTAGGCTGGTGCCTGGTGAGATTTGGGCCCTAACAGAACGTGTCCTGTTTACAAGAAAGCTTAATTAGCACTAGCATCTCTACACATATAACAGGAGGGACCATCTCCCTCTTGCATCTACTGTATTTCATTGGTAGAAAAGTGTCTAAAAAGGATGTTAAAATTTTGCTGATGCTTTCTTCTTTAGCTGCTTTAGCAGACTTTGCAATATGCTACCTGATAAAATTTACTTTGGCCAATATTAATCAGTCAGCTTGATGTCCTAACATTTACTTTTCCCTTTTGTTGTTTGCAATGCCTCTTGGAACTGGGACAAATATCAGACATGCGCTCATGCAAAGTCTGTGGTATGTACTATATAAATGAGACCCAAGTTCTAGTTACCTTGCTGCCGTCTGAACAGTATTCTTAGATCTTCATTTCTGAAAGGGATCATTTTTTTCTCGAGTGCCATGAAGGCACTAATAGCTTTAATATTACTTGTTCAGCTTCCAATTCACAAAGCTGTACCAGCAGCTCCCCCTGCTCCCTTGGGCTGCGATGACCCAGAATCTGAAGCAGCAGCTGAATTTTCTGTGAATTATATTAATGGCCACAGTCATCATGGATACAAGTTTACCTTAAACAGAATTAAGAATATCCGCATCATACCCCAGGTAAGTGAGGAGCTCACAAGCAGAGCGTTTTATTAACCTGGAGATGGTTGGAAATGATCAACAAGCCCTGTGAAGGGCTGTAGCCTCACATGTCATAAATCAAGATAGTTCTGTTGATTTACATGGGGCAATGCCACCTTGTAGCTGTTGAGAATCCAGGTCACTGGAATGTCTCTCTCAAAGAGCAGAACAGAGGGAGAGAGAGAACATTCAGGTGTTTCTGTACAATGTTAGAAAGGGCTCAGCTACAAGTGCAAAATGCTTGCTAAGGCAGACTATTCGAAGTGCTGATTTATGAGTCCAGTAGCTAATCTGGAGAAAAACTGTGAGGATAAGCTTCATGATGCAGGTAATTATTTATTGGCCAAATGCATACCTATCATAACGCCATGCTATTAGTGATTTTGTAGTAAGCATTAATTTTACATAATATCCCATTGAGCTGACAAGGAAGCTGAATGGAAGCAACTGTTGCTTGTAGTCTCGTTTTCACTAAGATCTATTGACATCATTGTAGTCATCTAGAATGGCTATAGAGCTGGCCATGAATACAATGTATGCACTCATTCAGAACCTTTGATTATCTCAAAACATTGATAATAATCCCAAATATTTACATGAACAAAACTCCGTGGCTGTTTTCTACTCGTTATGAGAGTAGGGATACCAATGTCATTTACAAGAGATTGAAAAAGACATTAATGAAATCAGAAGTGCGCCCATGGTTACCCACACAAAAGCACCGATGACACTGCTTTCCCCATATTTAATACTTTTACACTGAAATAACTCCATTGGTTTACAATGGAAACATTCATGACTCAAACCTCAGAGTCAGTCTTGGAGCTAGCAAACCTCATTCCTACTCTTCCACCCACACATCTTTATAGTTGCAAAGGTTCAAGAGCAACCATAGAAGATCTTGCAGCCCATAAACAACCTGAGTACTGTGGCTGGAACTTATCTGGTGCAATTCAATGTAATTCCAATGGACCAAATGGGACAGGCCAATGTGCACCAGTGTTTATGTGGTACCTGGTTACAGAAACACAACTTTTTCATCAACAAAGCCAGCTGTTGATTTTTTTTAGACTACCTAACAAAATAAAATCAAGCTAACTTAAGAGAAATGACCCACTACATACAGGTTGGACTTCACAAAATTTGTGGACCACTTCTCTAGATGGAAAAAATCAGTGTGACTATCTGCCAGTGACTTACACTGGCTAGAAAACTGGGTACTGTTTTTTATGATCTTAAAAAGTAAGGACCTATTCAGTTACACTAGTGCATACCTGGAGCTACCCAATGACAGTTAGGTAAGAAGAGAACACAGCGCATGCCCAGAGAAGAAATCTGGTGATGGTTTGTGCAGTAGTTACTACAATTCCTGGTTTGTTTTTGTTTTCTCTTTTTCTTCCAGGGGCTGAATAATTACATACTGTTGCTTGAACTTCACTTACTAGAGACCATGTGCCACGTTCTCAGCCCTACACCTCTTGAAAATTGCACAGTAAGGAGCTTCGTGCAACATGTGAGTATCTAAATAGCTTGGTCCAAAGGTGCATGTTGAAATATATTGATGCTAGAGGCCAGGCTATTATCACTTAGATTTTGAAGCAAATGTTATATCACTGTAACAGCCTATAACCACCCAGTCACTTGTAATCCCTTGTTGATTTTGTTGCCTTCGTATCATGAAGTATTTCACTCCCAAATTTCTTTCATGTCCTGTTATGTCAAAAGGATAGGTCACTGTCAGCATAATGCCCCACATACAGTTGATAAATGCCACAGAGCTTTGCTTACGGGTTCCAGATTCAGCCCTCCATGGTCAGCCCCATGGATCACTGCCTTGTGTCAAACTGCAGACAGGGCAAGTTGTGAGTCTGCACAAACACAACCTTCCTTTGTTTACATGTGGGGTATTAATGAGGGAAATTATCTCAAGCCCAGCCACCTAGACCCAGCCAAAACTGCAGAAGAGCTATTCCCTTCAGACAGCCCCTGTCTTCAAAGTAATACTCAGCTGGAATTTACTGGCCTTAAATATTTGGTTCTTACGCAAGTGCGATCCAACTGCAAAAAGCTTTTCCTAACCAAAGCAGTGGAAACACTGTATGAGTACAGGCAGCTCTGGTTTCTAAGCAGAAAACAGAGTGAACAATTGATAGTTTAAGCCTGCTGTTTCTAGAATGGGGCCCAATTCACAGAGCTCATGACTATGAATGAATGAATGATGATCCACCTGTGTATTCAGCAGGGCTCAGATCCCATTTTCCATCTTGGCGGAGGTAACCTTGACTGTACCCTCTTCCCGGTGACTCCAGCTTTGCCTCTGACATCGTCTCTCCTGCTGGATCACGTTGCCTATGAGCCAGCTCACACAAGCCAGCACATTCTGCTGTTACCATGGCCACTGACCAGCTGAGATTAGTGAGAATGCCATCAAACAGCTCTGCAGAAGGTCTTAATTCATAAGTATTCATATTCTTTACTCTTCATGAGACAGGAACCTGAACCAAATGCCTACATTCTGGCTACCCTGGCTCTTTTAATACTTCTGAGATGCAGATTTGGATCCAGATTTTGCAGCTCTGGTCTCCCTTTTACAAAATCACAGACACCAGGACACATCTAGCAGTGCCTTTGCAGTCAGACTGATTTTGCCGGGAACACTCAGCCAGAATCTGTTCTTTTGAATTTAGTAATAGTTGCCCTTTTCAGAAATTCTTATTTATCTGAACGGTGTAACCCTTTGATATTTATCTCTCTCTAGGCAGTTGAGGGTGACTGTGATATCAAACTGCAGAAGTTGAATGGAAAGTTCTCAGTACTTGCTAGTAAATGCCACTCACATGCAGGTAAAGACTTTGTTCTTTAGGTTTGAATCTAGAGACTGAATTATTATTATAGAAGTGGTTACAGTTCACTACCTTTTCTGGTTCTAAAACGCTGGCAAGTGCTATGCATAAATACGGCAGAAAGGATGACAGTTAAAGGGCTTTATAAACCCAGCTGTTTTGAAAGCAATTCCACAACCCTCTACTCTCCACACCTGTCTTCTCTCTTTCCTCCTCTTAACTATGACAATTAAGACACTATAAAATGACCTGGGGAGCAATTCCCAGGTTTGACCTAGAGATTGATGGTACTGAGGCTTTTCACTCAGGAGTTTAGCCTCAAGAATTTGATTTCTTGTTGGTCTGAATTTACTAGAGCTTGTTGATCTTCAGAGACCTTTTGCCAGCTACAGATTATTTACTAAACCCAGCATTCTCAATACTGCCACGGGAAACTGGAATCTCTATTTTGCATGCTCTGTACAAGATCTGTTTGCTCTGTATGAGATCTCTTCAACACAACTTTCAAAACTGGAGACAGAATGAAAAAACACACTCATGCACACACAATTCCAGTAAATTAAAATATCTTCATTTTTCCAACATTAGTTGTGTGAGCTGAGACATCTTTTCATCAGTGCCATGGATAGCTTGCCAGAAACAGAACTGATTAAAACCTGAGTAAGAACATTCAAAACACGCTGTTGAAGTCCACAGCACTTTTGCTTTCAGGAAGATTTGAATGGGAAAACTCTCATGAAATACTGCCATCTCTAGTCTGTACTGCAAAAATTCCTGCCACTATAGTTTGGAAGAGACCATGGAAGAGTGTTTCGTGTGACTGATTACATATATAAGGCTTTTCAAAATAACCTACAATCTGATTGAAGCACAATCTGTTTGGTTCCTCCTGCAGACTCAAGTGAAGATGTTCTCCAGGTGTGCCCTGTCTGTCCACTGCTGACAAGTTTGAATAACACTGAGGTATTAACAGCTGTTGCAACTGCACTCAATGACCACAACAGCAAAACTCCTGATGCTTACCTCAGACTCCTTGAGATTGGAAGAGCCAACATACAGGTAAATGCTAGAACTATGGCGAGCTATCCATATAAACAGACTATTTCTTCCGCGGTAATTGTGCAGTGCTTACTAGTTATGTTTGCAAACAGATTTAGCTTGCTCTAAATTGTCCTACTGAATTGCTCTTGATTTCCAAAGCATTTTGTGTCATTTCAGACACAGGATTCCCTTTGACTGCAACGGGAGATACAGAGCTAGAAGCCACAACATTTGCCTTTTATCTTTTCTCAGCAGCTCTCCAGTTTCACAGGGCAAAGTCAGTTAAACAATTTTCCTGTTTTGTCAGTATGAACCAGCGCATGTTGTCTTTGTTGAGTTTGCTGTGGCTGCCACAAACTGCTCAGCAGAAGACGCTAAAGTTAGTGTGGAGGCTTGTCAACTGCTGCCTGAAGATCAGTCTGTAAGTATGCCAGCACATCAATCCTGACCTCACCAGCTCAGAGGTAGAAAAGCAGCATGCTGTGATGTGCTTGCATTCGTGCTGGAAAAGATCTTTGTGAGGATGAGAGTGTAACAGTCATACACCACCATGATGAGCTTTCCAATATATAATTCCTAAAGCTACATCACACCTTTACTGGAGGTATCTGGATTGAATCCTCATGTATTTGAATGTATTTCAAAAAGGCTTGAGGACAAAAGTGTCCTTAACACAAAATATTTTAAATCGAAAGAATATGGGTTATTGTTTACTTTTCTCAACATGAGCACCTCCTTTGTACTGGACAGTACACAAACACATAATAAAACAGCAGACATTATCATCTTCCTACAATTTAAGTGCAGACAGTGTACTTTGCTTTGATATGTAGGCTTTTGAGATCTATACTATATATTTTATCATGCTACAATTATTCCTTGGTTTCTTATGGAATGGAGTCCTAGGCAGATTTAGTGGGTGGGAACCTTTTACCTAGATTCCCTTTCCCTTCCTCATATCCAGACATACAAAGGATCTTACTCTAGAAGAATACAGGAGTTTCACCTATCTGCTGATTATGCAGTTAAGCATCTTGGACTTTGAGTCCAATGGACTAAAAAGTAAGCACTTCACTGCTCAGATAAAACATGAGAAAATGTAGCTGTTTCTAAATGTACTGAAATTAAAAATTCTAATGCAGGTCTCCTCTATTTTATTAAGATTTTTTTCTTCACTATGTTCTGCTTTGCCAGAATTTTGGGTTCTGCACAGCAACAATGGTAAAACGTCCCTCACAGGACCTCAGAGTGGGCTGCCAGCTCTACGGACACCAGGTACCAACTCCAGATGTTCCTTTCCTTTCTGGAATGTTCTAGCCTACCTGTACTGTTAGAAGCAATCACCCTGAGTTTACTTCTTTCACTATAGACTGCATAAGCTATCTGTGATAACTTGAGTTTATCTTTGTATCCTAAAACCCAGGTAAAGCAGCTCCTGATTATCCTGTGGATTTCTGTGTCAGGAATTATGTCACCTCTGTCATCCATGCCTGACACAGTTTGTCCTCCTAAACATCTGGGAACTTCACATGTCTGATGGGGCTAAGGAAACCAAACTCTGCTCAGCTAGGGGGATGGGGCAGAGAGATGTAAAACAAATGAGCCACTGTGGTAGATGAAATCAGCTGGGGTTTTTTTTGCTAGCAGTTCTTAGATGTCACTGAATTTAGGAACCCTGACCTGCTCTGCTATAGCAAGAGTAGGAAAGCCCACATGCATTGGACCTGAGTGGTCTCCAGGTGATTTAGCCTCCATGTGGACTGAGGAGGGCTAAATGGTGGTTCAGTTCTTACAGACCAGAGCTCTTGGTAACACAATAGTAAAGAAAGAGGTGTATGAAAGAAAGAATATGACAGCTGGGCTTCAATGTTTTGTCAGCTGCACAGGTGGCCCCGAAAGTTCGTATAGCACAGAATCTGGTGCTAATGATCCACTAGATATAAAAACTGTGTTCCTGGGCTTCTGCGTCTGTGTTCAAATGCAAATCAAACTTCTGTGATGATAAGGAACATCTTTGTACCTGGGTTAGAGGCCTGTATCTACTTAGGAGCAGGGTACCTAGTAAGATACCAATGACCTATATATTATAATACCCGAGTCACTGAATGCAAACACCAACTGTTTTTCTTTTCCAGCCTGGAGTTACCTACTCTCACCCAGGTCATGACACATCAGCGGGACTGTCACCCAGTGTTGTACAAGGCTTCATAAATCATAATCTCAGGCTTTCCCACAACAACCCTTTCGCATCCGAATCCAGCTCTTCAGAATTTCCTGCTTCCGCATTCTCAGCGAAATCTGTAGCAAAGAGAGCAGTTGCAGATGTTGCTCAGCATGACAAAGTGCCTCACCCAGTTGGCTTTCTGCCTCCTCCTCCTCCATGCCCTGGGAAGATTCGCCATTTCAAGATATAGGCTGTGTTACAGAGATGGCAATACAGCTAACTGAAGGATCAATGTGCAGCAGCAGCATCAACACACAGGCCACAACATCAAGTGCAAATAGGTGAGAACACTTAGCTCTGACCCCAAATGAGTTTTACCCTCCAGAGGGCAGAACAGTGGCCAGGATTTTGCAAAAGCTTGCTTTAAAATATAGGTGATTACAGCATATAGCAATTGTTTTCTCTATATAGAGGGATGCTTTTGTTAAAATACAGAAAATATTGTTTCAATTAAACAGTTGTAAGAGCTATACAACAGCTGTAGCTTTGTGAAACACCACCCAAAAGGCTACTTCACAATAAAATGTTCAATAGAAATGCTTTGGTATCTTCTATGTATATATATTATAATGCAGTGGTCAAGTTTCTCCTTCGCAGCACAATGAGACATATTCTGGGTTTGAATTCCAAAACAGTAAGCTCCTGCACTTCTTATCAGCTTCACTGGGCTGTGTGGGTGCTAAGCACTGCGCAAAATCAGGTCAGTCCTTTCTTTTGATCACACACCAATTACACTAAAGAAGTGGCAGGAAAAAGTGTACTTTTCCCTACCACCTGTGCCGTTTCCTAGCATGTACATACTTCTAATATTCACCAGAAGCATCTCAATACTTTCGGACATGGCATAAGAGCATTCATGTTTACAAAAAGAAAAAAGAATCAGGACATATTCATTGATGCACAGGCTGGAAGCATTGATCCTTACAGCCAAACATGTGTATTCTTTGTTTTCCAGCAGATACTCAGGTGCAATGTGATCATGGGGTGCTGCATAGCCTGCGTGCATATAAGGGAATACCAATTCATGGGAATATAAATACACCACAGTCATGTAGCTCGTATGATAAGACGCAGACAGTGATGGCAATTTACCAGTTTCCTAGCAGTCAAATCTTCCCTGAATTTCTGACACGTGTTAGAGGCAGAGTCTATTCTAGGTAGAGAAGTAATAAGTGACAGAGGCCAGAAGGATCTTTACTGCCAGCCCGACTGAAATTCTGCAGGCCTGGGGGAGCAGTCTCAAAGACAGTCATGCATCTTTAACCAGGAACAGCACTTGCTACAAGGTAATTATCATGCAGGCAGCAAAAGCTGCAGAACACATGTCATTTCTGAACTGTTTCAAATAACCTATCCTGTTCTCTTAGTTACAACCTTCCAGTAAGCAACACAACTAACATTTGTTCTTCATGACAGTGCAACAGGCTACTACACAGAAGTGTTTTGTTCTGCTGTGTCAATGGGGAAGGGAAAAGCCATAGGCACTTGCACCAGTGCTTCAGCTAGGTGTGTGGAGGGGAAAGAAAGATGGAAATCAGCCCAGACTCTATAATCCATAGTCTAACATGATGGCAACACACTGCCAACAAGCTCTCCCCATGAAGCCAGCAGCTCTCACATTTCAAGGATATGTGGAGTTCTTGCAGGAATTGTACTGCAGGCAATCGCACAAGCTACAGCCAGTGATTTTTTTGCTCCTCTGTAACTCAGTGACTACATTTGTTTAAAAACCGCTGTATTTAAAAAGTGCTGTAGAGATTTCTTGAAGTGATAAGGAAGGTTTTTCTCCCATCCCACTGCACGCTACACAGTACAGGATATAATGAAATCGTTGCTATTATGACTGCATTACTCTGACATCAGACACACAAGACAGAGTTTTTAACTCACCTAGAGAAGTTGTATTTCTTAGCTTTTGTATTTTTAAAACTAGGAATCACCTTAGCTAAACCATACAAATTGTCTTGTATATAGTGAAGTGAGCACTAAGTTATAGAAGTGACAATGTTTTCCAGGCTTGAAAAGTCTCTATCTGGTGGTAGAAACAATAGGTTTATAATGGGATCCCTGCCCATGGGACTCTCTGAACTCCAGAAATGTTGCATTTTCTTATTGCCTTTTCCAACCACACAAAGCAAGGCTATGCGGCAGAACATCTGCAACATCTACACTTCACAGACCTTCTCTAAACCTGGCATAACTACCCCATTGTTTCCTAAAATAAGGAGAAATAATAATAATAAAAAAAGCAGAATTACTCTGTGCACTCCAGTTAGTACCTGTACCTCACCTTCTTTCTCCTTAATTCTTGCCCTCTTAAAGACATATTTTGCAAGACTGCAAATTCAGTACTTAGCAATAGATCCTGTGGGCAGCGAGTGCTACAAAACGGCAATACATAAAATATAAACACCTCCTTCCCTGAAAAACAGAATGAATAGTTTCATCAGGTATGAATCACTGGCTAACAATTTTTCTTAGCTTTTTCAAACCCTGTTTTGCTAAAGCACATGTGCTTCATGTGCTGCTTTGGCTGGACATGCTCAGATTTCCCAGCTCTGCCCATGTTCTGTGGTCAGCTACTTCAACAGAGATTTTTTTCCTTTCCAGTGGAAGGAAAAGTACAAAGAATAGAGTCAGGCATACAACAATTCCCCATTATAAGAGGCAGCAACACAGCCAATACTAACTGGCACCCATCCCCATAGAAATGCCATGTACTGTAAGGAAAAGAAAAGGAGTTATTATCCCGTAGCCACAAGGGAAGCATTCCCAGGCACAGGGAACAATGTGAGCAAGACTGCATTGCTACTTCTGCTGTTCCTGTACTATGGCTACGGCAGAGTTTCTCAACATTCATCTGTTGTATCCCTTCCTTCCAAGATACAGTCCACACATTACCTCTCTCCCCGAGTTTGCAAAACCACTGGTGACACATGAGATGTGTCAGTTTAGCAGCCATGTGCCCCTTCTGTCCAGCTAGCTGAGCTTTCCACCCCTGCCACCAAACACAGTCTTTTTAGAAATGTTTCAGACCCAGTGCTTTTGCAGGTCTTCCAGGCTGTATGTGTAATCCCATCCAGCTTTCTACGGAGATTCCCTGGGATAGGTTCTGCTGCCTCCCAGATGAACATGCTTTGAGCACTGCTAGGCTGAAGAGTTGTGATTCTTTATACCACCAGTTAAAAAAAAAAAAAGTGACAATACATAAAATTTTAACCCAGTAGTATTTTTACAGTAGTATTAAAGAGAGACAGTTACGTCCTTCACTTGCACTTCTTCACTCAAAACAGGGGCAACCTTAAAAGTCAGCAGATAGTTGTGATCACAGAGACTCCCATGACGGGAAAACAAGGGCCAGGGAAATGGTGACTCAGATTCTTGGACCTCTCAAGGTGAAATACTGCAGAACTGCCCTTAAACAGAAAATCAGTGACTTTCACTGGGATACTTTACAAGTAATGGTGGTTGTTACTTCTCCAGATCTTTAAGCTAACAGCTACTTGCACAGCTATTCCCCTTGTCTCTAGCACAGAGTTCCTGACAAGTTGGCCGCAAGGCACACTACTGTCACTTCAAACTACAGTTTCTCCAGGCAGAATTTTCCATGACCATTTTTCATCTGTACCCAGCAAATCACTCGAGAATCAATAGTGGCCACAGTGCAGCTTCTCAGCTGGCAAATCAACCTCCACATTCAGCAGTGAAGGGATAAGCTGAAGGTATGAATGAACCTGCAGAGCTTAGTAAGTGATCTGTGATGCTTTAGAGGGAACAGCTGAGCCAGCGAATGGCTCCCCCTGAAAGTCAGAGTCTCCAGTCACATTAGGATTGCATTATTTATTGTTGCTGAAAAGGAATGAAAGCAGAGCACTGCTAAAATAATTAAAATAGCGTCGCTCTGGACCAGTTTCCTTTGTTCCTCAGACCTACAGCCATTTTCCTTGATTCAAAGTACAAAAAGAATAATTTACAGGCAAAAAAAAAAATTAAAAAATAAAGAGCAAGAGGTGGCGTAAGGAGGAAGGCACCGGCTACAAGAAATCTAACAAAGGCAGTTCACTCTTTAGTTTACATTACATGCTCTCTCTCCTTTAAGAAGTTGTCCTTGATACTCCCCTTCAGGCCTCTGGCACCAGGACAGTGTAATCAGCCCCAGTCCTTAACTTTCTTACAAGCCACCTGCCTCTCCTCTCCACTCTCAGCATATAATTTCCGACGGTTCTTACTTCATTACTAACTTTTGTTCTCAGGCAATAAAATCACAGCAGCATGTTACAATTAGTGGTAGAGTTCACATGCAACTGTACCTGCTTTTGAACCCACAGGAATACAAAGCTAGGCATTGCCAGGCAGGGGCTGAAACCAGGTGCAGCCAAAATATTAAAATGGGAGGGGACAAAAGGAAATAATACTTGCTCTTTGGCAACAAAAGCAACATGTAATGTTGGCAAGTTTAGAAACTACTCTGCACAATGTGGCAGAGAGAACAAAGTCAGAAGTTGCGGGAAGATGGGATGAAACAGGAGATGTCCAGAGCTCAGGGAAATCAGAGAGAGGGGATCAAATACCTGGCAAGCGTGAATAAATTGAGAATTTTAGGCAACAAAAGTCAAGGCTGGAGCCAAGTCATTGACAGGGAACAAATCCTGAAACAGAGCCTTCGACAACAGAAGACCATTTTGATATCTCTGGTATACTTACTACACTTACTAATGTCCTTTTCTTCCAGCCTCTTACAGCAACTCGTTTTGCACCGTCCCACCAACAGAATTCAAGTCTTTGGGGCAAGAATAAAACTTCAGATGTCCATGGCACTATATTCAGGGAATGTTAAGTCCCAAATAAACATAGTGCAAATTTCTGCTTAAAGGCAGACAACATGATGAAGCTGCTAATTCTTTACGTTGCTTTGTTACCATGTTATCCAAGACTATTTAATGGCTTGAGCAGGCCGTTTATCCACAGGCTTTTTGTCTGGATGTGGACTGCATCTTTCTGGCTTGGCCTGGGCTAGGGGCTAACATTCATCTGTAGGTATCCAACTGAGTAGAAATGAAACAATGAAACATAATCAGGCTTTCTGTCCCAAACAAAGTGACTGCAATAACAGACAGCATATTTGTTTACAATTAGCGTTTAACAAATACAAAATGTAAAATAAGTCAGCCTTGTGGCCCTTATCCAGTTCCCGTCATTGACTTGTTTGGGAAAAGAACTGAATCACTGACAACAGAACTGGAGCCAGACCTGTCCTGCATGTAGGTTTATTTAAGCAATTCTTGTCTCTTAATAAAGCATCTCTGTGTGTATAGCCTTCTCCCTGTGATGAAGTCAAGGTTATACGATCTGCCCAGTGAAGTCCAAATTGGGGATGTAAAGCCAGAAGGAGAAAATGCTCTCTGGTCTCAGAGGGAGCGACAACACTTTCATAAAACCTTGTAATTATTGACTACATGTTTGCTGTTACGGCTGTAGGTTTAAAGGTGATGGTCAGTATGAAATAAAAAGAGGACACAAGTTCATAAAAAGAAACAGCTCCATTGCAAAAGTCAGCTATTTCACGCAGGTCTCAGCCCCTACATACTGATCTACCATTCTGATCTGCAGCACTGTTTTTCTAAGCGGAATGGTTTTACTTGTTTCACTGCTCTTTGGCATACAGGCGCTTTGCTGCTGCACTGCTTCTCCTCCTGCCAGAGAAGCATCAACGGCATTGCTTTCCCCGACCTGTGATGACACTGCAGTACAGGAGGCTGCAGATCTGGCTCTTCGCCAGATCAATGCTGACCGAAAAGAGGGCTACATATTCAGTCTCTACCGAATTTTCAGTGTCCAAGAACATCCTCAGGTAAGTTACCTGCCTGTTCTGTACCTGTTTGTCCCATGAAGAACCCTATGTCTATCACTGTTCCTTAGCAATATCTACTCAAACTAAGAAAAATTTCAAAAGGCAAGGGTAAAGTTACATTCACAAGACTCCAGAGGCCACATCAACTTTATGCACAGATGACTAGAAACAGTTGCATCACTACTGTGGGCAATTAGAGAGGAAAGCTCAGGCACGATTCTCTGCTGCCTGCCCGTGGAATAGCTCCAGGCATCAGTTCAGATTTGGTATGAAACACCACTGCTCTGATTTAATTTCATTTTACACCTTCCTCCCACTGCCTTGAGCAGTTGGAGTGCAAAGTCTATTAAGTCATTGCACGTTTTGCACAAAAGATATAAGCACTAACAGGTGTAAACACATCCAGCTTGGGACCAGGGAGTTCCTTCACAGATCTCTGAATGATGACTCATTCTCCAGAAGGAATCTGAAACCAGTTCAACTGCAAAAATCACCCTGCAAATACATACGGAATATCACTGTCAAATCCTCAAGTCTCTTATTTCTCTATATGTGTTTAATTTATTACTATTTTGTGTTACAATATCTGAATCTACTGGCACTAGCCAGGGACAACCTGAAATGAATGCACAACACCTACAACACATAAGGCACTGTGGAAGCATGCTACTAACTTTCCTTGCCTTGCTTGCTCGCCTCCCATACTCTTACCTAAAGATGATTTTCTCACAGCCAGATGTTTAAATATCTGTACTGGCAAGGATATGACAGTATTTCCTGCTGCTCTCACAAGGACATAGTTTCTGCAGACACACTGTTGCCTCCAGCAATCTGAGATCTCATGACTAAAGATGCACACTTCACTGTGCTTTGCGTTATATTCTCTATTTTGATGTGCCCACGAAGCAACTGGATCAGGTCTCTTGAGAAATTTTTCCACATGGGATGTCTCTAAGCTGTCCCCAAACCCCCATCACCAGTCATGGAGTTAGGTATTTAGCCCCTTGACCCTAGGGCTATTTTCTACTGACAATAATTAGAACACTCCTATGACCACCACAGAGTGCAGCACAGTGAGTGCAGACATGCTGTAAAACACGTCATTCATCTCCCTGCTTGTCCCATCACCTGTGCCAAGTATACCTCAGAATTTTGGGCCTTGTTTGTGATTTGGTCTGCCACTTAATTCCCTAGCAACTCTACATATTGCCTCAGGGCATACTTTGCTCTTTCTTTATTTGAGAGTTTAATTTAATTCTATTCTTACTTTTTCCATCTAACATGCTTCACCTGTAAATAAGGTGTTTCAAAACACTGGAATAACACACTAGAAAATCTAAGCTCATTGTCACATTTTTGCTTCTGCTGGGACTGAGTATACAAGTCGCAGTCAGCTGTGTCAGGGATACTCACGGACAGTAACAACCTTATGCAAACTTCTATTCCTCTCAAAACAAATATATTATCAGTCAGTGGTGTTTCCTCCCATTTTATAACTGATACTCAGGATAAAAGTATTTTCAAAGTTACTTCAAATTCAAATCTGCCCTTAAGCAAACTGTAGTTCACTTTTGCTCTAATTGAAACTAATGAGCCATCTGCTGTTAACTTATATGCAAGTAGGACAGAGTTTTTCTTTCATACAAGATACTCATTATTATCTTCATTGCCAGGCACCTAACCAAAATTACAAAGCATGCCAAAATATTTTATTTCTTTCCCTTGCATCAGGTCACCCTGCCACAAAGGTGATGCTGTGCTCCTGCTGCACATCTTCTGGCTCCCAGGCTCCTCAATACGTATTGCAGTGGCAATCCTAGCATCACCAGCACTGAAGAAAGGAATTTTTTGGCTATGCAGAAAAGATAGAAGCTCTTATTCAATATTAAGCAGATATCAAAAGGCCTTTGCCTAACGGTCTTTTAATGAAAATTAAAATAAGGATGATGACACTTTCAGAGATATGCTGAGATCTGAATAAACCCCAAATTATCCTTTCCCCAGTGGAGGATGATACATACAGAGGCAGGTAGACAAAATGATGTGGAGTTTTTGTAATAACCTCATCTACGTATAAAGCCAATATTACAAAAGAGAGCTATAGGCAACAGGAAATAGAGTTGGGTCCACCCTGGTTGCATTTAGTATTTCCAAGATCATCAAGCTTTACAATTAGCCTTCTTGGTTCAGCTGAGTAAACCCATCTAACACCAAACACAACTGATTGCAAGAACATTTCTTTAATGAGATATGTGTGTGGTTTTGTCTCCAGAATACTTGAACAACCAACTTGAAAGCTTGAGTCACCAGCCCTAACTTCAGGACTCCTTAAAGATACACATTTTCCTTGGCTATTCATCATGCAGGATAGCCTTAGTGATGTTTTTTTTCTTAGAGAGCATATATTTATAGTTGGAAGTTTATACCAAATGTTGCACTACTCAAAAAATGCGTTTTCAGCAAATACTCTTTGACCAGCCTTAACTTGCTGTTACTGATTTAGCCTACATTAGCTATCATGCTAAGGAGACACATCAACCATGTGTTTTAGGTACCTTGTACATAAGCAGAAAATTGTGATTAGTTCCTTTCACAGAAGGATCTATGCAGCCAGGTGTGGGGATACTGCCATGCCCCTGCATACAGTGCTCTTCAGCAAAGACACAGTTTCAGTCTAAACATGCAGCTAACACTCACATCTAAGTTCTTTCGGATGTATGAATGACAACTGCTTTCTTTCCAGCTTTCCACTACATAAAATAAAATATGATCCTACTAAGCTGTATTCTTGATAAATATCCTGGAATGGTGCTTACTCATATCTACAGTAGAAGCAGAATCAGAAGATGCACCATGCAGTATCTCATCTTTCTGTGCTACATGATGTAATCACTGGATTTATGGAGCTGTACTTCTAGACTCCGTGTTCCTCTCACATGGAAACATGTTTCCCCGAAAGCTGAGCCCTAACTGCTTTGTGCACCTGCACTGCAGGGAACTGAATAAAGGTTTCTTGACTTAGGCACAGGCTCAGAACTCAAGCACTAGGCTGAAGCTTTAAGTAAGTCAGAGACAGACATGTAGATATACAAGGTCTCTCACATGGCACTTGCTAATATCAGAGATAATAGTTTTGTTGTCTGCATTAATACAGTCATTGCCTCTTTACACTAAGCGCAAAGCATCTGCAGTTGAAGATGATGCCACTCTAAGAAATAAGAAATTTCAGTTTCTAATGCCTGCTGTGAATGTTCCATGTCAGCAGTTTTTTATTATTTGTGGTATTTATCATCTCATTCTTACTGAAGGCAAAATAACCTGCCTTTTAAATCTCATCATAAAATGCAGTTGATGATGGAAACATCACCATGTTTAGCACTTAAACTTGGGTTCTGGCTAGTACCAGAATTGGAAAGATAAAACTGACACTAAAAGGCTGTTCTTTAAGTAAAGCTGGCTAGATGCATGACCAAGCCTGCTCTAACAGGGCCTGAATCTCATCTACTTCAACACCATTGAGAATTTGTCCCACAGACAGTTTTCAAGATATCTGTGTGTCCCACCTGTATGTTTTGTGCTTCTCCATCTTTGCCTTTTATGTGTCCCCACTTTCTTCTATACAAAACCAGAATACGACTGTTTCTTTTTTTGTTTTCAGGGGATCACTGGTTCTGTCTTCTATCTCATTTTGGATGTAGTAGATACCGAATGTCATGTACTCAGCAAAAAGTTGTGGAAGAACTGTAAAGCCAGATCTGTTCATACAACTGTAAGGATTTTATTTTCTTATTTAATCTCAGGTATGGTGAGCTACTCTGGTACTACTGATGACAGCAAAAGCCCTTCACAGGCACTTTAAGTAGGCAGAAGATCTTAGAAGAAATCAAACCAAATTTTTTATCTGTACCCACAGTTTTCCTCTGTACTTTCTAATCAGTTTATAGACTATTAAAATTTATTTAAATAATGAAAATTAAAAGAAAGTTTTTGACTAGAGCAGGTAAGCAGATGTAACTGAATCGCCATACTAGGACAGTATTTAGAATAAATGGTTTAGTTTATATAGCAACCCTGCAAAGGTCTATTTTAAAGACAGCCCATCAGGAAAGGAATAAAAGAAACTCACTTTTATATAACATGTGATTTTTGGTTTAGTTTTATTCCATTTTTATTCTGACAACTTTGAAAAAAAAATCATCCTGAAAGAGAAGAAAAAAGAAAGCTCAGCAAGATAAGCTGCAAAGACAGAAAGTGATTTAAGACTGTTGCTACAGGTGACTGAAACTATTCTGAACAAGTGAAAAAAACCCCAACTTCAATAAATGACAAATGTCAAGAAAGAAGCTTCACATGGGAAAAAATGAAGTTATGATTAAATTGTCCTGGTCTGCTTCTGTGGTCAATCAGTTTTCATTTTTAAATGAAAAAATGGGAAAAAAATAAAAAGAACTCTGCTCACTGTGCTTTCAGTAGGAAAAGGGTGTAAAGAATATATGGTCGCTACGGCTTCTATGAAGTCAAAAAATGTATGTCCTAGAGGCCTTGATCACACGTGTGGCAATATTTAAGAAGCGCTGAGAGAATATACATCCAGCTTCTAAAAACAGAGGCGCAATGGATATTCATAGGCCAATATTTTTTTCTGCCACAAAATTAGAGTTTCTTTGTGTGCAAGGGTGATTTTACTGTGCCATAAAACTGATTTAGGATCTTTCCTGCCACCACCCTACCTTACTATGGACACAGGGAGAAGGGGGAGATGGAAGACAGGTGGTCAGATCCAGACAGCCTGAGCTGAACTCCAGGTTTAAGCTTTCTGGGTTCTAGACACAGACCTAGTTCCCAGTGTGGGGGCCTGGTCAAGGAGAGCACTCTGGGGCACCTGGACACTTCTTAGCTGCCAGGAGAGTGGCCTTGAGTTGGCCATCCTGCAGAGAAGCACCGCACCTCTACAGCTCAGCATTACACCAGGAGATCTGGCCTTTTATTTTTAAAGGAGATACTTAGAAATGTGCTTCCTTGCAATCTTAGTATTATCACAACTTTCTTCTTGAAAGAAATTTCATGACTGCAAGGAGAAAATTAACCACTCGCTGTCCAGGTGTCTGTTGATCAATGCAAAGAATACAAAATTAATTGTTTCTAAATGTTTATATTGTTTCAGGTTTATGGTCAATGCAAAGCAATTATCTACATTAATCAGGCAAGAAATATTGCTCATCTGAATACTTATGAGTGCATTTTACGACCAGGTAAGTCTTTATGTAACACACTTACTTTAAAATAGGACTGGAAAAACACTCTTTGCCATAGGGCATTACTTGAAATTTTTATTATAATTATGGAACCACAGTATCTCCATTAACTTTCAGCTGCCCTAATTTTCTCAAGTCAGTGACCAGAAGTCCAGTGTGGTCTTGCAATTCAAAGCAGTGTAGTAATAATTGTTTTCGCCTCTGAAAACCCCAAAAGAACTTCTATATTGGCTTTTAGCCTCTGATCCAAAAAGGTGGTTTGTGAAAGGCAAGGAAAAACAGCGAGCCCCTGTTAGTGGGCTTTTATTCTGCAGTGTCTCTGCCTCCACTACAACATTTTTACGGGCCTGCAAATTCATAAAGATTCAAAATCTTTGCATGACTCAAACCATACATTGTTACTCCATGGAAGTGGAGGACAAGGGGGTCAGGTTGGGGCCTTAGATTCATTTAACGTGACCTCCACTATCAGCATGCTTTTATGATTATGCTTCCTCTAATGGCATTGTTTTGTTTGAATAAAAAGTTCCACCCAGATATATTTGGTCAGTATGTCCCGACTGCCCAGTTGATGACAGTCCAACCGAGCCCAAATATTTGGAGACTGCTGTTCAAAGCCTTGACAAATTCAATGAAGAGAGTGAACAAACTCATTATTTCTCTGTCCTCAATATCACAAGAGCTTCAATGCAGGTAAGCCAAGGGTTATCTGGCTTGCTTTAGCCCTCAAGAAGTATGAATCCACCTGTTATACCTCGTATGATTTGTTATGCCTTACAGATTCTTTAGAATTTGTATCTGTCTAGTACAGAGAATACTTCCATGCAGAATTCTCCTGGGAATCGAGGCCCTGCATTGATCCAAGACATTGACTCCATTTTTTTCAAAAAGAGCTTTATGCAAAACTCAAGACACATAGTTGTGTTCCAAAGTTTAGGAACGGTTCATTGTGAACTCTTTCTTCTACCACCACAATGAATTAGTGACTCCCTAATGGAAAGTATTTAATAAAGCACAGTCGCAATCTTCCAACATATACCTGTAATTTACTGAATAAGTTTAAACATGATTTAATACTAATTTTAGACTAACACAGAGTTAATGGTCTTCTGGCTAATCCTGTTTGTTTACTATAGTAATATCTAGTCTCTCTAAAATCTGTTATGTATAGATAACAAAGTGGGTTTAACACTTTTTTCTCAAACTGTTAGATATTACCCACTCCCATCTTCCAGCCCTGAGGTACTTACATTCCAGAAACAGAAAAAGTTAACCTGTTCATTAAACAGCCAGAAGTGATCAACAAGGTCTTTGGATATGTAGCTCTGTGTGGATGCTAGCTTGTTAAAAAAACCAAAGTCATTTCAACTATAACAACCAGCCAATAAAACAACACTGCCAGAAAAAAAACACAAAAAACCCCAAAAAAACCCCAAACACACCACCGCCCCCATTCTCCTGTATTATAACTAACAGTAATGTCCTAAGCACAACCTGCTCATTCCACACTTAGCATGAGTTTATTCAAGGTCTGTAAGATTCTTCTTTTTTCCTGACACATGCACAAGATCTAACTGACACTGGTCTCAATCATTAACAGTGGGTCGTCGGTCCTGCACATTTTGTAGAGTTTTTAATACAGGAGACATCCTGTTCCAAAAATGACACAATCACTGACATCTCCAAGTGCAAGCCACTTCCATCAGAACTAGCTGTAAGTACTGTTCCTTATATAAACACCTATTTTCCAGATTCTATGATTCCTCTCTGAATACTTATCCTATTCCTTTGGTTCTTTGCAGACAAGAATCAAAGCCCACAGGTGTGTTTTTATGGGTTGTAGCTCTATACTATCTTGCAGTTGTACAAACTGCTTTAGAATAGAGAAAACATTTCAGTAAAAGTTTTGAATTCTTATCTAGAAGGCCATGAATACAGAAAACAGAAAAAAAATACCATCTAGAAAAAGGCAGGGTAGCCATCACCTAACAAAATGGAATAATTCTTAAGGATTTCTTCCAAGTAAACAGACGTAGACAATAAATCACAAACAATGCATAAAGAATCATAGAAGCATAGAATAACCAGGTTGGAAGAGACCCACCGGATCATCGAGTCCAACCATTCCTATCAAACACTAAACCATGCCCCTTAGCACCTCGTCCACCCGTGACTACAACAAAAACAAATCAAGAGTATATCCATACTACAATCAGGTCAGCTAAGTAATCAGAAATAACATTTTTTCATTGTTTTTTTCCCTAGTATGGTGGGAAATTGGTTTTGCCTGAAAAATGGTATTATGTACTATTACAGAACGTGCCTGCATGGGGATATTCTGCTCCAGCAGAACATAAGCATACTGTTGTAGTCGGGCCTTAAGTGGCCAGCTTACTTTTACTGTCGTGTTACTTAACTCTCTTTTGCAAACATAAAGCCTCCTTCAAAATGCTGCCTGGCTTTGTAAGCTTGCCAATCCAAAAATAAAAGTTTTCTCGTGCTGCTTATCCCTACACATAGATGTAGAAGCTATAACAATTCACTCTTTTGTAATCACTTTACAAGATAGGAGCCATGTATCAGTGCCACAATGTGATAAAATGCTTGCACTTTCTTCTTCCAGCAAATAGGTTTCTGCAGAGGCTCTGTAGTAAACAGTCACTTTGAACACAAACAGCTTGTCACAATATCCTGTGAAATCTACAGTCTGCAGGTATTTCTTAATCTAATCTTAATATTGCAGGAGTCATACAAACCAAGAATTTCACTCTTGAAAGCCCAGCCATTTTAAAGTGTTCTTATTCACAAAGACATGAGCTTCAAGAAAGGCCAGATTAGGAAGAAATCTCTCTTACGATGAAACAGTCTGTTGCTAGTTGGATACAAAGGCAATACAATAAGTACAGAGTTAATAATAGAGAATGTGTTCAGAATGCTCTACAAAGAAACTGTAAATAACAAAGAGAATGCAAAGAGCGATAACTGTGTAGTTACCGGAGTTTCATTCACTCATCTCCACCGACATAAGAAATAGTTCCAATCGTCTTTGAGCTTCTGTTCTGCAGCTGGTCTTTGCAGACCGGAATTGCAGCAGATCCTTATAGTGAAGGATCTTCATCTCTGAAATTGGAATAGCTTCAATATAAGTAATGCTTATTGCCTCTTATTTAGGACCCTGACACTGAAAAGGGGAAACAGCAAGCTAATCAGACACCTGGAGAATCCAGCCAGAGTCATCAAGAAGCCTTCCCTTCAGAAACCAATCCTTTCTTCCCACACTTAGAAAAAACAGTGGGCTGGGTTAAAATTTTACCCCCTTCAACTGAGGACATCTCTTCCCCAGACTTAACAGAAAGTCAAAATCAACATAAAGATGGAAAGCCAATTCTATCTGAGGCTGTAGGATCTATACCCAGCCTTGATGGAGAAAAGATTAAAGCAGACAAACCAGACTTGACCAAACCAGTCTCTGGACCAGTTATTCTCCCTTTTCCCGAAGAACTTTCTCTATCTGACTTATGCCCAGGACAAGCAAAGAAGATGAATTCCATCCTCCATCCTTTGCTGCCTAAAAAGAATACTAAAGTCTAGCCAGCTTTCAATCACCTCAACTATCTGCAATAAAATAATGGCCACAATGTCAACCAGGTCTTTCAATCTGTGTAACATCTTTAAATAAACTGCAAGTTACAGTCATCTTCTTGGGAGTTTTCAGTTCTAAGAAAGCCCAATAAAAAATTAGAAAAAGAAATTTAACTAGGGTATTTTCCAACAAAAGAACTTGGCTTTTAATTCTTGAATTTCTCCCACCAGTAAGATAATGAACGAAAGGTAACTGTGGAGGTAACAGAACTCACAGGACTGAGACAGCCCAAAGGCATCAGAAAAAAAATATGCACAGTAGCAAAAGTCTGTCAGGGCACAGTATAGGGATGGCTGCTGCCCAAGGGACGGTGAAACAGAGCCGAGCATGGTAACCAGGCTGGCATGGGGTCTCTTCTGTGGTACCTGAGTGAAGCGAGCAGGGCAGACCCAGGGATGACAGCCAGGTTACAAGAAGCCAAATCACCATGCAAGTTGTGCTGCTGCCGAGTTGGCCCTGACCTCAGCCCAGCCTCCAGAAGGGAGGATGTTCTCAGGGCCCTAACAGAGTCACCCCTGGTACACTGGTGTGCAAAGAGGGAAGAGGATTTCAACACTGTTTAGCATTAAAAGCTTGTGCTTTTTTATTATTTTATGGCTTAACCTCCTAGTTGCAATGCAATGACCTTACCCTGTTTTTGCATTTCCCATGGAAGATCTCAAGAAAGTTTATTGTTTTCCTAGTGTTTTATACCCTCACTTAAAGAAAGTGGAAAAAGCTACCCATGTGTGAAATCTCTGCACCTAATTCTGGCTGGTGGAGAATCAAGCCCAGACTAATTCTTAAGCTTTACTGACCCTGCTGTGCAGGAAAAAAAAAAAAATTTACAAAATCAACCTAATTCTTTCTTGAGATGGGTCACATTAACTACCTTATAATAAAAACCACAGGGATGCTTTACAGCCTGTAGCTAAGAAAAATCAATTTTGCTAAAGCCAGGCACAGCAACTGTACTGACAATAACAAATATAAATAAATGAGGAGACAAGAAGAACAAACACGGGAAAGAAATGTCATTTGTGGCCATATGTACACTGATATTTGCAATAATTACGGGACTCATATGAGAACACAGAGCCGTTCTTGAGTTGCCACTAGATCTGTAAAATCATTTGTTCAAAACAAAGTCAATAAAATATTATTGTTTCTGAAGCTTTTATGCTGCTGAATCATCCTTAGAGATGCCATGATATTTCTCCATTCAAATCCTTTCAACAAAAAATTATGGTTGTTCAAGTATGTTAGCATTATGAAATTTGATTAAAATGTATTGTTTTATTACTATAAATAAAAGTATTATTTTATTTTGAGTGAAAAAATAATATTGAAATATTGTATGGAGTTATGTTCACTGCAAATGTGAAGAAGTGTGCAAAACCCTTAAAAGCATAAATTTTATATAAAGGAGTAGTTTAATAGCTTCAAAGATTAAAATAAGACAAAAAATTATGTGTGAAACATATCAGCTGTGCCAAAAATAGTTCCATTTCAATTCCAAATGGTGCAGAATTTCAACATATTTTAGTTTCATTCATTTTAGACTAGAAAGCAATTCAAAATCAGGTAGTTCTCCAACAATCATAAAATTCAAATCCTATCCAATTTTTATCACAGTGTGAGCTCTAGGCTGTGTCATTATTTCCCTTTATATCAAGTCATCAAATTGCATCCTGTTCCTCCCTCAGGAAGTTTCACTACATATCAACATATGTAACTGTTCTTTTCCCCAAAAGGAGTACCAGGGAAGAAATTAGTTTTACTAGCTGCTGGCCACAGCCAAAAATCCCCTGTTTCAATTAGTTCTTTTATTGACTACAGACACTTAAAATAGTAAATTGAATAGCAACAGCAGCAAGTGAAGATAAATGGAATTGAGTTGGTGTGAACATAAATAGGGGAAGTTAAAGAGAAGATCTGAAAGCCTGGATTCACAGTTTTGAACATTCAGTTTGGATATTGTTGAGCCTATTCCACAGACAAGGTTCAGAAATGACATTTGAATCAATACTTTCTCCAGCTTGGATCTCAGATTTGGGTTCTAAGACTTCTGCAATTTAAAAATAAATACCATAAGGGGCGTTCATCTAAGTTGTAACTCTATCTACAGTGCAGGTTTCTGAGCATTTCCTTTATTTACTGTGGCTGCTCAAAAAGAGCCCCCTGTAACCCGCTTTTGGTGTCATCTAGGCCACCACCAGTGTTTACCATAATTGGTGCCTGGAACTAATGTCCAATTCTTGAAGTACAAGTAGGGGACCGAGGATGCATCTGTCCTCAGGGCATACCTGGATACTCCAGCACTCCCACGTGGCATTGATACAATTAACAGCTGATAGTGTTCAGTCATCATTACTTCGAACCCTGCTCCTGATTCAGCAGCTTTACGCCAATCTGTGACAAGCCAGCACTGTGGCTTTCTCCCTCCAACAAGCCTACACTGACAGAAAAGGCTACAGGTATCCTTTACTTTATGTGACAGCCTGGTCACGCAGAACTGCAGCAAATCCTTTCAAATACATTCCCAGATAGCGCCAAACCTCTCCATCTTCCAGTCTGGTCTCTTACTTTCCAGCCATACTGAGCAAAACTGCTGGCAGTAGCACGCTGTATAGAATACCTGCAGTCACATCCAAATTCTCTCTTCTCTTTCCAAGGCTGTGAACTGTTAAGTGCTGGTTCCCTCTGTCCAGCAGTAAACAGGCCAGTGACACATGGAGCCCTCCACCCAGCCACTGGAGATGAGAAGCAGGGGGATTTTGGCAGACAATTCGCAGTTAATTTTCAATTTAATTTCACAGATTTTCAACACTTATTGATCTTATGATATTATATCATTCATTATTAGCTTGCTATGTGGGCAACGTCCAGCTAAAACCTGGTCTGATATTTATTTGAGCAAAAATTCCAGTTGCACATGGAAAAGGTTTTTTATTCAGACACAGGTAACCAATGGTCAGTGACCTCTGGAACTGCTGATGTTTTTACCAGATATTATCTAGCCTTCATCTCTGCATACAGGTAAGGCATCATGAATACAAAAAAATCACAACAGTTGCCAATACTTCCTTTATGTTAACCTGCTACAACTTGTAATCATGAGTTAAAACTTCAGTTTTAAGAACCGTACAATGCCACAAGCCCTGAAGAATTCTATTCCCTTCAAACTTCCTCTGATCCTGTTCTCAACATCAGATTCTTAACCCCACCTTTCCCCTCAGCCTCTCAAGCACTTCAACAAACAGGTCAGTCTTGCAACATTTCCTTCAGGTTGTCAACATACAATTAGGGTGTTTTTCTAGAAAGTAAATTGCAGCCAAAGACACAGATGACAAAACAAGGAGTACTGTCACTCTTTTTATTCCCTGTATTAGTTCTTGAGGCTTCCTAAGCAACGGGACTGCTGTAACTACATCGTCAACCTGCTCACTTGACAGTTGGGCTCCTCCAAATAGCCTTTGAACTTAAGGTCTGTTTGAACAAAATTTGATAAACAAGATGATGAAGCTTCTAGAAGTTTGATTAAAAAAAAGTTGGTGACTGGTAAAGAAAAATAAGCTGCAGGCAGGGAGGGGAAGCTATAACTGCAGCTGCTGCTTTGAAGACCATAACCAAAGCAAATTTTTTTTTCATCAAGTTGTAAAATCAGGCTGCTCTGGTCTGAATACCTGTGATACCTTGAGGTATCACAGACTAAAAAAAAGTAAAGAAAATCTAGCAAAGTATTCTATAAGCAATTGGAGCTACATATGTCTTTGTTAGCTTAGGTACAGAAACAGCAGCAGGTGCAGAGCAGCACACACTACAAGATGGATAAGGTCTTGCTACCTGAATAACTGACTGAGGTGTGTGATTTGATAATCCCAGCCCAAGCGTAGCACAGCTGCAGAAGACAAGGAACAGTCAGCTAGCGTAGCAGTTATCCTCCCAGGAAATCACAGATCTCTGTAATAGTTGTGACTTTACTTTAGAAAGAGAGTAATTGGTTATTGCCTATTATCTCCTTTATTTGTCAGCTCTCTTTTTCTTGTCCTCCAGGAATGATGTTCTAATTATTAAGCATTTGATACCTTGTTTTTCAAGTAGGCAAGATAAGCCAATTTTTGGCATGTTTTCCCAGATTTCTGGAGAGGGCTTTAGTATGGATGTCTATTACCAACTCCTTACTGTGGCAAGGCAAGCCTTGGCAAAATTCATAGAGATAAACAAGCTTTTGATAAGCTAGTCAAGAGAAATGCCACGTTTGAATAAACATACCTATTCCTGCCAGCAATCTGTTTATAGCTTCATTAAAACAACACGCAAAACTTACAAACAACAAATACAAAACCAAAATAAGAATTTTAAAAGATATTAAACTGGATGAGAAATGACAAAAACCCATTACACTGACTCAAGTACAACCAATATTTAATTAAATGCTCTGACTGTGCCTGCAGTGCTCATCCATGCTGTACTTTAATAATAGTCTAATCTTTCTTTTCCAAAGAAATCAAGGACAAAACTCTACAGTGGGAACAGAATCTTACTTTTACTTCTGCAGTTAATTTTGCAGGTATTGTACATTTTCTACTCTTTATTCATAGTGTTCCTATCTCACACATAAAAAATACATAATCCACTGTCAAGAAAATGATTGGCGTCACAACAAACAGCCCAGAACAAAAAGAGAAAAAAAGAACAATCTGCAAACAATAGACAACTAAGGGAATTATGTTATAAATTACCTAATCTGATACCTTTCTTCAATATGACTGCCCATTTGAAAAATTAAATGGTATTGTAAGTAATGAATGGGGGTGTGATTTAGAACACAGCAATGATGTATGTTTTATTTTTATCCGATTAAATATATTTCTAATGACTTTAATTATTTACACAGCATTTATTTCAGCTCTTTTTTTTTAGTCTTCCAGAAGAAATTCTGAATTGTTATAATGAAACATTATAGAAATATAAACAAAAGAAATGCCCTAGTGCATTAGTATAGTGGTTCATTTAGCCCAGTATACATCTCTCATGGTGACAAAAGACAAAGACAAAAATTGTGGTTAAGAGAAACATATGACCTGCCTCCTTTCTGCAACCCATTCCCCAGAATTGCTGTACTAGGGATTTAAAAGAGTACTTATTTGATTAGTCCTTCTAGTATCCACATAAGGACCAACTGCCCATGAACTTTTCTAAGCCACTTTTGACCCTGCTGATACTGTCTGTCTCCATATCTTTCTGTGGTGACAGGTTCCAGAAGTTCACTACCCATTGTGTGGAGACCATTTTTATACATTTTAAACTAATTCCCACTAGTTTTGAGTGTTCCCGGTTCCCATATTGCAAGATTCTCTATTTAGCTTTTCCACTGGAAGGGAAAGGTTAAGCATGCCCTGAACTAATTATAGAAGAAAGCTACTGCTTCAGCTCTATCCATTTTAAAATGTGATTTCTTAGACACCAGACATGCTAAAAACTGGATTTTTAAAAATTAAGATTAATTAATTGAGGCAGAGGTTAAGGATGATCACCCAATGTTTCTCACAAATATAAGTCAAAGAAAAACTTTCATGTCAGACGTGAGACCACGTGAATTATATAGCTAGCATCTCTTCCGTGAGAATTTGATTCAGCCCTTCACATCAACCAGGACTTGGAAAATTTCTTATCTGAATCTGATCTTGTCATTTTGGGCTCACATTGAGCTTTTGCATTTTCTTATTCAGAGGCTGAATTTTGTGTTTAAACTTCAGCCACACCCTGACAAGGGATTACTGTCTTTTAAGAATATCTTAAACTATCCCAAATAAAAGATTTTGAATAAGATGAGACAACATCTTCTCCTTTCTGCCTAGCAGAGGATATCCTGTGAAATGTATGAATCTTAGTATGTACTGAATTATTTCAATAAACAAAAAATATTACCAGCAATTCTCTAAAGTAGTCTATGAAGGCTACTACAGCCAAAGAGCACACAAAACTTCTCAGAATAAGAATGCGAAGGCAGCTTTATGTCACTTCATGCCATGCCTAGATTACACTGGTATTAAGCCAGGCAGTCCTGTTCTGTGAACCAGCCTGAAATGATGTAAAGCTGATAAAAGTCTCCTCTAATTTTATTCAAGCTAAAAGAGCAGCAGGTACTTGCATAGAAGCTATGGACCACCAGCTTGCAAGCACACCTTGACCTATATACCTTTTCCAAATCTGAGTTTCCTTGTTACCCTTTCACTAGTTCCCTGCTAGGTAAGGATCTGTAAAACAGGAATATGGATACAGCCACTGCCTGGCCATAAATATTTCAGCATGTCTTCTGTTCAACTGTTTTTACAGTAAACAAACCCAAAACTGCATAACACCTACATACATAAACTGGATCTTCTTAATGCCAGGTTCAGCAGCACACTTAGAATCTAAACAGTTTTCACAGCAAAACTGTTGCACAATGCCTGCTTAAAGAATCTCAAATACAGTCCCTTTGATGGTAGTCCAGAGAGTATTATATGCCCTACTTTTCTCAAAATCTGCTCAATCACTATATAATCATTTACTTACTGTTTGCAAACATTAATCTAGGGTCAAGGTAATTGTCCTGTGACACAACACTTGAATATATATAAAATCATGCTTTTTAGCATTAATTTATAACTGTGGTGGGGTACTGCAATTTAAAAGCAAACTACTGGCTTTATCAGAGCATGGGCAGAAGTTACTTAATACTGCAAACAAAATGCTGCTTCTAGCTTCAGTTTTTTTCCTAATACTACTGCAGTGCTCTAGTGCCCAAGACAAAACAGCCATCACACCTGCAGACTGTAATAACATTGAAAAAGATGCAGGAGCAGCCCTGGATTTGGTCAACAGGCATCGCAGAGATGGCTATATTTTTGGTTTATTCCGTGTTGCTGATGCACATAAACTGCATACAGTAAGTACCAATTTAAAGGCTGATTTACACACGACTGATTTTAATACAGAATCGTAGAATCATTAAAAGCTTATGTTTATTGCTTTTAACAGAGTAACAGTGTAGTAATTTAGTGTAAATCAGAGCTGATTCATTATCTCAGTATCCATTTGTCCGTGATTTAATGTACATAAGCTTGATTTTGAATTATGCTGAACACCCTCCATTCTCTTGGCTGACAGGATGTTAGCATAAGAGATGCATTGAACAGCTTTATACAACACCGGAAATTAATCTGTTCTGTCGTCAGGTCACAGATGCTATGTTCAAAATTTATATTCAAAGGGTTTCTTTGACCTGTGAATATCTAATGTTAATTAGATCAATGTATTCTGCAAGATCAGTATTTTATTGATATTTTAATTTTGGAGATAGTTGGTTAACTGGAGGGACAGGAAAAAGGCAGAAGAAGCCAAAGGATATGACAATGCCACTCTGCAAAACAGGGAAAGAGCTGGATAGAGATTCCGTATCAGTCATTTCCTATTTCCTTTCTATTTCTGTTTCCTTGAGAGGATACATAAGCCTTTCTCAACAACTGCCTAAATGCCAAAGAAAATCAGTAGCAGAAAAAGCAATAGAACATAAAATTTCTTTAAGTAGTAAATAAAAGAGAATAAGGAGATGCAGATTTACTAGTGTACCTGGCTACTTTTTAGCTGCTTGGCTATGAAACTAGAATCCAGGCACACATACACTGTTGAAGAGGTGTATTACACATCTCAGTACAGTAACAGAAAAACACTAATTATTTTTTGATGGAGCTGCTGGAGACTGCCTGTTAGGACAAGAAAAAGTTCAGAAAGTGATCCAAAGCCCAGATTCCTATGGGCCTCCAGGCATGCTTTTGAAAAAACCTGATGGATTATTTTGCTTTTTGAAGACAAGGATGTGGCAAGTGGCACTATGGAGGTTTATTCAGTAGCCACATAGGTAAAGAGCCCATCTAGGAAGCAATCAGTCTTCTTCAGCATTAAGAGATTTAAAACTCAAGTGTCCCATCCTTGAAGAATGCTGCTACCATGCAGTCGCGTGTGCATCACCCTTGTGCACCTTACACTGGGCAGTAAGACATGCAAAATTCATTAATCCTATGAGAAAAAACAAATGTTTATAAAAAGAAAAAATCTTAATGTTTCTATATTTTAACCAATTATTGCCTATGTAAACTATAGAACTGTAACCTGCAATACGGACCAGAGCTGAGGATTCACACTTCCAGATGAATACTACAGCCGCCAGACTACTATGTTTACATTCTGCTTTCTACCCTTAATGAAACTTTTATTTGCAGTTCAGGGCCACAGCTATCACACAGAGGCTACAAGAAGAGAAAAGACCCTTCTATCTATCTTATTGCTAAAGAATTCTCCCTGTAAGGTCTCTGTACCTTTTCAGGCCTAAAGCCACCAGGTGTAGTCTCCTGCATACTGATCATATATACTTCTGTGCAAGAAATTACGTTGAATCCACTGTCAAGCTGACATTAAAAAAAAAATATTTTAAAAGAGACTAGAATGTTATTTTTATTACCTCCATGCAATAGCATGCATCAAGTCTATCACACCAATGCCCTTAGAAACTTAAGCAGGGCAATTACTAGCGAGCAGGATCTCTGCTGTGTTTACATGGGAGTCCTAGAAGCATAAGATACTCAAGTATTCACACTAGAACAGTTCAGGGTTTGTGCAGTGCAGAACTCCAGTACCCAAGATGCTTTAAAACAACCAAAAAGGTGTCATATAAGATTTTATTTTTTTTCCTCAACAGCTATCCAGCAGATGAACAGAGGAATTTTCTACTTCATATCTGGATGTAGATATCTAATTTCACCAAAGTTCTCCTTTAGGCTTTAGTGAGTCCAAATCCATCCTGCTGAAGAAAATGAGTATTTGCCAGAGACAAACTGGCTTCTTTAGGATTTCACAAGTTTAGAAGACAGAGTGAATGTATTTAGTCATGTCAGTTTTAGTGACATCCTGGTGAACAGCACATTTTACAAAATTTATCTTCCCTCTCTTATGTCTCCATTCAGTGCAATTCCATAAATATAAACCAGAAATAAAATAATCTCACTGTTTCTGTTCTTTTCTCTGTCTGCATTTTATTAATATGTTGACTAGCAGGTTGAAAGTATTGGGATTTATAAAATAAAACAGAAATCATAACTATGCCTAAGCAGAGAATAATCATTTCTAGTGGGCAGGATGGGTATCCTGGACAATTATATACTTTTCCTAATTCTGCCATTGAACAACACATCTCTTTCTGCAAATCACCCAGCCCACTATTTAAAAATAGAGACAGTGTTATGACATATACATGCAGCAAAACTAGTGTCTGACATGACACTGGTGGACTCCCACTAATAAAAATACTATACTAGACTGCAATAATTTTTTCTCAAGGTCTCATCTATACAAAACACTCCAAAAAACGAATCTGAATGGATGAAATTTCTTAAAACCTGATAAAACTTGTACACAATGAAGGGCTTTGCATAATTTTATCTAAATGACAAAATAAAATACATCTATATTAATTCTGAATGTCCATACAGCAGTTGCATGAAGTTTAAGTAATCCATTCCAAATGTGAAATGAGATCATTTCCCTGCAGAAAAATATGAAACTGTTTCTGTGGGCCACAGATAATTCTTAATGCCGCATCCTATTACACAGCCAGGCAAATTCAAATCCTGGTTCTCCATCCTGTTTGCTCAGGAGAGAGAGCATAGTAGAAGAATTTCAGAGCTAGGGCTCCTGACTTTGTAGAGAATGTTACAACTTTGTGACATCACTCCCTGGATAAACTGAGCAGGAAGTAAAGTTCTGAAGGAATATCTCTGGTCACAACAGTCATTTGAAATGGATGTAGCAATATAATTGGCTGCCCAGACAAATGATTTCCTAAAAGACCAGTATGTTCTACGTGAAAATCAGAAAGAGGAAATGGCAAATTTTAACATTGATGTTTTCCCTACTTGATGAATGCTAGGTTAACAACAGATTCTTCTCACAGATTCTCAAGAAAAGGATAAGAGGCAACAGTTTTAAGTTGCCAGAAGGGAAATTCTGACTAGAACAGCCCACAGAGGTTGTGGAACATCTGTCTTGGTGATATATAGAACTCAGTTGAATCTAACTTTGAAGTTAGCTTTGCCTTGAGGAAGTGGCTGGACAAGATGACCTCCAAAGCTCCCTTCCAGCCTAAACCCTTTCTACGCTTGTCAGCTCAGAAAAACCTTAACAGGGAACTGGGGAAACTACATTAAAGATTAAACATATCTATTTCAGAAAAAGTTTCTTTCAGACCAAACTTCTTGTATACAAACTTTTTTTACTTGCACTTCTCTTCCAGGGAAATTCATCAGTCCTCTACCTAACTTTGGATGTGCTGGAAACTGAATGTCCTGTATTATCCAGAAGACACTGGGAGTCTTGCGACTATGCTGACACCTATTCCATGGTAAGTAACGGCACCGAGGCAGTCATATGTCAATGATGTATTAACTTGATCTTCATTTGAACTGCCCACAAATTTCTGTGTCATAAAATCTCTAAGTGAGGACTAGGCTTTAATATGGCTCCCTATAAAGCAAAATCTATTGAATTCTAGAGTTGTTAAACATGGGCTAAAGGTTTAGAAAAGGATCAATTCCTCAAATAAGTGCTGCTTTACTTAATTACTTGTCTCAAAGGAGCTATAGTCCACATTCCAGTGCTGGTAGTAGCACTGGTGTTTTAAGAATAATTTGCTGACAACTAAAGGTACTAGAAATTATTGTTTAAGCATGTACCAGTATATTAGCCAGAAACATCAGTGTTATGTTTGGTCAGTCTTCTATCATAACATTTGTAGTATGACAGTGTGAAGTATTGGTAGCATCAGCAGAGCTATGATATGGAGCAACATTTGTCCTTTATTATTGCAGTCCAATGATGCAGTCTGGGATGGGAACTACCAGTCCAAAAATTCATTTAAATAGGAAATTGGTGATACTACCACACAGGACAAAGCAGGGAGGCCATGAGGAGAGGAGAGAAGGCATCTACTCTTTTTCTTAAGATGGGGAAAAGGATGGAAGAAAAGATGCATCCATTTTTTGATAAGGGTTTATGTAACCTTGAGTATCTTTGGTATCCTAATTTCCCCTGCTAGCTAGTATTATCTTACTGTACATATGCGTTAGAATGACTGAGGAGGCTGGTTTAGTTTTCTTATGTCTGCTCAGTCATGCAAACTGAGAATTAAAACAAAGGCTCTTGTAGAGGGAGATCCCATTTTATCTGAACACAAATTTTGAGTGGCACCAGATCAAACATTCCATTAATGACCACATCTTCTGTCCTTAGAAGTACTGTACATTAAAAGTAGGCATAGTTTCTATGATCACCTACATCCAATTAAATCCAGTGAAAATAACATCATAATCATGTATTCTTTTGTTCCTCTCAGGACTTTGGGCAATGTAAGATTATCACATATACAAGCCAGCTGCTGAAGAAACCTCAGCTATATGGATTTAACTGTACATTAAGTCCAGGTAAAGTAACCACTGTTGTAAGCCAATGCATACCTCAAGCCAGCCCTAGTACCAAATTACAAGTTTGTGCACCACAGTGTATGGTAACTGTAACAGATTCATTCATCTGCTTGCAATTCATATTTTGGATAATTCAGATGGAATGTTAAGAATGAGTAATAGAATTAAGGTTACCCTACTCTGCTAAAGCAGTCTTTATTAATGTCAGATGATATAACCATTCCAGCCCACCAAAACATAATAATGAATATCAGAAAAATAAAAGCAAACTTTGAAAGAATGTGCATTTGGGGTGGTGAGATTCTAAGGCAGATCTAAAAGATTTGCAAGAATATTCATTTTCACAGATTCGGGTTTTTTTCATGTTACAGAACAAACCTGCATTTGTGGAGTGAAGGATAGGTATTTCAGTTCCAAGGAAATGCTTGCATTTCAGTTTCTCATTATGAGTTCACATTAAAGGCACATGCACACACTCCCAAGTGTATTAATATCCATTGCTATATTAGTGAATTCTGTTTCCACAGTCCCTCCTGATCTATTAGAGTGCAAAGACTGTCCTGTGAAAGTTGAAGTCTTAGAAGTCACTGAGCAACATAAAAATATTGCTGCAAAGGCCCTGCTGAAATTCAACAGTGAGGGTAACCACACAAACTACTTCAATGTGGACAAAGTTGAAAAGGTTTTAAAGATGGTAAGTGGCATTTTGTCCTAAAATTACTTCTAAATGACAAAATTTTGTCAGCAGCTCCAAAACCATGGGACCAGAATTCACTCTATTGCTGTCACCTCTCGCATAAATGGTCTGCTTTAAATTGAAGGTTCTGCTTCTGCAAAGACTTATTATCTACTTTAATTTAGGAAAGTGGATGCAAAAGGACTTCTCATCTGTTAGAAACTATGGCAATGTGATGGCATCTAAAATATCAGAGCCTTCATTGTGTGCATATTTTCATTTTGAATGCCTGTTTTCTTACCATATCACAACATACAAGAGCTTATTTACTACTGACCAGAGTTCCTCAAGATGTACATTCATGTGTATTATCACAGTCACATATTCTGTCATCTGAAATGAGCTCAGCATCACTTTGACTCTGCTGAAGAGCAAAGCAGCGCTCAGAGGACAGGAGGTAAATTTGTACCTGTGCTGCGCCTCTTAGAGAGCTACAAGCTCTGGTAAATAACTCCTACATCTTCTGGTGATGTTAACATGAAGATTTATCCTTTGGGTGGTTTGGAGTATAACTCACATCACCACAATTTATTGTTAGTAGATACTGGAGACCTTCGCTTAAGCAGCACAGGATCAGACTGCCAACACACATATCAGTTCTGGACACCTCTGTAGTGAAGTCCCATGGGCCCTGTCATAATACATGTTGATCTTGGAAACTGTCTAAAATATAGCATGCCAACCCTACCTTTAATATTGCTCAGAAACTTGTTCTACACTGTAGTCCCATGCAAGGCACATCCCTACTCCCATTTAGCTCATGGCTATTTTCACATTGTCTGGATTCATGGATTTCTCCCTAAATACTTCATCTCCATTCTTCTCTGTCTTTAGCTACAGAAACAATTTAGATTGTACCACTGGATATCAACAATAACTCTTAGAAACTACCAATTATGACAAAAATATACTATAAAACATACGCACCCACTTTTAACAGATCTAGTTAAACTAGTGAAACTTGTGTGCACACTCCCGCTATAGACACCTTAAATACAGACTGGAAACAAACTACTGCTGCAGCTGGAAAGTAAAATGAAACAGCTCTCTATGTATTCTAATAGGATCACAAAGGCCGCCTTCTCCCATGTTATTAGGGAGTAATGGCACCTTTATGAATAATGCCACTGACAACAGAGAAAGCAACAATCGCACAGCAAATGGCAAACTTTCATGCCAAATTAACATCAGCACTGTAGGACTATGCCCCCCATCACTGGAAAAGGGTGCTTGCCATCCCATAGGTCTCTGTATTTTCACAGGAACAGCAGTTCAGTTTAGGGAGAAGAGTCTAAGTATGCTACTTTCTAAAAAACACAGGCTCTAACACGGGTAAGTTTCATAACATACACATCCTAGACAAAGAGATACAGATACCATCCCTGTAATTCAGAAAGGCATGAGACAAGTCAGTTATAAATGATCTGATCTATTTTCCTTACTGAATACACATGTATGTATGAACATTTGATCATCACAGGTGATGAAAGCATGAGGAAGACAGGATTTTGACAACAATATGAAGTACGGTTGCTTTTAAAATAATAGAACTGGATTAGGGTTTTTTACACATGCTTAATTACCACTTCTTGTTTGACCTCTTGGTTTCAGACTGCGTCCCGTGAAGGTCACATTTTAGGATTCTCTATAAAAGAGACCAACTGTTCCAAATCAGCAGAACAAGCAGATCAGGCACTGGAATGTGACTTTCTGGATGACTGGCATGCTGTAAGTAAAGTCTTAGTATGAGAATTGACGCAATGGGTGGCACCAGCAAGATCTTCCCACAATATTTCCAAGTGTTTCTTACAAGCATACACCCAAACTCAAAATTACAAATCTAGCATGTCTAAGTCAAGATCCTAATTTCACAGCTGTTCGTTTTTAATCCATATGGAGCCAATCTGAACTCTCAAATCTAAATGTAACCGGAGTCTGGCATATTACAGACCTAGAGCTGGGCTTTTCAGTTTCGATCTGGCTCTCACATTTAAATTGTGGCCATTCTCTAGTAAATGATTCGTCCTTTTTTCATAAAAACGTTTACACTAACATGAGCCACAGATCTTGAGGAAAATACACACATTGTGTCATCCCAGTGAGCCCAGGGCTACTTTTTTTTTAATTTATCCTGCTATAGGAAAGGAAAGTGTAATAATTCAGGCTCGTCTACAGATTACTATCATAGTACTCTCCTCTCACCCCACCTTCCTGTTACAATAATACTCTACACCAAATAAACAACTAGGCAAGATCATAATTTCAGTATAAATTATTCCCCAGAAATTAAAATGCAAGAATGAAATAAAAATATGGGAAAAATAAGAAGTGTAAAACTTCTGTTTGGTTCTTTATGCTCCAGAAGACTGGAAAAGGTTGTGAATGAAGTGTAGCAAAGCCAAAATTTCACTAGGATGAAGCACAAGCCAGATAGCTAGAGGTCTTGCATTCTGTTCTCAGTGCTGCCACCACTGTTGTGTGTGTGTAAAATGCTGTTAACATTTCTAATCATTGATCATAATAAGCCACTAATGGCCCAAACATATATCATGACAAAGCATCTGCTGCAAAGAGCACACACAGAACCCCTTACCAGAGTTCTGTGCTCTCTCACGTGAGCAATTCCACATGAAATGACTAAACAATGGGTGAAAGCCACAGCAAATGAGATGTTAAAGGAAATAATACTAGAAGATTAAAACAAATTACTTTTCAAAAAATAAAGATGGAAGAAAGCCCTGCATTGAGCTTTGTCTGAAATAGCATTGCTGTACAGTGCCTGGTTCCAAGGACTTCAAGGAAAATTTCAGAATAGCTCAATCTGAACAGATGTTTGACAAGCAAAGACAGAAAAAAAAAGAATAAAAATTTGGAGACAGCAGTAGATGACTAATTTCTTACAGACTTCAAAAGAGAAGTGAGGTGGAGAGTAATGCCCCTTTAGATGCACACGGTGAAGTGGTCTTCACAGTCAAGAACACTCAAAAATGGATAATCACTGGCAAATATCACTGGTCAGAAAGCTCAAAATCTAGTTATGTTATGTAAACACACATATTTATTGAAGGAAGCAGCCTAACTTTCAAAATGTTGAACTTTCAGTAGCTTCTATTATCTCCATCGCAAGAACCCAGATGCACATTGGGTTTTTTCTTTGCTTTTGCTTAGCACGTGGGATTCTGCAAGGCAAGAATCATTAGTGATCCAGATGAACCTGATGGAACTGATATAAGCTGTGAAATCTACCGCCCCTGGGTATGTACTCCTTCCTGAATGTCTCTGGCTATATCCTTATGCAGGCTACAGCAACCTCACGTAGCCCAGACTGACAGATGATTGCCACAGTTGATTACACCCCTTCATTACTGCCTAAGTGTGATGCAGCATGAAAGGACAGAATGGCTTTTGACTGCTAGGTTAACCAGAGGATGAATTAGAATTGAGCCGTCCCTAATACTACCTCCAAGAGTGTTTCCTCTCAGTCCAATCATATCCCTCGGTTAAAATGAATAGAGATTGGTAAACAAATTCAAAGGTACTTTATGTAGCAAGAGGAGGGGAGATGACCTTTGTCATCTTTGGTATTGCAGTTTTTATTACAACAGCTACTACAGTGTGGATTTTGTTTTATTTTGTTTTGATCCATCACAACTTTTGCTCAGTTGGTTATATCATTTCATTTTGTTATGGTGTAGCATTTCCAGATGATTTTGAGTAATTTGGCATCTTATCATCTACTCCTTCTCTTCTATCTTGAAAAAAAACACAGTTGTTTTTTTCTTACTGATCACCAGCACTACGAATACAAGCCTACTAACTCCTACCTCTCTGTTTTTCTCACCACTTTCTTCTGTCCTATTAATATCTCACTTAATACTTTCCCCTCTGGTGTCTTTATCAAAAACAGCATGGCTGTAGAAAAAGATGCAGATATTCAACTCTGGAACAGCCACACAGACATCCCCATCATCACTGTGGTTACAAACATCGTCACAGACATCATCCCAAGCATCATCCCAAGCATGGGTGTCCATTCTCTTCTCAATTCAAATCTGAAGATCCTGAGCATAACCATGGTATCAACGAAGAATATCCAGACAGCCATGAAGAACCTGTTCCTCCCCCTCCCCACCACAATGGACCACATCACCCTCATCACCCTCCACACCATTGTCCTCCACCTCCTCCCCACTGTGGGGGACATCACCACCATCCTCCTCCTTCCCATGATGGACCACATCCTCCTCCCCAACAGGAACCACAACATCCCCCTTCTGCTGCTCCTCCTCCTCATCACGGAGGACCACACCACCACTTTCACCCTCCACACGATTGTCCTCCACCTCCTTCCCACAGAGGTCCACATCACCATCCTTCTCCTCCTCCTCCACTTCCTCATGAACCACCTCATGATCATCCTCTTCCCCATGATGAATCAAATCAACCTCCTTCTTCACAAGAGGAAACACAACACCCCTCTTCTGCTCCTCCTCCCCATGAAGGGCCGTATAATCCTCCTCCTGGTCCACACCATGGGCCACACTGTCCTCCTCCTCATGGACCACATCACCACCACCCTCCTCCCCATCACGGACCACACTGTCCTCCTCCTCCTCCTCACGGACCACATCACCACCACCCTCCTCCCCATCACGGACCACACTGTCCTCCTCCTCCTCCTCACGGACCACATCACCACCACCCTCCTCCCCATCACGGACCACACTGTCCTCCTCCTCCTCCTCACGGACCACATCACCACCACCCTCCTCCTCATCACGGACCACACTGTCCTCCTCCTCATGGACCACATTGCCACCATCCTCATCATCATCATGGACCACATCACCCTCCTCCTCCAGGGCACCCTCCTTATCACTGCAACAAGACAAGCATACCAGGAAAGTACTTCCCATTCCAAGTAATAGGAGCTGTCTATCACATTCCAGTTCTAAATCAGCAGGAATCTCTTACACCTCCCACTCTAAACTTTCCTGAGCTATCCCAAAGCAGCCCTCACTCCTCCAGCACTGGTAAAGGTATTCCCATCCCTGGCTCAAGTCTAGAGGAGGTGCCAGAAACTCTGGATTTTCCAGATATCCCTACACAATCGAAGTCATGCCCAGGAAACCCCAAACTTGTTCTTCCAAAAATTTTACCTTTATTTCCACACAGCTCCACAGCAGAAAATTCTCCAACATGACCTCAGAGAAAGATGTCCCTGGCTTGACAGTGGTACACTGAATGGAAACAACACAGAGAAGGGGAAAACACGTACAGTTTCTAGGGAGAGGAAGCACTGAAAAATAATGATTAAGACAAGTATTTCAACCTGCCTCTTTATCCCAGCTATCTCAGACTCCACTGTAACTAAAATACTCAAAATTCCAATGTGAATAGGTACAAACCTCCCCAGCACACAATGTTCCTTTAGTTCTAACAAAAAAGAAAATTCTTTCATTTTCTCATCATTCATAATTAATAATGTACTTCTCTGAGGAAGTCTGACCTAAAGGAAATTTGACCACCTTCCATTAAAAAAAGATTCATGGCAATACATTCATGCTTTTTAATGATTCAAAGAAAATAAAAATGAGAGCTTTGTTTTTCTTGACACAGTTGCCAAAGGTTTGTCTTTTTTCTTACTATGAATGTTTAGCTGCACAGTAAACATCTATGAGGTGTACTCTAGCACAAACTGTCTAATGGTGGTCAGGTTATCACCTTTATCTAGAAAGGTTAATGACTTGTATGTAGCACTGCAGGGTGGCACTTCCACTGCTACAGTTGCTGGTGGTGTTATACTAGAAATACCACATTCAAACAGAGCCTTTGTCAAACAGTTCATCATTACTCTCAGGGGAGGAGAAAAGCAGATGCATTTAATAACTCTTTCATGTAACTATTTCCTTTATCATTGAAACTTCGTCATTGGAAACTGATTTGGGACGAAGTAGAAGAAAGAATACCAGTGTCTCTTCATAGTCTAGCCCTCATCAAGTTAAAGTCCCTTCAGACAGATCTAGGACCTCAGCAAGTTAGCTCAGAACAGTTCTCATGAGCAAGACCATGGGATTAATCTAAAAAAAATAGTAACCTGGTCCTCAAAGCAGCTTTTCAATGTCATAAAGTAAAATGTAGTGTGAGGGCCATACTGAAGAAAATGAAACAAAATTGGGAAAGGATTTTGCATAGTGCATTGAAGGTTGTCTGATTTTCAAAGTGCATAATGACACACAAACAACCTTATTAACCAAAACTTATAGCAAGACAACTGGAGCACTGGAACTGAGGCAATTCCAAGGTGTTCACAGACTCAAAGCAAAGCTATTTGGTGCTCAACACTGGAGACCAGCAGCAGATGTTCCTAGCCAGCACTAATTCTGGCTCTGCTAGACACAAGAAACATTATTTAATCCCTTGTTCTTAGCTATCACTTTCCCTGTTCTGTAAAGGTAAAAAAAAATTATGGAGACTCACTAAATCCACAGTCCAAAGACAGTCTCCACATAGTAGCAAAGCCAAACACTTCCAATAGTAGCAGAAAGGATAAGGCTTATCAAGTATTATTGAACAGTTACGTGGCATTCAATGACGTGCATCTGTTCAAAGACTTTTTTCAAACCATGTTCTATCTTCTCAGAACTATTGCAGTCTGAATGCTGAACACTTACAGGGCTATTGTCCAGAACCAGAACTTCATTGCCACTATGACCTTCTTGGGTGTTTTATTTAAGCCTACTAAAATTCATTCTCAATAGCTGTTCAGGTGTTAAGAAAAGAAGCCAGAAAGCTACAAACATTCTGCTTTCTCTTTCACTCAGGGGCTATATTGCTTAGTCTAAACCCAGCTGCAGGCATTTAGCCTGTTATCTTGATGGCAGGTGGATAACCTTAGTGTCATTCTGGTGACCACACAAAGTTTATTTAGATAAACTCAGAAGTTTATTTGCAGTATAAACAAGGTATGATGAGAACCAACCAACCCCAGCAACCTACTCATTCTGTTTACTTAGCTACTGCTCCTGAAAAACAGAAGAGTTGACTAAAACCTTGTCAGGCATTCCTTTTCCATTTTGCTTTTAAAGAACCTTCTAATTCAGGGAGCCTTTTTTTTTTTTCTTTTTTTTTTTTGTCTAATTATGAAACCTTTCATTGTACTATTGCTCTGCTGTAGTTTTTTCTCTATCAGAGCCACCCCTCTTCCATTTGAGTTTTCAGACTGTGATGACCCTGATGTTTTTAAAGCTGTCGACGCAGCATTGAAGAAATACAATGGAGACAGAGAAACTGGTAATCAATTTGCTCTATACATGGTGATGGAAGCCAAGAGAACTGTAAGTAGCCTTTTTTTTAAAAAAAATAATGTTGGAATTGTTTATGTGCCCTGAATCAGATTATCTCCATCTCGTTCATAACAGAGCAAGCACAACGGCAAAGTGCCTTCCAAAAACGTTTTGAAAAAAATCAAAGAAATGGCTTGCACAGTAAGATGCTCATTACCATGACAGGCAGGGATGTATACTGTGTTCTTACATATGGAACTAAGTGTGCTGGTGAATTGCTTATTGATGCAAGGACTAAAGAACAGAAAATTTCTATCACTGGTACAATTTGTTTTAGTAGTCCACTCAGTATTTTTCCTTTCCCTGTTAGGAATTCTACCCCTCTCCATCGTCAGTAAGATTTTCAGACCAATGGCAAAAATGCACTTACTGAAAACTCTAAATATTCTCTTGACTTGGGAAGAGCTGGTACCAAACATGAGAGAAAATGACCTGATAGAATTTGGCAATACCCTGAGTAAATTGCTTGTGAATTCTTTGATTGACACTAGTCCTGAGTCACAGATCTATCTAAAAGCACTTGGTGGTATTTTAGTCAAACAGGGTGACAGCTAAAATTATGGAAGAAAAAGAATGAAACATGATCCTTTGCCTGGAATCCTTCTGTATAGGTAAGGTAACAAAAGAGTATTTACTTCTGAGAGGCATACAAAGATGATATTACCATAATAATGACAAGCATTACTTTACTTGAAAACAACATTAGCATTTTTTCTACTGGATTGGATTTTCAGATGTAAAACACAAGATACCCAGCGTCAGAGACAATGTTTTGCACTCCAAAATCACAAGACACTTTCACCTAGATAGAAATTGACCTCAGAAAAGAGACATAGATTGCTAAACACTTTAAAGCAAACCACCCACATCTCCTGGCACCTACTCTCTGTTTTTTCTGTTTTCAAACTGTGGAGATTTTAGCACATAGTGACAAAGACTAAAATCTGCAAAACCCTTTACACAACTAACTTTAAACAAATGAATAGCCAAAATTCAGATATCTTCACGTCAGATCTGTAACACCACCTTCATTTTGCTGAGTGTTCCCAAGGGAAATATATTAGTTTCAGTATTTTATCTTGAACAATGTTCTAATTTTAAAGAATACATATTTCTTTTAATTATTATTCATCTTTCCTTCTCTAGATATCCATCTTTCCTTTTCTTAAATGATCTGAGGTGGAAATCAATTGTTACTTTGAATCATTGATCTGACTATGATGTTAAGTAAAAAAAAACAGAGAAAAGGAATCTGCAATAGAGACTACCCAATATTCTCCATTCTTTTTCTGAAAAGAGTATAGATTTTACTCATCACGAGTCTTACAATTTTGAACGCATTAATTAAATACTGGCTATTACATATTCACATACATCCATTATTGATAAGGTAATAAAATATAAAAGCTGACTGGTGAAAGACTGAACCTGCCCCAGTTAAAGGCATAGCTGTTCATAATAACAATAATGCAATCAACTGACAACAAATAACATACAGAAAAAAGGTCTTTTCTCACACATTTCATTTACTCACTAAGCTGATTTATTGCAGGTTTAGAACACTATAGCGGAGGACAGAATTTGGCTCTTCTGTAGTTCAAATCCAGGTAGTATAATCTGATGCAGCTCCATAAGTGTTGATTTATACCTGCTGAGGATTAAGTCTATTATCTTTTCAGAGGCCTTTTCATCCTGTTTTACAGCCTGCAGCCATTATATCAGGTACCTCTACACCTCTTTGTAGTTGCAGCAACTCACAACAGGAACTGAGAGAACACAATATATAATTCTGCTTTCACCTACACCAGTGTAAGTACAGTCTATTCCACCCACATCAGCTCAGCCTCAATTTCTTGGTACCACTAAGGCAACAATTACCATTTAATTCCCCCAGCAGTATCGTTTGAGGATAACCAGTACTGAAGTACAGCAACTGATATTTGAAAAGGCACATTGGCAGAGCATTTTTAGTGGCTGCAAAAGGTCAGCAACTTCTGGCTTTGTATCGCCTCTGAAGGATGAAACGCAAACCTCGCAGTGTGTTAATGTTACCTATAGGCACAGGCCCGCTTTTCAGTTTATGGCAAGGAGAAAATGCCCTCTACTGATTTACCAGCATCAGAAACATTCCCACTGGCCAGGCCAAACTTTGCTTAATTCTTTGTCTGCATTTCACCTTACAGCATTCCTGAGGCTGCCCTCATGAGTAGCTCAGCCTAATGCCTACAGGAAAACAGCAGGCACTGCCAAAGGCTGCCTCCAGAGCATACGCCCTTCTCGACCCCTTCCTTCAGTAGGCAAAGCAGCTTAAGTACCCTGTCACCAGTTTGGGCACTGCCAGGCTGCCTGGGGGCTACTGGCTGCTGCTTCTGGGCTTCCTGTAAAGTTGTACAGAAGGAAAGCAGACAGATCTGGGAGAAGGCCAAGAGTGAGAGTGAGGGAGTCGGACAGGAGAACAGTTCAAGCTAGTAATTATGCTATCGAAGCAGCAACCCAAATTTGCTTATTTGGAGTACACTTGAATATGAGCATAAAACCTAACCACTTCTTTCTGATCTTAAAACCCTTGGTACCACAAGTTGAAATGAAGGTAGTTGAGCATATCATATCTATTGTGTCAACATATTGTAATTGTAGGTAAGAGCTCAGTAATATAATTAGATAAGTTAATTATTAAACTACCAAGATTTCGAAGACCTTGCATGGAGACCAGCAGCTAATCTGAAACCATACTATAAAATATAAGGTAACCAATGGATAGTATTTACCTTTTGACGCTTTTATCTTTTCACTTGATTTATTACTATGCAAACGATGACATGTGTGTTATTTTTATCCAGGCAGGTCCTGACGCACAATTCTACGTGAAATATCGAATACAAGAAACTATTTGCACCATTGAGGAAAACAAACTCTGGCAAGACTGTGATTACAAAGTACCTGCAGAAGCAGTAAGTACCTGTCCTCTTTAAAAGTCCTCTCTACAGAAGCATTAGCATAATGACCAGGACTGTAGTTGCCTGGGGAAAAATACAGTAGAGAATTTAAGTGTTTTAGCTGTGTTTCTTTTGAGACCTTACAGGAGTAAAGTACAGTACAGAAATGTTTACCACTCTGTAGTTGACCATTATAATTGTGAGTTTATCACTATAATCCTGAGTATGTGCAGAAGGGAACAATTTATCACTTCAAAATGAAGGTTCACAAAAAAGTCGACTTAAGATACACTGTGAGTGTGAAGGCTGTAAAACTTCTTATTAATTATACATAATGGAATCTTGCATAACCAAGTTGACTTCATATCTGCACCAAAAAATACTGACGTGGAATCTACTATGGCAGAAATTTTACCAGCGGATTCTTAGCAGTGCAAAGTATGTCTGGCTCATGCTTCTAGAGAGCAGCCAGAGGAGGTACATACAGCGTGCAGGAACACTGCACGTTTCTAGTGGCAGTGACTGTTATTTCACACAGTAGGCAATGCAAAGTGATGGAGATAGTATCATTTGAATCAATGTGTAATGCCATTGTCATTGCTGCATATCTTGTACTGTCGGATAGGAAATACACAATTTATACAGACTTTATTCATGTTCATTTCTGTTATTCTGACTGTAAATATTATAGTTAATAAATAGGCTTCAATCATGGTACAAAGCAGTCTTTCAAATTATCTGCTCAGTTCATCACCTACTCGACTCAAAATCAACAAAACCATTCCTTTTCCAGTAACAAAATAGCAAATTGGGCATTATTACAAATGTACACCTGAACTTGTTCCCTAAACTCAACTTGAAACTGTCAGCTTTGTTCAATAGCCACAGGAACATACAGCACTGTGTTTTTCTTCAGCAAGTTTAATACAAATGTGGTCGTATGTTCTTGCAGAAAAAAGGAGAATGCACAGCTCGAGTTTACATGAACGATGCTGAAAAGACAAGTAATGTCTCCCAAGACTGCAAAATTTTTCCAGGTACATAACAGCATTTAATATGTATGTTGACACATACATGTGGGGAAAATATAATACTGAGACTCCCAGGTAATTTTAAAGGTAGGAAAATCCTTAATATTGTATTCAAACATTTATAATAATCTTCCTTAAGCAACTACTTGTTAAAGATAAAATTTCACTTTGCTATTATACACATAAAGTAGGGAAAGCACTGACAGTTTCTCTCTAAGGTGGTGAAAGCTGGCACATGTGTTTGCAGTTTCTTCAAACACTGGAATAATACCAAGTTAAAAAAAAATTGCTTAAGACCAAAAGCATATCAGTAACTTAAGAGACTAGATACAACTCGTTACACTTTAATTTTCTGTTCCTACTTATTCAAGTATAAAATTGTGCCAGAAAGTATTAGAAAAAAAGTTATATGACAAAATTATACCTTAATGGTCTCCAAAGTAAAAATTACTATTATTTCTGTTAAAGTTTATCAAGACACATACTTACCCCCAAACATAAAAGAGCAAAAAAAATTTCATCTACAAAATAAAAATCTAGCAGTGATGTAAATACATAAGACTGTGATATCTTTTAGATCTGAGGAATAAGCTGTACTACAGCCTATAAGATGTTCATATATGATTATTATGTTCACATAGTAATTTCCTTTATTAGAAAGGTATTGCATTGTTTTAAAGCTTTGCAACTGAGACCTCCATGTGCCTACACCTGGAGTTTATGGAAGACATACCCAAGCTAGTTTCAAAAATATCCATCTAACTGGTAGCAGGGAGGATATTAACTACAGTGCAATTAAGTGCATATTAACTACAGAAATATTTACCACGAGTCCTGAGATGTTTGGCAACTTATCTTCGGATTTTATTCCTAGTTATCTTGTTTAAAGCTTAAATGGCTATACCTCCAGCCAGTGTCCTTCTAGGAACTGCAATAAACGTGAACTCCATGCTCTCCTGCTGAATAAACGCCGCTTAGTTTAGACGTATTCGTAGGGCAATGTTGACATCTAGCGGCCAGTAAAATTGTGTGAATGCCCCAGAGCGTATGGGAAATTCGTATTTGAATCTTTGCTCAGAAAGCTAAAAAAAAAACAAAAAAAAACCAAAAAAAGACCCAAACCGTAAATTTAGTGAATCATTTATTCAGCCTAAGAAGCTCATCTCTTATTACCAAGTTATAGTAACTCTGAAAAAAAGAATACACATTTGTTCAGCACTTTATGGAAAGTCAACTTAGAACTGAGTGTTGTGTTGTTTTATCATCTCACTCCCTGAAGACATGGTCACATTTTTCTGTAATATGTATACAGAAAATGCTTATGCTGAGATATTCCACATACACAGAGGAACCAAATCAAATCCAAAGGACTGAAACAGAAAGAGTTGAAACAATAGACCCTAACTGGGGAGCGATTTTGCACCATGCTAGGTACTACACAGTTCAGTAGAACTGTTTGATCATATTGACCCTGGACTGGTTTCCTGGCTGGTGCAAGTTGGCGTAACTCCATTAAAGCCAGTTTATGCCAGCTGAGGATCAGGCACAAATTTTACTTCAATTCCACAGAGACCACATATTGTCCCACTTTCATTCTCAGGCTCACTGAATCATGAAATTAATTTATGTACTGAACTATAAAATTAATTTATGAAAATCCAATCCATGATTACTAGAAAGGAAAGAGAGTTAATAGGATTAGTAGAAGAAAACAGAAGTTTGAGCATCCCCGTCAAGCTTGTCTATCCACAGCCAATCCGGTTGGTTAAGCCTGAAGGTACCACCAAGAGGTAACTGGCAGCCACAACGACTAGCAGAGGGAGTTCAAACAGCACAGCAGTAGAATAGTTCCACTACCATCCCTAAGGAGCTCACAGTTAGAGCAGCTCATACGGGTGAGCCAAAATACTCCTGTCAAAGTCCCCATCCTGAAACATGGTGAGGACTGTAAGCAGCTGTTCACAGTGGGCGAGCTTTGAAGAATCTGAAGAATATCTTAGTTGTAGCCTCCACTGGCTCTTCCCTGACTGAATGAGGGATGACCCTTCCTCAGTGGTGTCAAAACTACATGCAAGGTTTTTCAGAGATTCAATGACTCCTGAACTCACTTCTCTGAATTAAGTTCACTGCTGAAACCGTACCTGGGTCCTAATGTCACGGATGGCCCCTAGCACTACAAACCAAAGCATGTTTCTATACAGTGAATGTCTTTGCAGGCCCTGAAACTGAAATATGGGGTTTGGTGATGACTCCAATTAGAAGTTCTTACTCATTGAAACTTTCCTCTCATTCCCAGATGTGAAAAATTAAAACCTAAGGCTGTTTCACATGAAGCCCTATATATTTTGATTTGCTTCTTTTCCAGCTACACCAAAAATAAGTCTTTCTAAGGCTCCATGTCTTGGATGCTTCCATCCTATATCGAGTGATGGCTTAGAAGTGTCAGACATTCTGAAAAAAGCCATAGAAAAGTTTAACAGGCACAGTGCTGAATCCGTCCTTTTTAAGCTCGTGGAAGTAAAAGAAGCTAAAAGACAGGTTTGTGCATGATTTTTCTCTAAATTTTATAAAAAAAAACCCAAACAAACAAGCAAGGCACCTCTGTTGTTCTATGTACATGTTTCTGATCTTAAGGTGTTTCATATTTCATAATGAAAGCATACTAGACCCTGTAAATAATTGCCTTCGTTTATAAGGAATCATAAACAGTTACCTAGTGGATTTTCAGAGCTGTCAGCTTTACAAACTGCTAATAAACATTTTTTTCCTTTATCTGCAGTTGCATTTAACCAGTGTTTAGCACCAGTTTATTTGCATTCAGTGCTGACACAGGCATCTTGTGTCATCACAGATGCTCTCGGATATTCCACTTGGCCTCTCAGTGAAACTCCAGCAGGAGCAGATCTCTACTAGGTTCTGTGCCAAAACCGCCAGCCTGCACAGATGTCTCAAACACTCTACAGCCTCTCAAACAGCAGTAGGCATCTATGTTTTTGCAATGCAATAAGACCCATATGTCAGCTGCTGCTATATGCTATAGGATGAGTAAGCCCCATATAGGCAAAATGGAAAAGAAAAACAAAAAGCCAGCATGTCACTTGGTGAAAGATTTCTGCACATGGGAATACCTGCTTTACAAGAAATGACTGCTCAGGTCACAGAAATTCCATGTCATCTTGTATTCCATGCAACAATTATTTCTGTGTGAAAGGCTCTTGTATGGATTAGTGTGACATTACTAGAAAGTAAAATTTCTTATTTGATTTTTAACTGGTATATAACTCAACACCAAATACAGGCCCTTTTTCTTTGAATGTGTATGTATTTACTTAGCCAAAAAGCATCTTCTGGTCTCATGTCAAGCTGACCCATGATTTAATTCAAACTGTCTACTTTCTATTTACTGATGACAATGATCCTCTTAGCTGAGAGACAAGCTGGCACAACATTTAAGCCACATGACAAAATGTCACAGACAGACTGCAATACAGAAACTGGAAAGAGAACCATCATGTCACTTCTGGCCAAAAGAGACAAGTCAGAGCCCTCTCCTTTAATTGATCTGGGATGGAAAGTTCCTGTATTTGATTCTGATTTCCCCTTTTTCATTCAATGCTACCTGACCCAACACTGACACAGAGAGATTTCATGGGTGAGAAGCAGTAGTCACAGTGAGGAAAACTGTAGGGCTTCCTGGAGAGAAAATGAAAAGAAGGGTCACAAATCTGGACAAAACAGCAGACAGGGGAAGGTAAAGCCCCAGACAGGTAAATTAGGTAATTATAGGTAAATGATTAATGCAGGACACTCAATAACAAATGATGCCAGCAGTATAAAGTTACATTATTCAGATACTGCTTAAATATATCCCACGGTCAGGAACACAGGACTTGCCAAGCTGTATTAGTATGGTCATCTGTCTAGACCACATTCCTGTCACTGGGAGTAATAAGTAACAGATACTTGGGAGAAAACTGCAAGAAACCAAGCATTATGAGGCTCAGGCTTGCCAGGGAAGTGGAATCCAAATACGAAGTGGACTTACAATATTGCATGACTTAGTTTACTTTCTGTATCACACTTACAAGACTTTTTTTTTTTTTTTTGCTATCCATGAATACTCCACGGCTCAATGATTGCAAAGTGATTTGATGGATGGAATGCACTAGAAAAGTAGTTTTGTTTTCTTTGCTAATCACATTTAATAGTTTAACTTCCAAGTTTGTATTGGTTCACATAATGTATTTCCTAAATATCTGTTCCAGGTGGTAGCTGGATGGAATTACATAATTAGATATGATATCAAGGAGACCAATTGCTCCAAAGACCAATTTCAAGATTTAACTCCAGAGTGCAAAGTAATTTCTAATGGTGTAAGTAATCTTCAAAATCTGTTTATCAAGAAAATATTGTATTAACAAATAATCATTGAGATGTGACTTAGGAAAATGCTTATAGTCTTGCTTCATTTTGTGAACGAAATTTAAATCCAGGCTTATAGGTAACTGTGTGTTTATGCAACTAGAACATCCACGCCTTCTCCTGAATCAGTGACTAAGATGATCACTGAAATTTTGACAGATTACTTTATGGAATCTAACCAGTTTCACCCAAATAATAAATCTTTTGGGTAGTTCCTATACAGATATTCAAGGAGTTGCTCAGGTATAAACCAAAAAACAATAATTATAATTAGGACCATTTTTCCAGCTTAAAACATTTTTCCTGAGAAAAATAACTAGTCGAATTCTTACTTAACCTCTGCCACAGACCAAATAAGAGAGCTTCAAAAGAAATTGTTAATAAACATACATGCTCTAGGTAAATAGTCCTGCAAAAGCAGGTACTTCCTCTGCTTCTTTACCTGGAATAGAATTAACTGTACCAGAACCAGGGGGCTGCTGTTTCAATCAGCCTCCTTGAACCAGCTCACCATAGGATCAGGCAAATGTGTCTGCAAATACAAGCTAGAGTCATAATGAATAATGGTGGTAAATGGGAAGGGAGGAACCACCAGAGTTCTGACTCATCTGTTTCAGCTGTTGTGGAAGTTGCACTGTTGAGTGTTACGCTCAAGAGCCTCTCCTTTTTGAAAATTACTCCTTGGATGTCTCAAGAATGTTTCAGAAGCATTGGTCAAAAAACCAAAGAATGACTACACTGTGGTAAACAACAGGAGTGTGAGAATCACACTAGCTGAAGCAAATCTCTTCATTACCCACACTTGCCCTTAAACCTTAAGCGAGTTACTTAACCTGCTTAGTCTGTGTTTTCCAACCTGTCACGGAGAGGCGACGATTTCTGTCCAGTCGCATAATGCAGGAGTGCTACTTCATTCACATACTGCTTTTGTTTGTGGGAGTGGATCTTTATCATGTATCTCCTCAACTGTTAAGCAGCCCTGTTAATAGCTCATTGACAGATATTCTAAAAATATGATATTCCAAGAATATTCCATACCTTGGAATGACTGAATTCCTTGGAAGTCATTTCATACCTTTATTCAGCTCTGTACTATTCATTTTGAAATGGGGTGACCAGAATTGTACCCTGTATTCAGGGCGTAGTATCACCCGTTCTAACCTTGAATGAGCAGCCTTGACATTATTTTTGCATTATTTTTTCTAAAACACTGCTAAGCAGACATTTTGATGGGTGACACTTTCAAGTATCTGTCATAGCCCTAAGATCTTGATCCTGATTTTTAACAGGTTTCTTATTCTACAGCTGACTGGTTTCCTTTAAAGTCTTTGATAAAGGGCAGTACTTTTTTGAAATCACTGTATATTTTATCAACTTTACCCACTTTTGTTGATGTTTTCGAAGAACTTTGACAAATCTGCAAAATCCAACTTCTGTTTACAACGAAACCCCCAGTCCCAATGTGTTCATGCACCCCATTTCTTTCCTTATTACCTTTTCTAATCACTTGAATGGTACAGCCATCAGTTTTATGGGTCTATAACATTTTTTTAAAAAGAAGAGGATCAACACCTGCTTTCTTCAGCCCTAAGATATCAAGGCAATTTTAAGCAATTCACCTACCATGGCTTCTTTAGGACACCTGAGTAAATACAAGAAACTCAGTAATGTTTGATTTGTTAATTGTATGATCTTATTGGTCTTTACAGTTTGAGACAGACATTCCAGTGAGTTCTCCATAAAAAACTATTCTGGTTTGTAAAGTTCCCCATCTCTTTCTGTAGTGAAAACATATAAACAGTTCACTTAGCTTCTCTTTTATGGTTTTATTTTCTCTGAGTTGTCCTTTTGAACCCTGATCATTTATAGACTCTACAGACTGTCTGTCAGGCTTGTTGCTCCCGAAGGAAGGAAGGAAGGAAGGAAGGAAGGAAGGAAGGAAGGAATTATTAGTAGTGTGCTTGACTTATTCTGTTACCATGAAGGTATTAGGATGTGAGCTTGTTAATTATTTCTAAATAATAAGGAGATGTTTTGGTTTTTTCACTCCAGCGTGTAGCTAAATGTGAGGCCAAAGCATTTGAAAATCTTCTGGAGAAGATTGTAGATATTCAAAGCCAGTGCAAGCTTCCAGGTATGTAATAAGCACAATCAATTTCAGAAGTTCAGCAATTGTCAGTAGTTTTTTACAACTGTAAAAAAAAAAAAAGAAGAAGAAGACAAAATAAAAATGCAAGAAATGAAAACAGATAATAACTAGAGAATGTAACTCTTCTGTGGCCATAATAAGGCTGCTTCATAACAAAAAATTACCACAGATTCTTTTAGCTTCCTAGAAGTATTTCACACACAGCTGAAATGTACATTTCATCATTTGTATACTGCCCTATTTCTATAACATGGAGCTGCTTGCTGACTCTCATTTGAAGATTAACAGATACAAATGCAAAGAGTATAACTGTCCTGCAAAAATTAATTCCTTCACAATCACAAGTGAATCACTATCATGTTTTTTTAAATAAGTTATGACTTCTAAGTTTCCAAAGAGCTCCAACATATCCTTTTGAAAGGCAAAGGAGCTAGAGACTTCAAGATTTTGTCCAAAATGGGTAATTCACCTACTGATACTCTTATTGATCATTTCATATTGCACAGCTATTTTTACATTTGATATATTAGCGGTTTATTTTTCAATCATAGAATCATAGAATAACCAGGTTGGAAGAGACCCACCGGATCATCGAGTCCAACCATTCCTATCAAACACTAAACCATGCCCCTTAGCACCTCGTCCACCCGTCCCTTAAACACCTCCAGGGAAGGTGAATCAACCACCTCCCTGGGCAGCCTGTTCCAGTGCCCAATGACTCTTTCTGTGAAAAATTTTTTCCTAACGTCCAGCCTAAATCTCCCCTGGTGGAGCTTTAGGCCATTCCCTCTTGTCCTTTCCCCTGTCACTTGGGAGAAGAGGCCATCACCCTCCTCTCTACAACCTCCTTTCAGGTAGTTGTAGAGAGCAATGAGGTCTCCCCTCAGCCTCCTCTTCTCCAGGCTAAACAACCCCAGCTCTCTCAGCCATTCCTCATAAGGCCTGTTCTCCAGCCCCTTCACCCCTTTAACCCTAGTAAATTAATTACTTAGAATTTATAACAGTCAAATCCCAAATGGCTTTCTTATTGTTATTTCTTTTCTCCAGCTGTCTATTTGGACATAGATTATGACAGCTCAAGATCTTTAGAACAGGGAGTACAGCGCTACTCCATGGAGTAAGTGCTGCATTCTCACCCATTCAGGCTTGTTTTTCTTCAAGAAATTATATGTAGATTCTTCAACACACTCATTCATGGCCAGTAACACGTACTTCATTTCACCTGATTTGGGTCCTCGCATATGTGTAGATATTCACTCTCTTTATTTGCTAGCTACACATAAGTAGTACACAAAATTCTTGTTTCTCTGAGAAACTGTTGTTAAGTGTACAGTGCACGAGTAGGTGCTGAGGCAGTGCTCTTTTAGATAACCAAGATATGATAATGCTGATGATATAAAACTCAAAGATATTTTGGATAGACTCAAATACAAAGTGTTCCAGAAGGCAGGGATTTATAAGTGTTTTTTCCCCAGCCTATATCTCTGCCGAATCTTTTGTTCCTTACATCTGAAATCTGTTGGTTTCTTTCAGTTGAAGAAACAGTAAATCCTGCCATTCTCACTGGTTGTTTGAAGATTATCCCAAAAGACAGTCCAGAACTGAAGGAACTACTGAAGGTTTCTATGGAGAAGTATAATTCGGAGAGCAATGATGATTTCTACTATAAAGGTGGAGAAATAGAGACAGCGACAGTTCAGGTTGGGATATACCAGAGATGAGGAATACACAAGGCAGTGTTATTGGTCTGAGCTAAAGTTTGCATTCAGATTTGAAATATTTTTTTTTCTCTAAGTGTTGATACATGTGATAGCTGAAATATCCATGCAATTTTTTTTGCAAAACTTTATCCATCTTGGCTTGCATTCATAAGTTATTTAAAAATCTCCCACATCTTAATTTTTTTTTAATTTTTCTTAAAACAACCTGATTTTCAAAGGATGAGATGAAGGTTGGCTTGGGGTATCCAATTTCTGTATATCTACTCCACTCCTTACAGCCTTTGTAACACACCTTAGACTTTTAAAGTACAGAAGTAAAAACTACCCACTTGAGCTGCCACAACAGTACTCTGTATGTTATTTTAGGCACTGTCCACTCTGCAGTAGCTGTAAACACCAAGAAATGGGGCTTCCCAATTTCACTTAGAAATCTGTTAATTTATATGCTGATTCTGCTGCTAATAATACAGCAGCTAAGTTCACAAAAGAACAGCCGTGCATAACTTCAGATATACAGATAAATAAAGCTAGATAAAGAGAAAATAAGAACAAGGAATCACAACGATAATACTGGTCAGCATTTGCACTTGCCTTGTTTAATGCCTCAACATGTCAACACTGAGTTTAGGGCAGAATTTAAAAGAAGGCAGTGGAGTAGTTCAGAAAATACTTTGTCAGCAACTTCTCCGAAGCATGAGAGACACCACTGGAGAAAGCACTAAAAGTACATGAGAATTTTTTCTAATAGCTCATGTTATCTTACTAAGATCTGTGCTTTTTCTTTTCTTAACCCTTTTTTTCTTTCAAACATTTTTCTTCTTTCTCATTTTTCATATCATGATTGATATTAGCAGGCATACATTTTTTAAATAGATTTAAGAGAGACAGAATTTCATGTTTTGCCTCCTGTCTCCAAAGCAAGATACATTACCTTTGGCTTTGTAAAAAACAGTAAGAGACTCGTACCTGGCACATTCTTGAACCCATGCAGTTTCTCTCCTTAATGCATTTGGCAAATATGCTCATTTTCAACTGAGCCTGGTCATGACACACTTTATTTTACTGACATTCCACTTTTCTTGCATCATTTTTGGCTCTCTACAGTGGTGTCTCTAATGATTTCATTTGTTATTAATGAAATTACTACAGGCATCCAATAAAACAAAGCTAAAACTGTGGTTCTGATATTATTCTGACCTTTCTGTTTCCTTCAATTTCAATGCTGGAATTTTTCAGAATAGGAACCAGAGTAAATAAGTAAGTTGATTAGAAGCAGATAGACTTACTGTAAAATATATTAATAATGTTCTTAACATGTTATCCCAGTGGTCAAGACCTGTAGAATATAAGTAATAGAAGCTTGTAAGAAAACATCTTTCTTGTGAACCCTTTGCAATAAAATGCCTTTATTACACAAAGTCTTCTTAATTATTTTTCAGACGGTTGCAGGACAAAACTACCACTTAACATTTAAAATCCGGAAGACAAACTGCTCAAAGACAGAGTTTGACAAGCTTAATGAAGACTGTGCCATGTCAGACAGTGTAAGTAATGATGATGTTGCCAACAGTAACGTTCCGAATGGACAAACGCATTTGCACCAGAAATTGTAAACACGTAAAATCACATAGCGAGTTCTGTTATCCCTTTCAGTACATTTTTGTTTCAACAAGGAACACACCTTTCACTGTTTGCAGCCCAAGACAGTGACAATGACAGTAAAACGTGAAGCTTAGACTAAGTCACTCCAGCTGCAGGATCAGTGCTCACTGCAAAGCAAGAGGAACTTTCTCCAATAATAATGAAAGGAGGGGAGGAGGCTGCTGTGAAATAAAATAGCTGCAATACTCCTGACTCTATAGGCTTGCAGCTAAGGAAAACGTGAGACTGGAGTGTTACTGGTGTGCAAAGGAATGATAATTTTGGAGCACACACTGCTGATGCTGGGAAAATGTGCTCCATACACCAGAAAGTGATGCTGATAGGGCTAGAAACCATTGGCAAGGAAGCTGGCTGGGAAAGAAAGGCTGGATCTCCCCTCTCTTTTCCCACTATATGAACAGTACTTACCTGTGAGCTTGTAAAATCTGTTAGTGTAGCAGATACCAAATAGAAAAAATATTGCCTTTTTCTCTTATCTCCATTTCCCAGTTTTTAGTAGGAGAAATACCATCAACAAATGATACTGGGAAGATTAAATAGTTAGTGCTTCAAAAGTGCTGGAGATGACAAATCCAATTTTTCAAGATCAAAACTCTAATCCAAAGTTGAATTACAGTCTTCTCATAAGTTTACTATAACCTCAAAAAGCATATTCCAATACATAAGTCTTTCTCCATCACTAAGATGGATTTTATAAGTATTTGGGTAAAATTCTGAGTATATTTCTATTTTAAAGTATTATTACAAAATCATTATTTTTTCATGCACAACTCTCTTCCTTTGTGTCTGATGTTTCATTGTTTTAATGTGTCAATTTTTTTTTGTCAACAGGCAGCATTGCCATGTGAAGCACGTATTCATGTGATCCCATGGGAGAATAAAATCACTCCTCAAGTTAACTGCTCTATAGAACGGTCAATGGTATGATTCCTCCTCATTACTAAACAACATAGGGAGAACACAGAAAAAAGGCAATCATTAATTTCTTTATCCATTCCAAATTATCCCATATTTTGTACCAAAAATAAAGGAACATTTTTAAGCAGTCTTATGAAATGCACATGTCAAATCAAGGAACAAAAACTGAGTGGTTATATTTTATATAATAAAACAACCCAGATTTTTTGTATATCCTGACATTGAGAAGACTCAGAGATGTGTTACCCTTTAGCATAAACTGGTTTCATACGTCAGAGTGTTCTATACTAACAAGGGCAGGGACATATAGTCCTAGAAATCAACTGTATTGTTCAGAAATTAAAATCAGTACACTTTTTCCTCTCTATAGTATAATTCCCACATTAAACTGTCAGAATTTAAGTGATACATAAATTGTTCTTTTAACATATAACTGCTAAAATACTTCAGAGTTATTTGGGATGATGTTTACGTTTCCAAGATTATCATAGATAGAAAAGTTTATTATTTACTTCACTTTAAATATCTGATAACATCTTTTTGCTAAATGTCTCATGTACTACTACTATGAGCCAACCTCTGAATTTTCCAAATCTGAAGCTATTATTCTTGTTCTTGTTAATAAATATTGCTATTATCACAATGTTCTGTAGACTATATTACTACGAAGGCCTCCTGGATTCACACCTTTCCGAAGCTTTGTTGCACTACAACAGCCAGATGAAATTTTATGCTCTGATGAAAAAGAAAGCCAAAGGCCGGGCAAAGAAACAAGAAAAGACGGTGGACAGGAACCAGGAAGTGAAGGTGAATTTGAGCATAAACACAGGCACGGATATAAAAAGGATCATGAGTCTGACAAAAGACATAGGCATGAAATTGGTTGTGGGCACAGAACTGGGCATAGGTGTGGGCATAAAAAACACAGTAAAAATGGTAAACATAAACATCCAAACCTCAAATCTTCTGAGGAGTCTAATGAAAGGGTTTTTAATCAAAATGAAACCTTCCCATTATCCAGTGATGAAAGAGCATCAGAGCCACTTAATCCAGGGGTTTCAAGAAAGGAAAATAGAACACCTGCAGAAGCACTTATTCTTTCTGATACTTCTTTATCTAATGGGTTCCCAGATCGTGCAGAACTTCCACCCTCAACATGTCCTGGAAAACCATGGAAACAAATTATGGGCCTTCCAGATCCCTCTAGCTTTTCCAGAGAATTCACAAATGAGGATCTCTTGCCTTCCACAGAAGAAAACGTCAATCCAGCAACAGAAAACTCAACACCTTCCCAAAACAAAGACTTTGACCTCTCAGATGCTTTAATATAACTCAAATATTGTAGTATCCTTTTCAAAAATTATACATAGAAAAACAATAAAAATAGTGTCCTTTTAAATTTATAAAATGTTAAGAAGCAAAAGCTCCTGTTCTGTTAGCTAAGATGCTCAAGTAGATCACCAGTACTTTGGGGACCTGAGACCATATGGCAATACTCTGTATTTGCATATATTTGCAAAGATGTAAATCACGCAATGGCACCAATGATTCAGAATCATTTAAAGAATAAAATAAAACAAAGGAACCTGTTTTACCTGTCAGTTTCTTTAAACAAATTACTATTACTACCAGTCTGTCACTAGCAGGCTGTTCTGTTGAATGAAGTAACAGGGGCAGCCGAGAGAATCCTAAATAAAGCAGTTTTATCGTTCCCTGTAAGTATTGTTAACTACATAGTAACGGCACTGTGATTGACAGAGTTTCATGTGGCAAAAATGCACAAATATTACAGATCAGACGACAAAATTGCAAATACTTGGGCTACCTAAAATTTGTCTGCCTTCTTCCACTATCAGGTTGTGCGTCACTAAAGACTGAACTGAATTTTCTTTTCTGAATATCTACCAAAGGTTGAGTAGCTAAACAGGACCAAATATTTCTGGCAAATTAAAATATGTTTACCCTCTGCATGAAGCCAATAACTCATACAGCTGAATAGTGAGAGCAGCCCTGCGGAAGATGACTTCAGGTTGCTGGTTGATGAGAAGCTTGATATGAGTGGGCAATGTGTGCTCGCAGCCCTGAAGTCCAACCCTATCCTGGGCTGCATCAAAAGAAGTATGGCCAGCAGGTCGAGGGAGGGGATTCTGCCCCTCTAATTCCTCTCTTGTGAGACCTCATCTGGAATATTGTGTCCATTCTGGAATCCTCAACGTTAGAATGATGCTGAGCTGTTGGAATGGGTCCAGAGGAGGGCTACAAGGATGATCAGAGGGCTGGAGCACCTCCTATATGAGAACAGGCTAAGACATTTGGGGTTGTTCAGTCTGGAGAAGAGAAGGCTTTGAGGAGACCTTATTGTGACCTTCCAGTACCTGAAGAGGCTACAAGAAAGCTGGGGAGGGTCTGTTTACAAAGGCTTGTAGTGATAGGATGAGGGGCAATAGGTATAAACTGGAGAGGGGCAGATTTAGACTAGACATAAGAAAGAATTTCTTCACTGTGAGAGTGGCGAGGCAGTGGCACAGATTGCCCAGGGAAGCTGTGGCTGCCCCATTCCTGGAGGTGTTCAAGGCCAGGTTGGATGGGCCTTGGGCAGCCTGATCTAGTGGGAGGCGTCACTGCCCTTGGCAGGGGGGTTGGAGCTGGATGGGCTTTAAGGTCCCTTCCAACACAAACTATTCTATGATTCTATGAAAGAAAAACCCACAAACCAGCAACAAAGAAATATTTTGTGTTTGGAAGGAAAGTCCAACAAGACTATCTCATAGCATGTAACGGTGCCTTTTGCTTTTGATTTACAATGCTGCAGGAGAAATGGAAAAATCTAATGGTCTGAATATGGGAGATCTTAACATCTGTTCACTGCAGTGTTACTCCGGTCAGACTCTGAAATAGTGCTTAGCAGTGGAATTCTCAGGGTATCAGTATGAAATACTGAAGTCCAGTTATACTTCTGCTTGTACATTTTCCCCTCTCTGGCCATTTCAGCTTCTGCTCTGAAATAATAACTTATGACAGCGCAAAGCTGAATTTCAGCAGCAAATTATATCCCTGGCCTTTAAATTTAATGGCATGATATTGCAACTAACCCACAATCCATCTTGGTGCCTTGAATTCTTTTTGCCTCTTTTCCTCTGTTTCTATGCCATTCAAGACCTTTAAAAAGCGCAAAATAGGTGTCCAGGAAAAAAGGCAAATTATGAAATGAACTTTAAAACTTCTTACCCACTGCCAGTTCCTAAAGCAGAAAGCCTGTGCAGGAGAGCATCTCCAATCCTGACAGGACAGTCTCCCACACATCACAGAGTGGAATCCATACTTCCTGAGTCTAAACATTCCCTGAGAGCACAGACACACTTCCCCTCTCCAGGGCCTGGTTCCTACAGATGTAAACAACCTTCTGCACTCTGTTACTTTCCTAGCTCCCATGGCAGGTGATTGCACCCTGGTCTAAAGAACTCAGCTCATCTCATAATCCACACTGAGAGAGAATCACTGTGATATTGTACGTGCAATTTCTTTTTCTTCATATTTTATTAATTGCATTAAAATCTGCATTAAAATGATATCTTTAAAGTCTTGAAGCCCAAATTTGAAAATGCCCTTGTGAGTACAAATTCAGCCTGGTTATGTGCATCTAAACATTTTGTTAACACAGCGTAGTTGGATGACATATAGGTATTTATTACTTAGATAGATAGATAATTATCTGTCATGACTGGTGATATGCAATTAGAAGCACTGTCTTTCTTTCTGAAAACAGTTACCAGTCTTGAAGAAATCATGCAAATCAGCTGGAGTCACATTTTAAGGGAAGATATTTAAACAGTAAATCCTGGGTCCATCACTGATCAAATCCTGTACTTTTTTCTTTCATTCCCTTCCTTGCAGGGTAAAATGCAAAGTCTATCTTTTCTTCTTAGCACATAACAAATACTAAACTTACAAAGACAGGCAAAGCAAAGCCTTGAGAGTTACCTTTAATTGTTTCCCTCTTTTCTTTTTTCTGAATCTTGGTTGGTGTGATTTTGGCTAAAACTGGGAATTCTTTGCATACTCCTTAAAAGGAGTATAAGCTCAAAACAGTTTTTCTTTAAATTACTGTAGCCATATAAGTAATTCAAGCAAAATTACATTTAAAAAATGAAGATACAGAACCAAGTAAATTAAAGATTTCTTTCTGTCCCTGATCTCCCTCATCTGAATGAAGATAGTCACACCTTTGACATATTCTCCCTACAGAACATACATATGTGACCACAAGTAGCGAGACATACACTAATTGGTCACAGCAGGGTAACAAAACCTGAGATTTCTAGATTCTCGGCTGCCTTGAATTCACCCTGTGCTATAGTGATGATGTGAGGTTTCATTAATGTTTAATACAAAGATAACAATTCTGACTTCTTGTTTTTATAATGCAAAAAAATAATTACTTTACAAAAATCATTCTGGAATAAAAATTAAAGTGTTCCAGTCAAAAAAATTTCAAAACAGAATGTTCTGCTATTTTTAGAACGGAACATTTCAATTTCTCCTTGATGTGTTCCCACAGAAAATTTTAATTATAATAAAACAGCACTTTCTGATGAAAAAATATGCTGTCAGAAAGCTACTGGCCAGGCTTGTTTCAGATCTACTGCTGAAGAGCTCTGAAAATCTGCTGCTTTCTCCTGCTGCTGGAACCGCGCCAAAGGCTCTGTCCAGAGCACGTCAAGTACATTTCTCCTTGGCCAGCAGATGGCAGATTTTTTTGCCACAGGTTTTTTATGATCTCCAAATTAGGGTTTTATGATTGTCAGGAAACATTTAATAGGCTTAACATTCAGCTTTTATTCTGGGTTAGTAACACTGCAGATAAAAACACCACATCTGTGCAATCTGTTTTAAATATACATCAATAGAGCACAGAAAGTTTGCCAGTTACGAATTATGAGAAAGGTATATAAACAAAGCTCCAAGTGTAATTTCATGAATGTAAAACACAATAGCTAGTCCTGCACCAGAAAAATTGCATTCTCACCGATACAGATAATCGGAATTAGGAGCCTGGGGTATAAAAATATGTCTGAATTAAAATACTGCTGAGACCCAGAGCCACCTGATGGCCATACTGCAGATTTCTGGATTTAACTTGCTCTCTCTCATTTTTTCCATCTGAGACAATGAGACTAAAATATGTATTTTAACTGATGTATGAAAAATTTCCCAGCTTTGCTATGTCTGGCCTATTGGATTTCTGCTATAATTCAGACATGACCTTTTAATCACACTCAGCAATTCCAATCATCCTCTCATGCTATGTTCACACAGTGTAACTAGCCATGGGGGAGAGATAGGCAGGCATCTGACCACAGAAAATAGGGATAATTAACAATGAACATTGGCATTTGATAAGATGTAAGAACCCATTTCTTTCCGTGTTTTCTCAGGTCTCTCAGCCAGCCAGATAATTGCTCCCAATTCAGGAATATCACCTTTGAGGGTAAAAGGGGTCTAAGTGGATACATAATTAGAAATGACAATGCTGCATGGCCGTTGTCATATAGACAGAGCTGAATCAAACCCAATGTACAAATTCCTCAAATATTCTTCAAAAAAACCCAGTAGGGACAGAGATTTTCAATTCTGTGACCAGCAACTCACCATAACTTCTAATTCTGCTGTGTTTACAAGATTACATCAGGATAATTCAGCTTTCACAGTTTTAATTAAATTTGAAGAGGAGTTCATTTGGTAAAATGTAATTAATAACATAATGTTTCTACTGTGTTCTAAAATAAGAGGAATGCTGCTTTAAGGAGGGAAGAGTGAAGGTTTTCCTAATTGGGTAAGGCATCTTGCTACAATGAATACTAATATTCCTGCTGTTCCTGAACTGGTTTCAATCTGCTGCTTAGTGAAAACCCAAACATAAGCTCCAAAGCAGTAACTCGTAACTCTTGGAGTAACAAGGATTATACAACTGATTGTGATTCTTTTCAGCCACGAATACTGATAGTGCTGATCTGCGAGTTGAAAATCAGGCGCTGAACTACTAGCTGCACATAAGCAAACTACTTACCTTGCTGCTTCAGTCCAAAGTGAGTCACAGAGAATCAGAATTCCCCATAGAATCCAGACTCATGCCAAAGAAGTGTATTTGTTTTAAGGCTGAAGAGAAGTCACTGTATGAATTCAGTGGATGACTTTCTGTCTTCCACTGGATGTACTTATTACAGGAGCCCTAACAGACCTCTTGGTTCACAATTGTGAGCAAAAAAAACAACGGAGTAAACAAGTGAAACTGATTAAGGCAGGAAATGAAAAAGGATGTACCTTTTATCCAAGGAGGATATATCTTTAACTGAATCTTAGATTACTATAAAAGTTGGAGTAGACAAGAATGGAGGATTATTGATTTCAAGGGGGGAACATAATGCACATCAACAGAACAGGGGGAGCTATAGCATGTTTAAAAAAGGACCTTGACTTACATGCCCAAAACACTACAGTTCAGTACCATGAAAAAGCCACCAAAGACAAGTAAAGATAAAACAGTAAAGGAATATTTGCTTATGTCTTATTCTAACCCTTAAGCACGTCAGAAGAAGTTAACTCCTTGCCATTCAACCCAATATAAAAAAAAATTATTGCCATAAAACATCACAGAGAAGTAAATCTATTGCAGCTGAATTCTCTTCATTCATATGTGCCAGCTGTTCTACACTAGCTGTATATTAACTAAGAGAATAGAAAAAATTAATAAAAATCAAAAGATATAATGGGACATACTTCAACATCCCAGGAATCGATCAAGTATTGGCAATATGCTTTGTAAAAAAAAAATCATTTACAGATGTTACATAGAATTCAGACTGAATGTAAGCAGTCTTGAGAACGCTAAACTAAAATCTTGTTGAGCACAGAGGCCTGATTTTAAATTGTGCTGAGAAGCCTGTGCTCCTATTAACTTTAAGTAGCATTGTGGGTACTCAGCATTTCAAAAAATCAGGCCTTAGAGCACTCAGCCAAAGCCTAAAGTGAAAGAACCTGGTATTAGTTGAAAGAGGCCGAGATGGACATCGAACAGTGCAACAGCTCCTTGCAAGTAGAGAAATGGGCAGCACTAACCTTCAAAATAGGTCTTATATTTTGGGATTTTGGGGAACTGGTGCAGGTGCTGGCATTAACCACACCAACACTAGTGGCTTAATAGTTTTTTTTCCCTGGCCTAAATACAGAGATTGGGGTGTTCCAGGCAATGTTTTCCCTTATTTTCTTGACCACCCTCACAATCCAGGCTAGATGGAAGAAGCGGGGAAAAAAAACTCATAAGCTACAACATCTCCTCTTTCTTCAGAGTTCCGTAAAAAAGTAAGGGCAGATTTACAAACAGCTTTTTGTAGTTTATCTTCAGATTAAGTTACTTTTCCACCATAAGGCAGCTAAGACACTACTGAAGCTTTCACTGAAGTCAGTAGATCGGTTGGTTGTAGGTGACTATCTAGCACAGCAACAGCGTTGGGATGAAACTTATAATGAACTCCACTTCATACACTGGACACAGTTCATTGGCCAAGACATTTCTGTATTAGCACTACAGTAGGTCTCCTTTTCACGATAAATACATACTAGCCACCATCAATTGTAACCAATGAATACACATGCTGTACACAAACTTAAAGAGAATAACCTTTGCTTGGCAACATTGTATTTCAGGCTACCTGGTTTTGTCTACAAGGAACTACATTAAATTGATCTATGACTGCAACACCAAGCTTCCACTAAACTTTTATCTAAGGCTACTAAATTCTAGTCTGCATAGGGACCATCTATTCCTTATTGAACTGTTTCTTTACACAGATGTGTTTATTATACAGTCATACTTGTTTCAATAATCACCCCATATCTGTCTCTGAAGAATGCAAACTAGTTTTATTCCACAAGTTGAGTCAACTCCTTTGAAATGCAGCAGCTAATGCTCTGTGGAACTCAGTCCTAACACAATTATTCACTCCAGCAAGATATTAACAATTGTTTATAGCAGATAGTGACGAAACCCCTTGCTGACATTGAACTAAATCACAGAAACTTGTATTGCCAGGGTTTGCCTCAGTCATGGATTGAGACTTGATTTTTATGTGTGCTGGCTCAAAGGGACCCATGCAAACCTTAACAGGATGTCATCAACCACTGACTGCATTGGGGACTACAGTAAACAAAAAGAATCAGAGAATCACAAGGTTGGAATTGACCTCCAGGATCGTCAAGTCCAACTATTCCTATCAGCCACTAAACCATGCCCCTGAGCACCTTGTCCACCTGTATGAATGGTTCTGACAACTGCAGAAAAACTCTCTGCAGCTAGTGCGTCCAAAAAAAGTTAGTCTGAATAACAGAATTATTCTGACTAGTAAAAATACTAAAAATAAAAAAAAAAATCCACTTCCTTGTGCGATATCTTTAAAATGGCAAATGATGCATTCATGATCAATATACCTCACTCAGCGTCATTCACAACTGGGAAATGACATGTATGAACTAAACTCTATACTCAGAGAATAACAATTTCATGGTGACAGACTGCGACACTAAAAAAATCTGAATCTGTAATACAGTTCTATTTATTTACAGCCTGAATTGCTGATTCTTGATGAAGCTACCAGGCTGCTATAGCAGAAATTGACACAGTCTTCAAACAGACTCCAGGAGAAATAGCCAAACACAGGTGATGAACTGCAAAACCGGTGATGAAAGAAAAAAACAGATGCAAGGAAGTCTTGTTCTATCCAAGCACACTCAATACTACAGCAACTAGATAGTTAAGCAGTATCAACATAGCTAAGACAGTGTTATCAGTGCCTCTAAAGGTTGTTTCATTTTCTTCAAGGCCCTGCTATGCAAACACGGCAGGTGCGTTGCGTTTGCTGTGCAGGGCATGTGGGTTCAGCTGTCTCAGAGCCAAAAGATTGAGAGGAGGAGCAGGGGAAGGACAGTAAAAACCTGCCATATGTAACATGCTAGACCGACGTAGAAACAGCAGCAGCATCTTTTGGATGAGCGTTTTGCAGATAATTCTGCAATGATCTTGAAGGGTCTTGGTCTACAAAGCTCACCCCATTAAAGAGATTTTACAGAAAGCATGTCTGCTGCTAGTTCTGTAGTCTGTATCTTGAGTATCTTATATTTACTTTTCAATTATTTACCATGCATTTTCACTTAAAAGACATCTACCTAGATAAAAGATGAAAGATCATTGATAAAAATTTGATAACAGACCAATCTTACCACAAAACATTCTGAAAGGTTTCACAGCACTGCACATTAGACCATAAAAACTGACACATTTTAATACATACAGATAGAATTCATCAGCTCAAGATTATGCTGAATTATTTTAGCAACACTTTTTCTACTTGCTTATCTACCTACTGATTTTTTTCACAGCTGTTTATTATCCAGGGGAATAATATTAACGCTAAAGCAGTATCAAAAATCAGCTATCTTGAAGCAGCAATGAGTATTTTCTAAACGATAAAGCCACTCTTCTTCTCCCTCCTCTCTTTGCAGTATTTCCTCCTAAAAGCATGGGAGTGCGCTTGCTTGCTCATCACTCATGCTACCCTAAACAACTGAGATAGCTTTGTTCTTCTGCACCAGCAGTTCTGCTCATGAACGCTGAAATTCCTTTTTTAGACAGCAAGGACACAGACTTTCTTCCTCTTCTCCCTCCCTCTGCCTCCCCTCCCCCTCCTACAGTCTTTGCTGTGCCCTCATCTTACCTTCAACAGCAGAAGAAATCCATGCTGCAGATTTTTCCTCCTTAGCAGCTCTATGGCAACAGCAGCTCTGAGGCAGCAGTCCTTTATGGTTCACACTTTTCTCACTTTCCTTCTGCATAAAGATACAGAGTTCATTTGCCCAGAAAATTAGCAAAGACAATTCTGATGTGATGTGAGTTAACAAACACAGTTTCAATGTTAATTGCTCCCAGATGTACAAAGTTGTATTTCCAGAAGAGCTGAATGTCACCAATGCAAATGAATAATAGTAAAGAAAAACAGAGAACTCCTTTTGTGTAATATACTGTAAAATCATCTTTGTGATACTCAGCTTTCTTGAACAGAATCGTAAAAAAGAAGAAAATTGAGCTTAAGACACATAAAATATCACATCCAAATTAAGTTCTGAAACTGTACCTTGCCATTGTTTGAGTGAATCTTTACTCGTTATTAACACACATGAAGACAGTGGTTTGTTTATTAAATTCCTGTTAAAATAAAAGGAATAATGTCATATAAGCTCTTGTAGTCTCATAACCCATGGAAAAGCGTGTATCAGAATATATTTAGAAATGGTAACATAAGCCACAGAGGACAAATTGCAAGCAAAGAAAAAGTGCCAGCAACTGGGTGGTTACTAAGTACTATAGTATCTGCCTGCTTCGAAATCAGGATTTTCCTGACATTGCTACTTATAAATAAGAAGAATGAACTACAAATAAATGATGGATACAACAGCAAATAAACAACTCCTTAAGGCTCAGAAACAATTACCAGAATCTCTTAAAGCAGTGTGCCCAGGTGGCCAAGAAGGCCAATGGCATCTTGGCTTGTATCAGAAACAGTGTGGCCAGCAGGTCCAGGGAGGTTATTCTCCCTCTGTACTCGGCACTGGTGAGACCGCTCCTCGAATCCTGTGTTCAGTTCGGGGCCCCTCACCACAAGAAGGATGTTGAGGCTCTGGAGCGAGTCCAGAGAAGAGCAACAAAGCTGGTGAAGGGGCTGGAGAACAGGTCTTACGAGGAGCGGCTGAGAGAGCTGGGGTTGTTTAGCCTGGAGAAGAGGAGGCTGAGGGGTGACCTCATTGCTCTCTACAACTACCTGAAAGGAGGTTGTAGAGAGGAGGGAGCTGGCCTCTTCTCCCAAGTGACAGGGGACAGGACAAGAGGGAATGGCCTCAAGCTCCGCCAGGGGAGGTTTAGGCTGGACATTAGGAAAAAATTTTTCACAGAAAGGGTCATTAGGCACTGGAACAGGCTGCCCAGGGAGGTGGTTGATTCACCTTCCCTGGAGGTGTTTAAGGCACGGGTGGATGAGGTGCTAATGGTTTAGTGTTTGATAGGAATGGTTGGACTCGATGATCCGGTGGGTCTCTTCCAACCTGGTGATTCTATGATTCTAAGTAGCTAGCACAAGACAAAGTTACTTTGAATAGAGGTACATATATTTTCTTTAATTTTTTATTGAAAACAAGTTGCCAGTAAATTATGACCAAATCAATTTCAATACTTGCATGAAATAAATGAATCAATATCTTTCTGTAATTCAATGTGATCTCCCATTTCTGTCTCCAGCTGCGTAAAGGAAAAAGGTTTCTGGCCACTGCCAATTACTGTGACATGATGTGTTTAAGCGCATGCCCTGGCAATGCCACAGTTACTGCTAGCTAAAATAACGTGATCACCTGCATCTTGCCTGTGCTAGCATCAGTGGCTGTCCATGCTTCTTGAATCACTGGACCACAGCAAAATGCGGGTAGCTCCTCTTGGGTGCAGCCTGAGAGGAAAGAATGAATTACTATCCTGCATCTTATATGTTTATTTTTCTCTCACCAGGCAGTATTCAAGTAGCACACAAAATTATAATAGCATTCTGGGATGGGTTAAAGCACAGACAGTCGGGACTAAGGACTGCCCTTCAGAGGCTTCGTAACACTAAAAAGAAACTGCAAACGACAGAACAGTTACAAGACAGTTTCTCAGCAGTCCACTTGGTGGCTTCAGCTTCATGGGCACACATTTCAGACCCAATCATGACATTAATCTATAACGCTGTTCAAGAGAAAAGCCTCATAGTATTTACTTTTTTAATTTTAAAAAGTCCTAGAAGGATTAACAAACCAAACAAAATTATTAAACAAGTTGCAATGTTTATCTTGATTAATTTTTTTAACTTTTACCCAGGTAGAACCTGAGCTTCCCACACAAAACCAACTGCTGTGTAGGCTGAAGCATAGCCCATAAAGCAATCAGTCCCAGTCTTAAACACTTTGCAATCTAAGAGATCCTTCAAAGACAGAAGATTATAATTCCTATTTTACAGAGAGGTGAAACAAGGGCACAAAACTGAAACTACTCATCTATAATTTCATATTAAGCCAGTATCCGTGACAGAAACATAACTTGGGGAATCTGAGCTATAGTTACCTGCAGAAATGCATAGACCCAATTTTCTTTTAAAAAGTTAAGCTCGTTAGAATACTTTCAGTTTGTAGAAATTAAGATTTACTTTAGGGCAATACTTTTGACTACATAGCTCATTTTATTAATTTAAGTATTTATCTTTATTGTTAGCGTTTACATGTTGTGACAACCTGTATAAACTGCAAAGTACCATTTTGGAGGTTAAAATTTTGCTAGGGAAGGAGGAAGAGACTTCAGCTAACACACAAGGCTGGATATGGACAGAAAGAATTTCTGTTATAGATCAATGAAGTAATTTCTATGACATCATACTCTTGCTGTTTAGGGATGTACACATTTTAAATATCCTGACAATAAAGGCCCATAAGACACTCATACCAAACCTTTCTACACAATGTTGAATCAGTTGGTAAAATCCAGCCATTTTATTGTTGTGAATCTGAGATGGGCCCATGTTACTCACAGCACTCTATACAAACTCCGAAAAGCACAGTGTGTTTGCTCTGATGTCTAAAAGTGCAGTTTGGATGGGGAAGGACAGACTTTGTGTCATCAGTGTGGACATAGGGCATGTATCAAGTTAAGGAGGGCTACAACATATATTAGAGATTATTACCTTTTTACCACAAATTTTGGTCCTGTGAAAATTCCCCTGTAACATCAAAGAACTGCTACGCCTTTTTGGTGTTTTCACCTTGGCTTAGTTCACATGCATTAGTTCCTCCTCCTGAGAACATAACACTCAACTTTTTAATCAATGAGGAAAGGTACTCAAAATAAAATAGAAAGTATTGGTCTGCCTGTGGTGGCTGTGCCAAAAAATAAGCAACTGAAATCAGCTCAGCAATCAAAAACCTCAAGCATCATCAGTGAATTCCAAACTGAATAACCATGAGAATAAATAACTTGCATAGATGGTTAACCAGTATCAGAAGTAAAAAATGTTTTCTTCAAAAGAATGCGTAGGCTCATATTTACCTTTCTCTCAGAACCGGAAAAAATGTTCTTTGCAGACTGTTTCACAGAAACATCGGGCATGCATTATTTCATGGTCATGCAGAAGTCTTCCAATTGACTTAAAAAAAGAAATGCAAGCACAGCACTCATCCAGGATGTTATCAGCAGCTGCCACCTGCTTCATCTCTCTAGCTTGGTTTACCTTTGTAATAGAAAGAACAAACTCTGCCCTGAAAGTATGCATGGGGCTTCTATCAAAGATTTCTAGACTCCTACCATTACTGATCACCACATTTTTCAAACATTTGCCCATAGGAAACCTCTCAGGCAAATACTGTCACCCGCACTTTCCAGAGAAAACTGAAGTGCAGAAGAGCTCTCATTCCAATAAAATGGCAAGTCTCTAATAAATATAATGGGTTCAATTTTAGTTGTAAAATTACATGGCTGTGGTCACACTGGGAGTCTTAAACACAACAGAGAACAGAGCTAAGTTGACTTCATGTCCTGGCCCCGACTACAAGCCTTAAAAACTGCAAGTAAGAACCTAGTCATTCAATCAAGGAAAACATTCAAGACCTAAAATTGTAACTGTCTAGATTATAGCACACAGAACTCTCAAAGACAAGAAAATCATAGAAAGAAAAGTGTATTTGTTTCACATATTTGGGTGGGGATTTTATTGTATGGGATCTTATTGTTCTTCTAATTAACAGAATAGATACTAAAATCAGAAGACTACCATAATCAATTCCATACAATAATTTTCCTACTTGATACACATTTAAATAATTAACAGTAATTTATATACTTCCTCTAAGAAAGAAAATCCTAATTTTCTAAAATTAGCAGTAGTTTCTTATTAGAAGCCCAGTGTAATGATAACTGAAGTAAATGCAAGTTTTTTCACAAGTTCAAAAGGCCACTTGATGAAACTATATGCATCCATTATAAAAATAACGAGTATTTAACTGCCCTTATTTCTTTAGATTTTTGACCCTCTGAGACAAGGCTGAGAATCCCAGGTTCTTCTGAGGCCCCAGAGCATTTCTACCGCTTCCTTTCATCAGGAGGTTACAAGAATTTTCCCACTGCATAAAAGAGAAACCTTCTTTCTCAAGAATTCACAGAGAGCTTTGTTATCCCAGAATAAGAAATACATGAGTGATGATTTCAGACCTCTGATGGCACTAAGGTCACTACAAGTCTGAATCTAAGCTCCAAACTCTAAGAGGAAATTAATTAACAGATTCATAACCTGAGATGTGGAATTGACACATCTTTGTTATTTCTTTAAAAAACAATAAGCAAATTAGTCTTAAACAGTTTAATGAATATCATTGAGAAAAAAAAATCTTACTGGGAATGAGAGAACCTAGGCTAAGAAATAAAACAACACAAACCTGAAGCAGGAAGACTTATGCTTGAAGCGATCAGGGAGCACAAACCACCAAGTAAACATTTCAGACAAGTGAGTCAGCTGGTGAGCAAAAGGTCCTACCCACCCTTCATCCTCCGTGCAAGTCTGAATATCTTGAATAGACTGAGCATCTGACAATTGAATTAACTAAATCTTAAATCCCACTGGCTTTCTACAGTGTTTGGCTCCTAAATCATTCAAGCAGTTTTGAAAATGTTCCTTATTGGACTAACGCACAACTATTCAGTGTGACAAAACTTCAACTGGGAGGGAAAATTCTGCCTCTGGATGCATTTTCAATTCATTCGACAAGGATACAATTGAGAATGGTCTGATTACAGCTACAGTCTGATTACAGCTACAAAGAGTAGAAATACCTGTCAAAGCACAACAAAGTTGTAGAATAACTTTAAAAAACGATGCCGAAGCAAACCTAGCAGCCTAATGTACTAGTTTTACCACAACATGGGTTTCAAATTGCACTGAGATCCTAAAGAACTCAAAGCAAACTTTCACAGTACATTAAAACCACTGCATCTTATAAATTCTTATTATTTAGTTGATCTAAGTTATAATTTCAGTGGAGTGTAAATTAGCATTAATGAAACCCTGTCACTGCATTTAAATAACAAGCATAGGCCTCATGGAATTTGGACTTTCTTTCTCTCCCCTGGAGATCTTCCAGAATCGTTCCTACCCACTCCTACATCTGAGGAAGTACGCTTCTGTTCAGGCATCCTTTGGGAATGAAGAACTGAAAAACATTACTTCTTCCTAACAACACCCTAACAAATCATCTTGATCCTTAATGTGACCTACTGTGAATAAACTCTGCCTGTTTACTACTACTTTCTTTGCCTTGCTATTTGTGGCCATCAAATAATACACAGTACGTTCGCTTGCATCAGACTTATAAATGCAGAAGAACAACCCCGGATCTTCCAGATTTCCTGGGAAGTACATGACAATTTCATGGTAAATTCAAATCATGGTATGAGGTTTCTAAAAGAAGATTTCTGAAATTTCCTAATGCAAACTGTGACATTGCCTTTGCCAGAACATTGATGAGCAGGGACTGCTCAACTAGAGCTCCATTTCAGGAGGTGTCAGCTCCTACTGCTTTCTTTAGATACATCATTCTTTACTTCAATCTGCATGAATAATGACTGGAAACCCAGCTGCTAAACCAGCTAGTCCATCTGTTACCCCCGTTAATGAAAGTATAATTATGTTCACTCTCACTAAAGAGCTCATGATTCACCAGGATTGTCTTTTGGGGAGACATCTACTGAAGTGTATGGTGTGTACGCATAAATGTTGCTGTGGATTCTGTCTTTAGTAGCACAACCATATTATTTAGCATCTTTATGGTATCTCTTCTTCTTGAGGATAACATGAATCTGGTCCTTGAGGAGCAAGTTTTCAGCTGTGACTGCTCCAGGAAGCTCAATAAGATTTAAAGTCGGGGGGCTATAACAAATCCCAGTGACAATTCCAGATTTTGTCACTGACAAAATCTGATTTTTTACTATATCCCCAATTTTGTTCATTTTAAGAACACAAATAATCCCAGGCAAAGTATGCCTACCACCAGACTAAGTATACACAAATGAGATATGATATCAGAAATGAAATGGCTGTTTGCCTTACTATAACCAAAGAAATACTTGTCAAACATTGTATTCAGGTAAATAGGTTTTTAAAAGTATAAAATGTAAAAAATTCTTCCTCTAATGTAGCTAGGCCATTGCAAGCACAACAGCCCTGGATTTCTGCTATCTTGTTTCATGAAAAGAGAGAACTGATTCAGTGTTTCCAACCCTTCAGTTAGCCAAAGTTAATGAAAAAAAATACCTTTCATCTTTTCATTTAGTGAAACAAGTTGATTATTTTCACTGGAGGAAACACTGGCTTCCTTTCTTTACATCCCTTGACGATGAATGCCCATATGAATTTCTTCAACGTGGGAACTGATGATTTGTTTCTTAAAACTTAATTTCATAGTTCCAGTCTACGGCACTTAAGGGAAATAGAGATAGTTAGCCAAAGTTAATGAAACAAAATACCTTTTTGTAATAGAGATAGTTAGCCAAATAGAGATAGTTAGCCAAAGTTAATCAAACAAAATACCTTTCATCTTTTCATTTAGTGAAACAAGTTGATTATTTTCACTGGAGGAAACACTGACTTCCTTTCTTTACATCCCTTGATGATGAACGCCCATATGAATTTCTTCAACGTGGGAACTGATGATTTGTTTCTTAAAACTTAATTTTATAGTTCCAGTCTACAGCACTTAAAGGAAATAGAGAGCATCTGACGGGAGACCATTTGACTGAGAACTATCGGATTCTATAGCAGTGGATTAAAATAACGGTGAACCAGAGCAAATAACACAGCCAACTCATCGCATTTGTCAAACTCTGCCATGACCACGTGACAGGAGGTACCAATACGCCCACAGACATTTCTTTATAGTCAAGCATTGAGTAAATCACAAATGAACAAAATCCTCAGGACCAAGGAAGTTTCTAGCGCCTCCACAAAGGGTGGTAACCAGGAGCTCTGGGGGTAGGTAGCACCGTTTGGCTCCATAACTGCCTAATGCCTGCATAAAGAAGTCCTGGCATTTGATTGAGAGACTCACAGATGCTGTTATCACAGACAGTAAATAACAAAACCTATTTTTGCAGTTGTCCCTTGCTTGAAGTTAACAGTCAAAAACATTTTCTGAGTTTTGAGGTTTTTATTTGAATGGGATGGAGTTTGGTCAAATGGAGTAGTACAAGACTTGCACCAAGTTACAGCAATGGGAACAGTTTCTCCAATAACTGTCCTTAAATAAAGGATAAATAAATAAATTTAAATAAAGCCCTGATTAAAAACAACTTTTAACAAAACTGATCTTTCAAAGAGGTCTGAATACATAGGTAATCTGAAATTACACTAATTTCTTTACAGAAAAAGATAAGATAGATAGTTGTTTCTGAGCTGACAAATGTTTTTTAAAAAGACACTTAAAGTCTTCCTGGAATGCCACCATGTCAAGAAACCTTTTCCACTCAGGTTTGTAAATATACTAAGACCTAATATCAATAGATAAATTAAAAGTACATACATCCTACAGCTTTCTTAATAAGTGTTCAAGATCATTAATAAAATCAAGTATTCACTGGCATTATTTCATGGATCCATGCAAACTACTATAATTCATTTTAAAAGGCCTCTAGCTATTGTTGTGTGGCTTTCTAAAATGCAAACCCAAAAAGCATCCTTAAGATTTTATACCCAGCATGGGTGGATAAAACTTGAGAGCATTAGGGTGGGCTGACAGAGAAGCCGCACTTATATCATTTAGCTGGCATATTGCTAAGTGTTGCTTTATTTCTACAGAAAACATTGCTGTGGTAGACGTTAACCTAGTAAGAGCTAATGTACATTTAGCCCCTCAGAGATTCTCCTTACGGATATTCTAGATGTTTCTAGACATTTTACAGTATTGTAGACAAGTAAAGGGTCAAGCACTGCCTCCATTTGTTCATACACAATCACTATGGAAACAAGTTTGAGAAGTGACACACATAAACCCATTAAAACTGGCACAAATTATTGCTTACCGCTTATATTATTTGCCTACATAAGAAATATTGATGAACGGATTATCATGAAACCTGAGAGAAGCATTAAAACGATCGATATTTTTTTCCTCCAGCACTATGAAAGCGAGGGGCACCGTCACCGAGCATTCCATCGAATCGGTTTGCACAGCAACATTTTCCTTGCTGCTTTTCTGTGGATTCCATCAACCTTTAAATCCGTCCGAACAGATTTTTTTTTTTTTTTTCCGCGGGTATGGCTATGGTGGGAATTGCAGCAAACATAGCAGCGCCCTGAGAAGCACCCTGCCCATCTACTCCAGAGACGCCTCCATCCCCGTTAGGAACCATCCGCCTTCCACACCCCGAGACATACGTGCAAGATTCTCCGGGCTGCTGCCCCCGCACCCCCCGCGCCCCAATATCTTCCCCTTCCCGTCAATATCTTCCCCCTCCCCTCTTGCCCCCCACCCTGGGAGGCTTCAACCCCTCCTGCCCCCCGCTTCTCGGGGGCTTCTCCCCTCTTGCCCTATCCCTTCACACCCCTTTTCAGGGGGTTCTCCCCTCCTGCCCCCCCCCCAGGGGCTTCTCTCCTTCTGCCCCGCTCCTCCCCTCTTCCTTCTCGGGGGCTTCTCCCCTCCTTGCCCCCTTCGATTTAATATCAAATATACATCAGCTCAGCGGCTTATCTCCTTCCTGCCCCCCTCACTCAGAGGCTTCTCCCCTTCCTGACCCCCCTCGAAGATGAGGAGGGGCATTTCAGGCTGTTTGGCCCAGCATGGAGGAGGAGAAGGGAGCCATTTCTGCGTGCGAGGAGAAAGGGGCGAGACAGCAGCCGAGCCTTAGACCCCTGCCCCCTCCCCGAGGAGGCCGCTCTACTACGTTATCCCCTGACTCTAAGCACTAGGGCTTTAAAAACAACCGACGTCGGCGAGGGGAGCAGAGCCGCCGCGCTGCCCCAGCCACATGGCCGCCCTCGCCCCTTCCGCCCCCCCCCCCCCCGCCCCTCAAAACCCAGCGCTGCAGCAGGGGCAGGGGCGGTAAACCCCGTGCGCAGGGGCTAGCCGGGAAGGAAGGGGGGGGGCAGAGCGGGAGGAAGGAGCCAGGCGCTGTCACGCCGTCAATGGTGCAATATCCTTCCACGCTCCGGGGAAAAAAGTAGTCCCGCGTTCCCCTGGCCTCGTGGCCCCGAGCGGCTCAGCTATCCCGTCCAGAGCATCTCAGACGGTTGGACGAGGGGATTACCTTGGGAAGGGGGCTGAATCTGGGGGCATTCGTGCCTTTTTCGCAGCGGAGCGAGGTGTAGATCCATGCGCAGAGCGGAGAGAAACGAGTCCGGCCGCGGGGCGGATATATAAGGCGGGCGCGGCGGAGCGCTTTCCTTTTCAGTTGAGGACAGAGCTGGTGTTCGGAACATGTCAGGCGGCTCCGCGGATTATAGCAGGTATGGTGGGGTGCCCGGGCCCTGGTCCTGTCGGGGGGCTCTGTGGGCCGCGCGGAGGCGGCCGGAGACAGGGGAAGGAGCGGGGCTCTGTGTGTGTGGGCAGCCCGGGTGCTCTGAGGGTGGCCCGGCGACGCGGCCCCTCCCGCTTCTAGACGTTTCGGTCCCGTCGCCCCCCTCCATCTTGCTCCAGCGAGTGTTTCGCTCCCTTTTTTGGGACTCGGTCTTTTTAATTGTTGACTTTATTAACCATCCAACTAGCAGAAGGGCTGGTTTTAATTTCCTCGTGCCCGCCGCGCTGCGTTACGATGTAGATCGTTTGAGCGCTTTGTTAAGGGTCGAATTTAGATCTTGACCCCCGCCCCTTGCCCCGCGGCCATATTGAAGGGGGGGCCGGGGACACGCGCGCCCCGCAGGGCGGACGCACGGCTCCTGCCCCCCCCCCCCCCCCCGCGCTCTCCTATGCGCGCCCCCTTCTCCCCGTGCGCGCTCCCGCCCGCCATTTGCGCAATCCCAGGGGTGGAGCTCTCGCGAGAGCTGGGCCAGCGGCGGGGCGGGGCGGGGGGCCGCCCACCCCCTTCCCCCCCGCCCCACGGCGAGCGCGGCGGCTGAGCCGGCTCCGAGGGCGCCGCGGCCGCCATTGCCCCGCGCGGCCCCGCCTGCCGCAGGGCCCGTGGAGCGGGGGGCGCCGCCTGCCGCATGCGCGGCCTTTGCCTTGTTCTCCGGCCTTTTAAAAAGGTGAGGCTCTATACCTAGCCAAATTTTTCTAGTTGAGTTTTTTATTTTGGTTTTTTTTTTTTTTCCACTGAGGCTTAAAGGTTTGGATGATCTTGTTTCACATTGGCGCTAACTCGCGTCCTCAGATGCCACCGAAGCCCGTAGGGGAGGGGGTAGGAGTTTAGCCTTTGGCAAAACATCAAAGCGCCTACTGGAATAGAACGATTCGTCACGGGTTCCAGATACGGCTTTTGGCACCAAGGTGTCTGCTCGCGGCTGAGTGTTGGTTGTACTGTATTAACAACTTGTTTTCTTCAGGGACAGAGACCATGGCGGCCCAGAGGGAATGGACCCCGATGGTGTCATTGAGGTGAGCACGTGTGAACTCTTCTAAGAATTTAACTATTGCTAAAGATAGGTGTTGGATTTAATGTTCTGTATTTTTTTTTCCTTTATTACAGAGCAATTGGAATGAGATTGTTGACAATTTTGATGATATGAATTTAAAGGAATCCCTTCTAAGGGGCATATATGCTTATGGTTTTGAGAAGCCTTCAGCTATTCAGCAGAGAGCTATTATTCCGTGCATCAAAGGTACGTTGGTGATTCGTTTGTTGATATCAATATCAGATAATCAGAAAAGTTGTAAAATGTGTACACTGACTTCCTAGTGTATAATGATACCTGTGTTTAATATTGAACAAGTGATATGATGGTACACCATCTTTCGGGACTGACCTGAAATGGAGAGAACTCTTAAAACTGATCACTTCAAAGAGAATGAAATAAAACAAAAAATATGAATGATCTGTGTGAGGGCAGTAAATCTATATCCTGCTTTTTTTAGGGTATGATGTGATTGCTCAAGCTCAGTCAGGTACTGGCAAGACAGCCACATTTGCTATTTCCATCCTGCAGCAGTTGGAGATTGATCTCAAGGAGACCCAAGCGCTAGTATTGGCCCCTACCAGAGAACTGGCTCAACAGGTATTGACAGTGTAGCTAAAAAAGAACTGCTTGTGTATTGCAGAGGTTTCAGGTTTCACAACTGTGACAATAAACAGACTTTTTAAGGGGCTGCATCTACTGTCCATTCAGAACCTGTTTGAGTTGAATAATGGGATGTATAAACTGGCTTCTGTCCCACAACTTCTCTGCCTGCTTGAAAAGTTAAAGGAGGAGGTGGGTGTACTGGGGTAGGGTTGCAGGAGCCAGCCACCTCTGTATGTAGTTCTGAGGGAGCACATGAAACAGAAAACCAAAATACAAAATCTCTTATTAAAGCAGTGTTCTGAGTGGAAACAAAATGTTGTGCAACATGAAAGCTGCAGTGCACATGTGGTCACTTAAAAGTTTTCATATTTTTGTGATGTTTTCCTGACTAAATGTTACTGCATATCTCCTTCTTCAAAGCTTGTTAAACATTTCCACGTAGTAAAACAGGATACTCAGTCTTGCAGGATAGTTAATTTTAGTAGACCAGTAGTGTGGGGCCTTGCACTGAAAATATTGACCAGAACTCAAAGTAGAGTAAAAGTAGATTATATACGACTTCCTGTCTTTTTCAATTAGAATATACTGTGATGCCAGTGCTGTAGTGAAGGTTATTGAAGGTAAAGATTAACGTACTAAGATAGGAAAAAAAATCTTAAAAGAGATCAGTGTAACAAGAGTCTCTGCTCAGAATATTATGCTTTTTTTCTGCTCTGAAGATGTTGGTGGGACTTCCAAAGCCTGGCATATAGCAGTGAAGTTAAATGCTCTTCTGTGAGTGGCTAACATGCAAGCCTTAGCAGATCAAAACTTAAATCATGTTTTAAATGTCTTGTGTTTTAATGTTAAAATAGCAGATGTGTTTAGCTAGTGCAGCTAGTGAGGACAAAAATTTAAGTGTCTCTCTGGTGTAAGGTTTTTAGTGAACAATTAAATAACGAACAGTTGGTCAAAATCATTAGCTGCTGTCTTTTGTAGCCATTACAGCTACATAACCCACCCTTGTTTGCTCTTGGCTCCCAAAGTCAGTTAGTGCTAATGATAATAAGCCTTAATTTTTAATGTACTGGAATCTGGTGCTAATGGAAAGGCTTTATTTTTAGATTCAAAAGGTAATTCTGGCCCTTGGAGACTACATGGGAGCAACTTGCCATGCTTGTATTGGTGGTACAAATGTCCGCAATGAGATGCAAAAACTTCAGGCTGAGGCTCCACACATTGTGGTCGGAACTCCAGGGCGTGTGTTTGATATGTTAAACAGACGCTACCTTTGTAAGTATGAGTTTAATTTTGTTCTTAATTGTTTCACACCCAGTAAGAGCTTATGTAGTAATGCATTTGCTGTCTTGTACTGGAAAACTTGGTCCTAAAGGAGAGTGGTGGTGGAAGTATTGCAGTGTTTATGAAACCTCACGATATCCTCCTTTCCTTTTTTAATAGCACCTAAATGGATAAAAATGTTTGTTCTGGATGAAGCTGATGAAATGTTGAGCCGTGGATTTAAGGATCAAATTTATGAGATCTTTCAGAAATTAAGCACAAACATCCAGGCAAGAAACCTTTTATGTGGTTTAATTGATTGATATAGATAGCTTTGTTTACAATGTAGCTGAGAACAGCTGAATTGCAGGGATCAAAACTGGTGTCCTAGGCGCATGCTAACACAGAGTAATGCATTCTAGGTTGTGTTGCTGTCAGCCACAATGCCAATGGATGTGTTGGAAGTGACCAAAAAGTTCATGAGAGATCCCATACGTATTCTGGTGAAGAAGGAAGAACTGACTCTGGAGGGTATCAAGCAGTTCTACATTAATGTTGAAAGAGAGGTTTGTATTGGGTTTGTTTGTTCTTGCTGACAGAGTTTCGTTTACCTTCTTGTTAAAGCACTGTGCTAAAATTGCAGAAACCAGGGCTGAGCTTTGGTTTCTGTAATAATGCTAGTAGAGTACACGCAAGAAGAAGAAAAAGTTAGGCACTGGATCGAAAGTGACTAGGGTGGACCTCTTTCTTAATGTCCAGTGTCCTGTGTCTTAAGATTCGGTGCAACAGAACCTCGGTCGTAGAATCTCGCTTAGTGTCTTGTTTTAGCTTTCCAGGTCACGTTGAATGTAATTGTGCACTAGAGTGTGCTTGACTGGTGGTTGGCTTTGAGTTTAGTTCCTTGTTTATGGTTCTTAATGTGTTGAACTGTCAATGGCACAATGCATTTCCTGATCCTTTTTTGTTCTTTTAGGAGTGGAAGCTGGATACTCTCTGTGATTTGTATGAGACACTGACAATTACACAGGCTGTTATTTTCCTGAACACAAGGAGAAAAGTAGACTGGCTTACAGAGAAGATGCATGCCAGGGACTTCACAGTCTCAGCTCTGGTAAGAACTGATGCTTACATGCAATTTCTGAAGTGCCATGTACATAACCAAAAACCAGATGGTAATGATCTACATCGGAGTGAAAAGCAGGAAAGTTATAATATAGCTGTGTGGTGCTGTATTATCGTTCCCCCTGCTTAAAGAAAAGTGTTTCCTTCTATCCCTACCTGCTTCGTTCCCACAGCAGGTAGGGACGCTGGGTTTCATACATCCTGTGTTTAAAAGGATATTCCAGTCTGGAGTATTGGAACTGTAGTAATTAGAACTTTTTAACCCTACAGCATGGTGACATGGACCAGAAGGAACGGGATGTCATCATGAGGGAGTTCAGATCAGGATCAAGCCGTGTCCTGATCACCACTGACTTGCTGGTGAGTATTACCTCATGCTGAACGCATTATTGTTTGAATCTGGTGCCAAAAGCTTCATAATTCAGTGAAGGTTCTTGTAGCCTGAACTGTTTGGAGCTTCTTGGAAGAGCAAAGACTACGCTCCACTATGGGCTACACAGTTGTAGTTCATCACTAACCATGTGGTCAACAAAAGCATGGGATGAATTATGTAACCTAAAGCCTGTGACTTAACATTAAAGAACTTGAATTGCTTTTCAGGCTCGTGGCATTGATGTGCAGCAAGTGTCACTGGTTATAAATTATGACCTGCCGACTAATCGTGAAAACTACATTCACAGGTTAGTGAGCTCTGTCCTGTAGTTGGTGCGCTACACCAACTGCTCTGTCCATCGGTCATTCAGTGTTGAGATATGGGGGAAATGCTGCCTACTGAACTGCTTTTTTTGTCTTGTAGGTTGTGCAGTATACCATACTGCACAAAATAAAAGCCATTACTGACAGCCTTGACAGCAGGGTGAGCTTGATCTGTAGACTCAGGCCAACCCTCAGATTTTGCTGTGGCTGCTCAGTGACTAGAGCTTATTGCTCTTGGCAAGCTGCTTGCATAGGACTGCCTAAATTAAATGAACTGTGCTTTGTTATTTGATGTGAAAACACAAGAGCCAACAGCTAAGAAATGGTATTGACCTAATTAGGAATCCACATCCTTAAGTGGCACAGTTTAAATAAAAAGCAAGTCAGTATTTATTTTGTCATGATTATTCATGATGTTTTGAGCCATTTTGGTGCATCTATTTAGCTCTTGCTAAGGGCTCTGCAGTCTGCAGGAAGGTAGAACTGATGGTGGGTGTAGCAGGCTGCCCTGGGAAGTATTGGTGACTGACTTGGGCTTATGCAGAAAAGTTGAGCTTGGATTCCTCTCAGACAAAAAGAAAAAAAGGCAAACTTAAGTTTTCCCACTAGAAGAACCAGACTGTTGCATGCTGTGTACTTGGGGCTGGATGGATGTGGTTTAAGTGAAGAAAGGGGAGGGAGACACAGCTATGATTTAAATAAAAGATCAGATTTTGCAGCCAAGAAGTAGCTTTCTCTGCTCTGCTGCTCCCCATAGGATAGACACTGCTGTATTGTTGGCACTACTGGGTAAGTTTTTCCTGACCAGATGTTGCTTTGGTAGTAGCTTGTCCTCTTTAATACAGTGTTGGCTGACCAGAGGCAGATGGGCAGCGCTTGATGAGTGGCTCGTGGAGGGGCTTGGGGCAGACTAGGGTAGATTATTTGTATAATGCGTTCTCTTCTGTGCAGGATTGGCCGGGGTGGTCGTTTTGGCAGAAAAGGTGTGGCTATAAATTTTGTCACTGAAGAGGACAAGCGGATCCTGCGAGACATTGAGACTTTCTACAATACTACCGTGGAGGAGATGCCGATGAATGTGGCTGATCTCATTTAATCCCTGGGATGAGGTGGTTGTGAATGCAGTGCTCGCTGTTGCTGAATAGGCGATTCACAACGTGCATCGTGCTTCTTTCTTTGGGGATTTATTGAATCTTGTCTCAATGCTCATAACGGATCAGAAATACAGATTTTTGATAAGCGAAGCGACTTCTTGTCGTGAGCTCTTGTGGGGAAAGCCATTGGCTTTATCCACTTTAGGGTTAGACTGTTGGGGTTGGGTGGAAAGTCATGGGGTCTGTAAATTTTTTCTTTATTAGAAATTTATTTCCTAGTTCCATAGAAGTGGTTGTATTAGATGTTCTTTATCATTTAATAATTTACTTATGGACTAAAAGATACAAGTGCTGTATAAAGTCAGCCAATTATGTTAAACTAGCCTACCTTCCTTTATTGTATGTACTTACACTTCAGACTGAATTGGAAAGGCCTTTCAAAATCTAAACTTTTATAAGAGCATTAAAATGCATTTTTGTTTCATATGTATTTATTCAATAAAGTATTTAATTAGTGGTAAGTGTGATCTGGACCCTGTTGCTAAACCCCAGCAAGCAAGCAATCATACTCTTGTCTTAGTTAGGGTTAAACCCAGTAAAATCTGCCATATTGCACATGTCTTAATGAAGTTTGAATGTTCAATAAAATACTTCTATATTCACTTAAACTCTAAATAGTTGCTTCTTGGCTAGAGGAGCGTCTTGTGTCCTGGTGAGGGAGGTGCTTGCCTTGTCATGGTGGGAGCTCTTCAGTAAGTAAGCATAGAGGGGGCAGTGTCAGCTGCTGCAGGGGCCAGCCCAGTGCTTTAGCAAGTACTGGGGTTTTCAGCTTTGTCAGAAATCGGCAGGTACCTTGCATTAGGAAATGATGAGCTTGATGTGATAAGCCTGTCCCTGTGACCCAGCTCAGAGGCAAGGGGGATGTGTGTGTCCCCACTGAACTACCCTTTCATCAGAGCAGATTCAGGCTTGCTTACTGATGGTAACAACTTGATAAAATGCCTGCCTCCAGCAGTTTTGCTCACTGCCAGTCCGGAGCACCTGCTGCATCCAGAGGTGGGGGAGTGCAGGAATTGGCCTTGGTCAGCAATCCCCCTAGGTGCTCAAGGTGGCACCCTGAAAAGGAAGAGCACCCCAAAGCTGCCCAGCCACCACTAAGGGCTGTGTTAATAGCTTTAAAAATGTGGTATTGTGAGCAAGAACAACTTATTTAGAACATGACTTATCCTTCACCTGGCACTTTGGTAGGCTGAGTGAACTACATGCTGCAACACATCAACTAGAAAATGATTTTTGCAGCATTGCTAAAGGGCCTAACAAGATGGAGGTGGCACTGGGACACGCTCCCTCAGCAGCCACGTTCTGTATGGAGCCTTGCGTCCAAAACCTAGCAAGGTGGGCTGCAAGAAACAACTCATCAGTTCTTTTTCTGCTTTTAGCAGTGGCTGATTAAGTACAGTGCACATGCTCCCTGCCACTGCATTTACCTTCCCCTGCGTAAGTCAGTACCACAAAGAACTGCATAGGAGGAGCACTATGGGCCCCTCAGCAGCCAGAGCTCTCTTTAACCCAGTGTAAAAAAATGCAATTAAATATTCCAGACAAGGTTTTCAACTGCTGAGCAGTCATTTTATTGCAAAAAAACAGTACAAAAGCACAGAGATCCCTGCCCAGAACCCCCAAACCCATGAAACAAACTGCTGCCCTGCTCCACTTTACCACCAGCCACTGCTAGAGGAGTTTAGACGTTTAGTGTTAGCTGCTGCATCACCAGGGCACAAAGACTTATCAACTGCAGATACTCATCAGCACCGTCTGCCAGGCATTTGTCTACTTCCTGCAAATAGAAGAGAGAAGGTAAAAACCTCCTAAAAGGGTGGCGCTCAAGACAGCTGCCTCTTAGGTTAGAGCAGGGAACATGAAGTCTGCCTGGCACAGGAATGCATGGATGCCTTCTCCCCAGAAGTGTTCAAGGCCAGGCTGGATAGTGCTTTGAGGAACCTGCTCTAGCTGAAGTTGTCCCTAACCAGGGCGGAGGGGAGTCTGAAACTAGATGATCTCTAAAGTCCCTTCTGGCCCAAACTATTCTATGATTCAGTATCTGTTTACTTAACAACTTCTCTAGTAGTCACACATCACAAACCCATCCCAAAGGGGGAAAAATGTCCCCGTCCTCTTGAGCAGGCCACGATGTGACAGTTCATATACAGTAAGGGATGCCACGGTCTGCATTGCAACCAACTGCTACGAGCGTCACTCTGCACTCATCAACACTACCCGCCTTTCTTCAGTGCATGTAGCAGAGACTCTGTTCTTGGCTAAAATTTCCCAAATTAATCAACTCTTTCTTTTTTTTGAGAAGGAATTTTACACACCAGAAGTTTAAAGGCTGCCATAACTTTCCCTCTCCACTTATATTAAACAAACCTGATGCACTCTTGCCTAAGCACCATTAGAACAATGCAATGTAATATGGTTAACAGCTCACTTCACTCGATTTTATTCCTTCTCATGGAATTTCTTAGAATAAAAATTTAGGTTCTACCAAGAAAGATTCTGAACTGAAAACCAAAATAAAATCACAATGTATACTATTTGGGAGTGAGAATGAGCAAAAAACCTAATCAGTGGAGAGAATGGTTTTTTTTAACTCAAGCTTCAGACTTACCGCAAGTTTCTCAACGATGACAGATTTCTGCTTGTCACTGTAATCTTCACTCTCAACAACAACATCATGCAGCTGGTTTACAAGCTGAGCAACAGCGTATCCTTCATTTATGAGATTCTGCGTCAGATAGAAGAAAATGGAAATAATTCAGCAGCAGAAACACCACAAACTGGAAAACCACTCTGAAAAATTCCATCTGAACTGAAAGCCTGTACTGAAATGAATTCTGAGGATGAGTCACTAGTTTGTACACAGTCCAGCATCCTACCTGACAGTGACCCAGAATGAGCACCTAGGAAAGACCGTGCGTGCATGGCAGGCAGAGAGCAATAATTTTGCCCTAATATTCTTTCAGCTTCTGACAATTTACACGGCAGGGATTTTGTGAGCTAAAGACATTTTAAGCGTTTAACAACCTCCACTGAACCTGGCCAATCTCATTCTAAAATTAGGAAAGCTTAGCATCCACAGCATCACGTGGCAGCTTCACAGCCTTCACATTTTAAAGTGCCACCTACTTTGATTTATTTTCTTCACCTGGTATTTGCCAGACTCAGGCACTCAGAGATGTGCAAGGCCAGAAGTTTTCTAACAAAATAAAAAGCATGAGAACTAAATATAGCTAAATTCAGTATCACGATTTAGGTCCCACAAGAGCACTCATTTCAAAACCAACAAATACTGAGAACAGTATTCCATTAAATCATTTAGAAAGAAAAAAGTTCATGAAAATATAAAACGAGTTGGTGCAACCTCATTTTTCTATACAGCAAAATATATACCCATGCTTTACAGAAGTACATGTGGCAATTGTGGCAACTGCATATTGAACATTAATATTTGAAACAAAGTCCCAACATTAAGTACCTCCTCCAGAAACTAGAGAACAGTTCCAAACTACTACAACTAGCTTAGATCGAGATTGAGCAAAGACTACACCAGCACTACTGATTTAGAAAAATCTGTCTCATCACCTAAGATCAACACATTTTCAGATATCACGGTGTAAGGCAGTGCCATCTGCACAAATCCTGGGACAATCCTAAGATTTGCTGCAAGTTCACAAGAGAATAAATCCAGATTCAAAACCACAAGTCCTGCTAAAACTATCCAGTGAGGCTCAGCCCAGTAAAAAGCAGGTGGCTGACCAATACTGTCTTTCATAAAGGCATGGAATATTTTACTGGAAGAGAGAAGGTACTGTGGGATGCTTCTGTGTGTCAGACAGCTCCTTGATTTAAAATCCACTTCAAGACTGTCTGAGCCTCCTTTAAACTAAAGAGACTTTCAAGAATGAGAAATTCCTAGAGCAAGAACCTTTTCTGGATTAAAGAAAATAAACCCAGCTCTACAAAACAGTAGCTCATGCCTTCTCCAGCAAGATCTATTTTAAGTCACTGCAATTTGTAAGACAAATTTATTCACTAATATATTGCAACATTAACATGAGATATTTTAAAACTGAAGATTTATTATAGCTTTATTCAGATACTTTTCATCTAACAGCTTCTGTGTAACAAAGAATGTGACTAGTCCAGAGACTAGCCCAGTCTACACAGTTCTAAAGGCCAAGTGCCTCCCTAGGAATTCCTGCTCTGCCTAACTCAGCCTAACAGATCCACATGGCATCAGTTTAACTCAGGAGAAAGCCAGAGTCATATTGGTAGGGAATCTTATTCGCAGGTTTGACAGTTTTTCCTCAGAAGGGAAAGTTCAGAGTACTAACTGGTAAAAGACATGCTGACCTTGAGTCAAATGTTCTTCAGCTGCAGCACAGCAACAAAGAATTCACAGGGCAGTGACCCAGAAAAATACCCAGGCAAAAGGACAGGCTAGAGTACAGAGGGGACGTTACCTTTGCCAGTGCTTCCAGCTTCTCAAATGAACCACTTCGGCAGACAGCCTGCAGCTCATCAATTGTTTCTTTAGGAATGACCTGCAACAAGAAGTTAAATTTTTTAATTTCTACATTGCAGACTTAAAATTGAAGTTGATGCTTACAGGAACAGGTACAAACTGACATTTTAGCATTTTATTCCTCTACACATCCAGCCACTTTCAAGCAAGTACAGAAGACAGATTAGCTAAGCTTTAAGAGTGAGTGCTAAGTGATATTAAAATAAAAAACTATATACCAGTAGTGAATAGTCCATGTCACCTTTATAAATCCAACACACAATCACATATTCAGGACACTGAATACGTGGAGAACCTACTTCAACAATTAGATCAGCTAGTAATTTCTGTACCATTCTACACCAAAGCAACAATGCAACAAGATCAGGCAATAAATCAGAAGAAAAAAGTTGACCGATGCCATTATGAAGCACTGAGTACTGTCCATATTCTCTCCCCTCTACTTATTTTCATTCCTATCAGTTTAGTGTTTGGACAGTTCGGTTTCAGAGTTTCTTGGTTAATCTTTTCTACTAAGGTCACTCCAGGATGACAGAACTTACATATGCAGGACAAAAAACTTGAAGTCTTTCCAAAAATGTAAAGTTGAGTTCCTTTGCTTTAAACAAGCGGTAGTCAATGACAGAATTTCATGCTTCTCTTTCCTATCATTAGTCAACTTCTGCCAGGTTTCTTAGAAATTGTGGTTTGCAATTATCTGTAAGTGAAATCCAGCTCTTTTCTACAGCTAGATAGGTATACAAAGAGATACACAAAACTGAATGAGTTCACTGAGAAAATTGTTTAAACTGTTCTGTAAAACATGCACAGGAGTGATTTCCTCTGGTTCCATCAAAGTGAAAACCTTACAGCCCTTACAATTAGCTACAACAGCAGCACCTTCAAGGGAAGTGTGTCCGTCATTAGAGCCCATTTGTTTTTCAGCTCCACAATGCCTAATCTCACATTTCTCGCATTAGGGAGTAAGTGTTTTGTTGCTATAGAAACACCTTCACACAAGTCTTATTAAATGCATTTCCTCTCAGGTCTCTCTTGTCCCTGTCATTATTATCTATGCTATTCTGGAAGAAACCACTGCTGTTTTGTTAAAAAGCAAGATCCTGCACAGATCCTTGAAGAGGCAGTCCCACTGTCAATGTTAAATTTAAGTGAGCTGCTACTGAAAGTTGTTCTCTCCTGTGATGTTTCCAACTCATTTTGCCATGATCTACACTTACACACAGACACAAACATATAAACATATACACATATAAAAGCGCCAAAAAGATGTTCTAGTCTACTGTGCCACAAAAGGGAATACATTTTGCATTCATGGGCAGAATATTTCTACTACAGCTTGAACTATAAGGCTATTTTACAGTTTTTTTTGACTTACAGAATAAGTAGCTAGAAACTTGCTCTGCAGTAAGTGTACAGAATCAGGAGTCTTTAAAATTCTCATGGCTAGCGTCTTGGTACTGTACTGCAATACTAGTAGGTTAACACTATTTTTTTAATCAAACTTAGAGCTAAGGTACATAAAGGTGTTAAGAACACTTACTACACAAATGCTTGTCAGATTAATTAAAGGAGAAACTGTAAAGCATAGCTTACCCCAGCAATTTCAGTGACTATCTTCTCTGTGATTTCTTTGCCGCCCATTAGACGAGTGGCACTTTGAAGAAAAGTAATTGCTTTTCTTAAGTCCCCTTCTGACACTTTAACAAGATAAGATACTGCCTGAAAAATGCCAGAAAATGCCAAGTTATATGTTCACTGTTAATTAAAATCCAGTACACATCCTCAGCACATTGATTTTAAAATATCAAGTAGTGCATAAAGCAGATTGTCTCACACAGGCACACAATACACGTGTTTCAAAGCAACCTTGTTACTAATACAAATGCGCACTGGCAATTTCGGAATGAAGCATGGTTTAGTGCAAGTCAATTCAGCACAGAATAAAAAGCCCTACAATTTTGCTTCATTTTTCTCTTGCATTTCTCTGGTTTTAGGAACACTCTTAAAAGTCATCCCATCTATGGAAGAATAATATCTAAATGAGTTTATATGCTGTATTTAATACAATTGAGAAATCTGGAAGCGTACAGTGACTTTAGCCCCTTTCACTGCAATGCAATTATGCACTCAATTAAGCAAAAAAATTCTATGGCAGCCATGAAGTTACCTCACTACTGATTTTCACGTGTTCCTTCTCAGAAACGTCCAAGAGCCTCTGCTGCTGGACACTGTCTGACAAAGGCTTGAAGCGGAATTTGGAGCATCGAGATGTTAAGGGTTCAATTATTCTGAAAAAAAGGAAGGTAACTGCTTGGTAAATGAACGCATGGGTTAATTCACACAGACAAAGCTATTAAGGCAGAAAAGGGCAACATAACTTTAAAACTGCAACACAGTAAAAGTTGAGATATCAACAGTCCTCTATTCACATCTCTGCTAGCCATGAAAACTAGGTATCAACCTCTTGCAAGAGAAAAAAAAAAAGAAGAAATAAATAAGTACAGAATAGGAAGAGCAACAAGTTCAAATAAGCAACAAATTCCACACATACCTGCTGATGTAGTTACAGATAAGGCAGAAACGTGTTGTTTTGGATTCTTTTTCCATTGTGCGTCGTAAGGCTGCCTGGGCTGCTGAAGTCATTGAGTCTGCCTCATCCAGGATTACAATTTTAAAAGGAGGACAAACTTTACCACTGAAAAATAAGAAATCTGTTACCAGGAGATATGCAATGTACACATCAAGTGAAAAAAAGAGATCATTGCAAGTCATATTTTACTTCAGCATTTATACAGGATAAACAGAACATTCAGAGGTTTAATATTTTTTATTTATTTTTAGGTAACAGGCTAATATTTGTACTATAAGGGGACTGAGTTTCTATAGGAAGACCAACACAAATTCTGCACAAGTCCTCTATAATACGTACTCTTGCTTTAAGCTTCTTCTTTTAATAACTAATGAAGCACTTCTTTTTATATGCTTCCTGATTCTCTGAACTTCAAAGAACACTGCAACAGACTAACTTCAGTACACAAGACCATTTCTTGCCAGATAGTCCTGACATGCACTTCCTTCCTACTGCTTTCCTTAATCCGTTTTTTCCACAGATACAGCTTCACCTGTACACCTTCACCTGGTGAGGCTTCTCACCACCTAACACCAGAATCTTGGCAGCATTTCATAAACTAGCAGCCATCTTATACAAAAGATGAGAGGTACTAGAGAAGTAACTTCCACGACCATTTACCAAAAGGAGTTTGCCATAGCAGTCAGACAACATTTGCAAAGCCAACATGTTGCCAAATCCAGAAGACTTGATCTTTTGGGGTTTTTCCTGTCTGCCTCTCATTAACTCTAACCTAGGTATCCAAACTCCAAACATGAAACTGCATTAAGTCAAAGCTTGGCCAAAGCACTTGTGTGTGTTGCAAACTTCTGGACAGTGCTGACCAATCATTTATATTAGGATTACAAAGCTAACTGAAACAAAAACAACCACATGCTTTGTCCTAAGCAAGAAAGTCCATCAAACAGAGCCAGCTTTAATCCAGCACTCACTCTGAACGGCTTCCAGATGCAGTCAGCTGAGCAAAAGCCTTCACTTTTTCCCGAATCACTTGTATTCCACGCTCATCGGAAGCATTTAACTCAAGGACTCTCTGCTGGAATAATTCATGCCTGTACAATTTTGATTACAATATGTTAGCTGCTAACTCTTGTAACAATACAGCATAAAGTGTACTAACAACCCTTCTGGCCTTTTTTGAATAGCAGGTATTGTTTTTGCCCAGCATTATTAAACAACATGCTTTGTTAGAAGGCTGTTAAATCAAGATGATTAAATGTTAGATATGAATTTCCATTAGCTATTTTTCACAAATGCCTCTCAGTCTGCAGAAAACAATGAAGTGTAAAATTACATCATTTATACAGGAAAGAAAAAAGGCAAGGAGGTGGCTTCAGAAGTTCAGAGCACTACATTATGAGCCTTTCCACACATATGCTGTGAGCAACGTGGAAGAACAAGTAAATCTCCCAGATACAGAAACTGGCAGCACTGCAGTGGCAGAGTACTAATATCTAGAAGTATCATACAGGCAGTATTTAGCAGCAGTACTACACAGCAGCACCTCTGATAAAAAAAAAAAAGTGAATACAGTGGGTTTTAAGTTCTGGGAACTCAAATGGGCACACAATGTGGAACTGCCTTCTTACTGTCAGTCTAACCTCAGTGCCAGGCAAAGTCATGGAACAGGTGATCTTGAGTGCTATCAAGAAGCACATGCAAGAGAACCAGGTGATCAGGCCCAGTCAACACAGGTTCACAAAAGGCAGGTCTTGCCAAACTAACCTGATCACCTTTTATGACAAAGTGACTCAGCTACTGGACAAGGGAAAGGCTGTGGATGTGGTCTTCCTGGACTTCAGTAAAGCCTTTGACACAGATTCTCACAGCATTCTGCTTCAGAAACTGTCAGCCTCTGGACTGGACAGGCGCACACTCTCCTGGGTGGAAAACTGGTTGGATGGCCGGGCCCAGAGAGTGGTGGTAAATGGTGTTAAATCCAGTTGGAGGCCAGATACAAGTGGGGTTCCCCAGGGCTCAAGTGCTGGGTCCAGCCCTGTTCAGTGTCTTTATCAATGACCTGGATGAAGGCATCGAGTGCACCCTTAGCAAGTTTGTGGATGACACTAAGCTGGGTGGAAGTGTCGATCTGCTGGAGGGCAGGGAGGCTCTGCAAAGGGATCTGAACAGGCTGGACCGCTGGGCTGAGACCAATGGCATGAGGTTTAACAAGGCCAAATGCCGGGTCCTGCACTTGGGACACAACAACCCTATGCAGTGCTACAGACTGGGAGAAGTCTGTCTAGAAAGCTGCCTGGAGGAGAGGGACCTGGGGGTGTTGGTTGACAGCCGACTGAATATGAGCCAGCAGTGTGCCCAGGTGGCCAAGAAGGCCAATGGCATCTTGGCTTGTATCAGAAACGGCATGACCAGCAGGTCCAGGGAGGTTATTCTCCCTCTGTACTCGGCACTGGTGAGACCGCTCCTTGAATCCTGTGTTCAGTTCGGGGCCCCTCACCACAAGAAGGACGTTGAGGCTCTGGAGCGAGTCCAGAGAAGAGCAACAAAGCTGGTGAGGGGGCTGGAGAGCAGGTCTTACGAGGAACGGCTGAGAGAGCTGGGGTTGCTTAGCCTGGAGAAAAGGAGGCTTAGGGGAGACCTCATTGCTCTCTACAACTACCTGAAAGGAGGTTGTAGAGAGGAGGGTGATGGCCTCTTCTCCCAAGTGACAGGGGACAGGACAAGAGGGAATGGCCTCAAGCTCCACCAGGGGAGATTTAGGCTGGACATTAGGAAAAAAATTTTCACAGAAAGAGTCATTGGGCACTGGAACAGGCTACCCAGGGAGGTGGTTGATTCACCTTCCCTGGAGGTGTTTAAGGGACGGGTGGAAGAGGTGCTAAGGGGCATGGTTTAGAGTTTGATAGGAATGGTTGGACTCGATGATCCGGCGGGTCTCTTCCAACCTGGTTATTCTATGATTCTATACTGTTAAATAAGAAGAGCTTCTCTCAAAAAACCCCAACAAAATTAATGATGATGATGGGACTGGAGAGGTACTAAAGTCAAGGTTAGATTTGATCATAACACCAAACCACCTTCTCATCCACTTTTGCTTATGGATCACTGAATTCACTACGCAAAAATTCCAAAGTGCTGCAAGTGAGTAGATGAATGTACACCTGCTGAATTTTAGTCTGATTCCCAATAATACTTCTAGACACAATTCAACGGTGCTTAATGAAAAGATTACAATTCAGACATTTTATGAAGTGCTACAAGATCTAAATATATCATTAAAACTGGAACCCCGTCACAAAGTTCAGCAAGGCACATGCAAACCATTTCTTTTCATGCTCTTTGCTATAGGGTTACAGGGCTGCTAGTCTCAGGTGTCAAAAGTGTATATATATATATACTGGTAACAGAAATCAATGACTTGTGACAGGACAAACGAGAAAGAAATCTCATGTTAAGAGATGAATTAGATTGTGAAGGTATTCCTGAAAAAGACCTTAAAAGTATGAGAGCTTGTAGAAGTTACATAAGAACAGGCAATGACCAAGGGCACTGTCACATGATCAGAAGACGTGATAGTTGATGACACCAAAGCAACTTGATTCCAGCTTACCCGAAGAGTTCTCTAGCAGCTGCTAAAATAGTCGAAGTCTTTCCAGTTCCAGGTGGGCCATAGAACAACAGATTGGGAAGCTGAAACAGCAAGGCACCATTTTTTAAAAAAGCACATAAACAAACCACCAACAGGAAAACCTACTGAAAATCTGAGCACCTGTTAGAACAGAAACTATCTACTAGTAAATAATATCAAGTATTTCCCTTCTAGGTCATTGCACAGAGCGCTCCAAAGAGGACAAACAGTTGCTGTTTATAAGACAGCATGAAAAAGCTGTTATTTGGTGGCACTATCACTTGTTCTATCAAAATTGATACTTAAATTTATATTTTACTTTGATATATTCCCTCCAGGTCATGTCTGATATGACTAAAGCCTACAGAATCTATCATTATGACTGCAGTGACACGCAAATTTTTTCCAAGGATGCCTTTCACACAGTCTGGATATTACTAGTAGTGCAACCATGACAAAATTTGTCACAGCTTAAACATCCCATACTTTCTCAGCTCTCCAGGCTGCCTTTTCAAGTCATGCTGAGAATTCTGTGCTGCCATCAGCTCTGCTGCAGTTAGTACAAGATACCTTGTGATACCAGCATTATACTGCAGTGAGTGCAATGCAGACATAACATTTGTTACGTTTGCAACAGCTGACTGGAATACATACTGCTGGCAAATTTCTACATCCATTCAAGGATTTTTCAAAAGAGGATACCAGTGGCATTTCTTTAAGAGTGGGTTAACTGATCTTTCAAAAAATTTAATTAATAACCTCTGCCTGAAAAATAGGAATGCCTTAAAGAAATATGCTGACACAGGAAGATCAAAGCAGCACAGCAAAGACAGCCTAATAGGATGACATTTAGCAGCACAAAGCATAAAAGCTCACAATCTGAGAATATAACTAAATATCTGCTGGATGTCTGCTCTTCACCAGCTAGGAGAAAATAAAGATGGACTTTGTTTTGTCTGTCAGGCAGAGGAACAGTATGAACCTGTGTAACACAGTGCTCCTAGGATGAGCACTTTCAATAAATAAATAATGGGAAATTATGAGTACTACCATGGGGCTAATAAACTTCATCTGGAAAGCTACACACAGCTCAGGTCACTCTTAGTCAAGGATGATGAATCCAAACTGGGAAAGGTGACTAATGGAATGAAGAGCCTATTTTATGCGAAGTAACTTTTTTAAAAAGTTTGATTTAATTAGCTCAACAAAACAAAAACTGAGTGGTAATATTACTGATCTCCACAAATACATCAGAACAACACAGAGACAAAGAAAGTTGGCACTAAGCAAATTGATACAAGTCAGCCGTGACTAAATTTTGGATGAAAGCAAGACTCTTTCTAATTAGCATAAGAGCAATAACTTTCTATACTGCTATTTCAAGTAATCCCTCTAACAAATTATCAGTCTGCACTTTAAAACTGCTGCCTTTAACAGGTGGGAACGTTCCATTCTTAGAACAAGAATCCAAAAGCCCCCTTTGATCAACAGCAAAAAGAAAAACCTCTCAGACTGCCTTGATTTGCAGCCCTTAATAAATGTTCTAATTTCAAAGAGTTGCCTAAATTACACTTGAGAATTTTATGCTGAATATAGCACGCAACGCAGACAGAATGGGAACAGTAAACCCAAAGACATCCAAAGGGCAGAGAAAAATGCATGAGTACACAGTCCATAATCACAAAATGAAATAAAGACAGATCAGTTTGGTAACAAGCAACTCATTTTAACAACTAAGACAAGACACAGGACAACAGATTCAACTGCACAACTACTGCAGAAGCACAGACAGAAGAATTTCAATCTTCAGTCAATTTATAGTAAATCCATTTCAAGTTTTGCCTGCTTTTTCTGCCAATCATTCATTGCTTGTTTCCCTAGTTACTAAAAAGTAAACAGCATCCAGTACTAACAAATTTTTTCAAGTTTAATTAGACATCACAACATAATTATCTCCCTTTATCTTTTAGGAAAGGTCCAGGGAAAGGAACTGTTTGTTTACTGAATGACAGCTGAAAATTCACCAACAACCATGCAGGTTGGCACACTGCTAGGACAGACATTTTTGTGGAGATTTGTAATTTCATGCCATTGTGCTAATTCACACTGGGCTGATTCTCAAAACAAACATTAGATTCTTGTTAAAACCTTTTACCTACTATCTACTAATTTCATTAGACCCATATTAGTACTGTTTCTGTTTCAGCCTTGCTTATACTTGTTTCTCACTGAAGTTATTACCAGTATTTACACTACTTTTACACCAACCCCAGCCTAATCCTTTGTGTAAGCGTGGCAGTATTTTTAAGCAGACTGCAACCTGATCTGGTTATCCATTCTGCCCTGCTTGCCAGGGATAAGCAGGATACCTGCAGATATCACTACATATGGGAAAGTTACTGCATACAGTGTAACCCCCAAAACCTTTTCTAAAAGTTTCAGTACAAGTGAATATGTAATTTGCAACGATAATCCTACACCTTACTCTCTTTCCAGTCATTAAGCTACCATCAAGAAAATGAAAATTAAAGAATACTAAAACACTTGTCCTTTTTGCAAAAAGCAGCAAATCAACAGTCTTGACAGACAGAAACCAACTTCTCTGGTTCAAAACCATTTGGACTCTGGTCGCCCCAGTTTATAGCAAGAAAAATACTTGCTATTAGAAACGTAGATAATCAGGGACTTAGAAGTCCTGCTCAGTTTAGCAGGTCCCAAAACAAGGCCCACAAATACAGACCAATCAAAGACCTGGCTCTCCATTTTCAAGACTGAGGTTTAAATAAAGCATATTACACAAACCTGCAGCATTGTCACAGCTGTTTCTTTGTTCTCACCAGATCTCCAAATTCAATGAGAACTTCTGAAACAAGTACCAGCCACTTCAGAGTTTAAATTACACTTTTGCTTTTTTGACAGAAAAAAACACTTTCCAGAACAAAAACGTCCAAATTTTAAAAGCATCGAATATTTTAAAGTACTTGCATGATTTTGTTCTTAAATGCCTTGCTAACTTTGAGAAGCTATGGCAAAATATAAAGCCTGTAACTGCAAGCAGAAGTTAGAATTTGTCTTTTCAACACAAGATGCAAACAGTTAACCCAAGTGTACTAGGCTGATAATCCAAGAAACACTGCTGATCTAGAAGCTATAAGATTTTAAACACCTGTTGCTCAAAATAGAACTTCACAACCCATCACCCAAGTGTTGTTACATGACTGATATGTCCAGACAGAGTAGGTGGCAGCACCTCATTTCTCCTTAGCTGTTAATAATTCCTTACTAATTACCTCAACAGTACAAATATAATATAGAAGCATTAAGACCCAGATTTCTATGGGTACAAGGTCACCTTACAACATCATTCTTAAAGTAAATTGAATCTGGAGACATGAACTGAAGAAAGGACTTGTATAAGTCCTTCTCCCAGGTGTCAGGGAATGGGATGGGATGAGGGGCAGTGGCCTCGGGCTGCATCAGAGAAGGTTCAGACTGGATATCAGAAAGAAGTTTTTCACAGAGGGGGTCACTGTGCGCCAGGGCGGGCTGCCCAGGGAGGTGGTTGAGTGGCCATCCCTGGAGGTATTTAAAGGACGGGTGGACAAGGTGCTGAGAGACATGGTTTGGGGGCAGGTGGGATGGTTGGACTTGATGAGCCAGGGGGTCTTTTCCCACCTGGTGATTCTATGAAGTCTTTCAGTTTCATCACGCCACTTTCATTTTGGCTCCCTATGCTCAAACAAATAAAGTACTTCTCCTTTTGCAAGTTCTGACTAAATTAATGTCTACCTCTGCATACAGCACATCAAAGCACATTGAGTGAAAGGCTTCTTGCATAAAACCCTGAAAGGCCAAAATTGTTCCTTTTAGCTCTTGGGGAGCAGACAGCCACATCACAAATGTCATTTTCAGAACATCCACCAACCACTTCAGCTGGCATCAGCAGTCCAAGAAAACAGAAGCTGCTTTTGGAGCACAAGAATGATCCTTCTAGGTGAAACGTGGAGGGAAAAAAAAAAAGTCTCAGCATGTACAAAGGAATTGTCCAGATTTACAAGAAAGCAGACCCATCTCACGGCTACCTACTTTACTTCTCCCTTCAGTCTCTCCACTTCCCCATCACCTGGTTCAGAGGAAATAACCATCATTCATACTGAATATTTACCATTTTTTTATCAAAAGCAAAAGCAAGTGTAAACAAAAGCAATTGAAAATGCCCAAAGAGACGAGTTCAGGGATCTTTATCTAAGTGGTAGATCTGGCACTTAAAACTTAAACTTCCCTTATTAGTAAACAGTATTTTTGTTTGCACGTTTCATAAAAGCACTGAGAGATCTCTAGAACTGTTTAGGAGTGACTGGCAATACAGAATTTTCTATGAAACAAAAATTTTACTGCTCCTCTCAAAAGTACTGGCTGACTAGAAGCACAGAGATAACTGAAGACCTTCCAGATTTGAAACCACTAACAAGTTTACCAGTTGAGCTTTTCCATAAAAATTCCAAACTGCCTCACAGAGGTGACAATTTCACAGTGTTTAAAGGGCTGGAAACATGACAAATTTTACACATATATCACAATATATAACAAGGAAGTCACTTAGATTGTTCATAAAGTACCACTGTAAAAATGAATCAGAAAAGAGAAGATTTTGTTACCATCGGCTAAAGTTTCTGCCTAAACATATTGATTGAGTAGATGTTATTGCACTCACATCAGCACCTTCCAAGGACTTTTTCAGCACAGCAACAACTTCATCCTGGAAGGCGACTTCATCCACATTTTTGGGGCGACTAAATAAAGAAATTAAATGAAATTTATTAGCTAACAGGGTTTCAGAAGAAAATTGAAATTGAGAGAAACATTTTCCTTTCTGACTGGGCATGGAAGAATCAAAGCAAATTTTGTAGTTTAATTCAAAATCGTAACAGAAAATCTGTGTAATGCCTCTGGTCTGTATCACTGAAGTGACTCCATTTCTCGTGAAGCTGTCCAGTTCTATTGTAAACACCAGCCTGAACTGTTTTTAGAAGCAGAAATGTATCACAGACTGCAATATTTTACCACTTTGTGAGCTGATAAAGGCTTCTCAAATATGAAACACTTCTGCACCAAGCCACAGTGATGAACCTGCACCACTTGACATCAGTGATGGAGGCATTTTCTGGTCAGTAATATCAACAAAAGGCTCTTACAGCAGCTCACAGTGCTGGTTTTCCCTCCTAACAGAAAAGTTAAAGCTGTTCTCCCAGGTGGAGATACCCACAGCTGTGACCCCCCTTGCTATGGGCTCCCACCTGCATCCACACAGACAGAGAAAGATATGCACACACACACGCACACAGAGACACACACGCACACACGCACACGCAGACACATGCACACACACACAGACAGACACACAGACACACAGACAGACACACACACACACAGACACACACACACACAGACACACACACACACAGACACACACACACACAGACACACACACACACAGACACACACACACACAGACACACACACACACAGACACACACACACACAGACACACACACACACAGACACACACACACACAGACACACACACACAGACACACACACACACAGACACACACACACACAGACACACACACACACAGACACACACACACACAGACACACACACACACAGACACACACACACACAGACACACACACACAGACACACACACACACAGACACACACACACACAGACACACACACACACAGACACACACACACACAGACACACACAGACACACACAGACACACACAGACACACACAGACACACACAGACACAGACACACACAGACACAGACACACACAGACACAGACACACACAGACACAGACACACACAGACACAGACACACACAGACACAGACACACACAGACACAGACACACACAGACACAGACACACACAGACACAGACACACACAGACACAGACACACACACACTCTCTCTCTAGCCCCCCCGCCCAGCCCTTACTATTTTTCCACCCAGGGGATGGGTTTGAGCCTCTTGCCCTCGCCGCCGCTGCTCGCCGCTCCCCTGTCCCTGCCGGCGGGCGCCTTGGTGCTGATGGCGGCGGGCCCCTTCAGGAAGGCCTGCATGGCTCCGCACCCGCCGCTTCCCGCCAAACCGCAGCCGCCCGGGGGCGGGGCCGCTTCCGCCCGCGCGGGCCAATGGCAGAGCTGGAAGAGGCCGAGGCACTGCGCATGCGCAGTCCTCGCAGCGCGAGGGATTTGGGGGCGCGAGGGGGCTGAGCGCGCGAGATCACGTGGTGCCGCCGTTTCCCGCGCGCGAGGGTGGCGTGAGGCGCGCTGGGAGGAGCGAAACCCGCGAGGGGCGGAGCTGCCAAAAAAATAAACTTCCTAAGACTCGGTTTGGAGTTGTAGAAAGCGAACATCATTTATCGGGCCTGGGCGGCACGAGGAGTGATCCCCATCGATTGTATGCAGCAAGGCAAGAGCTGGGGCAGAATAGGTTTCCCACTTAATTGTGTGAGAAACGCTTATTCACTGGTAAAATATTGACAAGGACAAAGTCTTCGAAGCAAAGGCAATAATATTGTTTAACAATTCTGCACTGAGTTGCATGCCCTTCCAAAAAAGGCATCCCTTGCAAAAGCGGTGGGTATTTATGCTAGTTTTAGACAAAGATCTACACAAGTCCTCAAAGCGTGTTTAATTTTTTAGGTTATCCAGCCATGTCTGGAGACTTCCGTCAGGTTATCTCTTGACCTAAGCCAAGTTACTTGGGGTTGTTTAGCCTGGAGAAAAAGGAGGCTGAGGGGTGACCTTATTGCTCTCTACAACTACCTGAAAGGAGGTTGTAGAGAGGAGGGTCCCAGGTGACAGGACAAGAAGGAATGGCCTCAAGCGCTGCCAGGGTAGGTTAAGGTTGGACATCAGGAAAAATTATTTCATGGAAAGGGTCATTGGGCACTGGAACAGGCTGCCCAGGGAGGTGGTTGAGTCACCTTCCCTGGAGGTATTTAAGGGACAGGTGGATGAGGTGCTGAGGGGCATGGTTTAGTCATTGATGGGAATGGTTGGATGCGATGATCCAGTGGGTCCTTTACATCCTAGTGATTCTGTGAATCTAAGTATGCCTTACAAGACAATTCAATAAATTCTTGCCGCTCTGAGTGTCTATCTTTTCAAGTTATTCATGCGTGTCTGGATATTGTGTGCATATTATCTCTTGATACAAGACAGATTTACATGACAAGATAATTAAACATACAAACCATCTGCAGCAAAACTTATCAATTAATTCTGTCTCTTGCATATGGATAAGTTTTCCCAGAAATCTTAGGCATGTTCTGTTAGTTTCCAAGGTCTGGTTTTAGTGTTATTATGAAGTTCACAACATTCAAAACTCTTGCTAATTTGGAGCTTTGGAGCCTGACCTTGCGTTTGAGATGGGGAAAGGCTGCAAACAGAGGTGATTACAGACATCTCTTCAGCACAGATCATACTGAACACAAGATGTTATCATCTCCAAGGAATGAACAGTGTCTGGAAAAACACTGTTTGAAAGAAAACATGATGTCAGAGGAACATTCTGTCTAACTTTAAAAAAATACAATTACCGATATGAAACTTAACTCTACTTTAGCTTAAAACAAAAATTATTCCATTTCTTGTTATAGTAACTACTTCTTGTATCAGCGTGGGCACAAGGCTCTGAGTGGGAAAGCAAGCAGTGAAGTGGAAGTGAATCACTTTTGTTTTCCCATTACTTCAAGTAATCTCCATTACAGCAAAGAGGGAAAAAAATGAAGGATGTGATTGATGGGACAGTTCCCTTTAAAGAATGAAAAAGCATCCCAGTAGATTTGGCAGTCATGATGCACGCCCACATTTCAATACGCTTTCTAGCGACAACTTGTCTTCCCGATTATGAACCAGTTTTGTGGATAAAAGAATAAAGCAATTCTGCCACCAGCAGTTGCGTAGTGTGTGATTGCAGATGCTCTGTTGTGCTAATACAAGAAGTGGAATATTTTTGATTTAAGCTAAAGTAGAGTTAAGTTTCATCTAAGTATTGTATAGTATATTGTACTTTGTATATAATGCAATATAGCAAAATGTACACAGTACAATATAGATTTTTTGCCCCTCTGACAGCATGTTTTCTTTCAAACAGCAGTTTTCCAGATATTGTTCATTCTTTGAAGATGATAACATCTTCTGTGAAGTACGATCTGTGCTGAACAGATGTCTTTTCTTCTTTAGTCACCTCTGCAGTCTTTCCCTATCTCAAATGCAAGAACAGATAGAGCTGGCTCCAAAGCTCTAAATTAGCAAGAGATTTGACTGTTGTGAAGTTCATAATAACATTAAAAGTAGTCCTTGAAAAGTAATAGAATATGCATAAGATTGCTGGGAAAATTTATACATATGGATATAAGTGGGAAATAGATTCCTTAACTGGCTTTTGTCTCATTGCACACAATTGACGGAGATCTCTCCATGTTGCCCATGCCTGATTAAAGGGTGCTTGCTTTTTAAAACTCCAAAATGAGTCTTAGTTTATTTGCTGGCATTTTCGGTATCAGTACCATCTCCCCTTGGCTACTCGGGGACACAAGGCACAGCCATAATGGCTTGTGCAGCTGAAGTAGCAATCACCCAGAACAGAACCCGAGAAAGGGAAAGAGTGGATTGGAAATGGTCTCTATGGCAACAGATGAACAGTCTGTGGGAAAAGAGATGCAGGAAGGAATTTAAGCTGAAAATACATCACTCTATCAGTGAGACAAGCCTGTAATTCTTATCTGGGCAATTTTAAATAAGCTGTTTCCTCTCATCTGGCACTCTGTTATTGAAGCATGAAGTCTGGATCATAGCCTTAGCAGTGAGAAATGCCCACACATATAATTACTGCAGTTGTCTTGTTCTAGATGAAAATGCAATGCTATTTTTTCCCCATTGTGATCATATTTGGTACTTCCATGTCATGATAACTTGGGAATGGTAAAGACATATAAGCTGCTAGAGCTGATTAGCATTCTTTCTTAAATTGTATGAAGCACAGTTTTATTTTTGAAGCTTCATTCTGTTTGATGGTCTCTATCCAGACAACTCTCCTTAATGAGGCCACTTCAAATATACCTGGCATTTCAGCATTTTATCAGGTTCAGTTCAGTAATGGAACTTCCTATCTGTTACATTAACTTAAGTTCATAACACCACTTCATGTTTCATTGCCTTAGTAAAGGTTAAAATTCCAGAAAGAAATAATCAAAACCAAAATTCAATATCCAAAATTAAGTGTTTCTTTTAAAAGAGGAAAGATGGTAGAAATGCTTGAAAGAAATGAATGCAGTAGAAATAGGTAGGTATTGATTTTCTTAAAAGTTTAACAGCAAACATTTATCTAAACTTTCAGCACTGGAAGACTTCTGTCAGAATTATGTAAGCAACACAGAGCACACTGAAACTGGCAGTTTTCACTGTCCAAATTTCCACTGTAAACAAGAGAAGGCTCAAAGCAAGATGTCAAGAATGTTGAGAAGTATGAACTGGCTATTTTTAATGAAGAGATAGTAACTAGGAGTGCACTCAGCTTAGCTCAGCTCAGCTCAGGAAAGACTGACTGAGGGATGTGATTGCTATATATAAAGTCATGGCTAAGATGACTTCTTAAGATGCAGGAACCAGAAGACTGAAATTGAACTACTGGGCTTAAGATTTAAACTCAAAAGAAGTTGTGCATATTTAAATTGTGAATCTTGTTGCTATGAAACTATGGCTGTCAAAATTATAAATGGATTTAAAAAGTAGCTACGCAGATTCATGTAGAAATGGAGTATTAAATATGATCAGGCAAATGCAAGCTGAAGCTCAGAAAGTCCATGAAGTACAGACCGCTGCAATTTGAGAGTGGAATACTGGAGAAGGACTCTGTAAGTGCTCCGTTTCATGCACCCTTTCCTAAGGGTATATTAATGGTCCTACTCACAGACAGGCTACTTCCCCACTCTGTACCAGAGCAGCTGTTCAGGAGCACGGACAGTGAGTGATTGATGTAAATGATGGTGACAAAAAAGTTTATGATGGGGAAGGAAGAAAGGGAGAGGAGCTGACATCTTTGCTAAAACCAGTGGCCTCTTTTTCTTCAGAAAGGATGCTAGAAGCAGCTGTGCTCCGTTTCAAGGAAAGTAGCTGAAACAGCATCTGAGGCAAAGCAGGTCAGGCTTTGCAAAGCTTAGCTGAGAGGCTAAGCATGAAGGAAGGGACCTAAACATTGCTGGGGAAGCAGTGTGTGGGAGGAGAAGTGTACATGGAGGTTTCAGCAGAAAAGGCCAGATCTGTTGCAGGAGCTGAATGAGAGGACAGAGGAAAGCCGGGAACAGCCAGAGAAGCACCAGCAGTGTGACCTTCTTAGAGGCTAAGCACAAGAGCACTGTTGACTGAAGTGTTCCGAAAAGAACAAAACTAAAAAACCTTGAAATATAGAGTGGTATTTTTCTTTACTACATGAATGATGTTACAGAAAGGAAAAGGCTCTCCATGTGCCTTTTTTTGTAGGTGTGCATCTAAGAAGTATCTGATGCATCTACCGTTTTCTTCTTCTAATGGATAAGTACTGCAGATCTGAAGTACTGCCATAAACAGTCAGAAGTGGTGACAGTGTAATTGCCTTTCCTGATTGTGCCAACAGTGCTACAGTTCTTCACAGCCAGAGATAGACCCTCAGCCTCTGATATGGGAATCAGAGAGACTACAGACAAAAGTTAAGGGAAGGAGAGGTATGATACGAGCACAGCCTGTTTGCAAAAGAAGGCGGCTGGGAAGGGGATTCTAAACTCTTCTGTTATTCCATCAGCCTGCCTTTTTTCCGGTATGAAAGTAACTTCATCTGCATTCTACACCAGGAAGTTGTGATCTTGTCCTGGAAGATTTTCCTGAAAAACTAAGAGACAGGTGAGCGTGTAAAGGTTATGTAGGACTGGGAAATGGAAGTAATCAATGCAGTGAAGAAAACAGGCTGATTTTATGGATGGATCTTGTTTTGATCTTTAATAGCCCTTCAGGATCTGTTGGCTGAGTGGGTTTTAGTGACACAAGGAAGCGATACATAGCTATATAAGATGAAAAAGAAGGGGAGATTAGATTAATCTCTAATATGTTTTGCTGTGAAAGCTCCCATTTCCATTTGGGCAGGGCATAGGATCTTGTAAACATTTTTTTATTTGCAGTGTGCAATTTAATGTTTATTAAAATTGCTTACAATCCTTTGGCTTCAGCTGTTTGATTCAGGATCTACTATATGGCTGGTGGTTTGTCAGGCTGTCACTCTATGGATATATCAAATTCTTTTGCCTGTTTGCCATTATTTTAGTAGTGGAATTGTGGTGTTCATACAGCCCCTGGCCCTGCTTTATGGCAAGACCCTTGCTCATGCCTGAAATGTTAATCATCATCCTCTGTACCTTTCACCCATGTATATCTGCAAGGTATTTTATCCTTCAGAGGGGAAGTCTGTATTGTAGTAAAAGTGCTGGCTCAATTTCACAAATACACACAGCACTGGGAGTTGTTACTATCACAGTCATGGACTATGTAGCTTCAGCATCTTCAAGCCACTCCTCAAGTGACAGGTACAGGACTTTCATTTCTCTGTCTCCAAGATATCACTATAGACCAGGCTCCTGCTTTTCCCACTCTCAACTTGGGTCTTGAACTGTAGACCACGAGTGCTTTTGCAGTTCTTCTGACTTGGTTGAGTCCCTCTAGTTCTTCCATTTGGGAATTTGTAATAGTGATACATGCTATGAAGGGCAGCCTTTTTTATCGCAGGCATCACTGAATCTTGGCAGTGTAAATAAATCATCCTGTGACTGGTAAAACTAGTGGGGTTTGCTACCCCATGGCTGTGTCCTGCAGCCTAAACCTTTCCATCAAAATAGCCCAGATTTCCCCCTTTTGCTTATTATAATTCAGATGCTAGTACAGCACCCTCAACTCCAACTGAATGCTGTATAATCCACCCCACAGTATAAGCTGGGCAGGGAGCAGCCACAAAATATTTCTTTAGACCCTACTGCAGCCTTTCGTCTTTCAGGTTTTTTACATCTTGCTGATTTTCAGTGAACCTGTAAGAACCAATTTCTGTCTCCTGAACTGGATTGCAGTTAACCAACAGGTTCAAAAGTTACTGAAGGTGTAGTGGAAAATTGGAAAGCAGACTAACAGAGCAAGAAAGAAAAGGGATCTTAAAATAGCAAACGTACATGTGTCTGCAGCTACTGATGCTGAATAACAATGTTGGTATAGGAGCATATGGCCTTAAAATATCTGAGAATAAATTTAGCTAGAAATAGGACAAAGGCTCTTAGCTATGCTTGATGCTTTTGAACAGCCTTTCTGTAGGAGTAGTGAGAGCAAACCATCTACACTGCTTTCCAGTGGAGTTTAATTCATTTATGAATGGGCTACTGTGTCTCTGCCTGCATGAAAAAAAGAAAAACTAAAAAATCTGTTAAGTGTCTGGAAACACGATTACTTTTCTAGTCCCATGTTCCTACCTGTAGTCTGTGACCCTCCGAGAGTAAAATAAAGCATGCTAGATATTTTGGACCTCTCCAAAGATTATGTCTGAGTGGCAGTCCACTTCCCATATGCTTTTTTTACCTAATGATGGCACCTCTTCCCTGGCTGGGGGAATCATTTTAATATTAGTCATGGCATTTACAGTTTGAACGCTATGGCTCAGATTGGCAGTAAAAACAGGATCTCAGAAAAAAATGGCTTTTGCTTGAATCCCAAAATGTTGTCAGGTGGGTGGCTCCCAAGTCATCTTCTTCACTTGTTTTCAGGCAATCTTGCTGTTAAACTAACACAACAGAAGTATCCAAGAAACCTCTCAGCACAGTTGGTTGAGCATCTAAAAATGAGGACAACAGCACAGATACTCAGACTGGCTTGTAGGTCAGCCAGCTGTTTATAGGATTTTCCTGTCACAGAGGTAGATAAAACCTTTTGCAACACCAGGACTGACACACTAATTTTGCTGCATGATCTGATGGGCCCAGGGGTATTTTAGAGCTCCAGCTATGTGTATACATGATGTCGTTCCTTGGTATGTCTGGAAAAGTGGACCCACGCAAAATCCTATGGATGGGTAGGGAAAGATGAAATTAGACTCAATCCATTCTGTGGGAGTAGAGCAGATACTGCAGGCAACTGCATCTTTCTTTCATATCTTTATTTTACATGTGTAATACATTTTCCCTGTTTCTGGAAGTAAGCTTCAGGTAGGCTTTAGAGGAGGAGGTGCGAAGGAGGGAATGGAGACATGCAAGTCTCTGGCATGCCCTGCCCTTTCTCACTTCCTTGCGTGACTCACTTTTCCTCTTCTCAGATCCCAGCTGGGGTCTGTAGCCAGGTGGGTTGATGTGGCTTTCCTGTAGCTCAGCAGCCTGTTGCCCGGTAGCAGCCCTGCATTTGTGCAAGGCTCAGCTGTGTCCCTGGCACCCAGGGGCAGCTGCTCCCTGCAGACCTGCTCTGGTCCACTGGTTTCCACCAGTGTCCACCAGTACCTGCCTGCCCATACAGTTGAGCTCTGTGGCCATGATGACAGGTGAGTCCTGCCCAGCATCCAGGGCTAATTAACTCACCCATCTTGTACATGTGCTCCGCGTATGCGGCAGCTCTGTTTGTCGGGCAAGGGCTCTTAGAGAGGGTGGTAGGAGGGTCTCTGGGGACATTGAGGGGTTCCACTGGGGAACAGCCTGCAAGGCATCTGGGGTTCCCAGGGGGAGCACCGGCGGCTCGACTCCTGGGCAGCTGGTGAAGAGCGTTGCAGAGCAGCTGCTGCTCTTGCAGCTATCCTGCCAGCTCCACTCCTCCCGATGCCATTCCTACCTCCAGGATTTTTCCCTTACACACAGCACCACCATCCAAAAGTCTCCCTGGAGGAAGGTATCTGCCTGCTGGTTCGTCTCTTTATCCTTTGCCTCATCCGCGGGAGAAGAGAGAATAAAAGCCATAAGCAATCAACTCGCCTCCTTCTTTTTCCTTTTTTTATTTCCCCCCTCCTGCTCCTTTCCTGTTGTCCAGGCAGGGTAAATCGCGTTTGGAAAAGAGCTTTTCTAGGTGGATGCATGGATGGCAGCATAGTGGAAGAGGTGAGCAGCCGGCAGAAGATGTGAGCTGGAAGGGCTGTGTCGTGGGAGTGGTCCTCGCTTTGTGTGCGAGCGAGGCAGTGAGAGTGCAGCCTCCCACTCTGGGTGCATCTTTTTTTTTGGATGCTGTGCAGTTCCCCGTGTGAAATGCTTTTTTGGTTAAAAGAAGAAGAGATGTCACATCAGGAGCTCACCCAGCGACTGACTACGGTTATCACCCATGTGGGTAAGGCATATTTATTTTTCTTCTTACTGCATTTGTGTAGATTTCAGGGCCCTTTTTGCCCCAGGAGGTGCTGATGCTCTGTACAGGCAGAAAGCCTTTGTGTGACAGTATCACACCTGTGTATGAAATAGGAGCCATCAGCACACTGCAAACTCATGGCTTTAGGCAATTAGTCAGCTTTTTACTGATGATTTGGTTAGGTTTTCAAGCATGCAATTCTCTGAAAAGCAGAAGCACTAAGAAGAGAGTGTCCTACCTGTGAACTGATCTGTGAAAAATACCCAGGCACAGTCCTTCTTGCAGGGAGATGGGAGAGAAAAGGAGATGATGGAAGGATGCTAGAGCAACAGCAGTACTTAAGGTGCTTTATATTTGCTTGTGATACTGGCATTGCAGCCCATTATCAGAGAGTCTTTTTTTATTGCCATTTCTGTTTCTAAGGTTCTGGAAGGTGCTAAGACAGGATCCCAAAAGCTGTTCTCCATATCAGGCTTGATTTTACTGTTTTCTAACCTTCAAATGCTAGTGAACACAGGTAAGGCCCTATACTAAGGACTGGCATCCTTGTAAGTCTAAGTTGGCTACCCACTTGCTGGCATTGGTGACCACACTACAAGGAACCAGATAACCTGGCAAGACAGTAGGAAATGCTGGTGATTAAAATATCAGCTGAGCAAAGATTTTGGTCCCCTTTTTGTTACATACAATTAAGTTAAAGTGAATTGTGGCTGTGTTGCATCATGCAAAGAGAATATTTTAATTGAATTGCATGGAAGCAGATTTTATAGCTGTCAGTGTTCATAATGGATTGTCTGTTGTGAATGCCAAAGATGTTGTACAGGTTCCCAAAATGGCTTTGCCATTGACTTTGCCATACTCAATCAGTGTATGAAACCAAGTGGCACCAAAATGTGGCTTTTAGAAAATATATAATTAAGATTTTAGACAAAAATTCTTCTTGTATTTCATATTAGCTGTAGCAGTTGAATTAAGTTTAAGAAATCAAATGCAATCAGTAGCTTGCCTAAAGAAACAGCAGAAAAGCAGGCTTAAACTGAATAAAATACTTAAGACCAGGTCTCATGTCTCCAAACACTTCTTTAGAGGCCAGTCTTGGTGCTCCTGGTAACCTCATCAGGGGGTTTGTATGGGAAAGAGGATGTGATTGCCAGGAGAGCTTGCAGCATCAGCCGCTTTGACCCAGTGATGCCAACATGAGTTGCTTTGCAATTGTTCAAATTCAGATTGACACAGAGTCATGTGAATTCACATTTTCATTTTGAAGATCTGGGATTCAAAATGAGGCACATTCAGTAGGCACACAGTCACATGAATTCACATTTTTCATAGAATCACAGAATGCTTTGGGTTGGAAGGGACCTAAAAGATCATACAGTCCCAACCCCCTCTGCCATAGACACCCTTCCACTAGGTCAGTTTTCTTAAAGCCTCATCCAACAAGGCCTTGAACACCTCCAGGGGTGGGGCAGCCACCACTTTTCTGTGGCCCTGGGCCAGGGCCTCTCCACCCTCACAGGAAAAAATTTCTTCCTAATATCTAATCTACATCTCCCCTCTTTCAGCTTAAAACCGTTCCTCCTCGTGCTATCACTGCACTCCCTGATCAAGAGCCCCTCCCCAGCTTTCCTGTAGGACCCCTTTAAGTACTGGGAGGTTGCTATAATATATCCCAAAAGCCTTCTCTTCTCTAGACTAAAAATCCCAACTCTTGCAGCCTGTCCTTGTATGGGAGATTCTCCAGCCCTCTCCTCATCTTCATGGCCCTCCCCCTAGACTTGCTTTAATATATCCATGTCTTTCCTGTGCTGAAGACTCCAGAACTGAACACAGTACTCCAGGTGAGGTCTTATGAAAGTAGAGTAGAGGGGGAGAATCATTTGGGATTCAATATGAGACACATTTAAATTTTTTTAGGAAGAGTATTTCAGTGGAGCCACAGGAATTTGTGTGTCTCCCGGTTTTCCTCTTAGACACAATACAAGTCCTTGTCATCCATATTGAGGACCTTTCTTGTTGTCAGAAGGGATATGTTAGAGGTAACATAGCATTATGCTAGCATTTAGCAATGTAGGAAATTATTTTGGAAACTAGAAGGATGTTAATGAACCTTTCCCCTGTTCCATGACAAACAGGGTTGTGTGGCTGAAGCTGGAGTGGTCACTGGTTTCCTGGAGGTCAAGCAGTCAATTAGTCCTAGGAAGAAGAATGAAGCTCACAGATCTTGGGGTTTTTTCCCATTTCACACTGAGGCAAGAGCCTAGTTCCCCAGTTTTCAACAGGGAAGATTAATCCCACCATCTCCCCAGCCATTCAAGACATGGAAAGCAAACCCTACTTGTGGAGTCCTGTCTTTTTGTGGACAGTGCTAAATTTTTATCACATCACATAACTAGAAATAACAGCTGTACCAAAATGGAAGCAAGTAATGTTGAAAAAAGTTGGATTGGCTGAAGGAAGAACATTCCTTCCAAAGCAACTGGTGATGAACCATGTTTATGAATTACATCTTGTAACATAAGTTGCCTTAGCTGAATCAGCAGTAGCTTATTGAAACAGTAATTCCTGGGCAGCTGCAGGGATCTCTTGAAAGTTCACTGGGAATTTTTACAGCTCAAACAAGTAAAAAGGCTCTCATTCTAAGCAACCTGAGGAGATCCCTTGCCATGAACATACTTTATCGTGTTTGCTATTTTTACAGCATTTATCACCCTCATATTACTGCTTGGGCTGGTGACATTCAACCTGTCTAGTACGCAGCCAGCTCTTGGTTGGGAGCACAGCTCTCGGCTCACCCAGAAGCAGAAGGGAAGAGACTTATTCACAACATTTGCAAAAAGCCAAACAAGAACTTCATGGGAGTATTTAAACAAAAGACCTTTATATTTGCAATAAAACCTTTAGGTGTTTGTTTTGGTTTGCGTGAAGTAGATGACACACCGGCTTATTTTTAATGTGTCAGTAAGATTGTCAGAAACATAGTTAATTGCCTGGAGCTCAACTTACCTGTACTGGACAGAAGCTTTGATCCCTCATTAGCTAGCTCATGTTGTGTTAGACAGTTCATGTGCTTGTAAACAAAGACTCTTATTTTGCTACAGATTTCATACATACAGCTACCTGCTTCACCCAGGTTAAAATTAAAGCATTGAATTTATTTACCTACTCCACAGCCGCTATCTTAACTTGGTGCTTTTCTAGTACCATGCACCTGGCCCTGTAGCACATCTTTAAACAGTGTCAAGCCATAGAGGACCAAACTAGATCTCTTGAATAGCCCTGTGGTCCCTCAGCCTCTCTGGGATTATTCCTAGTTGCCCTGATGTGGGTGAGGTAAAGGGTTGACTGCAGGCGTCTAGGGCAGGAGTGGTTTGTGAATGCTAGCAGGCTTTCTGCTTGCTATCCAAGATTTAGGACAAAACATTACCCGATCTTGTTACCAAAACTGTGTCAGGAATCTTTTTTTAATTTAACCTACTTTCATTAAACTTGATTGTTGGGAGGTGTTGGGAAACACTCATCTCTTGAAAAAAAGCGTGTCCTATGGGTAGGTGGGCAAATGGCAGCTCTTCTGTGATGGGAAGGGAAGAAGCTTTGCTGTGTGCCATGCCTGATGCTGACAGCAGGATTGTTTGTGTATGGGAATGGTACAGCTCTTCCAGCTAACGAAGCCCACCAGGATTTGCTTTTGTGCACTCGCTACCCACCCACACTTGGCAGTTGGTGCCCAGAAGTCTGATGCCAGCTTTGCTATGTGTGGGCAATGATCTAGGCACGGTTACACACACAAGCACCTCCACTCAGTGCCCCATTTTCTGCAGATTTTTATTCTTAAAATGATTTTATAACAAGATGGAGATGCCAGAACTGACGTCAGCTGTCTCAAAAGGAAGCAGAGGAGCTTGGCTCCTTTCTGTTACCAGTAAAGAATTCTGCAGTACATTAGAGGCAGGGCTTTCTTAGAGGCTCCCCTTAACTTCCAATTAAGTTGTAAGAGCTCCTCGCAGCTTCAGATGGCAACTGGATCCAGATGAGCTGACTGACACTGTCCCTGGTAGAGGAGGCACTGATGTGAAATTACAGAAAGCAGTACATTGCACAAATTATATGTACAAGAAAAAATGCCATATGTTTCTGTCAGCTTCCATCTGAGTTTACACACTCTTATTTACCCAAACTCTTTTATGAATGCAAAAAAGAATTTAAGCGACTTGATGGACATCAAAAGGAAAGTCAGTGGCAGGACTTAGTTTAGGATGGACATCTCAGGACTTCCACAGTCACTTTAAATTCCTATCAGTTAAGGATGGCGGGTTAATTCCCACCATTCTTGGCTTAACCACCAGCTCTAAGGAGCAATGCAAAATATCAGGTGTCAGAATGTCTGTATATTTCAAGAGAAGCTGTACTACAGTTTGGGAGAGGAAGTGAAGGGTGATACTGCATCCATTTGACTGTATGAGAGGAATTTAGGTCAGCAAAATGGAATAACCCGGGCTGGCACTTGTCCGAGGCCAATGGCTTAGCGTCACAAGTCACAGAATCTGTTTTATGCTGCAAAGCTACAAATAATCTAATATGTCACAGCTGGATAGACAATTGCAATGTTTCTGATCCGTGTCTGTGTACAGCAAGGACACTCAAAAGAGAATTTTATAAGAAATTTGCTTTCAAGGTACTGTATAAAATCAGCCTTCTGCTACTTCTATGCAGAGGCTTAACTCAAAGCAATGGAAATTCCCCTGCCTGCAACAGAAAATTGTTCCCTTTGTTTTAGAGCATTCATGCATTTCAGAAACTCTTTTTGAACCACTGATTCTATGGCTCTGCCCTACTTACAGTTTTCTGGTGAGCAGCTAGGGGCAACCTGTCTTTTCTGCTGACCACAGCACACCAAGTTTCCTTACCTGAAAGTAAGATACAGGCATATGGGTTGTGCCTCTATCACTGCATTCCCAATGAAACAGGACTAGAGAAACCTGCAGAATATGTTTGCTAAATTTGCTTGGGATCTCATGCTAATGAGAAGTGGTAGTTTGGAGTTCCTTTACGCATTGACCTACTTCTATTTAAAAAATTACCTTTTGTGATCATGTTATCTGCATCTTTCTCTGTGTACCCCAATGAAGCTTTGGAACTGCTGGCCAATATTTACCAAATTTGGTGATGTGACCAAGGTCATAAAATAATACGTTCACGCAAAACATGAAAATAGTGACTGAAGAGAAGATGCAATTAGTGAAGAAAAGGCTAACAAGCTCATTCTACTAGACCCAAGAGAATCCACATGAGAAAGTGTAATAGGGGAAAGGAGAGGTAATAGCAATTTATCCTTTCAGTTTCACAGCTTAGAAAAGCCACTTGCTTATATTTTTGTTCCTAGATTTGTGGCTATTAATTTTACTCCATTCTGTATGGCTTATTCTGTGCAGCTGTTTCACTGCAAACTGTTTAATAAGGAACTATTTAAAAGTGTTTTGCTAACGCTGCAAAGTTTGTGCCTATAAAAAGTGGAAATCAAGCTTTCACAAAAATCTATGAAAAATGTGCCTAGAGCTCTCTCAAAGATGTGGAATATTCCAAGTAGCACATGCTACTTCTTTAAAGCCTAGGTTGTAACCTGGTTTATTGCGGCATGATCAGAAATAAAGACCATAAGAAATTGTTATGAGTTGGGGATCCATAACACTAGTTTGTCTCAAGGCAAGATATTTATGTTATAGTTTGGCCTAGGGAGACAGGTGTGACTAAAGGCTTCCCAGAATGACTTGAAACAGTAGTCTGCACTATGGCTGCTTCTGTTTCAACAAAGAACAGCTCAGAGGTGTTTCTCTTCTGCATTCCATCCTTCTTTTTAGCTGACTACTTTTCATATGGGATGTGACTCTTCCTCCACCACCCTTAACAGAATTAAAGAGAAAGTTGGAAAAATCCTGCAATATCCACGTGTATTACCATCAATCATTTGTCTTACAGCAGCAGGCAGTGAGCAGAGCCATGCAGAGCCCCACAGAACTGAAAGACTGCTTACAGCCCTAGGAGTTTTCTCATTTATTGCTGTCGTCCCCAAAACTGGCTGTTAAACCCTGAGTTTTCATTCTCAAGCCAGTAAGAGACCAGGATGTTGGGGAGGAAAGCGTACAGGAGTAGCTGCCATCCACCATCTGCTTGCTGCAGGGTTTTCACACTTTCTACTTACGCATTTTGTGATGGCAGGTGTTGAAGACAGGGTACTAGGCTGGATGGAACTGAGGTGTGATCCAATCTGTCAATCTCTAGGTCACAGTCTGTTTCGAAAGTCTGCAAACTGCTGCTGTTAAATCTAATGCTACAGCAGCCTCCCTCTGTCCTTTACTTTGCAGCCTACCTCAGTAATGGCTTGTAGGTGTTTGTTTCTTGGTGAGTGCACGGAAGGGTGTTTGATATGATGAAATCATTAAAGGAAAGTCAGGTGGCAGGATCCAAGTTTTGCTGTTAGCTCTGGTGGTGCCCACGTTCTCTTCCACAGCTTTGCATGCCAGTCTCTGCATCCTGGGCACCCTTAGAAAGATCTCCTGGGCTCTGCGGCTTGTCTGTTGGTGCCTGGAAAGTAGCTGGGAGTAATAAGTATTCCAAGATGCATGTTTCGGTTGCAAGCAAGTCTGTATGCCTGCTGTTCGAGTCACCTCTTCTCATGGCTTTTCTGAATCTACCTCTGTATTTCAGACTATTTTAATACAGCAGAAATGAGGAACTGCCAGCTTCCAGAGCAGGCATTTACAAACACTATGTGGTGATTTTTTGGAAGAGGAGAGGCAGGGAGGGAGGTTGGTTATTAAATTAGAATAATAACAATTTAAAAAAGAAGAATTAGATATTATAGGTCACAAGCAGGGGAAAATAACTTCTTGCAGCATCACTCATTAAGCTAGTCAGACTGTGGAACTTTCCTCTCTCCTCTTAAACACTCTAGAGCAAGCCTTGGACTACTTGGCAAGAATAGCCAGGGGCAACTCTCCATAGGAGAGCAAGGATAGGAGTTTTCCTTCTATGTGAAGACTCTGGATCAGGCACAATGAAAGCTGCTGGCACTGACAAAAGTCATCTCTTGCTGACAAGGTAGGTATTTGTGACCATTCTGTAGTACTAAGTTCCAGATTAAAAAGGAAATAGGGCCAGAAGGAGGTAGAGAGAAGGTCCTGTCTGTTCCCATCTCTGTGGCAGAGGGAGGCTCAGATGGCCACAGTGCAAATTAAACTGAGCTGACATCTATCACGGTTTCTGGCAGCTAGTTAAATACATGGGCCTTTTCCCACCTCTTGCCTCATCTTTTATTTAATTCATTTTCTTGCCTTCCATATGGTGCCTGAATTCGAGAGATCCTCTGAGAAGGCATTTCCCTAGGGGAAACAGGTTCAGCTCTAGGGAAGATACTTGCAGCACATGACTGTCTCAATAAGCAGAGAATAAACTAAACGATTTCATTGCTGTTTCTCCTCCCTTCTTATGCACCATGTTTGAGGCCTCTCTTAGCCCCCAAAGAATGACTCAGCATTCACTCAAGGATGAGTCTTTCTGGATGAGGCTTGGATGACTGCTATAATAATTTTGGTGCCACAATGTCTGGTACCTGATATTAGCCCCATTTGTATATTTTTTTCCCCTTTTTTAAGTGCTGAGCTTGTGTTCAGGCATTTGGGAGAAGGTAAACCATGGATGTTTTGTGCTAATGCTGATGCGGTGTAACCCGCTGACTGAGCCTTTTGTACCTCACTTTTAGAGTTCAGTGCAGTAACATCTGGATTTACCCTGGTGGTCAGTGGGGAAGTTACTGGAAAAACCTGAGTTCCCTACCAAGCTGCCTGCTCTTACTCACATACCAAAATGCTGGAGAATGATGAGAAAAGGATAACATGGCACATGGATCATTAATAGTCAGTCAGCTTTGCTGAATCACACTAACCAGTGCAGCAGAAATGTCAGAAAACAAGGAACAGGAGGGAGACAAGGTCAAGAAACAGCCAACTCTTACAGGCACAGATGGAAAAACATCGCTTGTAAACACTTAAGTCATCTTTAAATCATGGCACAGGGGGAGGTACTGCTCTGAGAGCGGAAATGCCATAAAGAAAAGCTGGTGAGTTTAGTGGAGGAAAGGACAGCAGGCTCCGCTTTGGCAGAGGAACAGATGTATAGGGGACAATCAGGTTGAGATCACAGTATCTTCAAGCTCCACTGTCATGTAAGCCCAACATAGATAGCATCTGTGAGTCCAAACTCAGAACTATGTCTAAGGAATGACTGAACTCGCGTACTGGAAGAGAGCCATGTCCACCATGTGAACTCAGGCTGGTGTAAGTCTGAAGCAACAACATTTATTCAAGGGTGAAATATGTTACATTTGTGCCCAACCACCTCTTGTCAGTCACAGTGTAGCTTTATAAGTCTGATGCCTTTTCTGCAGGAGCCTGCAAATAATTCAGTATTAATGAATAGTCCTTTCTCCCATTCTCTAATAAAATATCTTTGTGGTGTAGTAGGGTATGAAGCATTGAACTGAGACAGACAATCCCCAGCTTCAGTGGACCCTAGGGTTTAGTTCCGTGTCTCCATCTTTTCCAGCCACTGGAGAGTCTTGGCAGTACAGAACAATATCCCAGGCAGCATTGCCGAAGGAAAGACAGGCTGCCAGGATCAAAAAGCTGTGCTATCGTGAAATGTTTGTCTATGTTGTTTAGCAGAACAATATGCGCACAATAGCTCAAAACCACCTTTGCACCTGCTGTTCATTGTATTTGTGTTCATGAAAATGCATTGTTCTAAGATCACTGCTGTCATGAAATTTGAGTCCTGACTACTTAAGGCAGTCAAGAGCTAAACAAGCACAGCCAAAGCACTGATTCTCCACGCTTTCATAGAGACGCACTGCCCCCCTTTTTAATCCACCATGCCTCAAAGGTGGACTACATGCATGGTTTGGCTCTAGTATAAGGGTCTACCATCTGGTGCCTTACTGATCTGTGAGGACTTATGGGCTTGTTTGGCCAGCCCAGTCCTCCCTAGCCATGGCAGAGCTTCCCTGATTCCAGAGCTACATGACTACAACAGAAAGGATATTCACTGGAGACTCAATGGCAGTGAGTGCAGGGCTGTTACAGTGAATGCAAAACTGACTCTCTGGAACCTTAAACAGAGATACAAAGGGCCTTTTTTTGGATGTTAGTCCAGCTTTTGATTTTAAAAGCTGCTGATTCCTGACCTGGATTACTCAAGCATGGGAGTAAAGGTTAAATTGCTGAAGAAACCAAAATCCTTTGAAACGTTGCAAAGAGGTGATGGGAAATGATCTCCCATCAATATTACAACAGAGTGGCTCTCATCCAGGAAGGTGCAAAGAGTTCTCTATTTCTGTGTGCCAGCACTCTGCACTACCAGATATTTTTGTCTGAGTGTACTCAGCTGTAGCTGGTCCAGCTATAGCCCCTGCTGCAAACAGACAGAAGAGGCAGCACAGTGCAGGCACTGCCTTGTGAGCCGAGATTTATGACCTACTGTCAGAGTTCCCTGAGTTCATGTGGGGATCTAGGGTCAGCTCCTGTAAAAGCTCAAGGAAAGCCAGGCTGAGAGGATCTTGAGTCAGCTGCCCCACATCCACAAGTGCAGGCTGTGATCTCTCTGCTTCCAGTTACCTCCATCTGTGTCTCAAAGATCTTGGATAGAAATCAGCAGCTCTTATCCTGAGACTCATTAGGTACCCATCCGTATCACTTAATAGTGAGCATCCCAATGTACTGTAGTAGGACATCCATAGTACCAATCCATATATTAACACTATATGTTACAGACATCATGAGAAAGGCTGGATCTGCCACTTCCATGCAGGTTGTTGCCTAGGGCAACGAGATATGAGGGGCTGCAAACCATTTAGCTACTGCTTTCTCTGCATGACTGTGAGCTGTATAATTTCCAGTTTCCCTTGGGCAATGAATTGTCTACAGCTGGCCCTGGACACAAGAGCAGTTATCTGCATTTCCAGCACATAAATACAAGCCAAACAGTGCTGATGTACAGCATTTTGGTCTGCTTGGCAACAGCTGCTGACAAGATCTGACTCTCCTCATTCAATACGTGCCTTGAGCTTCAGAGATGTTATAGAGGTTACTCCCATTTAACACTGGAGAACCACTTCAAGATACCAGAATGTGGAAAGGTGAAGAAAATATAAACCCAGAGACAGCACCCATATTTTAATTATACATAGGTAGAGGATTAGCCCACAGTTGCTGGCATCTCCCATTATTATTACTGCAATATCAATAGTTTAGTTAGGACTTTCTGAGGATGTGCAAATGCTGACAGACAGTTGTTGAGGGAAAGAACTGCAGAATACACATGCAGCTTAGTAACAAAGATAAATAGAAATGAGATGATTTGACATGTGAAATTTGGATGCGTCATCTATTGATTATATATGTTAAACCTTAACACTTGAAATGCATTTTTTTTCTGGCATGGAGTTTGTATTCTAATAGAATTGCTGTGGCTAGAATTACTACCAGGAGAGTTCGCTCTTGTAATTAATCAATAATCCTTCACATAACAAAGGACAACTATAAATATTTCGCCCTTTTGAGTCTGAAGTTCACTGTTACCCGTTACACTTTGGTTCAGAGGTCTCTGAAGCCAAAGCTTGATTTCTGAAGAGATCAATATTGGTGTTTGCAGCATAAAAGCCAAAGCTGATGACATACATAGGAGCCATACGATTGATTTTGAAATATTTAGAGAAAAGGTTATGTCAAACAGAAATAGATATGGCCTTAGTATGACCCTAAGCTGTGATTGGGTGCAAAACTAGTCAGAAAGCTCCCAGCAATTACATGCCAGTAGTTGGTGCGTGAAGGCTGTTGGGAAAATCTGATTAATCCTTGTTATTGTGATCAGCTTATTTTGTGAAAACAAAATTCCTAATTTTTTGAAAGAGATTCAAAGCTACTCTCATCATCTGCCTCAGATATCTGCACTGTTATCAATGTCTAATATATTTTCCTCTTCCACATTGCTGAAGCCAGGAGGGGCTTCACAGCAGACTTTCAAGTCACAGTTCATTTTGAGGTAAACTTTTTGAGATTTTTTTGGGATTTTTCATAGCTCATAAAAATCCTACTTTCTGGCTTTGTTGTCAGCTAGAGGAGACTGCAGTTTCAGCAATGTGCAATTGTCATTTTGGATCATGTTGAATTACACCCTGGCTTTACAGCAGAGCCTTGTGCATAGTTGTATCTTGAATGCATGCATATTAATTCTTGATCTCTTTAGAAGCCATAGTGTAAGTTTTACATAAAAGTCATTTTCCTATTTAGGAGAAAGCACATCCATTTATTTTAATCTCTAGAAAATATGAGAGCATAATCTCATGGCAGCTTCTCTTTCAGCAAATGTGAGAGTCTGTTGAGATTTTGATAACTTAATTGAGCACTACAAAATGTATTAAAAGTCTTAAATACCTGCTAGGAATTACAGTGACAGGGAATATACCTTACAGGAAAATAAGGCTGGCATTAGTATGATCATCCTCACTCCTCAGAAAGCAGGTCCACAATACCTGAGCAGAGATGATGGCAGATTCAAATGACACATCAGGTCTAAATTAATCTAGCAAGTCTAATCTACAGGGCAGGAACAGCAGAGAAAGCAGCTGAAAACAGCCTTACCCACTGCATAAAGGCTAGAGGGACTGGTGGCCCTCTTAAATGGAGGAGCTGGAGCACTAGGTGGAAGGTGCCTTGGTGGAAGCCTCAGAAGAAAATTCTCTGGCAATTAAGGCTGATGAAGGCACTGGGACGCTGACTACCTGCTGCTGTCTAATGCAAAATATTTTCGTGGTATATCTCACATGTTCCAAAATACCTGCCTTGTCCTCTCCAGCACTGATATGTGGGATCAGTCATTGAAGCCGGTTTTAAAACCCCTTGTTAGCATCTCATTTTTATTTCAACCCGTTCACTCATTCTTAGCAATTTCAGGTCAGTGGCCTTTGGTATCAGACCTCCTGCCTCTGAAAGTATTTAGCCTGACACAAACACTGCAAAACCTTAATGAGCAAGACACTATTTTAAAACATGGTATTGAAAAGATGGGGAGATCTACAAAGGATGTGAAATACAGTGAAGAAATACTCTGTGCCACATTCAGGGCTACAACCAAGAAAGGGTTATTTTTTGGTAGGTCCCCATTTATCTTCCAGCTTTACTGCAGTAATTGCAATTGATCTTAGACAAATTGTATTAATATGTTGGGATTCAGTTCCCAGCTGAAGGTTTTTTCCTTATGCTTCATTATTTGTATTGAGATTTTAGAGTTCATTGGTGGGTTCTTATAATGATCTGACACAATTAAAAGTATTGCTTGAATTTTTTCACAGTTGATTGCTATTCTTGGAGCAAGTATATGTAAAACAGAAGACAGGCAGGCAAATATTTTGTAGAATTATGTGGATTTATGCTACAAAGGAGGAGCAAATAGAAGGGTGTAAATAGGAGGTGACACTCATTTCCCCACCTGAAAACAGGTAGCAATTAGGAGCAGGTGTTATCACTAATAGTGGCATGGAGAAAGGCTGCAGAGCCTGTTCCAAAGGAGCTGTGAAAGAGACACTAGCTGAAAGAAATGCAACAAGAAGGTAGATTTTTAGGTGTAGAAGGAAATACAAAAGAGAGGCTGGAAGGCTGTATGAGGTGACCTAAAGGCCGTGTGGAAGGCTAATCTGAGGCTTGGTGCTTGTGTGTTGTGGAGACCTGAAGGGGGTGTACTACCTGGGAAGATGCAAGAGTGTAGAGAAGAAGAAGAAAATTCTTTGGAAGCTGGGAGGCTACACGGGAGACCTGAAGGCCGGGTAAGTTGCTGGTAATTCATGTGTTGCATGTATAGTCTGGAAGCCTGATCTGAGTCCAATGCTATCAGCTGAATTGGCTCAGAGACTTAAGAAAGAAAAAAATATAATTACTTGCAAGAGATCCTATAGATAGAGCCCAGGGAAGCAAGCAACAATTATGGTTTATTTGCCAGCACATTAAACAATTAGATTTCCTTTCAGTCAAGATAGTTTTGTGCAGGCAGTTGTTAACCTAAAGCTCTTGGAGCCTTCAGGGCTGCAGGAGAGGGAAGAAAAAGCAGAAACTGTTCAGATGTTGAAGCACCTTCAGAGGGAGGAGCGTTTGAGAAGGAAGAGAAGAAGCTGTTTACTCTGAATATCTTTACATGACTTAAGAATTAATTTGAGTGATAGCTGGGTGCTGTAGTTGGCTTTCAGTGGTGTCTAGAAGCATTGGCTAGTTGAGCAGGATGATGCTTGGAGTCTGCCTGTGGTGTTGCTCTCCGCTGGCGTGTGGGGTCAGATGGTGCAAATGTCTTCACCATAAAACTCCAGCAGATGTGTCACCTACTCAAATCTTCTTTCAGTGGTGCACATGGACTGAAAATGCATGATTCAACCTTCTTTCCTGCCCATACACAGTGTGCCTCTGTCAGTATCTTTGGAGCCGTGCTTTAAGCACAGCTGACTGAAAAGTGTGCTCTGCTACTGAGATGGTGCTGACAGATATTTCTAGTTTGCAGTTCCAGGAGAAATCATGCCGATCTACATCAGTGTTGCTATAGAACTTTGTAAGAATGACCAAACACTTGTAGCTCCACGTGGTAGCAATACAAGTATGGGTCTTTGATACTTCAGAGAATCAGAAGTCCAGTGTAGAGAGACGTATGTTTGGGAGCAATCAAGAAGATGGCAGGCTGCTTGATCCATGTGCCTCTGTACGTTTTGGGGGTAACTGTCTCGTATATCTGACGTGGTTTCATTCTTGACAAGAGACTAGTCCTAACTGTGAACCTACTGCTTTTAGCTGCTTTTAAACTACTTTGCTGTTGCTTTGTTAAGCTGAACATCTTTGCATTTAAAGATTCTTCTCAATTAAATCAATCTGATGGTCTTTTGAGCCAGTGGGAGGTGTATGGATATCTGCTTTTAGCATATTCCTCCCCAGATTTTGGCTTTTGTGGAGCAAAGCTTTTGGTGAAATTGTTTCCCACCACCACCCCAAGCCTTCTTCAAATGTTTCTCAGATGCATCCTCAAATTAAAAAAAACCAAAATATTATTCTTACACTGTATCCTTTTATTGGCAATTAAATGGAAAACTGTCTATTTTCTGGGACTTACAGTCTCTCTGTGGTGCCAAAGTGCTCAGCTGAGAATCACTGGAGAACTACACAGTATTATTTAATGCTCTATTCCATGAAGTGGACTTACGCCTATTGGGACTAAGGTCCATAAACGGATGTGGGATTTAGATACATTTTATTGAGTTAATCTGTGCTGGTCAGCAGAAATCATTTGTAGTGGGCTTCCTGGCAGGCCAAAGAGCAGTTTCTTATCTCATCAGAACACTGCACTGTTCAACTTTAGGTGATTTAAGTCCATAGCGCTGTTGAAATCAAAGTACTGTCCTTATTTTGTGTTGGCTGATGGTCCAGCCTTGTGCGTGCAGTATTTTGCACACCCCAGTGTATGAATGCCACATGTAGTGGGACATTTGAGTTGGTGAGGAAGGTCTTTGCACACTAACGTGGTGTTGCAGAGAAACCCTTGCGCAGACCCTTGTAGGATAAGTTATCTCGGATGCAGTGCTATACTGTTTCTGTACCTGAAGCTGATTTACAGACATCTGTTTTACTGTGTGGACCCACTTGCCTGTTAGTATATATGTTCCCTAGATAATTTTAGGCTTGCTGAGGAAAGGAAGCAAGGCTTTTATGCTTGTGCTTTGTCTGCCTCTCCCAGCTGGCTCCTTTCCATATAATTTTAGCAGCTCTTGCTTGGTTATGACAAAGGATTGAAACTCTTGGTTTCCTGTAAATCTGGTGAAAACAGATTGCAAGAGAGCCAATTGTTAATTTACCCTGCTGTTAGACATTACAAGATAAGGACAGTGTAGGATGATGAAAGTTAGTAATTGTGCTGTTTGGGGAGGAGAGGAAGAGGTCTGGGAGTGTGGTTGTGTGTGGTGGGACGATGTCTTGGCCTTGCTGTGCCCTGGTGCTTGATGCAGTGCTCAGGGCAGGGCGAGGTAAAAGAAGAGTATGCATGATATACACTGATGCACACGCTAGCAGGTTTTTCATACCTTTATTTTTTCTACTGCACATTGGGCTTTGGTATAAGTGTGGAAATTGCCCTGTAGATTATGTCTTTCTGGAAGCTTAAATCTATTGCAGCTAATGGCTTAGAGACAAAGCTGGGGACAATAAACTGGGGACAGCTCAGGTGTTCAGGCTATGGGTGGATGTGAAGAAGGAACAGTTCTGCAGCATGAGGCATTGAGCCAGACAAATTCCTAATGCCTGGATATAGATGTGTGCAAGTGTCCACCTGCCCCATGCTTTCGCTTGTGGGTGCACACAGAGGACAGTGCTGCAGCGTCACATTTGCAGGTGCCCAGCACCGGGAAACTACCTTGTGGGCAGGTCCTTCAGGACAAATCTCTGGTTTCTGACAGCAGGCCTGCCCCGGGGAAAAATCTCTTGCTAGGACGGAGGGTCTAAGTCCTCTTTGACTGACTCTTATCCTCTGTTGCCTAGAAGGATGCAAGCCTTACTCTGGGGGATGCAAAAGGCTTGTGTTTGATGTCCATCTGTTATCTGAGAGAGCCCGATCAGTGAAAGTATTGGTGCTCAGAAAAGTCTAGATAGGAGCTCCTTTTTCCCTTGTGGACTGCTCAGAGTAACTGAATCAACCTTGCCGCACAGACATGCAAACAGGAAGAAATCAATAGTCTCTAAAGTCAAATATCCCACTCTGTGTAGTAACTGATATTGAGCGTTTGAGAGATAACAATGAAACATTGGAAATGCCTTTACTGTACTTCGTAACGTGAGAAGCTGTTTCTTCCTGTTCAGCTAACATTTGGCGTGTGGCCAACGCCCCAAATATCAACAGCCCTTGTGATTCTTATGGATCCTATTTTTATCCCTGTGTCTTTTTGGTCCTCCTTTATCTGCTTCAAGCTCTGAATTACAACAACAAAAAAATGCTGCTTACATTGAGGAATGTGCACAGCTGTTTCTGAGGGAGAGAAGCTGTCCTGATGGTCTTTGCTGCATGGATCCAGCAGCAGTTCTGCGCTGCCAGTGCTCCAGTGGTTGGTTGCAGGAAGGAAAAGGGGAGAGAAAGAGGAATAGTGCAGTGATCTGACCACTAGCAAGCTTCAGGGTTACTGTCACACTGGAGGTGACTCAGTGTGTCAGTGGCAGAGTACCAAGAGGAGAGAAACATGTTCCCTTCTCTGTGTCCGGAGCTGTAACTGTGCATCCACCTCTCACAGTGCATGCTGCACTGCTGATAAGGTCATCATGGTGTTTAGGAGTGTGGGAGAATGTGGCCTTGCACACCCAATTTTATGGATCATAACCATCTCTGGGTTACCCGGTGTCTCTCTTGCCTGTTCCTTCTGCATTTACTTGTCTTCCATTTGTCCTCCTGTCGCTTTCAGCCAAGCACTATGTTTTGGGTGTGTGTTGCACAGAAAGGCTCTCACTCTCACTTGAGTTCTGGGGCATTTCCATGATCAAGACTGGAATACCTTTGCATCCAAGCATAAGCCTTGGATCTAGCTGTTCTTTACCCTTATCGACAGGTGATTTTGGGAATCTTTTTGTTGATCTTGCCAAGCAGATGCCTAGCGGGACAGAAATGCCTCCTATTCTTGCTAATATGCACTTAACTGCACAGGTCAAGAGAGCCAGGTAAAATAAACCCTGCAGGTGCAGCAGCAAGCCCTGCCCACTGCTTGGCCTAGGAGGATTCCGCTGTTCTCCTGATCTCTTGGGCAGCTTCTCTGGTCTGGCAGTGATGGCACAGAGGCTGTTGTTGTTGGGTTTTTTTTTTTAATGTTGGTAACAGTCCTTGGATAGCCCTGGATGCCTGCACGGCTTTGAGATGTCAGTAGAAGTTCTTTGGCTGGGTTGTCTTTTGATCTTTGCTATGATCACTCCTGCTTTTGGCAGCTTGCATGGGAGTGGATGGGGACTAACAGTGGCAGACTTATTGTTTCCTGCTGCTGGAGGTGACCAAAACTGTTTTCCTCATCAGTTAAGAAATCACTTTAAGGAGATCAGTGTAATGAGATTCTGAAACCATATGGCACTGGAATTAGGGCCTTCTAGTGCAGTAACTGCATGCTGTAATTGCAACAGTGCTGTATGCTAGAAGTAATTTCAAGAGCAGAGACATCTTTTTCCTCTGCTCGTTCATTTAACTCTTTGGGGCTTAAAACAATTCCTGGGATGTAGCCCTTTATTAAAAAGGGAGGGGGAAGGAATGCTAGTTTGCTTTGTATTAGTTGGAAGAAAATAAATGGAAGTTAATAGAAAAGACCAGTTTCTGTTTCCTAGCTGAACAGTGGAATGGATGTTACCTGTAACAGTGCTGTGTGCTCTGAAAATAAACCTGTAAAGCTGCTGAAATGCCTCATAGCTTATCAGACTCATGATCTGGATGATGGGGAAGGCAGAAAGAAGGTCAGGAGGTGTATGCAAGAAGAATGGTGTGTTTCAGTGTAGCTCTCAATGAAGAGTTCAAACTTCAGAAAAGATATCACAAAAACATGGAAAATGTGAATTTGGGTTTCAGGAATTACACAGATTATTTTTTTTCTCTTTAGCTTCTATGTATATCACTTGTAATAGCACTGAATTTAGATACCTTATTTCTTAGACTTGTAGAATACTGTAAGCAGGTGGGAGGAGCTGCTGGTCTTCATGAATAAATAGGATATCTCTTGCTGCTCTCGCTGTGGGTTTTTTGTTTTGTTTATTTTCTTAAAATTGTTGGTGGATGGGAGAGGCAATTTTTCAGTCTCAACTACTAAGCTTTCTTAATGGTTCTGACATGACTCTAGTGGAAAAGGGATGTTTGTTTCTCCTCAATTGTTTTAATGACCGTGTGGGGTAAGTTGCAAATAGGGAGTGTTTTTCAGTATTTTCTAGCTGAAAATTGCAGCAGAAGCAGACTTCTCTCCTCCTTCCTCTGGCACATAACTGCTGTTCTCAAACTCAATTTCTTGTGAAGAGTCACGTCCATTGTGCCCAGCATCCTTGATATCCAACATGCTTGTTGCACGATTCATGCTTAACAGTGATACCAACAATTAGAGCACTGTTATTTGGGGAAGAAGCATATTTCATGAGAAGAGACATAGGGCTTAAAGTGATTTAACTGAGCTGACTTGAAATTTGTGACAATCCTCTGGCTGTACAGTAAAGACAGCAAGCACCTTCCAGTGAGCTTCCAAGGTGAACTGGTGTTTTTAGTGAAACTAGGAACGGCCTGTTTTGATTAATGGCATCTGAGAATATCTGGGTGGTTGGGATTTCTTTTAATTTCTGATGATGTTCTTGCATCTAGTTACTTGCTTACTCATTGACGGACCAACCCAGATGACATTGCTAGGCAATGTTGGCAATACACAAGCAGAAAAGGTTTTCTTACTTAGCTTTTCCAAACATTTTGACGTGTTTGTCTGGAGCAGCAGGAAAGTAACTCCTCTCCAATCCGTCACCTATGGAGAAGACCCAAGGAAGTGTACTTGCCACTTTCTGCGCCTGTTCTCTCCACTATACCATTCTGCAGGCGAAGAATAGTAATTGGTTTTCAGATGGATACCGTTTAGCTAACACAGGAAAATTGTGAAGAATCAGTCATCTACTCTCAGTGCATGTTTGGTAACGTTACATAAAAGCATTACTGTGAGCCAGCCCTTGCAGCAACTACAGCGCAAATACATCCAGTGCAGTGTGGAAGAGGTAGTTTGTGTGGTAGGAAACAGTGCAGCTCTCAGTGCTCCAGTGTCAGGTTTCTGAAATGTGAATGAAATGAAACTTGCAGGAGAATAAACAGATCCTTCTGTCCATCCATCCTAGAACTCGCACATCATTCAGTCCTGTTGCTAAATGTGTAGAAGCTACAGTCAGCTTATTTTTTGCCTGGCGATGGGTGGTGGCAGAGATACTGTAGGCATCAGGGATGTGTATTTAATAGTGTAATTGATCAGTGTCTGGTTGTGAAAGACTGAGACTTGGATAGTTTTCTTGGTATGTGCAGTAGCTACCTATGCTTCAGAAGTTCACACACAGGGCATATTTCTTCTTCCATCCCATTTCCAGCATTGAGTCTCCCCCTTGGAACAGTGTGTCTCACAGATCCTCCTGTTGCTAAGCCACGTGGAAACTGGTGGGAGCAGCATATGCAAGGGATTATGGCAGACAGGAGTGTATTGTCACAAATGCTGGATTCAGCCCCCATGGTATATCCATATATATTCAGGGTAGAAGTGCAGTTATTCTGTATATGTCAGACATACACATGAATGTATCATCTGAAAAGCTTCATTTCCAAGGTACATCATGTTTGCCTGTGTATGGAAGGGCACCTTGAGCCCATCCAATGTACAAACAGAGGATGGAAGAAAGGTTTTAAGATAAAACTTCAGGGTTATGTTTCTAGTCTTCTTATCTCATGATGACAGCTTTCTACAAATTTATTCTGCCTTCTGTGACTCTGCTTTCTCTATCTGTAAAATATAGCAGCACACAGGGGATTTCTTTATGGAAGCTCTAATAAATATTTTGCAAATGCTAATGAATCAGGTCACCCAACAGCTCAGTATGTCGTTGTCCTCACTTTGCAGGCAGGGTTTTGGCAAAGAGCAGAAGGGTGACCAGCTTCATGCCACGCAGCAAATTTGGTGGGGAGGAGGAGTGAGGTGGGGGTTGGCAGCAGACAGAAGAGTGGAGGTCTCCTTTACAGCTTACTTTCATCAAAAGGAGAGGTCCTGGGACTCACTGCTTACCGGGTCTGGTAGCTGTTTTACTGCGTGGTCAGTTTCTATGTGCTGGGTCAGGGAGCTGAAACAGCTCACTGAGTGATTGGGAAGCACAAAAGCCAGCAGGGAAGAAGCTGCAGAAGTTCGTGGAATGGGGAAGAAATAAGGCTGAGTTGATTGCTGTAAGCTTCAGCTTAAAGGCGTTCATGCCTGTTCATCTAGTGATTCACCATTTTAGTCATGTCATCGTGTGGTGTTTTTTTTCTCCTGGGCATCTTTGTCCCCCATAGTTCAGTCTCAGATCTGTATTAATTGTGCTTCTCCTTTCCCCTCTCTACAACTCTACAACTCTCTCTAAGTTGCTCTCTACAACTACCTGAAAGGACGTTGTAGAGAGGAGGGTGCTGGCCTCTTCTCCCAAGTGATGGGGGACAGGACAAGAGGGAATGGCCTCAAGCTCCGCCAGGGGAGATTTAGGCTGGACGTTAGGAAAAAATTCTTTACAGAAAGGGTCATTGGGCACTGGAACAGGCTGCCCAGGGAGGTGGTTGAGTCACCTTCCCTGGAGGTGTTTAAGGCACGGGTGGACGAGGTGCTAAGGGGCATGGTTTAGTGTTTGATAGGAATGGTTGGACTCGATGATCCGGTGGGTCTCTTCCAACCTGGTTATTCTATGATTCTATGATCAGCTGTGATCTGAGAGGGCCATGAGCTGAACAACACTGGATGCAACTATGTAAAGAGCCAATAGGTAGTAGTGACTAAGGCAGAGGAAGGCAAAGACTCTCTTGGCCTGTGTATAAGATTCTTTTCCTTGTATGAGAACAAGAAAGCTTGTTCTGTGCTCACGTCCCTGCAGCTGAGTTCTGGGTTGCAGCTCAGTTCTTATTCACTAGCTTTTCACTGGACCCTTTGCACCCTCGCCGGTGCTGGCCTTGTGCTTGTTCATGCACCTCCTGTGCTGTCCCATCCCAACCCCAGGGAAACTTTTTATTTCTAAGCGTCAGGATTGAGTGCTCTCTGCACTCAGTTCCTTAAGAGCTAGTTTCTTCATAAGACACTGTGACCAGTGATTTGTATTATACTAATTTGATAGGAATGGTTGGACTCGATGATCTGGTGGGTCTCTTCCAACCTGGTTATTCTATGAGTCTATGATTCTAATTGTTAGAAGGGAAAAAGGTCAGCTTAAATACCCAGCTCCTTCAAAGAAATGTTTCTAAGTGTACGTTTCAGATTTCTTATTTTGACGTCAAACTGATGGATCCAGCTTCTTTTCTAAAAAAATTTTTGTGGTGCTGCACAGCTAGCAGAGTGTGTCTGCCAGCAATATTTCCCTTCTGTCCTCCATTTGCTACTCTGTTCATTTAGATTATCAGATCTTATGAGCAGGCACTGTGCACAGCAGCAGAGGGCTTTTCTGTACAGTCGCAGCCTCCCAGTACCGCTGCCAGACGTATGAGTAATTGGTTGAACAGCTCTGCGGAGCAGTCTCCTTGCACCGTCCGAGCTGAGATGCAGAAATAAAAAAAAAAAAATCCATTCTCAGTGAAGAAGAATCATAAAATCCTAAGCCTGAAAGGGACTGAAAATCATGAAGAAAAACCTTTTCTTAAGGAAAACTTCATTGTGAATGTACCTGGCATGCTCTTTAAGAGACATTCTGTGATCTTGCATCGTGCTTCTGGGATCTTCTCTCTTCATTGTTGCTTATAAGGTAGCTTTAAATTAATGATAAGGAAGCCATTCAGGGCATGGGCTGTGCTGAGGTTCACAGCTTTCATTCTGAATGAGAGGATAAAGTAAACTGATATTGAAAGCAAGGAGGGAGAAACAAACACAGTCAGTAAGCCTATAAAAGTCTTAGCCAATGGCAATGGTAAGTATCTTGCTGGCGAGGGTGACCTTGAATGAACTAAGTGGGATAAAGTCACCAGCCTGGACTGACGGCTGAAGAATCAGGCTGAATTCCAGCAAACAGAGAGCAGATTCCTGACAAGATTCTCCTGAGCTGTGGCAATGGCTTCTCGCTGTTGGAAATGTGGACAACAGGTGCCCAGGAATCCATCTTTCACTGCTGTCCGAATAACAGAAGGAGAAATGAAATCTTATCATGATTTTATAGGAGGATGCATTAGACTGGAGCGGATGACAAAGAAAGGTATGTGCAACATCTTTTAAAGAAATAGTATCGTCTTTCAGTGCTAGCTGCATTGCATTCCTAGGAAATTTGCAAAATGAGATTTTTTTCTAATGCTCTCTCTGAGGAGTCAGTGCTAAATAAAGACAACTGGCTGGATTTGAGTATTAACTCAGGTATGAATGCATCATTTGACTTGGCTGCGTATTTCTGGGTTATTTGCAGTGATTTGAACTAGAGGAGGTTAAAATGAATGTTAGACTCATTCTGAATATTTACTTCACTTGGATGTTAGACATTGAAGTTTCTGTATGTGTGTGGAGCAGGTATTTGCTGTGCACGTGAAATACATTTTTGAAATGAATGTGAGGAGGTGGAGCAATGGGCTTCGTGACCACTTGACCCAGTCACCCTGTGCTCCTAAATTACCATGTAGAAGGCTGATATCTTTCTCACTGTAAAGATTCTGGTTTCACTGTACTTAGAAACTTGGACTACTGAGCTTTTTGTGCTGTGTGTCAGTCTGGCTATGGGGCAGTATTCTCCTCTGAGTGAGTTGCTAGTATAAGATACTGATGTCCTGGCAATTCATACTAATTACATGTTAACTCTGGAGTGATGTTAGTTTGTTAGTTGAAATCTGAGTTGTTGACTATTTAGTCACATATCAAGATTGCTGAATCATAGAACACTCTTTCTGTATGTGTCATTTGAGTGAAAGATTAATCAGAGTCCTTTGGTTTTATTTGCTCTGTTAACTTGGATAAATACTTAACAAACCTCAGATCCAGAAACTTATAATGTGTTCACTAGTATGAGAAAAAAGATCCCCAAAAGCGTGCAATATGATTGTACTTTGAAGTTGGACAGTTTATTATGATTTAATTAGCTCTTCAGAAAAAGAGAGTTTCGTTCAATCTAGTGAATCGAGAATATTCCGCAGAGAAAAAGGTGGACCAGAAGCAGGTCATCTGCTGGCAGCTATTGCTTGCAAATTGGGATTTGCATATGCTTTCTTTAATAGGGCTCTAATGAACAATGCCAGGGTTTGAAAACTGCAAAGCCAGTCCATTGTACCTTTGCTTGCTGGCCATCTACCCACGCTGATTTTTGGGCTCAATGCCTACCTATGTGTTGTTAGATTTGGCTGACCTTTCAGTGACACTGATGTTTCCAGTTGCGCTCTTTGTAATGAGGCATTCTGAGTTCAGCATAGCATGGCAGAAATGTGTGGTAGCTGAATAAAAGACAGAATAGAATGAATTGAAGCTCCTTTCTGAATCTATGATCAGGTGTTTCCAGGTTGCTTACGGCTTTGAGGGCCCAGGGGCCTGCTGGAGGCACTGCTCAGGCATCTGCTGTTCTTTCTTCCTGTAGGTAGAGAGGGGAAGGCACTGGTAAGAGCTTTGCCATGGTTACTGTTCCCAGGGAAACGCCTTCCCTGCCTCTCATGTTGAGAGATGACCTGGCATGGTATTATGGGTGGAAGTCCTTTGGAAAATCATTTTCTGCTAGAGAGCAGATAGTGCATCAACTAGTCTGAGCCTAGTGCTGCTTTGTAAGGTAGGAAGAATCTTCATTGCTTTTGTTTCAAATTAAGTTAAAAAGGCCACAATAGGGGCAGAAGTTAGGTTGTTGCTAGAGACAAGGTGCCTTCAGCTGCATCTGTTAAGCTGTGTGACCTGTGAGAATGCACCAGTGATAGCTCTGCATGCGGTCACCAGTCAGAAAGGGGCTGAAGATCTGGCAAGGTGCACAGGAATTCGTAGCAGCAACGCTGCCTGGGTTCTCTTTCCTACTCTGAATGGACTCTGACCCTGTACTCATCTCTCTTTTTTTCAGCCTTAGTTTTCTTATCTGTAAAGTAGAAGCAATGAGAATTACCTGCCTCTGTAAACCCTGGACCCTGATGATGTAGCTATGACTATGCCCTGAAGGTTAGACCAGTTTCCCTTTGCAGTAGCTGCTATGTAAACACAGGGGAAGACAGGTAATCTGTCCCATAGAACTTGGGCTCTGTCTCTCCCATCCTGCTAGTCCTTTTCCACCAGCAAAGACCTGTTGACAAACTCTGGGGGTGGATGCGTGCCCTTTTCTCAGGCTGGCTCTGCCTGATCATAGTAGCAATGCAGGATCATGAATTTCTGTGGCATGTGCTGACTTGACTCTTGCTTAAGGGTACCTTCCTGCAATGTAAGGATCCATCTGGAGCGTTATTGAGGACTAACTGGCTAGTGCTTACTCAGTGCTTCAGACACTCCAGAGTATGAAGCATTTTTCACATGTGGGCCATGTCTCTGGAACCCTCTGAGTATTCTATGGTAATTTTATCTGTCGTACTAAGTATCATAACGAGAAGAGATGGAAGATGCACAAGTAACCACAGCAGAAAGAACGGCTCTGTGGTTGCAAGTAGACCTGCAGGCAACCTGCCTACCAGCAGGACCCCGCAGCAAGCAGCACTTTGCCAAGTTTATCCAGTTCCTGGATCGTGCCAGTTGAAGGCTTCCTTTGAGTCAACGTGGTTTGTTTATATGAGTGGTTAAAAGTCTGCTTGTAGTCTCCTGTTCATGTCAAGAGATGAAAATATTGAATGCTTACCAAAAGAAAGTGCCACTGTGCAGGCCAGTTTAAGGTCAGGTTCACTGTGGCCAGCCTCATGATGACTGCTCAGAGCTCTGCAGCCCTAGTCCCCTGCAACAGGCAGAGGACAGACCTTGCTGTGTGGGATGGTCTACAGGTGCTGAAGCCTCCCTGAGGGCTGATGTACAAATGGTGCTATTTTTAAGCACTGGTCTGTGACCTTGAGACTGGTAGCTGCAGCTCCAAGGAGCTATTGCTGATAACGGAAGGAAGGAGCCTCCAGAAAGCCAGGCAAGAAATTTGGCAGAGACTCCAGTCCAGAGCTGATCCTCCTTATAGGGCTCTCAGTTCCTCGTAAAAGAAATACTGCACCTGAAAGCAAAGCAAAGCCTCTTGTCATGAAATACATCATCCTTGTGTTTATGTGCCTTTTCAGCACTGACATGACTATTCATATCACCCAGCTGCGGGTTAACAACCTTCATGCTTGAGGACACCTCCTGCCAAAATGGGCCTCTCTGTCCCCAGATGCTCTTAATTAGTCTGCTTTGTTGTGATGCTCCGATGGGACCACACTGCTGCTGGGGCTTAACGTGGATGGATGAGCATTGGCCAATTAGGGTATGTTTCTGCACGCTGTGGAGCTTGAGGCTGCATGCAGATCATATAATTTTTAACTGAACACGTGTTTTATCTGTGCTCAATGCTGGTGGCTGTGTAAAACAGGGTAATGACTCTGTTGACACTAAGGAGCATGGAGTTCATTGCTGAGGCTGTTCAGAATTTTGTTGTTGATGCAAAACCAGGTGTGAGCCTCCTTGCCAGTAGGATGGGGACCTGTCTCTTGTGCAAACAGAATATTTCTGATTTTGTCCTTCTGTATGACAGAGGAATGCTGCAGCTCTCTCTGCCCATCAGTCATGGGGTCTTGTTCTTGATCCTACTGCTGTCTCTGTTGCTGCTGGAAATGAAAAGCAGTTCTTCAGGTCTGTCTGTCTGGGGAGGAAAATGGATTGAAATATTGGAAATGGTTTTAGAGCAGTTAAGGATTTTAAGATAGAAAATGGCTGCTATGGTATTATCTCCAGAAGGAAATCCCATCTGAATGAGATCAGGCTGAAATTTCTTAGACTTTCTGGAGCTTCTTCACCTTCAACAGCAAAATAAATGAGAAATGATGACCTTTCTACCAAGGTGCTAGTTACTGGGGAAAGTGACTCTATCATGTGAAGACTGAAACCTGCAGTGTAAGTAGAAGGTATTTCTAACCCCCTTGAGGCTCAGTCACAGTGCCTCTTCATGCATTGCTCAAAATTCTTCTTGGTTTATTTGCATTCAGCATCTATTCTGCTCTTTAATGTAAAATGCTACCTAGGGAACCTGGGATAAATATTTTCAACTGTCTCTCACTGCAAAGAAAATAGCTAAAATAAAATACTCTCTTTTCCATAGAGTTTCTTCGAAGAAAATATTCTTATTTTAGATGCTTGTGTCTCTCTCCACCTGCTCCCATTGATGTGCAGCCTGCTCTGCTGCTATTGGACAATACTGAACCATGTTTACCTAACCTGAATAGTCCAGAGAATGGTGATGGAGATAGGGAAGGCATAGCTTGATTTCCATTTTAAGTGTTTTGAGAGATAAGTAGTGCTGAGAAGATCGAGAGAACAAATTCTCAGAGGGCAAGTTACAGCAGAAGCCTTCTGGGTTGTTTATGTTTTTTCCCTTCCTCCCACGATACCAGAACAAGAAACAACTCAGTGAAATGGAAAAGCCTTAAACGGGGATAGACAGATTGCTGTAATTGGTAACATTTTGTTAACTTGTGGGACTTATTACCACAAGATAATAGCTCAGTGTGCTTTTTCTTTTTTTATCATCTAAATTGCAGTGTAAACTGTCAGGGGAGAAGATTTTGGGGGACAGTGGTGCTGAACATACTGGGATCTTGGAGACTATCTGTGCAGAGCTCTCACCACAGTTATACCCATGGAGCTTATAGTCTGATTTCAGCCAGTTCTGCTGCTTTAAGCCCTACCTAAAGACACATTTCTGCTTTGCTGATATGTTGACCTTGTGTACAAATTCAGCTGCTGCTTTGTTATCTGAATCTTGCTGTGGATTAACATGCCCAGTAAGGCTTCTGTCTTGGAATCTTCTTCTTCCCCACCTGAACATTATTGAGTAGAATTACTGGTGTTCAGGTATAAAAGAATGATAAATACAGTTTGGTTTTAGCAGCCCAGCTTCCCTTATATGAATATTTGACCTATGCCAGGTTTCTTGTTGCACAAAATTTCTGATCCTATTAGTTCATTCTTTTTCTCAAGGGTAAAGAAAATCCTCCAGGCTTTTATAACAGACAAGAATTATTGACCAAACGTTTCTTTTTTCTCCTTTTTCTAAGCCAGGATGTCTCAGCAATTTTGTTCTGCACAGAGACCTCACTTCATTCATATTCAGAACCTGTTCCTGTGAGTCATTAAACCGGGAATTCCTGAGTTCAGGCTATTTGTCTAAACTTGAGTCACCACCTTGATACATTGTGCTGCCATAGGGGCCTCTAAGGAGCAAGGGTTTACATGACTGAAGATCTGATTATGCAATTGAGATACTGTTAATGAGTAAGGTCATCTGCTGCTAACATTCAGAAAACTTGAGGTGAGAAGGGAAGATGGAAAAGAATGAGATGCTGTTTCATGTTCGCTTGACTTTACCACTACACTCAAGAAGGGAGATCTGCCAGAGAAAAGATGAAATTAGGGGCAACTATCAAATTTTGAAACCAAAAACCACAATAAGAGTCAATAGGCTGGAAATTAAAGTGAAAGCTTTGAAATGCAAGCCAATTTCTTTGCGTTAGGCCAGCTCAAGGGGTAGCAGTGGATTTGCAGTTGCCTGGAGCCTTTAACATAAGATTAAAGAGCTTTCTAAAATGCTGGTTTAATCCAATTTCTGTGAACATCTTGTGTATTCGACAAGTCAAACACAATGAACCTAGTGGTCCCTCCTGGTCCTGCAGTGGAAGAATCTGGGAAGTTCATCTCTGAGTTAGAAGCACTTGTGGATCAGCCATTCCTTGTGATACTTTTGGTGAGACATACCCATCACATTCTTGATAGGAATGGTTGGACTCTATGATCCAGTGGGTCCTTTCCAACCTAGTGATTCTATGATTCTAGGTGTGAACATGTGAGTGTGTGGGGTCAAGTGCTCAGATGGTGCAAGTTATTTCAGGGTCTCTGAGGTGTATTGTAGGAACTGAGGAATAGGTTCCAGAATTTTGGGTTTTGATTGTGTTTTTTTTTCTAAAAAGTAACCTTTCATATGTGCTGCAGTTGCTTACCAGTAACTAAAACTGATATGTCAACAAGTGTTGCTCTATTCCATATGCTGCATGCTGGTAGCATAATACTTGGATGGTAAGAAGTATTGTTCCACTGAGAGAAGCACAATTAAGCCTTTTGAGCTCAGCAAAAACATGCATGCTGAAATTACCTTTTCTGATTATGCAAACCAAAAGTCTGACACTTGTAAATCTGGTTTATGAAACTGGAAATGCTGTCTGATGAGCTTTCCTTTGGGCATGCAGAGGACTGAGAGGAACTTCTTGATGTCTCTACTATGATAAATTCATTCCTCTCCCTGTCTTAGGAGTTCAGTGTAAGGTTAGCTCTTTGTGCTCACTTGCAGAGTGGTGTTTAGCCTTCTCACTCCACAGCTGGATCTGCTACTTTTGCAGCATTGCTACATACAGGGTTAAAATAATTTTTAGAGTGTAATCATCTAGTGCATTTATCAGCCACTTATATTGATATGACACTTTTTCATAGTACTCTGGATCTTCTTCCACCTCAGCTCCTAGAGTGGAGTAGTCTTTGCAGGAAGATCTCGAACACTGCCCGGGAGAGGGCAGTGGACAATGCCAAGCCCTGTTGCTGAGTTCTGCTGGGCACTGGCCTCACTGGGCACTGGCTCAGCTGTCATCTAAGGCTCCCACTGGTGATGAGCTGGGTCTTGGTGAGTAACGGGGCTGTTGTCCCTGTTGACTGTGCACAACTGGAGCTAGAGCTAGATCTCTCACCCACAGCCTCCCCTGTACAGAAAAAAATGTGTCTGGACTGGGAAGCAGATTTTGGCAGTAAATTGGTTACATACAGACATTTATATCAGTATAGGCAGCAGACAGTAACATTACACGCTCGCTACAGCTGGTAGATTCATTAGCTCAGCATGCAGTTTAGGAGAGGCCAGGGAAAGAAAGTGCAGTGTAAAAACATACTGTGAGTCTTGCTACTCTCCTAGTCTACCATTATCCATCAGTAGCATCACTCTGTAATGCTACAGGTGTTTTAAGCTCTCATATGTGCCTTGTAATTAGCACAGTGATGCTCTGTTTTGATTTGGCATTTATCTTTAACTACATATAGAAGCCTGTTAATTTTTTCATGTTATACTATAAACATTTCAATAATTTGCACTGGGGGGACTGACGGGGAAAGATGGAAACACTGGGTGTGTTATCCTTAAGACAGATCCTGTCCAGTACCCTGTCTGTAAAGACAACTTTGATCTGCCCCTCATTTTACAAGCAGGGAAAACAGACTGGCTGGTGAGCTGGATTCCTCTCCCTGTGCATCAGTTTCCCTGTCTGTAAAATGAATCACACTTGCCTCTTTTTAGCCTGATTGGTGGCAGGACATGTAGAAGAAACAAGATGGTTTTACTGCATCATGCATCCTAGGGGACAGCTGCTCTGCTGTACACTAGTTGAGTGACCTCTATCCAGAGTTACCAGGTTGCTGGGATTTGTGGCAGGAAAGGGACAATTTTATCCATCAACCTCATGTGAATTGTTGACCTGAAATTGCTTCAGACAGCTATCGATACCATGTTACCATTGTCACACCAACATGAAAACAGGCACACTTTCTTTGTGCAAGCTTGTGTCCTGAAGAATTTGTTGAACTGGACATGCAGAGCTGATTACTCCCCTGTATCATGTTTCCAACTAAATTCATAGGTCTCCTGCAATTTTCTTGTTTGTCTTTAAATGACAATCCTATCCTTTGGTGTGTGGGTGTGCCCTCAGGACAGTACTCAAATACAGCTATTCACAGCAACTTGGTTTCCCTTGGCCCTGAATACTCTACTATTTGAAGTTGTTTTAACTAGAGCTCTTTCCAGCCTTATCCTGAGCAAGTGAATTTGTTCTGTCTCTTGTTGGGTTGTATTTTTATTCGGAGGCATTCACAGCTTCACAAAACCCAAGTGCCTAGGGTCTGAGAGGGAGGAAGCCAGCTGTACATTGGGGAGGGTTAAAGTCTGTGTATGGTGAGCGTCAGAGGTCTCCACTGTGGTTTGCATTGAAGCAGTCACTAAGCAATTTGTGCAGCCTCCTCCAGAAGAACGTCACCTCTTTGGTGTAGTGTTGGCTAGGTCCAGGACCGCTTCCACAGAATGCTGCCTCTCTCCACCCCTCCCCTCTGCCTCCTGTGAGCTCATTACCACAGCAGGACTGGGAGAAGCCAGCCTGTGACATCAAGAACACACATGCTTGTGAGTGTCTGTGGGTCTAAAGGGGAGGCATCACTCTTGGCAGTCCGTTTCTGTTGCTTTTTTCTAATGTGTGTCTGAAATGGGGTGGTGGTGACAGCTTGGGGAAGGCTGCTGGAGGGATGGCTGGGTCTCCTCAGGCAGAGGGGTCTGCTGTGAGCAGTGTTTATCCCATTACTGAGGTATAAATTCAGAGTGCTGCTGGCACCAGTGACAGCAGCTATGGCTCACTGTTTGTCTCCCATGGCGGTAACCAGGGAAATATTTGAGCTAACTGGCCTTTGTTCAGGAGTGAGCAAGAAAACAGCTCTTTGGTTCCTGAGCCGAGGGGTCCCTCAAAAATTATAGGCTCTGAAATGATTTTGCTGGATGCAATAGTTAAGAGCAGAGCAGTGGCTGGAAATTTGTTTCAGCCGTGAAGCTGTCTGCTTGTGAGCTCTAGGAGGAGGAATGAAGTCTGCCAGCCAGACTCCTCTATCTCTTGATTAGCCTAGTGTCCAAGTATTGTAGTGAATATGTCTTAGCTTTGCAGTTCATCTCGTGGTTTTTGTTACTCATGATGGATTTTAACATGACAGTCTGAAAATGTGAAACATTCTTTTGTTGCATTCTTTTCTCTGAGCAGGAATTCTTGTTCTAACTCCAGTGTTGTTGTGAAGTGCAGACTTTGGGAAGATGATGTATTAACTTTTCTCTGGCAAAAATTAGAAACCATCAAGAAGTGTTTACTACTGAGGGACTAGACAGAGGGCTGAGCTGTGCTGCTGTAAATCTGGATTCATTTATTAAAGCTGTTGCTGAGATTAGGCTTTGGCCTTTAATGCCTTTTGCTTGGGAAGTTTCTTTTATTGGGTGAGCAGGCTATAACATCTTAATATCTTTGTGTGTGCTCTGTGAAATCGATAAATGTCTGTCTCAAAATAAAATATTTTGCTGAGCAAATGATGTGGAATGCTGTGTTTCTTTAGCTCTTTGCAGTTTATAGTTCATGATACATAGTGAGGATTTTATCTATCATTAATTATTACAGTCTCTTGTGATTTTGCAGAAATATTATAAAAGTGTCTTTATAACAGAATGGGATATGAAGTTGCCTAAAGTGGGGCGTATATGCTTTAAGAATTTTATATTAGTTTGTATAATTTAGCTTTTATTGGGAATAATTAATCAAGGGTTCTTAGATGTGTGCATAAACATATGGTGCATTCTCACCTTTAGTAGTTATCCAAATTCTTGAAGTACAACTATAGATATATATAGATATGCATATATGTAGATAGTATGACTACAGATCTATTTTACTAATGTAATTTTGTAGAATGTACTAACAGTAAATTAAAATAGTGGCTTATTTTCACTTTCTTTCCAGTTTATTTATGTAGGAGAAAGATTCTGATTTTTTGATTCACAGATCAATTTTAAGAAATTTTCTCTAAACAAACAAAAATCCCAACCAAACAAGGACATCAAAAGACTGTTTTTCAAGAAGTGGCTAAATGGAAAATGTGGCAGCATCTGTTTCTTCACCCAGGGAAGACAATTCTCAAATAATGTGAAGTTGTCTTAGAAAGCTGAAATAAACCCTAGAGGGTGCACATTAGCAGTAGCAGCACTGCACGGAACAGTAGCAGGGACCCATCCTCCCTGGGCTGGGAACAGCCTGCTCACCCACTTGACACAGGAGTGAATAATTAATTTTTAAGCTGTAGATACATCTGATTGAGAGCTGTCAACTTCACTATTTCTGAGTCCTGGCATTCCCTGGGCCCAGATATTAATTCTGTATCTGATTTTCCTGGTAATTCTCTATCACTTTAGATTAATAGATATTTACATGTTTAACAAAACAGAACTCCAAACAGATGTAAATTTCCTCTAGTTCCAGTGATGCTCCAAATTGACTTTGCTTTTCCTTGTGCATGTCTTGAGGGGTCTGCTGAGTTAGCAGTTGCCCAAAAGTCTAGATCTAAAGCCTGGGGGGTGTTCAGGTGTGGATCCAAAATAACTTGCATTTCCAGTATAAAGAAGGAGCATGCTGGGCTCTTTGACTTGAATGTCACTGCAAGTTCTTGAAAAGGACCTTGCAGTTTGCTAATGGCTGGTGTGATCTTGAGAGTAAGCTAGAAATTTCCCTGTTATGTAATGGTAATGTAGACCTGCAAGTAACAGGGCGTTCTAATTCTCCCCTGTGTCCCTGCCTTCTTGATGCCTGCATGTCTGTAGGACTTACATTCTTACTTGGACAGTGTTCAAATGTCTCCTTTGGAGGTTGCCACTAATGACTGCTTCAAGCTCCTTCTGCATCTTTCATTCAGTGAAATTCAAGCCCAGGTATGTGCTAATGGCTTTGCATCTTTAGGGTGGTAAGAGTTCCCAGTTATCACAGTGGCCCCACATACCTACTCAAGAAACTGGAAATGAGGGGATTTCCAGGTTGGAGGACTTTCCAGGTTGGAGGACGTAATTTCAGTTCTTTGATATAAACAGCTCTCCTTTCAACCCCTTCCAAGTCAGCCACTGTGGGCTCCTAAAGCATCCTATGCCTGCCTGTAAAAACAACTTTAAGTCTGTCACCACTCCTGAAGCATGGGGAAACACTACCACTAAGTGGGTCTTTTCAATCTGTGACCTCTCCACTTCTCTAATCTTATGTTAAAAGTGAGCATCAAATTTAGTCAATGAGATGAACTGAGAAATGCAATGATCCAAAGTAATTTGAGTAGTCTTTTCTCAAAGGCTTAAAATTGGAAAAAATTTTTAATGCGCCTGCAGAGCGCAAAGCTCAGGAAAAGCTGTACGTCCCACATTAAATTGTGCAGAATACTTTGGAAATACTGATCTCAACTTAGCATAACAAAAGGAGAAAACTTAGAGCAGATCTGCTGTGCAGCAGATCACTTCAGGCACCGGTTCAGCTTCTGCTCAGGTAGACACCAAGAGTCAAAGGGGTTTGAGCTCTTCAGAGACAGGTGTGCATGGCTAACCTTTCTGTCTTTCATGGACATTGTTTGGGAAGGCTTGCAAGGCAGCTCCATCCACATCATGGTCTAGGTGTGTCCACTTCTCAAGGGGTAAGGTCATATCAGCAGTGCATCTGTTGCTCCTAATGTTGCTTGTCCAGATTTGAACTACATTAGTGCACGCAAAGCTGGGTTTTCTGTTACAGTTAAAAAAAATCCCAAACTTTAAAGGTTACCTTTAGAAGATGCTTTTTTCTTTGTAAGTTAGTCAGAAAACTTTGGTATGAAACTTGGTTTCAATGAGACTATAAATAGTATTTAAAAAAATACACATTGCAGGTTTCAGAATTGTGCTTGGTTAGCAAGTAATCTGAAAGGAAAGATGACGCCAATCACCTACCTATGCATTTTGGTTTTTCTAAGCTGATCGAAGTGTGATTTTCTGCTGGAAAAGGTAATCCTGACCTTTGGCATTTCCCACCCCATGCCTTACTAGCACTTGTACCCTTCAAGCTCCTTTGCAGAGAACTAACCCAGACAATCCACTTAAGTAAAGCAATCTTTTCCTACAATAATATTTTTCCTAGCTTAGTTTTCAGTTCAATCAAGAGGTGGTGGGAATGTGCAGAAGAATAAGAGAAAAGATGGGATTTCCTTTCTGTTTATAGCTGAACTTTTAGTTCCTCTTAAAGCAAACAATCTATACCACAGCCAGCTTGTATCAGCAACTGATCTTGCTGTTTCTCTGCCTGGGCTGAAAGAACATAAAAACCTTTTCAAAAAATAAGCAAAGGGAGCAAATGATGAGGAAGAGAAATAAATAGAATTTAAAAAAGAATCCCAAACCAAGAGCTTTTTTTCTCTGGTGTAATAACTTTGAAGGAAGAGGACATGTTTTGCTTAGGGATTTGCATTGGGAATTCTGGTGGGACAGAATATTTTCAAACCCTTCAGCTTGTTTAAACCTTACCAGTGAAGATGTGCAAATTTGTCATCTTAGTGTGTTCAGTTCTTGAATTTAACTTAGCTCTGCTAGGGTCTTAGCTACCAGTCATTGTTCATGACCAGCAGATGCAGGAGTTGGTAGAACATTTGAACTGTAGGTATTGTGCAGCTTTCAAACCCTGGAGTTGTGTGTTGTCTTTGAGTAGTTTTTGAGAAGAATATGAACATGTAACGCTAGGTGTCCTTTCATGCTCTTAAAATGAAATCTCTGGCCTTATGCCTAACCCCATCTGACACTTTTTCCATCATAGCAGCAATCTGATTTTTCCTTGAAGTCACACTTTGGATTTGAATGCTGTGAGGGCCATTTTTGACTGGGCTTGCACAGGTAGAAGTAGGCTGATGTACTCTGAGTTTAGAGAAGATTTGATTTTACTTCCAGCTGTCTTTCTTCCCTGTAAATTACATATTAGGCTGTCATTAAGAAGAGGCGAACTTTGTAACCTGTTATCCTAAGACTGGTGACTTAAGATGGGGGATTGAAGCATCTTCCTACTCTAGTGAACGAAAGCCCAGGCAGCTGCAGCATTCAGTCACTGAAAACAAAAGAAATGCCAGTGTCCTGCCATGGCTGGGTGCCTTCAGTTGTCTTTCATAGAGCCTTAGGCACTGCTGTGTTGATTTGCTCTGTGCAGTCCAATTTTTCACTCCAGCAGGTCATCTTTCCAACACTGTTGGAAACTATTAATTGCCATTAACATGTAAACTAGTTTCTCTCTGCTCAGAGAAGAGGACAAGATTATATTCACTGTAGCTTTTCATCAGCTGCTGTTGAAGTAGGCCTGAAGGCATCATTCTGTGGGCTGTGCTCCAGCCCTGCTGCAGGAATACATACAACCATGGTGGGAAATTAAATAGACGAGTGTGTGGGTGGGGAAGCCCAAGCATATTTCATTTTTAAGTGAGGAATTATGAAGCGTGACTGAATGGCTTTCCTTTTATATAGCACAGTTGCAACAAGCCTCCCTAGAGATCTTGGAGGGAGGAGAAGCTGCATCAGGCAGATGGCTGTAGTAATTGCTCTTCTTTTTCTCCCTCTTGGTAGAAAAGCTTGGGAAGCAAAACCGTAAGGCCTAATTCTTCTGCAGCGAAACTTGTCTTGCATGTAAAAACTTGAATGATCCCTGCTAGGAATTGCATTTATAGCAGTTTAAGAGGAGAACCATGAACTGACTTGTTTCTTTTTTTCCCCCTAGTATCACATCCTTATTCACTAATAAATTAAATTAGCTCAAGTAATGAAGAACACATGGTTTGTGTAAAGATTCAACTTTGGTGAACTATATACAGGGGATTGGCATTGTTTCACGTCATGCTGCTTGATCGATTAAGCTTTTTCCTTTTTTAAATTTGAGAAGTTGTGTAACGGTCTCTTTAATTATAAAAAAGCTAAGAACACAAGAGTAATTACACAGAAGCTAGGAAATGCCTGAGTCAAGGTTGCCAAGATAACCGTGTTCCAGCCACTTGGCTGATGTATGTTTTGATATGATTGTTAGTGGCATAGCTATACAGATATTTTTTTATTTTTTTTTGTTAGAACATAGGACTGCTCTGAAGTGACCAGGGCATCTCCATCTCATATGCAGATATCAGCAAGGTGCAACCAAGCAAGACAGTTGTTGTCAAGCTCCTGCAGCTGAAACCTACAACTTTACCATTCTTTTTTGTGTCCCCTGTAGTGAATTAAAACATACCTTTCTTCAATACATATTTTTCTGAAGTAGTCTATGAACCTGCAGCCATTAGCTCAGCATCAACTCATGTCAGCCTAGAGCAGGGTTTTCTCAGCTGTCCCACAGGAAAACTGTGTGCTGCTTCTGCCCGCTTCCTGCAGGCTTGTGGCTTGCAGGGCACTGGCCAAGAAGGCTACAGAGCCTCCTGGGATAAAGATAGTGGAAGATATGAATAGATTCATGCTCATTAATGCTAGGCAAAATGCGTTGGCTTTAAAACAAACCCAGATCTGTGTATTTTGGTTTACTTCTAAGAATTTTTTCAAGCTTTTCTTTCAGTCAGAGGTTAGAAACTACCCTTAGCAGCCCAGGTAATCACATTTCCAAGGTCTAGGATGTTACAAGCTCTGTGTTGTGACAGTGTTACAAATTTATCAGTATTGGAGGGTAACTGCCTTTAACTACTGTCCTAGAGGAAGATGCCAGAGGGCAAGTGTTGTGTGGACTACAGCTACTGCCATTTCATTGCCATATGATCTGGTTTGCCATTTGGGTTCACGAAGCATCTGGCACCTTCCTTTGTTTCCTCAGACTTTTTCAGACTCTTGCTAGTTTCTTCTGCTACAACTTATTTCCGTGCGTGAGCTATGCTCGCTTACTTGAACATATGATTCCTAGTCACCAAATATGTTTTATACCAGCTTTCTCATCATCTGAATGTCTTCTACTTGAATGTGGGTTTTACAGAAAATCCCATGTGGGTCACTAGAGAGACACTTGCTGCCTAGGCAAGGGATTTGATGAGACCTAACTGGCACTCTGCAATTCTTGTTTCTATTACTTCATTTTATCCTTACACCACAACATTCTTTTGGTAAAAAAAGAATCTTTAGAAACAAAACACCAAGCTATTTCTAAGGCAAGCTAATAAATCAGCTACATGAAGAGGGGGTGGGCAGCTGGGGGCCACTTCTGTTTCACTTCAAACTGGTTGATATTAATGCCTTCATATAGGTAAACATAAAAACTAAGTTATTGTACTGACAGGTTTGTTAGTCTGGAGGGATAAGCAAGTCTCTAAGAGACTAGAGATGGTGGCACATTTTCTAGTTCATTTTATGCTTCTGTCAAGCTTCCTTGATTGTCGCATGCCTTGCAGAAACATTTGCTGCATTTTTGTGACTGGCCTAAGTTCAGTCCTGGTCACCCAAACCTGAGTGCACCTATCTACCTGTAGACTGCACAGTCATAATGTATTTGTGTTTTCTGGATGCTGAAATTTAACAATATTTTCTTCAATGGATGCTCCCGGATTTCTTGATTCTGAGAGTCGAACCTCTGTTTTACTCATTTTTGGTTTTATTCCCTGTTTCTAAGTTGTGGGGTTTGTTTGGATTTTTTTTGCTGTTTTTTAATTTAGCTATAGTCATCTCTAAACACCTACTTTTCTCACTCCTGCCTCCATCTTGCTGCTAGTCTGTGGTTTGAAAAGGTTATAACTATTATCGTTATCATGATTCAGAACCACTTTGTGTAGACTGCCTGAGGGTTGCTAGAAGTCTTTGACCAATGATCTGGAGACACTTGGTAGTGCCTGTTGAGGGCTGTATTCATGGGTCACAGGACCATTTTGTTGCTGGTTCTTTGTTTAGTATACATCTGACTCTAAAAAGGGCTATCAACATACTGTTCTTGAGCAGCTAGCAGAGAAACTAGGCTTACGGTGTTCTCTGCTTTGTAACAAATAAAGTTGTATATTCAAAATTATTTTGGTTTGACTTTACTTTTTACTCTACAGTTTACCCCACAGATTGCATTCTGAACTGAGTAAAAAAGGAAAATTGTAATGGGCTACTATTATTTTGTTTCCTTTGGGAACCCTATACCTGCCTCTTTAGGTCCCTCAAAACCTGGAGTTCTATGTGGCTGTTGGCTGGGATCTCTGTGCTGCCAGTATATGCATAAGGAATTGGCAAAAACTCACTTTAGGTGAGCTGGAGGAGGAGGTAAGTGCAGCTCAGGGGTGCAGAGTATAAACTATTTTGTGATACTCAAACTTCCCTGATTTGTCTGTGGCCGATGCGCAAGATGGGTGATGATGTGCCAGTTCACATGTCCTTCCTATGCACAAAAATGTTGTTGGAAGGGGTTAAAATTGATTCTGGGAGTCCTGATGTCTAAGGATTCATGGCTGTTTGATATAGAGACAAGAAAAAGCTGTAGGAGGAGGGGTGAGATTACTACTGCAGTACAGTACTCGGCTGCCTTGAATAAGGTCAGCTGGGGTCAGTAAGATACCAAGGGGGAGATCAGGAGGCTATTCCATCCTTCATTCTCTAAGTGACCACGTGCTGTATTGAAAGCAAAGCCCATCAAATAGGATTGCTAGTTATATTTGTAAAAGCATAGAATGGAAACGAGTTCTCTGTTCCTAGTTGTTCAGTGGATTTTCCTTTGAGAATCTGAACCTAACTTACTGAATATAAGTTTAGCTTTACTATCCTTTCCAATGGATTCTCACAGACCATAGCACCTCAGGTTTAGAGTATCTACAGATGTGGAGACTCTGAACAATGTTACTGTTTTAGCCTTTCTATTGCTCCATCTAGAAACTGGCAGGCTTTTGTTCTAGTTTAAAATCAATTTCAATTGAGTGCTCTGCTGATTTCAAGGCCTTAATGGCTACACCACTCCCAGACAATGACTCTTTCAGCACCTGCACAACAAACAGCACAGAAAAGAGCCTATTCTTCTTGAGTGGAAGAGACCAACCTTGTTTTGGCCTCGTGCAATCTTTGGTCCGTTTTGCTTAGTTGTGAACGTCATGGTGAGAGGAAAGATATAAGCCTATTTTGATCAAGTAGATTTCAGAACAATATCAGCAATACACTGGAAGATCACCCACCAGTGGCAACCTGTGTAGCATAGGGCACTTTTAACAGGTAGTTGTGCGCTGCTTTTAGCAGTTTCGCTGTAGTAGTCAAGGCTGGAGGAAAGAGTGTGATGAGGTGGTTCAGACAATCACTATACTGTGGTGCTAAGAAGCCATCAGAGCACAAGGTTAAGTTGCCCTTATGTCAAGGCAGAGATGATGCAGATCCTACTCTTAATTTCTGCTCCGTGAAGACTTGAAAGGAAAGCAAACACTGAGCTGGTGTCAGAATATATTTGTTCTTGGAAGAAGGATCAGGATTCCGTATCTTACTTCAACAAACTGTATCAGTCAGCTAAGAGCAACAGGCTTTGTAAGATCTCTTACCATCCCAAGCAAAGGCAAACTCTTTGTTTTGACAGGGTCATTTCTGGAGTTAGTTGTGATTCTGTATTTAAGATGCTGTTGTGAAGCTGTGTTGAGACATAGTTTCCATTGTTGTGGTTCTGGAGCCTTGGGGTAGGGAGAAGGTATAGTGGTTTTCCTACAAAGGCTGCCTGCTGATGTGTTGTGATCTCTGCTGTGTGTTCAAGTTTTGATTCAGGCCACAAATCTAAGTTTGTCAAACTACGCTTTTTGAAATAAATTACTTTTCCCTACCTGCAGCCCTCAGCACTCACTGAGTCTCACTGGTCTCACGTACACACTTTACCTGGCACAGTCAGACTTGGATCTTGGACAACTCCTGGGCTTTGCTCAAGCGATGAGAAAGGTGACTAGGAAACACATTAAAATAAGGGAGCATAGTTTACACACTGACATGCTATAATACATGGGTCAGTGCTCTGCAGATACCCATGTTTTAACTTGGAGTAGCGTATCTCTGCTTGGTGTCTGTGTCCAAAGCGAAGCCTTGGTTCTGCTCTCTGCAACAGTAAATACTTGACCATAGTAGCAGATTGAAGTTACAGTTAAGTTCTATGAACATCACTGAAATCAAGCTCATTATCTGTGATTTCGTTAGTCCATTCTGGTTGCTCTTAGCCACCTGCAGTGTCAAGAACCAGAGAAGCTGATAGTGGGCTGCATAAACGGAATGGAAGTGAAGGTCCCACATCAAAAACATCACTCTTTCTAGTTCGACTTTTCTGCTTTTTAGTTCAAAGGGAGATCTGCAGAATCAACTCTCTTGAGGTTTGGGGTTGGGTTTGTTTTTTTTCCATTTACTTGAAATTATTGCCTTGTTTTGTGCATTAACCAAAATCTGTGCAATATTTTTTCCATATTGTGTGTCACTGTCTGTCTTGGATTACTTTGCCTCAAAGCATTAGTGAAGTGTCTGAAACTCCAATGAGTCTGAAGAATTAGAGAATGAACAGAAAAGTTTCCAAGTGATGTGTAATTTAAAACCTAGAATCCCTAGCTCTGTAAATAATCAGAGTGAATGTCTGAAAGCAAGACAGAGATGGTATTTTGGGCAGCAGACAGGACAGAGGAGAAAGAAGCTAACTTCTAACCTCTCTGACCTTCCTCTCTATTTCTGGATAGTTTGTTTAAAGCCAAGTGCACCAAAGTATTTCAGTGCCTGCATGGTATTGACATCAGTGAAGATCCTGATGCTCAAACAGGACAGCTACCTGCTTCTAGTCTGATCCATCCTCTATCTGGACTGAACTTCCTTCCTTCCACCTGTGTTTAGGCAGTCAGAGGTGAGCTGTACAAAGCCAGGACTGGTGGTTGCTGTGTAGCTGTACAGTGGCTGAAGACCTAACCGTAACAGGTGCTGTTTTAAGTGATCTATGTGAGATTATAGTCACTGGTCATTGAATAAGTCACATTCAAAAATTGTGGTGACTTTTCCCCAACTGCTCGCCAAGGTATTTTTTAACTTCTCAGTGTTTACTTCAAAAGGATAGGCTTTGTTTTCACGAGAAGAAAGCCTTACAGCCCCCTATTTCCTCCTTTTACTATGTATTGGCTTGTAGCGGAAAAAGCATCAGCAAAGGAAACTGTTCTGGATTGGTTGGTTACACAAAGTCCTCAAGCAGAGACCAGGGAGTTCAGAGTAGAACATGGCACTCTACCTGAAATAGACTTTATTCTTTCAAAGACTGAAAAGCTGCTTCATGTGGGAGGCCAAATTCAGTGGCTTAATATGGAACGTGAAGTAGTAAGAAGTAGGCTGTCAGCTTGGGCAAACCTGTGACGAGTGCTGGCAAATCTACTGGAGCTGGCTTATGAAAAGCTTTCTCTGAAATCACAAGGCAATAGATAAAGTAAGTAGGCAGAAGATGAGACTCTGTAAGTATCATAAGCTCCTCTGTGATACTCATATAACACCTAAGCCAGTAGTCAAGCTGGGCTCTTTTCCTTTGAGTGTTGTTTTGCTGGGTTCTTAAAGGATGGAAAAACAGTCATGAAATTTTTATTAACTCATTGATGATTTCTGTTTTCACTTGCACAGATGAAATCATGCAGCAGGAGATACGGCCGCTGGTTGCCGTGGATATAATAGAGCAGCTCCACAGGCAATTTGCTATCCTGTCAGGTAAGAAGTTGCTGGTAATCATGCTCTGGGATTCTCTTGGAAGTGTATTGGAATGTTTCGTGCTGACTGTAACCCTTCAGCTCTGCACAGCAGTTGAAATAGCATTTTTATATTGCTAATTAGAAGTGCTGTTAGTTGGACATTTGCAGTGTATGGAACTGATAAATGTGAACTCGATGTATTTGTTTCTCTTAAAGGCAGGTTAATTTTCCATGCTCTCCATAGTGGGGTGCAGGGAACAGATTTAGAGGGTAAGAAATTAAACAAGTATTTTTATGCATATCTTTGCACAATGTCCAAGCAACTTGTTTGTGGGAAAATATTTTGGTCTATCAGGGAACTGTTCATGACCTTCCCCTTCTTCCTCACTCGCCTTTGTTTTAGTAACGATTCATTTCTAAAGTTTAAGGTTCTAATCTTTTAAAGATTTGATTATTGCATATTCCTTTGTTTGCCTGAAGTTTGCAATTACACAAACTGACGCAGTTCCTGCCCCGAATAAACAGCTGATACCGAAATGTTTGCCAGATTATTTAATACATTTATTTCAGATACTGTAGAAAAGAAATCCTTATCTGGGTCCTAAAATGGCCTTTGCTGTTGACTTGATGGCCTCTGGCAACTCCTTTTGGCTCTGTTTCTTCCTGTTCTGCAAATAAAGGAATTGAGAATTCATTTTCTTGGTTGCCCATAGAAACGCAATGAAGTATCATGATTTTGCATGAAATACGGAGATGATCATAACAAGGTGCTCTTGGACAGTCTGTCCCCCTCTGCTTTGTGAGGGGTAACACCAGGTATGTGGTGCAGAGAGTGCACAGGCCCAGATCTGCAAATGATCCACCCCGTGGGCCCAACCATTGCTTCATCTTCACATTTTTAAGTACGCCCAAGCTGCGAAATTAAACCCAAAACTTAAGTTATTCTGAATTCTTTGTTGGGCTCTGATTATTAAAACTTGATTTTGGAGGTCTCTAGGTAGCATTGTGTGACAATTTCACAAGCTCAAATAGCTGTTTTGCATTCAGTAGAGGATATTGACTGAGCAGAGGTGGAACCAGCTGCCTTCTTGTCAGTGGTAAAGCATCTCAAGGTCACGTCTTCCTAGAATTCTTAATAAAATCAAATCTCTATGCAGAACAGTGCCAGCAACTGCATAAAATTGCTCAGACACTTACATCCCACCATTGTGCTTGGTTCAGGGTAACCAGGAAATGATAGTGTAACATCCACCCCAAAAACAATTTTTGTGGGATAGTGTTGCAGTATTCTTGACTGGCTGTCCAGGCAATTGTCTGCATTCCATGCACTTACTGTAGTTCTGCCAGGCCAAACTGGAGAAGATAGTGAGGAACTTGGAATTATCGTTCAGTGCTCTGCGCTTGACTGCCAGAGATTTTAATGCACAGATGCCACAGCAATCTTGGAAGTATTAGGTTGTCAGGGAAAGCTGGGCACCTCTTTCTTCTTAAGGTGCTAGCTGTTTAACAGGAAAAATAGACTGATAGATGGGACTGACAGCCTCTTAATCTGAGGGCTGTTGTCAAGTTTGAAAATAATTCTCACTTTAAAAAATGCCTCAGAAATGCTACTTGGATCCTCTTTATTAGTGCTAAACTGACTTTAAAATATTCTGACTATGAGAGGGGGAACAGGGAATCTAATCGCTGTAAAAATCCTTTGGGGTCTTGATGTTACCTTCAGTCAGTTCACAAATGGGATGCCTTTTGTAAGCAAGAAAGCACTTATCAGGTGGTCTCTCTAGAATGCTCTGCTTGATTTTCTCCTCACCAGGCATGCAGAACTGCTGCAACCGATATTGTTTTTAAGGCCTTCGATTTAATGAATGCCTGAAAACATTTACATGAATGTTAAGAACATCGTGCATGTTGACAACTGTCTCGTGCAATGCCTACCTAGTAAAATGTGGAGGACTACTTTTCTTAAAATCCATTACATTGCAACATTTAAGACCATTAATAATAGCTATATATGACATGTAATGGGCAACTTGTGGAAAGTGGTTTACTAAACACGAAGAAAACCCCATTTCCAGTTCCAGCTAGGACATTAAACATGGTACAGAAATAACACTGGCAAATATAAAATAAAGTTTTCGTATTTCTTTATGGACTCATCATTTCAGCAGTGCCTGTATTCTCACCTGCTGTTCTGGCAAATTCAGCTCTTCACATCCGATCTGATTCTTTTATTCTTGGAAGTGATGAGAAAGATGTTTAAATAAGACTATTTATATGTAAGATACGTAAAGACTTTGGAAACAACTCTTCATAGAAGGCAAGGCCGAGGGACTTGTTTGTTAAGGTTCAGCAAAGAACTGGTTCATCAGAATACAAGTACTAATAACAAATGCCAAAAGTGAGTGAAAAGTAATCTTCCTTGCCCCCATCTGCATAAATAACAAATCCCACTTGGAGAACTTTCAGGCTTATCTAAAATTTCCTTGGTAAAGTCCAGAAATAATATCCCAATAAGAAACAGGGCAGTATAGTTCATAGCTTCGAAGTTGAATTCAGTCTGAAGTTTACAGCTAAATTTGGAAATCTGGGTGCCTCCACTCTGAAATCCCCATGGCAGCCTGGTCATGAACATAATAAAATCATGTACTCGGTGGTCCCTTTAGCCCAATATCTTATTCTATTGGTCATCACTGGTGGGTTATAGGTAAAATATAGCAGCAACCTTCCTCAGTGTCCCTTTATTGCCTCCTTCAAACTGAGGTTTAGGGACAAGCCAAAAATGACTACGCTTTTCAAAAATTCATTTCTTTAAGAGTAACTGTCTTTTTCTTCTAGCAAAAGACTGTTTTCTTCCTCATTTCACTTATTAAAGTAATTCACACATAAATGACCTCACTTGATTATTTTAAATTTTTCTCAGGTGAGTCTGCGGCTTTCCCTTAAAGCACGCTGCTTTTCATTAGGCACAAGCAACCACAAATATTTTGGTGCTTCAGTGATTGCCTATGTGGAGACTGAAAATCTCGCGATACCTAGCCTGTTTCTTAGTTTTCCATGCTGATATGTTCCAGCTTGGAAGCCACAGTCTGGGGGGAAGAAAAACCAAACCAAAACCAAACAAAAAACGAAAACCAAAAAACCTCTTTGGCCTGATCACCATGGGCAGTAAAAGATATTCCAAGCTTGTAGAGTGTTTTGGCAATATAATATGTTTTTCTGAACAACTTCATAAAAATGGTATATGCTGATTTGTAGTAGTTGTGGTTATTTCTTTCACTCTGTGGGCTGCAGGCTCCAGAGGGCAGCTCATGACCTCTTCCATGTATGCACATGCAGAACTTAGTGAATCTTAGCATTCTGGTTTTGTGCTGCTCCACAGCTTCTAGCTTTGTCAATCTCTCCTGTTCGGTACTGTGGACCCCAAATCCATTTGTCCAGTGATAATAAAAGTAACTGCTTGACTTTTACGGGGTTTTTTATAAATTAATATTTATTTGGTTAATGTCAGCTCTTTATTAACAGCTGGTGGCTGAGGCAGATGTGGTGAAACCATAATGTTCCCTTGCAGTAAAGCAAAAATGAGAGAATAAAACTATTGAAGTCAAAAGCTCTTTGTTTTTTATGGATATGAATCATTAGAAATACTTTCCTCTGCTATTCCTGTGTACAGACCTCCTAGAAGAGGATCTGACTGTCTTGCAGTCTCTGAGCAGATGGTAGAAATTATGTAACAAGCCTAATGAGTCTGGTGTTTGATTGTGTCAGGGTCTAGTTATAATGAATACATTGGATGCTAACAGCCTCCCATTTGTCCTGACCCTCTAGTCACCAGACTAAGACTCTTCTGTTCATGCCAAGAACAGGGAAACTCTCCAAAGCTTTCCCTGGTTTGCTGTGGTCACGGAAAAGGCTGCGGTTCAATGTGACAATATCCTTAGTCACGTAGACCTGCTTTAGTCATCTCTTTTTCCATGTGCTGATCTAGGCCTACTTAGCTTGTGAAATCTGGTGGGAGTGCTGCTTCTTGTGGCTGAATTCTGGTTTTGAAACCACTACTGCTTCTTTCCTTTCCCTGAAAACCGAACTCCCAATTATGGGACTGCAGCTGTGGCAAGGCAGGATTGCACAGCGATGTTTGTGTGTTTCCTGTAGCTGTTAAGGAAACAAGGTCACAATTATGGGGAGTTCTGAAAACCTGGCTATTCTAACGTGCACTGCTTTTACTAAATGATGGAGAACCACTAGTAAAATACTGTTCCTGTCCTGCTGACAAACTAATAACCCTCTGTACCAAACTGCTCTTGGAACTACTACTATCCTCTCCCTTTTTATCTGTAGCTTCACAACCTGTTCTTGTCTGTAATTACTTTGTCAAAGAGCCCAATCTGCCATTTGCACCGATAATGCATCCTGTTCCTAAACCATGAATTTATTAGACAAACTGTCACAAAGTGTATTAGTAGAGATTAGTTTTCTTTCTGTTCTGCTCCTGGTAAGTCAATGGACTTTAGTGGATGGGAGGCTATATCTGAAAACAGTAACTGATTCCAAAGCCAGTTTAACTAATTTTCAAAGCCTGGAGGGTGTTTGGCCATCTGCTTCCTGTATGAACTGAGCCTTCTGGAAAACATGGCCTGACCTTACCAGAAGGAGAGTTTGGAGTTTGTGTAAAAATCTAGACCCAGAAACTTCAGTGAGAAAGTCAGCATTCACAGCCCTTAATCAACATGGAAAACCAAAAGAAAAAGGAGCATGAAAAAAGCAAAACCTGGCCAAGGCAGTGAAACTTCAGCCAAGATATCACTCAACTCTTGAGCTGTTTGTCCCAGGAGATGAATTGCAATTGGGTCTGCTCTGACTAAGAGAGGTCTCTGCATGCAGGCAGACCCAAGCAGTTGGCCTGCACATGCCAGCAAGATTTGAAAGAAAATTTTCCAATACTAACTGATGAGTTGGTGTCTGTGGCTGGCTGAGGAGGTGTGCACTGTAAACTTGCTGACAAACTTTTGGAGCTTCTCCTGCCCATAGTCTCCTTTTTTTTTCACCTCTCAAGACTCAGTAAGGTCTTAACTAGGTAAGCTCTAGCTAGATGTTACTTTACGAATCCTGCTGCTGGATCTAGGATCTCCATCATGTCCAGGAACCTGGCCTGCACTTGCAGTTCATTACTGCTTTTATGTCAGTCATACCAACACATGACTTCAGCTCTGAGAGCTCTCAGAATTCAGCCCTCGCGCCTCATTTTTCAGTCACACCCTTTACACTGCAAAGCAAAATTAGATTTTCTCTAGTGCCATATCCTGTTCTCCTCCATGCATGTTCCTCCCCAAAGTACTTTAGCTGTTTTGTTTCCATAGCTGAATTCTGGCCCCATCATCACTGCAACAGCTAGCTGGGCTGCATTGGCAGCTAGAAAGCCTATCTGATAGGAGCAAATCTGAATGCTGCTTTATGTCCTGGGACTTGGGGAATTGGCATAGATAACAGTGAGCAAAAGTCCCATTACTATGCCTTGTACTCCTTGACGCAGTTTGTGCATAGTCTCTCCTACTTTTTTTTCCCTTCATGTGTTCTCTCTGTATTCTGTCCTGTCAGCCAGGTTCTTCCTGTCCCTTTGCCCTTGGGCCACAAGAGAAGAGAAAAAGCTGAGTGAGAAGCTGGAGTGAAAATGAGGATAGTGTCCAGGAAGAGGAGGAAAGGGATGCTGTCATTCTGAGTGGCAAGTTGGGCAGAAGGTCAAGCTAACTGTGATCTTTTCCCTTGAAGTCTTGCCTTTAGCAGCCAGTCCAGCCTTCTGCTCCTCCAACTCTTGATGTTGTCTGCCTCATTTGTGCTCCAAATTGTTGAGTTTTACACACCTTGTGTGCAGCCCAGCATGCAAATTATTTAAGTGTTTGCTGGTAATTTATGTCTGATCATACATAAAGATCTTAAACCAGAATGCTCTTCTCTAAGCAGTAGTGGATCCATGCCTTCAATGCAATGAGTTTGGGTTGGGTGCAAGGCAGGCTGCTATCTGTAGAGGTAAAGAACAGAAAGGCGATAGACCTCTTAAAGAAAATCGATGGAGCTAAATCAGGGTGGCAGCGTATGTTGCATTTGTGGGTACTATCTGCAAGGGGAGCTCAGATCTGCATCAGGAGATGGTAAACAAAATCTGGTTGAGTTTCCTCCTCAGGCAAAGCTCTGGGCCTCGCTTTGATGGAGCAGGCTGTGGTCTGACCAAGGAGCACTGACCCATAGGAGGCTGTCAGTAGGATGGCCTGGCTCCCCTAAGGCAGGTTCAGGAGCAAACTTCATGTTAGTTCAGCTAGAGCATAGCCCTGAACCTCCCCTCCTGCCAGCTGAACCTCCAGTGCTTGTGGCTGCTTATTGCACTGGCCACTGCCACTAGCTGCTCTTTCCCTAGCGTGGCACCAGCATTTGGAGCTTCCAGAAGGTGTTGGAGGTGGCTAGGTTGCTTGGAAAGTACTGCAGAGTGGCATCTAATGGCTCCTGGGGGAGCTGCAAGTCAATGAGACAGGCCTGTGCATTGCATGAAGACAGCTGCCAGGCGTGGCTGTGCTCCCAATATATGGTTTTCAGTGGATCTTTGTTTCTCCTTCTGACTGCACTAAACTCAAGTTATTGCTCACTTCTCCCATGAGATGCTCTAGCTCAGCTTGTGCCCCGTGTTGCTCCAGATTTTTGTTAAGAACCTTTGCTTTTGGGCTCCCTTATCTTGCTGTGCAAATGCTGCTGAATAGAGCACGTACCTCAGACAACCCTAATGTAACCCTCTCAGCTTTCTTCCTGCAGCTCACTCTGTTCCCCACTTCTTTTCTGTCTCCTTCTTCTTGCTCTCACTTTCTACTCCTTTTTCTTGAAGACTTTTTTTTTTTTCATTTTGGAATTCCATGGAGCTGCTGGACCTTGTTCTGTCCCTGTCTGCCTTACTTTTGATGGACTGTAAAAATTCCTGTTCAGCAATTAGACTCTTTTCACAGCTGGTGCCCAGGAGCTTATATACAGCGTCAGCCAAGTACAAAGACCTCATACAGAGCCCTTGGGAGCAAATTTTGTGTGCTTAGTCCTTATAGCTGTGGAACTGACTGAAGACCGTCCCTGCCGGTTTCCAATTTGTGCTCTCTACCCTTCCAAGACATTGAGTAGCTAGCTAAAGTATTTCAGTGACTAGAAGTAATCTAGTGGTAACTACCTAGAGAGCAAGGTTGATGGCCCAGAGAAAAAAGGGCTAGAGCTTGTCAATTCACATTCTGCAGGAATTTGCATACTGCAGCAAGTCTTGGTTTAGTGTCAGGAAAAAATGGGCATTAACACTTAGGTGTATGGAACTGCTGTCATCCAGAGGAGAGAGTTTTCTAGACATCCTTGGTATATAAACAGCTTTCCTTGTATCCCTTAACATCCACTTCTGTTACCTCACTAGATAAATAGATATATTTATGGAGATAGATAATTTGCCTTTGTAACTCAACTACTACTTAAGGTTCAGGTATAGACAGGGACAACTCATTCTTAACATATTTTGTGTTTCTACTTGTTACCCAATATTATAGCCATTCCTATTCTCTCCTTGTCATAGTACTTAACAATTTCTGATCACTGAACTTCAAATTTCAATCTGATTTCATGATATGGTAGGAACTGAGGACTTCCTTTTTTGTTTCCTTGTCTTAATAATAGCTGTATTCAAGAACCTTCTGAGAGTTCTTCTGTTTTGGTTGCAGCAGAAAGTGTTACCTTCACCTTAGAGAATGAGGTGTTCTTAAGAGTTGTACAGGTGCATGGCATAGTCAGAGACAAGGAGCTCCTGGCTCTTAGCTGAATGCTCAGTCTGAGGCTGCTCCTAAGTGTTCTTCTAGGTTTGTTGCTGGTAGTGAAGGGAAGAAGAAAGTGTTCAGTCTGCTTGTGTTCATTGCTTGGATGGCTTTTTATAGGAGAAGATCTTGTGACAAAAATACACATCCACATACATACAGTGTCATCGGCCTGCCCCATCTAGCTCAAGGTAAAGAGGCCAGAGGAAGAAGAGCACATGTATGAATGTGGATGCAAGAGAAGGTTGAAGGGACACAAAGAGACCCTGGTCAGTAGGAGCATTAGAAGTACCATGTGAAACTTGTAGTCTAAACAACTCTTAAGTATATCTGCAGATAAATCATCAGGCGTTGAGGGTGGGGATTCAGGGGAATCTTTACCTTTTTCTCCAGGGGCAAATATTGCTGCTTTAAACCAAAATATTCCAGGTTACTACATCTCCCCCATCTAGAGTATCTTAAATACTTCAGTGGGAAAGCGTGGTCCCCAGGAACCATAAGAATGCGTACAAGAGGCCATCTATGAAATACCTTGACTCTACAAGAAGAGAGAGAGCCGACAACCATTTTTCTGGTCCTTACTGTTTGTGTCCAGAAGATGTCACTAGGTATCTGTAACAAACCATGCTAACTGATCCTGCTGAGGGGCGTTCCTGGCCTCCTGAGCGCAGCAAGCACTCCGGGGAAAGTGTGACTAAATTTGTGTGACAGTGTATTCTGTGTCACTGATGATGATGCAGATGGAGTGCCCTGAGATCAAGCTGTCATGCATCAGCATTTGGCCTTTTTCCAAGGCCAGTGTGGAGGGCACAGTGGAGGCTGTGGTTCTGCTCAGTGTTAGAACTCCGCTTCAGTGCAGTGTGAATGACAGTATTCCTTCTTTGCATTTTGGCCGAAAGCCTGTTTTCTCCCTAGCAGGGAGATCTAACACAACTGAGTTATATTCAGATGTAAACCATCAGACAGGAAAATAGGGGCTAAATGTAGTGTCCTGACAAAGACTAGATCAAGAAGGAGAAGGGTTCCCGTGTTCAAAATTCCTGTTTTCTAGACCTGCAACTTTTACTGTATGCAAACATTGTGTTCCTCAGCATCCCAGCTCTCCATGGCTAGGCAGCACAAAAGGGACTTTAAATAATCCAACTGAGACTGGGAGGGTTGGGCAGAGGCAGGATCAGGACTAGCAAGGGACTCTATGGAAATAGATAGGAATTGCTGGAACACCTCTTTGCAATGAGCACCAAAACAGGAGTGGGAGCACCTGGTTTGTGGCATCAGCTGTGGTTATCTTCAGGGAAAACCAATGGTCTATGGGAACAGCATGGAAACAAGGTTTGTTTACAGGGACTTAGAGGATACTTGTTACGAATGAGACTTTTTTTCCCCATGCCTGTTTCCTCCTGTGCTCATAATGGAATAGTTTATTGGATGTTTTCCTTAAGGAAAGTAATTTTCAGTCTGCCTCTCGCAGCTTCTCCTTCACTAAGGGGAAACCCAAAACACGACTATTCCTTGGACAAGAATCTTCTGTTGGTGATAAATGACTAGGAAAACAGTGTGTGCTGCAGGACTGGGATTAGTATTGGGCTTGTAGAGAACTCCTCAGCCTGCAAAAAATAGGCTTACATGGACATTGCAGAGGAAGGAGAAAGACTCAGAGAAGTGCATGTTCTTAATGCCCTGTCTCAGCAGCACTAAGCAATTGGGTACCTGTAACACAAGCTTTGTTTCATTGCATGTATTCATGTGCTACTGCCTCATTAATCTGATCTTGGCTCTGAGTCCGAGTTTTGTGAGAAAACTTCTGACTTCTGTGGGGTTTGAGTAATACCCGTATTTATTAGCAGAACCAAGTTAGTGTTGGTCCCACAAGTGAGCAAGGTTTGTGTCATGGTTTATATGTATGTATTCGAATCCTATATGCTCTGTTACTTCATTTCCTTTAATGTCTAGAAGGAATCGGAGAGTGCTGTACCTATACATAGAGAAATCATAGAATCATAAAGCCTCTTGGTTGGAAAAGACCTTTGAGGTCATTGAGTCCAACTGTAGCTGTCCACTACTAAACCATATCCTTGAGCACTTCGTCTGCCTGTCTTTTATATACCTTCAGGCATGGTGACGCAACCACCTCCCTGGGCAGCTGTTCCAGTGCCTAATAACTCTTTCAGTGAAGAAATTTTTCCTGATGTCTAATGTGAACCTCCCCTGGTACAACTTGAGGCCATTTCCTCTTGTCCTATTGCCTGTCACTTGGGAGAAGAGACCAACACCCACCTCTCTACAACCTTTTATGAAAGGACCTGCCTTTCATAAACTCATGCTGACTGGGCCTGATCACCTGGTTGCCTTGTGTGTGCTGTGTGATAGCACTCAAGATGACCTGTTCGACAACCTTCCCCAGCACTGAGGTTAGACTGGCAGGCCTGTAGTTCCCTGGATCCTCCCTCTGACCCTTCTTGTAAATGGGCATAACATTTGCCAACCTCCAGTCAAGCGGAACTTCCACCAATAACGCTGTAATATTGCCACAAGAAATTACTTGGAAATGGGAAACAAAGAACCAAAGAAAGTGCTTAGTCAGAATTATGTGGAAAGTTCATGGAAAAGCTGAGAATAAACAAGAGAGGCTAGAATCTCAGCCAAGGTAAGCGTAGATAATAAAACTACAGTGAGTTATACCAAAGTTGATCGTATCTGTACTGGGTCTGGGTGCTTTCCAACAAAGGATATGCCAGTGTTTCTCGTTTGAGTACGACTAGTCTGTTCACAGACATAAAAATGCCCTCTAACTTTTACAACTTCTCTTTTGCAGGAGGAAGAGGGAAGGATGGGGCACCCATTATAACCTTTCCAGAATTTGCAGGATTCAGTGACATACCTGATGAAGATTTTCTGAATGTGGTCACATATCTAACCAGCATTCCCAGGTGAGATTGAGCACAAACGTCTATTGATTTCCTAAAGCGCTTTGCTTCCTCAGTGGCTCATCACTTTTAATGTTTCTACCATGTATCAGTGACTCTGCATCCATCCAGTTCACGTGAAACTTCCTAGGAGGCCCTAGGAACCACTTAGATCATGTGTGAGAAAGAAACTTTCACACCGGGCAGGCTTTCTGTTCAGGATTTCAACTAGGTGTCAGGGGATGTAGATCTGAAGGGAAGCAGTGAAGATGGCAGATCAAAAGGGAGCTAAGAGGGGCCATTTGAGAAAATCTCAGGGGCACTGGACGTAGTAGGGGAGGGTGGCAGCTGGAGGAAGCCAGACTTCCATGTGTTCTGTTAGTGATTGTTCTCTGATCGCATCTTTCTGACAAGCTTTCCCTTTTTTGAGAAAGCAAGCTAGGTGCCCCATTGACAGGATTCTGGCAAGCACCATGTGCTTTCTGATACTTCGTTTATTAGGAGATTGCTTCACAGCTAGGATGTTTTTCTTGCTGTGCAAGGATAGTGAAACAAACTCACTTCCACTGCTCTGAGGAAATGTGTTAAAGCATGGCTGCTGAATTACTTTTTTGTTTGTTCAAAAAGAAAGCTTAATATTTTTTCAGTCCCATGGTCCTGTCTCTGAACCATGGCTGTTTGTGCTAGTTAGAAGTACAGCAAGGATTTATTATTTCCTGTGGTCTTGTGTATAAAGGTTCTTAGAGGATGATGAGGGGAAAACGTGCCTCCTTCAAGTTTGAGTAAGTTTTCCAGCTCTGTCTACATGTATTCCCTATACTGGGTTGCCAAAGCAAGCTGAGAGAAACCACACACTGTGAGCTTAACAGCTTCATTGTTTCACTCTGCTCTGTAGGGTTTTTGTTCTGTCAGGAGAAACTCATATATTTATTCACTAGCTTCAGGACTGGGAGGATGACAAGCTTCAGGGTTAATAAACGAGCAACAGTAACTGAGAAAAACACAAAACTAGTTTTGCAGTTCTTTGTGTTTGATATGCTGGGTGGTGATTTCCAGTAACGTCACATGCTGGTGAACTAGCGCTTTGCATTGTCAAAATGATAGACAGGAGTGTTTTGTTTCTTCAGCCTGTGTGAGAGGCCAAAAGTAGAGATAATTTCAAAAGAAGTCAGACCAAATTCATGAAGGATAGCTCCATCAATGTCAGCTGAACGCAGTGGCTTAGATGCAAACTCTGGATGAAGAAATCTTTATATTCCTTAATGCTGAGACTTGGGAGAATACCAAAGAGAAAGATCGTTCTCACTGTCCTGCTTTTGCATCACTATCTACTACCTAATAACACTGGAAAACAGGGTATTGGGCTAGATGGACCTTTGCTTTGATTCAGTTGATCAGTTTTGTTTCCTCTTTCCCTGAGGAATCCTAGAGCAATGAGCACGGGATGATGAATTAAGTTTCAAAACTTTGTCAGTCAGGAGAGCTGCAATATGCCTTTTTTACAGATGATGAAGTATGTGTATATTTCTTGCACTACAGACGGGCTCACTAGAACTCATATTCAGTAGGTGATTATTCAGTTTCATTTAAATGACCTGTTCACTGTCAGGGACAGGCTGGGGTTTGAACTTACATTTTGTGCATACCAGCACATCGGTTTCACTCTTAGGTTCAACAGCAGGGATGTGAGTTTTCCAGGGAGTTTGCTAGTCTTTGCTGCAGTGCTCTTAAAAAGAGCAACTGTATTTCTTGCGTCACTATTTGAAACTTGCCACCCTTTATGTAGACAGTGAGGGACAAAGGTATTAATTTAGAAGAGGAAGAACTTGAGTGGCAAGCTTTGGTTGTGTATTTTATGATGTAATTGTATGGAGTATAATCTTAATGTGGCATAAGCAGTGGACCTGTCTGGGTGCAGTGGAGTCTTGTCAATATGCAGTTGGCTGGTCCACTCACAGTGTGTCTGTCATACTTCTTGGCAAGCAGTAAAGTGACTGCATTTGTTTTTCATCAGCGCTACTGCACTACATACTACTGTGTGTATTGTGACAGTGTTCCTGTACGCGTTGTTTTGCTGCTAATGATTCACCTTTTAATTCTCAAGGAAGATGTACAATTATCAAACAAAGCAAATAAGAGAAAGAAGAAAGTACTCTCTAACTCTTGTGGTAACAAAGGGTATGGCTATGAATCGGGTAAGATGAAGTGTAGTTGAAAAGCAATTCACTCTGTTTATTGGAGAAAATACTTTCTTTTTCATAACTCGGAGAACCGGAGAAATCAGCATAATTTTTCAGCCAAATGTAGGGAAAATATCTGTATTTTGTAGTGTCTGTTTCTAGGTATCCTGTAGAATAAGGTTCATGCTCTTTGTAGAGAACACAGACAATATAATTCATTTAGTTAGTAAATTTCTAAGTCCCTCTGGAATGATTGATCTTATGTGCCCAGATGACAAAACACTGAAAGGATAAAGATAGCCAGGAAATGTTATTCAAATGTACAAGCATGCGTTTGTCTTCAATGTTGCTGAGCAAATTTGCTTTACTGGCTGTGGCGTACCACAGCGTTTTGGCGTGGGCTATAAGTAAACCTTGCACTTCTGAGCTTTAAAACATGAACTACTCTCCAAGGTGGCAAACCAGCCCAGTGAGACTTTTACAATCTGATTAATTTTCCCTCTGGTTCAACATCTACTCATGGAAGTGCTCCACCAAAGGTGTCTACATACATACATACACACACATCTACAAACATTGAGGAACATAGTGTATGCACATGTATGTCTCTATGCACACACATGCTCACAACAGATAGCTCCAGAAAACCCTTTTTTACTTGCTGAAAGCTCTTCTTACTTGACATGGATCAAGTGCTTTGATAAACAGGTGCCATTTTCTCCTTCCAAAAGAGGTCAAGAAATTTGACATCTCCTGGTCTCTTCAAATCAGTGTTCAAGGGCTCACCTGGATTCAGAGCCGAGGATGGAACAGATGCTGAACATTGCACAATTTTCGTTCAGGGAAAGGCAACCTTTCTGCCAGACTTTAATTTGGAGTTACACTTGATGATTATCTGCTGTGTGGGATTGTCTTCAAATCCCTCTTTTAACAGAAACTGAGAAACCCCTATGCATTTCCATAATGAGGGTAGAGGTATTATGGTAGTGACACCGAGAAAACATTGATAGAGTGTGTGTGTGTTTGTTTTGTTTTTAAACAAACTCATTTCCTCTGGATTGCATGGACAGGAGTGGGGTTTCTCAGCTGTGCATCCACTTGCACTGATGCTGCTGTCTTGGCTAGGCTTCCCATGGCTGTTTGCCTGCACGCATCCCTTAGTGCCTAATGACATTCAGACCTTGCTATGGCCCTTTTTTTCAGTATGCTGACTGAAATAGGATCACTTGCTGACACTCTCTCTGTTTGGCTGGGTAAATTTAGCTCTCAAATCAGCTCTATCTAGTAAAACAAAAAACCCCAAACATACAAATAACATTGGCTTGTCTCAATGAAGACAATTGATACTGTCCTGGACATCAAGGTGAAGAGCAGGAAACAACATTGCAGAAGGATAAGGTCTAACTGTATCGAGGTTACAGGACCATTTTGAGTTTTCTGTTGAAAACCAAGTGCCTCTCTTGTCTAGATCCTCCTCATGTTCCATCCATCAGCCTGTGGCAGCCAAGATTTAGAGGCGTATCACTGAAAGGTTTCTTTGCTGCTTGCCTTTGCATAGTCTGCTGGAGCGATTTTGAGTGATGTAGATGTTCTCCCACATTTTCTTCTGTGCTCAGCTGCTTTTCTTTCTAGTAGCACATGATTATTTTTTTTCCCCCACTCCTTTCCTCCTTCTTCAAAATGTGTAGTTTTAAAGTCTGTTCTCCATTTTTTTTACCTATTTCATCTTAGACAATGTAATATGTTCAATGTTGTAAAGGATATATACTGCAATAGGTACCTGAATTGTTCATTTAATGCCTTATTCTCATTTTACCCTGACGAATCTCTCCCAGATCTCATGCCTTGGCTTGTACCTGCCCTTTTTGTGTAATAAAGGCCTGTGCCAGACCTGACAGCCCCATGTGCCAAGCACAGCTGTTTGGTAGGTTTTACCTTTGCCAGCCAGCTGCAGTTACTACATTTGGTCTTGGCGGGAGAGAGCTGTGAGCAGTTCATCACCATAGCTAGACTGAACACCGAGTGGTATTTTGCCCTTCTTTGCTCTTTTCTCATATTTAAAGCCAAGTAGTTATGTAAATATCTACTACTTTTTAACTTCCTCAGTCTGTCTCTTTAACTGGCCTGCAACACTGAGTTGCAGTGGCAACTGATAAGCAGTGTTCCCATTCCCATGTGTTAACTATTCCCATCTCTCCTCACCCTCATGACCAGTCTTGCCAAGTCTAATTTAATGAAAAAAAATTCTGCTTGTTTCTTGCATCTTCTGAACTACTTGTTTAAGAGGCTTTTAAAAATGGGACTTCAGAATTTGTTCTGAGGCACAGACGCAAGTCCTACTTGGCACAAATACTTCTGTGTTTGTTTACATCACAGTTGTCTTTATTGCTTTTGGCAAAAGCTGTCTTGTCACTTACTTCCGTTGCAGTTTTCTCACTGAGGTGTGATTATAAGGGTCTGATTCTGAATTCTTTTAGGCCTCCAATTGTTTCTCAAAAATTGACGTGGCTGTCAAACACATATAAAGCATATTAAAGAGATGGCCTTTTCCAAGGTCTTTTAAACACGTAACTATTGAAAGGAGAATTGCATTACTTAATTATGCCTTCGTATCTCACTGTTTTACTAATACCTTTGTTCTTTGTACTAATAACAGTAGGCTAATTTCAATGACGCACTGTAAGCAACATATATGCTGTATTGTAACATCGTTCTCTTGAAATAAGTAGCCATAACAAGCATTTTTTGTATCTGTTCTGGATCAAATGCTCTGCAAGAGCAAAGAAACCTAAGTGGGTCATGCTTTTTGTGATGACTCATTTATCTGTTTGAAGAACTGTGAATAGAAGAGCTAACCTACACCTGTGTGGGCCAGACCATGCCCGAGTTTGTGCTTTCACAAGAGGTGCTGGGCTTGTTTTGGGGAACACTGAATGCTAACAACTGTTGGTATTATCAGTATAAAATGTTCTAAAACTTTATTGTGGATTCTGATGGATAGTACACAGGAGAGTTTTCAGCTATTTGATAAGGAGTATGATTCCGTCTTTAACAAACCAATTTTCTGTTGACTTGGGTGGTCAGACAGCAGCCAGAGTTGACTAGGTGGTCTCCTGTTCCCTAGACCAGGAAACGTCATGCAACCTACATCGTTCTGGTTTTCAGAATGTTTCTATCTGACAGCTTCTCAATGGTGCTTTTGCTTTTTGAGATGGTGATTGTATTAGAGGATTGGGAGGTTCATCTGCAGTAAATGGAGTAACTGGGGCTGTTGTTGGCCAGGGTTGTTAAATGGGAAGACAGAAGCAAAAATACTCATCTCCCGTCTCCCACAGTTCTTTTCTTTCTGTGGCGACCTAAATATTTCTCTGCAAGTCGCTAAATAAAAAAAAAAGAAGGTTTTGGATGTGTATCATACAAGCAAAGGAGGAAAACAACAGAGCTTTGCTCATTTTGATTTCCCAAACTGTCAGAAATTTTACTACAATCTTCCGTGTCTGAGATGTAACCAGAGTTCCTGGCACCCCACCTATAATGCAGCAACATCCGTTGACAAGGTAGAGAGAAAAAGCCTGCCCTGATCCTATGTGTCTCCATTAGGCTGGACAGGCACCTGGTGGTCTAGAGGCAGAGGCTGATTTCCCCAGGCCTTCCATGCCTATGAGACTTCCAAAGCAATTTTTGGTCCCAATCAGCAGAAGCAATTTGATAAAACCAATGCATAATTTGGTTAGGTTAGGAAGCTAACAACAATTAGACACACAATTTCTTTCTTGCCTTCATGTGAATTATTTTTCCCAACAGCTAAAGCAAACATATAGATGCCACATTGGTCATTTTTTTCCTTAAAATATTTGTTGATCTTGTGAAGGATATGCATATAATTGTGTATATATAGAAGAAGAAACTTATGAATTATCTTCCCTGTGCTTCCCTGCACTGCTGCAAATGCAGTTTCTGTTCTCTGATGGAGAGATGCCTGTTGCACTACTTAAGAGAAGAGGTCATGTATTGCCATTTAATTTTGTAATTCTCAGAGGGATGCTGTAAACAATACTTAACTGAGAAATTCATTGAGTTTACCTGTTACCAGTTACTATCAGGAACACTTGCATGGCATCCCAGATTTATGCAACACTTTGACTTTCAGGTTTCTGTTCTTGAGCCTGTAGAGCTGTAGGTGTTCCTTGGTTGCTTCTTGTATGGACAGTGGAAAAGAGATCAAGGAAATGTTTCATACAATTTCTTTCTATCTTCATCTGTGATTAGATGTTTGATTGCAGTATGTTGTCTTATTATGACGTTTATACTCTTTCTGCCTGCCTCTAGTTTGTCCAGAGATGACTGAGCCATCCTGCTGTAATGAAGTTTTTGGAGATTTTCCTCAGTGTAGGTTCCAAGGACTTCTTTCCAGCTCTGAGTGCTCTTGGAAGGCAGAGGGTGGAGCAATCCCACTGAAGCCCTACGCACCAAAGTGTCATTTTTTGAGAGAAGGAGAGGATGGGATATTTATGAAGTGTACCTAAATGGGATGGAGCATCAAATCAGTGCTGCATAGATCCTCCTTGAAAAGTACTGAGAAGGAACAGTAACTGTTATTCTAGCCAGTGTGTTAAAAGGATACTTTTGAATGACCTGCAATCCTAGAAGCAGTTTCTGGCTGACAAGGTATAAAAACTCTTCCATTCCTGCTTTGTCTACCAGAACTCCTGGAGCATTTTGTACTCAGGGAAGGTGGTGACAGCAGGGGGATTGTGGACTCCCTGTGCCTCTGTCAGATGGAAGCATACTTGGAGAATGCAGACTGAAGTGAGGTGCCTTGTAACTTTTATTATTTTGCAGTGAAAACAAGATCTGAGGGGTTTTGTCTTCAGTACAGCACAGTATAATTTATGATCCTAAACTATTCATATCCACAGAGTTGGCAGCAGAGTAGCATAGCAGCTGAGAGATTCTGCAGATAAAATATTCATATTTTGTGTAAGCTGCTAGCCTCACACTAGAAAGAGAAGATTTGCCGACTTTCATTTTCATGTGAATTTCTGCCAAATATTCATTCTTTCACTGTATATTGCATTTTCACAGTGGGCTTAGAGGGTTATCTACCAGAGGCTGTGCTTTGCTGCAGTATGCTTCCTTGGAATGGGAGTATCTCCGTGTAACCCAGCATATTTATTTTCACCTGTTTTGCAGTCTGGAGGCTGCCAGCATCGGATTCATCATCATTATAGACAGACGACGGGACAAATGGAGCGCAGTCAAGGCATCCCTGACACGGATAGCAGTAAGTGTTTGTTTTTGTTATTTATTGTCTAGAAATCAAAATTATCTGCTGAAACTTCAGCACAGGATACAGTCGCATATGCCAGTTTTTAGCTACTATTTTCTGGCTGCGAATGCAGATTCTCCCCTGTCCTGAAGCACCCTAGTGTTAAGTAAGAGAGGGAGGAAGCTGCAGGAAAAAAATTACACAGCCTTCTCGACTGCTGAATTAGGACAAATTCCTGATTTGCTGGTGGACTGCAGTATAAAGTCTATTAATTTGACATTGGTTCCTCAAAGAGTGTAACAGAGGTACCCTTCTGTGTCAGGGGAGTGAGGACATATCCTGCTTATGAAAGAAATGGATCCCAAGGGACTTGTGTTTGTGTGGTAGTAAGTGATCTCTGTCAGAAATGCTTAATAGTTTATTATATCTCATTTGCAAAAGTCAGACCTAAGCACTGATTTTCAGTGCTAATGAAAGCAGCTGACTTTATATACCTCTTACCAGGAATGTGTGCTGTGAGAGGAACAAACCCTTCTATACAGAGGTGTGGGATAGAGGCATGACCAAGGTGACTTTCAAGGAATTTAGACAGAATTGCTTTTCATTATCAGTCCTTTTTAGCTGCTTTCTTCTAGAAATTGTTCTTTTGAATGCTTGATGAGCTCAGAGGAGTGCGTGAGGTATGTAGGCTGTGTGTTGCAGACAGGGCCATGCCTTATGAATGTGTTGAGTGCCTCTGTGTGTGTGAAAATATGTGAAGATAAAAGGAATAAAAACCCTTTCCAGACTGAGAAGGTAGGTCATCCTGGGGAAATTCATCTGTGTTACCTTCTTCTTTCATTAAGTCCAATGTGGGTAGCCTGTTTTGCCCTGTAGTGCCTGCACCTGAAAAAAATGAGAAAGCCTGTGCTATGGCAGTGCAAAGGGGGGTTAGTGTGCTTTAGATCTGAGAGGAAGGCACTAGTGCAGAAACTTTAGAGCTCTGTACTAAATCCATGTTAGAAAGCAGTGCATGACTGAGCAGTGAAATCCATGGGCCAGTCTTTCTATTGGCTTTGGCTATTGTGACAATGAAGATGTGCTGAATGGACCAGCTGATATTATCAGCAGCATGGCTCAGTGAGTCCTACCTGCTTTACCTTCTTTAGGAAACTCTTGGCTGAAAGTTCCCTTGGCCATGCTGTTAGGCAGAGTTGTGCCTTCTAATAGTTCTATATTTCTTGCAGGGAGCATTTCCAGGAAACCTGCAGCTAGTGTTTGTCTTGAGACCCTCCCGCTTTATCCAAAGGGCAATCGCTGACATTGGCATTAAACTCTATCGAGATGACTTTAAAATGAAGGTACCGGTAAGCATGCCTTTTTTTGTCCATGTGTTTTCTTTATCTCCATGAGTGCAGTTCTTAAGTGCCAGCGATTTCTCATAACCTAGTAAATGAAATTTGATTGCGAATGGCAGTTGGGACTTTTATCTGGTACTGTATGGTTTATATAACAGTAATACCAAAGAGTTAATTACTGGTGGATGCTTCACAGTATTTAATGGACACATTCCCATGTGGATCGTCAGTCTAGCTATAAAATGTGACTCATTTTTTAAGTATTGACATCTTAACTCAGGGGAGCTGTTCCCCTGATGTGAGCAGAGGTAGATCTTCTTAATCCAGTGAGAAACATAAGTATTTAGGACCACAAAGCACTGAAAGACAGGGCTGAATTCTTCACTATTTTATGTATTACTCATCAGAGTGCTGACAGTGCCCTGTTAAGTGCTTGCATAGCATTGCCTATTCTTAATGCCTTTTATGATCCCCACACCCTCAAATCAACATCTGGTTTTTACTTCTTTTTACATGCAGTTGGCAGATGCTGTGAGTTGATGAGAATGTGATTTGAAGCAGATTATGAATCCTGAAAGAGTTTAAGTTTTAGGTTATTCTATGAGAGCTCTTTGGGAAGTTGCTTCTAGCTGCATATTTGTGTGTGGCTTTAAAGCATTTCATAAATAAACTTGAATTGTGATTCTTGATATTTCACCCTGGACCAGACTCATACTGTGTTCCACAATGACTTTACTGGAGTGATTTTGCATGATTGTTTTGGATTTTGCTTGTGGTTTTATATTGTTTAGCAAAAGACCCATGACTCTCCTCCAATGAATCTCTGTTAACACCCAAGTTTGAAGTTCAGATGTGTAAGACACTTTATGCTTCTTCTGAAGTAAGAGACAGCAGCCCATTTATTAAAATACATACAGAAAAAGAACCATGAATATTCGTTTGGTTATTCTGGATTAACTTGTGACACTGACTGTAGTTTGGCAAGGGTGGCTTTGTAGTAATTAAAATGCAAAATTGATGTCAAAATAAATACTTGATAACAAAGCAAAATCTTCTAATTTTATAGTACCTTTAAAAATGGAGGTTCCTGTACTTAATAAGCCACAATCTGATACCATAGCAACTAGTATACCAGCAACTGTAGCTCTGAAAGGGACAACTTCACCAAAGACCAGCCTTTCCTAACAATTCAGCATTTTCTTTACTTTTAGCAATTTATTCGACAACAGTGTTGCATTTCAAATCCAACTCAAAACTGTCAAAGTTGGAAGAGAATTTAATTTTAGGGAGGGATCAAGCATCGCATTAAATATTAAATAGTAACTTACTTCTCCTAAAGGCAGGAAAATAAAGATATGAATTTAGTTTGTGGTCACCTTGGACTTTCAGATTTTGAGCTATCTTGAGTATGTCCACAGAGCTCTTAGTCTTACAAAAACTAAGACCATAATATGCTTGCTGTTAGATTTGCCTGCCCTCTGCCTAATATCTGTAGGCAGCCTGTCAGATTTATATGCAGGCTGTTCACATATGCCTGATGTTATTATAAGTTGCTTAGAACGGTTAAGTTACTGAGAGTCAGATCTATTTGTCCCCCTTGAAAATAGTATCCTACATGCCAAGCATGAGAATGGGGCCAGAGAGTTCTTGTCCCATGGGAGATATCCTTACTCAAGGAATTATATATGAGCACCTGTCTGCAACATCACCATCGTCTTTTCTGTTGTTTGCAAGTGTTTGTTCATGTAGTGAATTGGGCACTACATCAACATCATAACCTAGCCGTGGATGAGTTGCAAATGCTATCACAACTACAAGCAAGTCAAGGCCAGGACATGAGCATTCAAAAGGGGCTTCAAGAATGTGGTGTACGTTTGTTAAACTCTTTAACAAATGTTTCCTTATCTGGTCTATGAAACTGCAAATACGTTCAGTAAAATAGATTTGCTGGGTTAAATCAACACCAGATTGAGAAAGTGCCAGAAGATCATATAGGAGGAGAAAATAAATGCTGAAATAATAAACCAAACACAATAAGGAAATGCAGGATTTATATGACTTATTGTCGTACAAATGTGGTTAATAAAACTCGTGAGGTAAATCTCGATTGGGATGGTGATTTGATTAAGTATCATTACCCAGAAGCAAGATACAGAAATATTGGAGATACACCAGGCTTCATCTAAGATAAAATCTGGGAATTCAAAAGGAACACTCAGAGATTCCATGAGACCCCACCTCAAGTACTGTGTCCAGTTCTGGAATGCCCAATATAAGGATATGGATCTGTTGGAATGGATCCAGAGGAGGGCCACAAAGATGATTGGAGAGCTGGAGAACCTCTGTTATGAGAACAGGCTGAGTGAGTTGGGGTTGTTCAGCCTGGAGAAGAGAAGGCTCCAGGGAGACCTTATAGCAGCCTTCCAGTGCTACAAGAAAGTTGGAGAAGGACTTTTCACAGGGACATGTAGTGAAAGAATGAAGGAGAATGTCTTTAAATTGGAAGGGGAAAGATTTAGATTAGACATTAGGAAGAAATTCTTCATGATGAGGGTCGTGAGGCACTGGCACAGGTTGCCCAGGGAAGCTGTGGATGCCCCCTCCCTGGAAGTGTTCAAGGCCAGGCTTTGAGCAGCCTGGTCTGCTGGAAGGTGTCTCTGCCCGTGATGGGGGTTGGAACTAGATGATCTTCAAGGTCCCTTCCAACCCAACCCATTCTATGAGTCTATGATTTACCTAAGGAACCTTCCATTAAGGGAAGTGAATTAAAGCATCTTCATTGTGTACACAAAAGGCTGAATAATCTGTCCGTAGCAGGCACTTCTTTGACCTTCATAGACTGTGACTTCCTTCAAATGGCCTAACCCATCATGAAGCAACCCCACTGCAGCTCTGTGTTCCGTCCTGACCTGCTTAGGCAGGCCCTCCTCTTCTAAACTGCTATTGTCTTGCATTCTCCAGCTTACTGAATGGTTGTCTTCAGTCTGGTACATTATGAAATACAAAAGGAACAAATACAAAGTCCTGCAGCTGGGAAGGACTTCCTTCCAGAAGGACTTACTTTCTTAAGAACAAAGAATGCGTGTTCTTCCTTCCCAACAACACAGTGTTGTGTTGTTGACAATGATACAGGCTGTAGCCTGACTTTCTGGGGAGAGAAATCTGCTGAAGGGGGCCTGGGGACATAGTAGACAGCAGGCTGTAGATGAGCGAGTGATGTGTACTGACAGCAAAGGAAGCTACCAGTGTCCTGCATTAACAGCAACACTATTAACAGGAGCACAGTGAGCCGTTCAAGACAAGTGATTTTCCCCCCTATGCCTGGTTCTCATTAGATTGTATTGAGAATATCCTGTCCAGTTTTGTTTCCTCCCAGTACAAGAAAAATATTAGTCTGGAGTGAGGTCCACAGAGAGCTAGCAAGAAGGTCAAGTCTTGGAGCGTGTGTTCTGTAAGAAGATGCTGAGGGCTTCTCTAGCTTGGAGAAGAGAAGGGTTGGGAGGGTTAATAGGACATAACAGTAGCTTTCCAGTCCCTCCAAGCAGGTTACTGAAAGCACACAGCCAGGCTGTGTGTGAAATTAGGACAAAACATAACTGACAAGTCAAACAAAGGCAGTTCTGACTTCATACCAGGAAAAACGTTATCACCACAAAGATAATCAGGCAGTGGACTAGGCTTCCTGGAGAGGCTGTAAGGTCTCAATGCTTGGAGATTCTTAAGACCCAAGTGCATAAAGCCTTGAGCAACCTGGTTTGATCTCACAGCTGACCTAGCTTTGAGAAAGATATTCAATGAAAGACCTGATATTCCTGCCAACCTGAATTATTCTAAAATGATTCTGTAACAAATATCAGATGAAAAACTGTTCAGGTTTGTTCTCTGGGCTTTTCTAAGAGCGCTAGCAGCCTAGAATGTACTTCCTCTTGCCTCCATACACCTGTACACATCTCATTGTCAAGAGTGCTGGCAAGAGTACTTGCTATGCTCCCTTGGAGCCCACTAACAGGCTTAGCCAGTTAGTCTTTTTTAAACAGCAGAGTGAAGTAATACTTTTGACTTTAATATTAGAGTCCAAGGCTTACTATTTCTAGTAATCTGTGCTAAACATCTTGGTTTTCTGTTGCTGAAATCATGGTGTATTTTCTAGCAGTTAGATCAATGAGGCGTAATTAATTACATGTGTGTTATTTGTATAACCACTTGTGTTGCCAGATTTAGAATGGTTGCTAAAAGGTAATACTGCTTGCCTGAAGCTGAATACAAATCTGCTTTTGCTTTCATTAAGCTGTTCCTGTGGTAAGGTTACTCTTTAAAGTAAGAAAATGGATTTGGGTTTGTCTCTTCTTTCTCTTTAAAATGGAATAATACCAATGTGGACATAGAGTGCCATAGAAATGATACAACTGAAAGGAAAATTTTATTCTTAACTATTTAATTTCAGCACTTCTCTAGATTGAGTGGATGGTCTTGAGGAAGCTGGTTGTTGAAACTGCTCTCCATTTCTCTATAAATAACAGTTATTTATAAAATATAGAAACGATTTGATGGAAGTTGTGTGAACATTATAAATACCATACTTTTGCTGTTGATGCTCATGCAAAATGACTGCATCCTCAGCATAGCAAGAAGCAAGATGATGTCAAAATATGGTTAGTTCAAGAATGGCTGTGCACATGTTGAGAAGGCAAAATTTTGTGGAAGTAAACTGTGATCATTGCATGAAAAAATATAAAATGAGAACTTGCTGTGTATGGTGGAACTGCAGTTTGGTCATACGTGTTTAAGGCAAACTTAGATCCTGTTAACAATGCTTGTTATTTCTCTTAGTCCCTTGTGTTTGGATTCATTTCAGATCATCATGTTAAATTCTGTCTCTGATCTGCATGGCTATATTGACAAAAGTCAGCTGACCCGGGAGCTGGGAGGAACCCTGGAGTATGGCCACAGTCAGTGGATACATCACCGAACTGTGAGTGTTGGTATTGTTCTTACGTATGTCTACATCCAGAGTTGTCCAAATAACAAACGTAGGGCAACCTTTAAGCACTATAGTAACTCTTCAGCTGCATTTCAGCATATGCATCCTGTTAGGGACTTGTGGAAAGAGGAAATTCATGACTCAAATAGAGAAAGGGGAATTCCCCAAAAGTTTGTAACTGAAATAGTAATTTGTATCTCACTGTTGAGCCCGATTAGGGCCCAACAGTGTCATAGTATTCTTACTCAGCAAGGCCCTTTGGCACATTGTTAGCTTTTGAATGATTGATAAGATTCACAGGCCTTCAGCTCACAGTTGACACTGAACATCTGCTTTAGCACTTTGCTGACTCAAAGTTCAAAATTCTCACTTTGATTAATTATGTCCATGTTTTTAAGAGACGATAAATACTCAAGACACTAGATTTTTTTTTTCTGTGTTTTCATTTCTGTGCTACGTAAACATGCGTTCCAGCTGGGTCTTATTTTGAGTAACTGAAGAACAGTTAATAATTATAGCAAGGCAGAGAGACTTTTTATTCTATTGCCTTTGAGGAAACTTGTTACACTGGCTTTCTACTTTTACGGCTGTGTTGACTACAGTGAGGTTAGGATTGAGGCAGATGAACAGGCTTATGGAACTGTCCTTGCAGGAGTGAGTCTGAAGGAATCATCTATATGAGCTTTCAGACAGCTAAAGGCTTGAAAAAATGAGGAAGGGGAGTAAAAAGAGGCGCAGGAAAGGTTGTTTCGTTTATTAATAACAGGAGTTTACAGAAAGCATGAATAAACAGTTCAGTAAAATATGAAAATAAGTGTGCCAAGATATGAGGTGTGTGGCTATATAATACCTAGGTCTTTTGGTTAAATTTGTTTGAAAAACTTACCAAATGCAGAGATGTGAAAAAAAACCCCACAGATGCAACTTAGTTAGCTGCATGAAACAATTTATACACACAGGATAGGGTAGGGGCACACATGCTATTGCGCGAAATACTGATAAGATCATGGTGTGTGGTGCAGTCAGCCAAGGAGTCTTTGCTGGGTAAGAGGTTTTGATCAGGGAAATGTCAGCCTCCACGGAACCTTGAAACAACCTGACTTTCAGCCTTGCTGAGCTACAGTCTTTATCCCCTTTGCTGCTTTTCTATGTGTCCTCATATCTTGTCCTGCCAGTGCTTTATTCTCTGAAGCTTTAAACTGTTGCTAATTGGTAGTGATACAGCGATCTTGCTGCACTGTTCTTTGTTGCTGCATTGTTCTTTGTTGCTGCATTCTTATCTTAAGTGACTAGGAGCCTATGAGCTTTCTTGCCCACAGAGTACATTTGCAGCTTCTAGTAAATGGCTTTTGGCCATGCATGGCTTTATCTGCATTGCAGTGAAAACTGTGACATTTCAATGAACTTTAATCCAGTAGTTCCAGTGCTGAGAATAGCAGGCTACAGGTGCTAAGCACTAAGCCAAAGCATATGTGGGTCTGTACTGCTTGTTTTGAAATCAGGGATGAACTAAGAGGGGAAAAGCGGAGGAAGGGTATTAAGCCTGCTGGCATTGCTGCATCTAGGGTGTGTTTCAGATCACGTATATGGAATGTAACTTCTCTCTGCACATTTTACGTGAAGATCTACCTCCAGTTTATTTTTCATTGAGCACACAGTGTGATTTTTAGCTGTCATGATTACAAATGAGGAATTCCCATCATTGCTGGAGAAGGGAATGCAACTTGCAACAACTATGCACTGTTTGGTTGTAAGAGCATCCCTGGTGCTGTTGACCGACTCAAACCATTGGGTGGGTTAGATCAAAAAGTGTAAAGAATAAAAAGCTGTACAGGACAATACAGTCCCTAAAGAATTTGGGGCATGGTCATGAAAAAACATCCCATACAGTTACTTGCTACTAGAGATAAAGGTTTTAATCACGTTTCATGAGTCTGAAACATACTCAGTTCTGAAAAGACAGCGTTGATGTTATGCCTTCCTCAATTGCCCTTTCTTCAGTAACCATAGATTTTAGTTTTGTGTTGGTGCACCCAAGTGTTAAAGAAACAACAATGCTCCAGTGAATTTATGCATTTAAACTGTATTTGCAGCAAGTAATTCTTCTGTTTGTGTAATAATATGAACATATTGTGGAAAGAGTGATTGGAATGCATTTGGTACTGATAGACAGGATGGAGACACTTGTTTTCAAAAGTCAGGGGAAGACAGATTGCTGTTGAGTGAACAATGGTTGTGTAAATATAAATGCAAAAAGGCTTTGCCCTGTATACTTTCAGAATCTCCTCAACTTAAAACCTTAATTAAAATTTTAAACATAGTAGAATTTCCCAGCAAGCACAGGCAGAGGATCTGAAGTTCCAGTCCTGGCTTTGAAGCTACAGTCCTCTGTGGTTTCATTATGTCTGTTAAGCCCTGGGAGTTGCCCAGCTGGTTCATTGAGATGACAGTACTTGTAGGTCTGTGAAAAGATCATTTGTGACACAGGTTTTTATTTGTAAATTTTAGCATATTCACCAAAAAAAGTGCAACGTGGCCACCTTCACAGGCACGTAATACTTGCAGCACAGTGTACCTGAAGGACTAAGCATTGTTAAAAGGCTAAGGGTAAATAATCAATCTGTGACTTTATGCTCTTGCTTTCCCAGGCTATTGAAAACTTTGCAATGACAGTAAAAACAACAGCACAGATGCTACAGACTTTTGGAACAGACCTAGCAGAGACTGAACTTCCCAACGATGTGCAGTGCACAGAGGGGCTCCTCTCCACGCACACTGACCACCACAGCAAGCTGAAGGTGAATGTTGTCTCGTGACAGATCCATCAGTATAACGTATCATTTTTGATGTAACAATTTTCTGCCATCATTTGAGAGTCCATTATCTAAAAACTACTGAAAAGGAGAGAAACCTTGGTTCTGGAGGTCGCTTTGATACCGCTATGAAAAATGGTTTATTACAGCTTTAGGAATGATAAAACAGGGAAATGTGGCTTCAGATATATGAGAAGGTGTAATGGGATAGCAAGGGTTCTTGGTGAAAAGCTCATCAAAAAGATGAACACAGTGATGCAGATGTAGAGAACAGCTGTGAGGATAATCCAGGAACAGACAGAATAGTCTAGCTGTCATTTAAAAAAAAAAAAAAAAAAAGTTGGGGCAAGTTTAGCATTGCAGAATAAGGCTTAGAAAGAAATATCATTGCTGTCAACAAACATCTTTGGTTAAACACGAGAGAAAAAATACTGCAGAAGTTATGTTAGCACAAGAACAATTTTTTTGCAAGAAGTGTGGAGTGATGTGGGGAGTTCTCAGCTGACATGCTAAGGTTTCATAGAATAACCAGGTTGGAAGAGACCCACCGGATCATTGAGTCCCATCATCCTTGTCATTGCTCATCTTTCCTGCTGGGAAGACACTTTTTTCTGTGGATATTTCCTTGCCAGCTGTTGCTGAGTGTGTCACAGTGTCATTTAAGGAAATTCCAATAAGTGGTGCAATATCTCAGCACAGTCACTGAACTACCTGTGGCACATGTTCAATTTGTGGTAATTTATTCTGCAAGTTACCTGGTCAGAAATGCAATCAGCTCAGAAGTTACATACTATTCCTTTACTCAGAAATATACCAATTATTCGAAGTGAATAGATTCATTTCTCTGCATGCCTCTAGAAAAACATATAATCTTTGGTAAGCATTTAGATTTTGTTCCTAGTATTTAAAACCCATGAAAGCATTTAATTAATATTACTCTGTTGTCCATCTAAGAGATGTGAGCATTGTTAGAATGTGTACATACAGTTTGTTTGACTTGTTTTTTTTTCCCTCAGGATGAGCTGAAGTTAGCTGTGAAGCAGGGGGCCACCCTACTGACGTGCATTAGGGAGCCAGTCACCCGAAGTGCCAACAGCAAACTCAGTCCAGATGAACTGGAAAATGTAGCAACGGTAGAAAGGTCAGTGAAGCCAGATTACCTTGAGTGAGTTGGTAATTTATCCTAAAGAAATGCTAGTGTAATTAAAATTATTTAAATATGCACATTATAAATTCCCACTGGTTCTACTATTCAGGATTTATTGAACAGCTAACTTGGCAACAAAAACAGCTTTGAGGAAGTTACTTGATGAAACTGTCAAAGCAGGTTCAAACAAGTCCTGAATTTCTTGGTAATTTTTGGCTGGACCACTAACTACTTGGCTGAAGATTTAATGTGGGATTTACTTTCCCTGTAACGTATGCATCCTCCAGACTTCTGTGCCTGGTTAGAAGGTGCCATCTGAATCCATGTGAGTGAGAGTGTATGTGCTTGTGCACGTCTGTGGAAACACTGAGGGAGGAACAGATGAAGATGATACTCAGAAATGTACCCTTCACAGCTGCGGAGAGAGAAACCCCTGTTCCTTCCCACAGTGCTAGTTTCTACCGTACAGCTCTTAGTCACTGTGTAGAAGCTTCTGCTGTGCCATGTGATGCAGTGGAAAGAGAAATGTCATGCTAGTGGTTCAGTGTGTCTGCATTTACCAGGAACAAAGCTGCCAAAAGTAAAGCTGAGCCCATATTTTTCACTGAATACTTTAAAATCCTTCAAACAGTAATCCCAAAGGCATTTGTGAATTCATCTTGAATTCAACAGCTAGGTTTGATTAGAAACACGTTTTTCAGGGTAGATTGAAAACAGTACTTTTGTTTTTCAGATAAATAGAGGGAGCTATTGGTGTTTGCCCCAATAACTTGATTCCAGCACTCATTCGGCTCGTAGGAGATCAGGCTTGGTCCTATGCATGCCCAAAGAGTGCCCATCTGTTGAAATACCGGATATTCAGAGGACTTCTTTTCATCTTTTTTTTTTCTGTTTAAACTTTTCTACTTTGTAATACAATTAATAGATCATTGAGAGGCTGTGAGGATGACTCACTAGTCTGGTGTCAGACATTTTACTCAAGATGTATGATGCCTCAATAGCAATGTCTTTGTAAAAACGTTTCCTCATTTCCACAACGTGAAACAATGTCCGTGGTAGGCATTATGAGCTTCTAATCTATTGTTTTTAATGGACTAGGAGAAATGGTTGAGTCCTTGCCTAGTTCTGATAGATGAAGAATATGAACAAGTTGTAGATTTCCGCTTTAAGCGTTCCTTAAAATAAGATCTGCATCATATTCAACCTGCATTAGCCTGGAGTGAATTACCTTTAAAGAATTGAGTGAAAGCTTGGGAGAGACAGCTCCCTATGCCTGTCAGTGCATGAAACAGCTTGGTGTTCCTGTTGGAAGTCAGGAGGCAGGACTGCAGCTGCCACAGTGGATTCACATAGTTGTCACTCATGAGTCACACTCTTGCCTGTCCCACTGCAAATTTCATTCTCTTATGCTTAAGGGAGTGTTAACACAAAGTTGCCTTGCGTAGGTGTAGACTCCCCACTGTCTCCCTACTCTGCTTTCTGCCATCAATTGAGGTAACTTAAAATAAATGAACTATAGAAACTAAGTAAATTCTTTTCATTATAATTTCTTAACAGGTTATTGGCTCAATTGGATGAAACAGAAAAGGCTTTTGATCAGTTTTGGACCAAGCATCACTTAAAACTAGAACAATGCCTGCAGCTTCGACACTTTGAACATGATTTTAGAGAGGTATTTCATTTGTCCATTCTATCTAGCCTTCTCTGCTAAATGAGGTCAAGTTTTCCCCATACTTAGAGTATACTGTAATCCATAAAGGAGGCTGGGAGAGTAGACTTCACTGTTAAATGAGAAATGGATACTCAGTAATTAAATTTCTCACAACATTTGAATAAGGCACAGTGAGGAATAAGTGCCAGCCTGCTAGGCCAAAATGTGAAAAAGCAAATTCTTGATAAATTGTTTTGCATTATATGTGATGTTACCAAATATCACCTCTGTGACAGTAACTTCCTGGTCCCATTAGAGTGAGTGGAATGCAGTTCAGAAAGCCCAGCTGTCAGCCCAGAGTCTGGAGTAATACAGATTCTGAAGTAATATAGACTCTGGAGTTACAGGTCTTCAAAACTGTGTGGGCCTAAATAAATAGTGAGAAGCAGGATAACTCTTTGAAGAATAGTTAACTGTTGCTTTTCCATTTTGGAATAAGCTGAAAGACTGAACTTGAGATGCAGACACTTCTAAAAGATGTAGGTGAATGTTTAGAAGCCATAGGTTTGTTATAATTTTACGAGTATCTTATGATGGGGTTTGGGTGGGGTTTTTTGTTGTTTTTTTTATTATTATTTAATTTTATGGGGCTTTTGTCATTGTTGTTTTAGGTAAAACTGGCATTGGATAATCTCATGGAAGCACAAGCAGGTTTTGCTGACATTGGAGACAGTGTGACTCGAGTGGAGCACCTCCTAAGGGAACAGAAACAACTGGAAGAGAACGGACAGGTTTGCACTCGATGTAGTATTTTAGCTGCTATAGACATGGTCTTCTAGACACTTCCCTGTCACTGGCCTTATGTCAGGCTTATTCTCTTCTCATGAGTCATTATTTTAAATTGCAAAACTCTGATCCTGATTTCCAGGAGCCAAGGTTCTTCAGAAACCATAATTGCAGTTTCTTACTTGAAAAGCTAGAATCCAGTTTCAAACTAGGAAAGGTTAGGCCCATCTTTGGAATCTGAAAAGCTCAGCCTACTTAACAAGTTCCATTGCCCAAATAACTTTTAAGAACATTCTATGCAAAATGCTAGCAGTCTGAGGAAAGCCAATGCCTTTCAATGAACACCTTTATTTTCCAGACATTTGAAACTTAATTCCGCCAGCTGTGATATGAATCACATTTAGCATTATTAGAAAGCATTGAACAGATGAGTAATTTGAATTGGACAAGGATGCACATGAACAAATGTAAAAGCTAATGGTCACCTTTTTTAAGAATAGGATTAAGATTTAGAAATATTGTGATCTTAGTTATAATAACGAGCATTTTCTTCCCATTGCCCACATCACATAATATATTGATGTGTGCTGTGTTCCTGTTAGCCACCTCTAATTTCATCCTATTGTGACTACGCTTGTGAATGCAGTAGGTTCTGAAGAGTTTTTCGAAATATATCTTAGAATCAAAAATAAAGCAAAGCATTATAAGCCTGGCAATTAGTGAGTAAAAAAAACCACATAATTTTTTCAATTATTGGGAACGTCACAGGGAAAAAAAATTCTATAATGAATGTCCCCAGTATGTCAGAAAGAAGACAGCATATACTCACAGAATCATAATTATCACAGAATGGTTAAGGGTGGAAGGGACATCTAGAGGTATCTTGTTCAACGCCCCTGCTAGAGCCAAGACACCTAGAGCAGCTTGCCTAGAAGGGCAGATTGTCGAGACTTTTTAGTTTCTTTAAGGAGGGAGAACTCCACAGCCTCTCTAGGCAACCTGCTCCAGTGCTCAGCAACCTTCACAGTAAAAAAACCGATGTTCAGACTGAACCTCTTGTGTTTTACTGACAATGAAGTCAGTCTTCAATGTAAATATAAAGTAAGACCTATCAGCTAGATTAATATTCCAAACCTTTACCTCCAGGCTACTGCAGGGATTACAGAGAAGGATTGTCTTTACTATGCATGTAATTTTAAGATCTAACTTTGGAATTTTTTCTCATTTCACAGGAACCTTTAGAGAAGGCCCAGTCTCTAGCTCTCCATGGAGAACAGCTCATCCAAAACAACCATTATGCAGTTGACTCCATTAGACCAAAGTGTGTTGAACTCAGGCGTATTTGTGATGACTTCACCAATGAGACCAAGAAAAAGTATGATATTTTGGGAAAGTCGCTTGAGCTGCATAAGCAGTTAGATAAGGTGAGTGAACCACCTAAGATAACAGCTCTGGTAAGGTACTACTGAAAACGAATGTTTTTGTATGCTTGGGTAATTTGGATGAAGAGAAAAAGTATTTATTCCTTTTTTTCTCCATTTCATTTGGAAACTGTTACTATGAAAACTGGAGCAGTAGCTTCCCATAATTAGCATCTTAAAATTATGAAAATTAGGATATAAAACTAAGCAACAATTGAGCTAGACCTAAATTTGAAACAAGAACTAAATGTATCCCAGTGCTTAAAAATGAACAGTTTACTGCTTGTTCAGTTGTTTTCACTTTCTGTGATCTAACTAGAATAGTAAGCTACAAATGCTTTGAGATTTCCTGCATGCTATTCCAGCCTCATCTGAAACTGGATTTATCAAAATTTTACAGTAAAAACCTGCTTTGGAGTATTTTTGACTGTGTTTAAAGGCCTAAAAAGTTTTGGGCGTTTTGATATGGTTCAAATATTTGTTTTGATTTTTGGATAATTGTGTGATTAAACACTGAAATAAGGCAGTAGAGCTGACAGATTCAGTTTGCACCATCCACAGTTATACTTCTCGGTTTTGCCCATAATATTACTATTTTACACATTACTGGACCGTTAAGCACATTGGAGCTGAATTTAAGTTGTTATTCGTTTTAAATATCTAAGTGAAGTGACTTGTGGCCTGGAATTATTGAGTGTACTGTGAAGTAACATTCATTCCCTTCAGTGACATGTTAGGGCAAATCCATATTTCATGGAGTAGAAGCCACACTTCACAATGTGGACTGTCAGTGATGATGGAGTTGCCTCATTTTTCTTTAAAGGCAAGCCAATGGTGTGAAGCTGGAATCTACCTCTTAGCTTCCCAAGCTGTGGACAAGTGCCAGTCACAAGAGGGAGCTGAAACTGCACTCGTTGAAATTGAGAAGTTCCTGGTAACAGCTAAAGAACATCAGCTCTCTAACCCGAAGGAGTTCTACAATCAGTTTGACATGATCCTCACCCCTGAAATAAAGGTAAAAGCCCTCAGATGTGCATATACTCACTTAGACTTTCAAAATTACTGATTGCCTTGTACATAACAGTGTACTGGGCTATATATTTGAGTCTGCTCTTGCCCTACACCAGAAGGGCACACAGGTGAATATTTGGGGCAATAAGTTTTACTCAGATGAGTAGTCATGGAAGACATAGTTTTCTTCAGAGCAGTGCTAGAAGGACTTAATGAGCTGCCATGTCCTGCTCAGTGAAACTGAGACTTTACAGAGTGCATGGGCTGGGTTACATTAAATTGCAGCACAGTAGGATCTGCAGCACTAGTCTGGGTAACAGAAGTCCTTTCTTAACTAGCTCAGTCCAGCATTGACAGCCATCTGTTGCTTGCCTTTTCTTTGCCTAGGCCAATGCCCAAAGAATTCTAAAAAAACTAGAAGATGTGCAAGAAATGTTTGACAAGAGGCATGTAAGTCTGAAGAAGCTGGCAGCCAAACAGACCCGGCCAGTACAGCCTGTTGCCCCGCACCCTGAATCTTCCCCAAAGCGAGCATCACCAAAGATTACCAGACCAGCAGGAGTAGGTAGGCCATGAACAGCTGCTTTCAGATATACACGAATGTTTTGTCTGTATGGTCATGTTTAATTTTTGTTATCAGAATGAAAACTTGCACTTGTCAGCCTTCTAGGCTCAGCTGTTAAAAGTGAATGTGAAATATCTGTTGCTGCAAACATAAAACCAAGGTAAATCAAAAGAAAAAAAAATCGGGCTTCTCTTCCTCGGTCTAAAGTACATTTCTGTGCTGTTTCTCAGTATGTCTCATACTACTAATTCTTGAAAACCCAAACCAGGCCAGTCACTGCAAGTGTGCAAAGTGTGAGAACCTCTTTTATGTTCCATGTACTGTAATGTGACTATTTGGCTTTAAAGGGTCACTATCCCCAAAGTTTCAATCAAATACTTGCAAAGGTTAAAGGTTCATTAGCGACACTGACTCATTTGTGTAATTTTTGCTTTTCCCCCTCTATATAACTTTATTAATTTTCTAGTGTTGTCCTCTACTAACTATAAAAGTTGAACTTTGCTTCTATTTGGAATTTACTGACAGGTCATGATTTGAGATTAGCATGTGCTTTTAACCAAGATAGCTGTTTTCTGCAAAAAAGAATATGGGTGAAGCAAATCTGAAACAGTGATACTTGAAAAACATCTACCCTGTACTTGGTGGCATGGAGAGGTTGTCCTTTTTCAGCAGAGATGGATATAAGAAATTAAAAAATGGAACCTTAGGGCTTTTTTTAAAAGGGGAGCCTTTAGGAAAAAGCCTTGAAAAAACCTAAGTTGTGTGAAAAGCATGCCATAAACTTTGCTTTTTCAATAGGAATATTAGGATGGCCAGTAGCACGATCATTTTGCTTCCCAGCCATGCTATCACAAGGTCGCACAAATGCCCCCGTTGTTCTCCGGTGCTCTCCAACACTCATACTTTTTCACCAAGGAAGATCATAATTTCCCTCCAATTACTGTGCTGGTTTGTAATCTGTATTTCCCCCCCTAAACCACACAAGCTGTGTTCTCAACATATTATTGCTACCTCAAGTTTCAGCCTCACTATTGGCTTAAAGCAAGCTGAGACAGCAATGCCTTTAAAGAGGTTCTGCTCTGCAACCAACTCGTCCTCCAGCAACGTGTTCCCCTCTTGCACTGTTTTTGGCAGTCAGTTAGCTGTATGACTTGTGATTTACCTTGAAAACTCAATGAACTGACTGCAAAACCATAGTAGTTAATTTTCCATTACACAAGAAAATGTAGGGAGCTCTGGAGATCACGTAGCCCAATCACCTGCTCAAAGCAGCACGAACTTCAGAGTTGATGAGCTTGTTCACCTTGTGGCCGCTAGTGCTGATGCAAAAGAAGCAACAGGGAAATGGGGCTATGGGGTCAGTAGGTCAGAGGTAAGTAGTGAATGTTAGTGGTAGTACAGTTTTAGAATGGCTTTCGCCTCTTGGGAAACTTCATCTCCAGGCTAAAAGCTAGTCTTACGTTTCTGTTTGTGCACACAGTTTCTGTGTTTCTTAAACTTCTTCCATGTTATTTTAGAGCACTTGCAGTTTTTTAAATCAAACTTTTGGTGTAAGTAGAACCTTAAAAAATAGTCACTAGTATGTAAGTGGCAATGCTTTAAATTTTAATTGTTGTTCATACAGCCAAGCCAATATTATCAGCTCTTTCACAAAAAAAAATCATGAGATGCCTCCAGGCTCTGACTCTTGCATTGCAGTTCAGTGTTACACAACACCAATACAGGATAACTGTGTGACAAGGATTAGCCTCTCATGTCCTGCTGAAAATGAATAGGTGGATTTAATTTATTTTAAAATAGTACTCCAGTTCTTTTCCAAGGGAATGCAAAATGCAACCCAGCCCTGTTCAGGCATCAATGAGTAGACCATGGCACCACATTCAGATTCTTTGTGCCAGGATATGATTGACCTAGAGTACTTCTGCACCAAGAAACAGAAGTCCTTGACTACAGCTTATTCTGGGGATCAAACCCAATTATCTTAACTGCCACGAACACTGTGTGTATATTTGGGTATTATCCAATTGTCCACTACAAGGAGTTATGTTTTTAATTACTTTCTAAATGCCAAAACACTTGGCAAGTACTGGTAAGTATTTCAACCTCTTTTATTTTTGAGGAAGAAAACTGAAGCACAGATAAACTGAGTGATTCACCAAGGGGTTTCAAAGTCTGAGTCTGAAATGTGGTTGAGAATAGGCTGAGTCCCATTTCAAGCCTTGAAAATGAGTCTGTGAAACTCTGTTCTTTTTGAAGCTACCCTCTTGTGGACTTTCCTCTGTGCCCTTTCTTCAGATTCATGGGATCAATGTAGAATCAGTGTTTATTTATGGGGAGAGTTTATTAAGCATCATCTTGGAAAAAAGAAAGAGACTAAACGCACCTTCTTGAAACAGATATTGTAACTCATTCTGATTTGATAACCAGGACTTACCTGAACATTTCTAAAAGCTTGCAAAATAGAATATGGCAATAGGAAAACAGAATATGGCAATAGGCAAATACCATATTTCTAGGCTGTATAAATACAAAGGGAGGCAAAGGCAATAAAACATGGTAAACAGAAATAGAGGACCAGAAAGAAAGGCTTTTGTCCCCAGGCAGCAGATGTAACAATACCACAGCAGCATTGCAATGGTTGCCTCTGAAAGGAAAAAAAATTGCACTTGTTCTAGAATAGATTTTATTTTGTTTTGACTTGCTGACTCTCCATTTCCCTAACAAGGAATTGTAGGGAAAATTCAACCCATTCAGGGTGCTAATGGAAAAAACGGATGTGAAGGCTCAGGCATGAAATACTCCATTACTGTGAGGCTCTGTTTTACATTGACACAGACATAGGTGCATACAGACAGAACAGATACCACGTGAAAGGGCAGGTTTCTATCACGGAAATGACAGTGATAGTTTCTTATGTCAACGTCACTATGGTCTCTATTGACTCTTGGCAGTGTCATAACTTCGTGAAGATGCAGAAGGGCAGCTCAGAGCTACACTCTAGTGGAAACTCTCCCTCACCCACTGCTTTTCTATGGGTCTGGAAATTCTCAAGCAAAATTTTAAATTAATCCCATATGTGCTTGAAACTTTTGGTTTCGTGAATTAACTTGTAAATTTTGCAGGGACAGGCCTGTTCAACAAAAACTGGTAACGGAATTATGATGCTCAAAAGTCTGTGCCAGCTGGACTTAGTGTAAATTTTAGCTGTGGGAATCTGCTTAAATATTATTCACCGATTAACCAAGAAAAAGCAGAAACCCCTCTGCTGACCTTTTTATAACAAATGCTTCGAAAATCTTTAAGTAGTACAGATGACACCTTATTTTAAGGAGAATGCTGTTTACTCCCAGTGAAAGCTGCTTGAATACTGCTAATGACTAAACTTGTCAATAGGTGTGCTGGGATGGAAGGAGTGGCACTTGATGAGGAAATTCCTTTGCTTTAGTTCATTTATGAGGGCATCAGTTTTGATGATTTTACTACATATTTGCGGTCTGTGTTAGCTGGAGTGAATTGGGATAGGTCTACGAAGTTAAACCATGCAGGCTAGTATTGCCCATAGGCTGTCAGGCACAGTGGGATAAGCCACAGAGCTGTAAAGAATAATACAAGCTGTTAGGGATGACTGTAGTTAGCATTTCTCTATTTTCATTTGCTTATAATTCTCCCAAATTCTAACTCTTTGAAATAAAACTTCCCTAGAGGCTATCTTCTTCAGCCTGATGCTTTCGTGGAAAATTTCAATAAAAATGGTTTGGCCATCTCGGTGAACAAGGTTAGGAAAATTGTCCTGGTTGAGTTACCTTTGTGGCTAGAGCTGGAACGTGGCAGTACAAAATAGTTCTACCGCTTCAAGTGTCCAGGTTTGGTAGAATTATAAGCACTCGGGGAGAAAAAAAATCTCAGTTCATACATGTTCATTATGTATGAACTTGCTACAGTTTGGCTCCCTATAGTCTCATTTCCCTTGTTGTCAGCAAAACTCTTTGTAACGTAGAGACAAAATATGCTTTGTATCCCCCCTACTGCTTGTTTCCTTACAATATGAGCTTGCAGCAGCTTCAGACCTTCTTCATGCAGGGCTGTCACAGCCTCCCTTTCTTCTCTCCTCTTTGCCCAGCAACGCAGTGTGTTTATGACTCTGCTTTTCCTCCATACTTGTGGTCATATAACCTATGGGAACCAATAAGGGCACAGAAAACTGTCGCTGAGGGTTATGGTGTGGGTGTTTGGTTTTGGCTAGTTCAGCTCTTCATCATCCAGATCCATGAACAGCACTGCTGACAAGAAAAAAAAAAGAGGAGACAGAAATGCATTTCCAGAAGTTTGGGAGGACAGGGAGAGCTGCACCAGATCCACTTCAGATGGGTGCCAACTGCTGTGGAGTCACCCCTGAAGCTGTGACTACTTACTGCTGCTTTTTTAAACTCCTGTGGACACAGGAAGAAGAAGCTGGTGCTGTAGGTGTAAATGTTAAGAACAAATGTGGGTGTTAATGTGATCCAACTTAGTGCATTGTGGGGGGGGGAGAGTTGTTTTTAATAACTTGTGCAACTAAGTAAAGAAATCTGTATTGAAAGACCAGTGAAAGACTGAAATCAGAATTACTAGGCAGGGCATATGGTCCTGAACACATGAGGTGGCTTATAATACTCGGTAACCTGAAAACTCATTTCTAAAAACGTCAAGATAGTCTCCTAAAGTAGTGTATTTTCTTTTGACCTTTATGCATCAAACTCAGAGATTTCAGTGTGGTTGATAACAGCCTGTTAGCTCTGAGAAGTGTTGTGAAAACAGCTGAGTAAATATTTATGAAGCACTTGAATTGTAAAAATTACTATTAGAAAAAAGGCAATTATTTTCAGAGCAGGAATTGAAATAGCAAATGCATAGAAAGGCTCTGCTCCCTCCCCCACTTGAGAAATGCAGATAAATCGAAACAGTGAATAAGCTGCTCATGAATTAAGTGGGTTTGATTCCATGCACAGAATGAGGCAGGTATTCTTAGAGAGGGGTGGACCACGATGCCCTAGGAGCAAAGGGGCAAAATTAGGGTTGCACATGTAGCTTTGCTTCCTGCATCTCCTGACTTCTAAATGCTATAAAATACTCACCTATGGAATTTTTTTGTGCAATTTAAATGTGAAATACAGGAGCAAGGATGCCAAAATTTCTGTGAGCTCATTAAGCAAATAACACGTTTAACAGCACATTACACATACAAAACCCATGACTCATACTAGAAGCATCTTAGAAGGCCAATTTGGAACATGAAATTCAAATGGAGGAACACAGCTGGAGCCTTTTCAATTCTTTAAACAATAAAATTTAAACTGGTTCCATCTCAGTTAAATGTGCACGACTGCTCATTGGATCCATTCCAGCGTTCCTCACAGTCGCTAATGTGTAACACTTACTAACTAATAACATCTGGACTCTTGCAAGAGTTTGGAGATATATGCAGGAGAAGTGGGGCTGCGGAGAGATTTGCTGACTTGGAAAAGATGGTGCATGTGATTTTCATTAATGGTTTTGAGAAAGCATCAGTTTCTATAGTTTAAGATATTTCCATAAATGAAGTAAAGAAAAGGAAAAGATGCTTTCAATTTTGTGGCTGTAGGGCTGCTATCACTCTTGAGCAAGTCTGAGGAAACTTAAGCAGTGTGTCTCTTTGCAGAATACAGTTCCACACACAGGGGCCTTGCTCTGTGCTTCTTATATGGACAGACTTTCAGGGGGCTTGAAAAACATTTTGCTAGCGCAAAGTAGTATAGATTGTATTGCCTTAGAACGGAAAAGACTTTCTGTATTAAGTCATTAAATGATAAATTTTAGATGCTCTGGTCTTTCTTTAGCTACCTAACAATGCTATTTCGTCATCACCATCATTCAAAACTGCTATTCAAATTCTTGTTCCCATGGGTCAGCATGGGCTGCAAGCCCCAGTAAATAATTTAGCAGACAAGTTGTTTTCATGCCTGTTCTAGTCAAAGGACCCTGATTCTGCTGTAGGTGGTTAGCAAGAATGCACCAACTCTCACACGGAAAACAGGTGGGGAAGCGTGTGGCTGTGAAATTCACACAAGGCCTGAACGTAAAGCATGGTAGTTATTTAAGGAAGGCATCCAACATCTTTCTTGGAGGTGGTGAGTGTGTCATAACCTTTGACTACAGTCTGTGTTTCTTGCTAGCTAATGAGTTACGCTTACTATAGCAGGAGCAACTTTTAGGGCAGTTACTCAGATGGACAAATCCAGCTGTCTGTGAGCACCTTGGAGCTGCATACTGTTCTGTATGTGCCTCATATGTGATGTAGCCTCCCTATAAAAGGTGGATTCCTGAGAGATGGTGCCTGTACCCTGCCGTGCACCAGTAGGGTGGGGAAACGGGTGAGACCACAGCCTTTCCTCACAAGCAGCACAGCAAGTTATCCTCACCGAATTTATTTCAGTCCTTGAGTGGTGGAGACACTGCAAAGCAACATTGAGCATGTGAGTCTGTCCTTTTCTAGCAGCTTTAGGTACAGTACAGCCCACGTGTTCATACAAAACTAGTAAGCTTTACTGTAAATAAAATGTTTATTACCCTGCAATAAAATGTTTACCTCTACATACGATACTCTTTAACAGTATTTGTTTAAAAGCAGTGTCAAACAACTTAAAACATTAATGAGTTCAAAATGAAACATACATTACTCGTTATCTAGGGGAGTTCTGTGAAACAATTGGATGAAAACATCCTTGAAACCATGCAAACCTGAGATTGTTTATGGATATAGTTTTCCTTTATTCCTGTGCCTTTGTTCTTTTGTTGAAAGCAGTTGAACACCAACGTCCAGCTTCCTTAGCAGTACAGTACAGTAATGACCTTGAAATGGTCAACTATGCTGAATTTAATAAGGGAGTTTCCCTTATAAAATATTTCCAGTTCCAGAGTAATTAGTGCAATAAAAATTGGCAGGTATTTGGGCTGTTTCTTTCTAAATTACTCCAGAAACTACTTAAATGTCATAACGTGCAGTAGTCTCTGAATATGGGCCAGTCGCTACCTCAGACTCTGGAACATAACCAAAACCAGATTGTTTCCTGTTTTCAATTCATTTTCGAGTCAGATTGGGAAGGGGATGTTTGCTGTGTCAATCTGAATCAAATTCACCCTTGAAATATAAGCAGTCAGATTTGACTGTTTCTTTATCTACTGCCTCTGTTCTGAAATATGTCACACTGATGGAGCCAAGATTAAGCTACCAAACCAACCTGAGCAATTTGCTGTGGATCAAGTAGCATCTGCATGTGGGCTTTCTGTAAATGCACTTAAACTGTCGAGTGCTCTCTTTGCTGTATCACCTGGAGCTGTCTGAGTATGCAAGTTGTAATCCAGACATCAAAGTCCTAACTGATTTCCATGTTTTCCACTGGCTGCTTTCAGCCAGGGTTTTCATACCAGTATCAACCATCCCTTTAGCTAGAGAGTGTTCTCGTTAGTGAATAGGTAAAAAAACTTGGTATTGCTTACTATGCTGTTCTAAGCAAAAGTTCTCATGTTTCCTAAAGTTATTTCCTTGGCTTCCACTCCTTTTAAGAACACATCCAGTACATAACAAAGCTAAATCCTACCTTTTCTGAGCTATGCAGTGGACTGAGCTTAGGCTTAAATAGGGTAACTGGACACAAGCAGCATATCTGGGATATTCAGGAGTGACGGCTAAGTGTGTATGGAAGAGTATGAAATAATAACTTGGTTTTCTTTAATTGGGATCAAGTCTTAGATTTACTCTTTTTTATGTTAATTTTTCAAGGTATAAATAGGATATAGCTGGGAGAAGCTCCAGGAGAGAATATTGTTCAGTATGATAGGTATGATCACCGACTGTGTCTTGTCCAGATCACGGCAGATGAGAATTTAAGGTTAAATAGAATCTTTAGGATGCTTAGTTGATAAAGGTTGGTATTCTCATTCTGCCAAAGGTAGACCTTGTCCTCCCTGCAGATTAGAAAGGTATAAAGAACTTCAATGATAAAGACAAATATCTTTTATCTGCTGCATCTTGCCTCTTCCCCCACTCGCCTTGGTTTCAAAATGTCAGTAGACCACTTTTTGGGTGAAATAACAATAGTTTTGAGAGAACAATTACTACTTCATGGAAAGTTCTCTTGGGGATGGGAAAAAGGCATCTGTTGAAAGCAATGCTCAAAATCAAAACAAATCCCCCGCTGTATGTTCTGAAAGAGAGTGATGGAAGAATCACACAGAGTTGACATTTGTATTTCAGCTCAGTCCTGGGAACCACAAAAATCTTCTGCTGGTCGATTATAGCCGCTGATGGCTGTCAGACTTTGCTATTCCATTGAAGAAACTTTTTAATATGGAGTCATTGTGAGGAAGTAATGGGCATGAAATGGACATTGCCAAGTCCTCATGTCATTCGGCATGGGATAAAACCAGGAAGATTTAGGAAAGAGTTGGAAAGAGGTTGCTTCAATTAATATTCATCCCAGCTGCATAATAAAACAGTTGAAAAGACAGTGAGTAGAAATGTGAGCTTGTTGTTGACTGTAAAACTGATCTCTAGTCCTTCTAACTGCATATCATTTGGGGCATTTCTATGGCACTTTTTTACTACATTAAAAGCATTTGAAAATTTGTTAAAGTGTTCCTCATTCAAAGATATCTGCATCTTCTTATTGCATCTCTCAGCTTCTCCAAGAGAATAATAAAATCAATTTGTGACAACCAAGAGTCTCAAGACCTCCAAACATTAAACTTGGTGAAACAGAATGTTACTGGATGCACTTGAAAACACCAGCTTTTATTTTTGAAAAGTCCTTGTTCAATCTGAAAGTTTTCCCAGAATAAATCTGAAAAGGACCTAATTGCAGAATTGCAACACTTTTGTTCTTTGCTGCCTGACCCAGATTCTTTCGTCATTTCATCTGGTATTCATATTTGTTTGCACCATGACATGCATGGTTGCCTGTATCAATTCAGCAACTAACAAAAAGGAGAGTTCTGTTTGCCTTGTACTTAAATAACATGCACTGTTAACTCATAAATTTTAAAAAAAATTACAAACTATAACAGATTACTTTCTACTCAAGCTAAATGTATGATTCCCCTTCTCACAGTAAATATAAATTTCATGATAAACTTTTTTCTTTGGGTAGCAGTATCAGGATAAATGGTTAAGTTGTTAAGGCTGGTCTAGCAGTATTAGATAGCTCATGGTCGGCTGTGGTTTACAGAGACTGCAAGCCCCAACACACCCAGACATGACAGAGCATATTCCAAAATAATTTCCTCGGATTCACTGTCATTACATACATGGTTACAATGATGCAAACACCTGTATGATTAATCTTTTGAGACTTGTTCGTGTGATGACACCTTACACGGAGCAATCCTTTATAATCTGACATTAGGAAACCTTTACCAGAACCAAAATTTCCATTCTTTGGGAACCTCCGCAGGTAACAACACTTGAGTGGAAAAACTATGCAAGTGAAAATTACCCAGCTGTGGATACAGCTGGCTAACGTGTATCTGTGCTACCCTAAAGATGGTTGCCAGGGAGGAAGCCAAGCTAAAGTAGTGATGGCAGCGTGGAACTGTAGGTGCCAACTTGAGACACGAGGGAGCCCATACCTTGTGCCAGCTGGTCTTTCACCATTCCAGCCACAATTCCATTCTCTAAGCCAGGTCTCAGCTACCACTGATGCGACAGGATCTTTGCCCCTTGCTTTTATTAGGAAGTAGGATTTCAACTTTTAGCATGTTTTCTAATGTTACTTTCTTTTTGAATCCTTCAGCTACCAACAGGAGGTCCACAGAAATTTCCTGCCCTCCAAAGACCATTTCTGAAGTAGAGTTATCAAAAAAGAAAAACATTAAGAAGACTAAAGGTGGAATTAAGGTAGGAGCATCTGGGTTTTGGGGACATCCCATATTGCGAGAGAACTGAAAACAAATTAAATATAAGTTCACGTATTTATACTTGGAATTAAAAAATTGAATATTTACAAGTTAATTCTCTGCTAAGCATTTGTTTTTTACACTTTCATGTTGCAGTTTTAAAGTTACTCAGATGACAGTGTTAAAAAATACTTATGCTCATGTACATGGAAAACCAAGTTACACTAAAGCAGAAATCACTTTCAAAGGATGAAAAGGAAACATGGTTGGAACGTCTAACAATAATACATAAAAGTGCATCCAAAGTTTCCATCTTTCCTTATAGCATATGAACTATTCTGTTTCTGAAACTGGTATCTCATCCCAGGTCCTCTGAACCTAAGATATGTTGCATTCAGAATCCTACAAAGTTATAATTTTTTTTTATTTAAGTATTTTCTATGGGTAGTTCCTATGCAAAGGAGGAGAGACTAGACATTTAATACTTAAACATAAACCAACCAATCAACAAAAACCCAAAAATTCCACTGTTCCTTGTTGCTGCGTGGGCAAGGAAGGTTCAGGGAAATGTATTTTGCTTTTGTGTCTCTATGATAAGATTTGTTGCATTATTGCTTCTGCAGCAAGACTCTGTTTAGGGCTCTTCGGACATCCTTACCCTTTCCTCCCTATTTTTGAGCCTGACAGCATTTAAGAACCCTGCCCTTACAGTGGAGAGTCTTTTCTTTGAGCTGTAGAGACTGGTCGGGATAACAAGCTGTCAAGGCAGTTGTTTCACTCTCCTAGAGTATTTTAAGATTGGAAACAGATGGATCCAGAAACTTCATTCATCTGCAGTTCTTGTAACTAAGAGGAACTACAGCTGCATCATGAAACTTTTTATTTGCCCACGCCTGCTGAAATAGCCACTGTCAGAAACTAGTCACCTTTTTTTTTTCCCTGTCAAATTCAAGCAATGCCTCATTTGTCTTATTTTAAATGTTTGGGTTTACACTAAGTAAGTGTACCTGTGAAAGATAGGAGTACCACTGAAGCTGTATTTCAAATGGTCTGTGACCAGATGTTACATAACTTTGCCAGCATCCCTTTACCAAAAATAAGACAGATATCGAATCATACGTAGTGCAGTTCACTCACAACCTTATAATAATATCCCTTTGCTGTAATTTTCTTGCATCTTCCCTGCATTAACATTGATATTATTAGCTCTTTAGGGCAGTATGTCATTAGAACAGTAAAAAATGCAATTTAAGGTATGCTTAGAAAAAGAAAAAAAATAAGAGAGTGTCCTGAATGTGTTGAGGGAAAGAATACAAGTAATATTACAAAAGAATAGCAAACAAGTTGTGTAGGGTAGGAGAAAAGCGTGACCTTGATTTAGCTGCCTCATGAAAATGATAAAAACAGCAAGTAGTCTTTTCCACACTGTTCAGCAGTTCGGGGGCAGAAGAAGAGGAAGGGAAAAAGTTTTGTTAGTACAGCTCTGTGTAAAAGAAATACCTTGACCTACAATGTGTTATATACACAAGGGAAAGGAGAAGGCACACTAGTCCCTGCAGTTGTTAACTTTCTAAGACTCTCCTTCCCTCCCATTCTTGCTATAAAATTTTTGTTTGTTTTCTATTTATTCTGACAATAGTTCAAGTGATAATCATTCATAAATGGAGTCCATCATCACCAACTAGCTAAATAATTTAACTATACAGAATAGATAGGACACTACCTTTTACCCCCCTGAGTCAGCCCTTAAAAATAAAAATGCTAAGGAACTCAAAAGACTCTACTGGAGTTTAGATATTGGCTTGTTTATAACTGAAAACTCAGCAGCTGAGTTGTTTAACCAAATCTGAAGAGATTGCTTTTGAGTAAGCCCAAGTAGTGCTTGATGCTTTCAAAGCTGCAGGTGAAGGGAGGAAAAGCCTACTCAAAACTTGCTTGGAGCACACTTGAAACAATCCATCTCTGCAAGACTAAACAAGGAAGCAAGTTAATATTTAATCAAAATATCATGTAAAATGCTGTAGTCCATTTCAGTCTTGCGACAGCCCTTGCACATGTATGCTGTACTCAGTATTTAAGGGTATGCGCTGTCTTACATAAGACTGCTACTAGTGAAAACACTTCCAACGCACAAAACCAATTGCCCAGACTTCTCCATATGACACTGTACAAAGAACTATAAAAATGTTAACTCTTTGGGTTGGTTTCAGGGAGGAAATAAAAAAAACAAATGTATTTCAGTCTCAGGAACAGACTGTTATACTGCAATTACCTACATAAAGAGAATTCACCTTCTGTGGTGGAAGAACATAAAGGCTTTGCCTGGAGTCAAGAATGCCTCCCATGCCAATCCTGCACAAGGAAGTAGAAATATAGAGAGGAGGTATTCTTGATTTAACAACCTGCACATCCACAACTCAATTACTTTAACATGTCTAGTGACTTACTAGACTAGAAGAATACAACTCAGACCCTACATAAAGAGTTTAAGTTCTGTAAACAAACTCATCAGTATTAAGTATTTTCTCTTTTAATGTGTCCTTTTATTCAGATTGAAGTGATGCATGAAGCCAGCCAAGGAGGCTCCAGCAGAGTCCTGGTGATGAGTGAAAGTGATGAGAACTTATCAACAAGGAGAAGGTAAGGCTGCGCACATGAGCTAGTATAATTTTTTTTTGCTCTTAGAATGCAAACAACTGCATTTATAGCACATTCCCTATGACTTCTTTGAAATTCACTAAGATTAATAAATAATTAGACATAATTGAGTCACTGAAAGACTTATAACCATGTGTTCATACACAGTCCATCAGATGGAAAAGCAAGTAAGATTCACCTTTTGTTTTGGGTTGGGGACTTGTAGGGTTTTTCTTCTGTACTTTTCTTCTTAGAAGTATTAGTTACATGATATGAGAAAAAAAATGTCATTAAAATGAGCCTTGCATGTATTTACAAAAAAGCAATATAACAGATCACCTCATTGTGTTCAGGATATTTGACTACTATGATATGCCTCTGAGAAGCTTCTGATCTCTTAAAGGCAAGCAATAACCCTTTCTTTCTGCCAAGTCTTGAGAAAGATTATCAATGATGTATTCTAAAACATAAATACTTCAGTCATTTAGTTTAACAAAAAGTACCATGCAAACCCAGTTTAATTTAGTTGAACTGCAGTGTTTCTAGGCCAAAGGAAGCAATTAAAACACCATAAAACAAAAGAAAAAATGAAAAAAACACAACAAAACACACTCTGCAAGAAGCTAACCCTCACAATCCTCAGACTTCCTTTGTTGTCTTCAGTATGATTAGATAATTCATACTTACGTTACGCATCTATCTCACACAGGTATACACTGAAGTTACTTGATGCATAACACTAAATTTGTTAAAAGACTAGCTTGATAAATTATGCTAGACAAATTGGAGACACCTACAAAAATGCAACTTACTACTATCTGAATTTAATTATGCCCTATGAAAAGAGCATGACTGGTCTCCAAAACATCAGCTGGTTTTTAATAGGTGCCATCTGTGATCTGAAGTAGAACTTAGATACACCTCTTGAGTAGTGATTGCCTATAGAGAACATACAAATTTGGACTTCTGTAACAGGTTAAGCTTCTAATATCTAGCAGGTTTATGTGAATTTAGACCTAAGAGCTTGGTAAACTAATTTTTGAGCTGTCTCCTTTCTTGGGAACACCAATTTTGCCTTCTTTTCCACAAAAGGTTTAGTTCGAGGTAGAATAGAAAGGAAGCAAGAGAAAGGAGGGGGCAGTTTAAAACCCTCTCATGAGGGAACTCAGACTAGTATTTAGAAGCATCAGAGCTGAGCCTGTCAGTTACAAAGAAAGCAACAAGAGATATTTACCTTTGTTGTGTTGTTTTGGTTTTTTTAAAAGAAATAAGTCTGTTTATTCAAAACAAATTTTACAAAACAATTGTATTTGTGGTACAGAGCAAAGTTTAATAAATACTGAATACTTTGTATAAAAAATTAGTAATATCAAAGGGAAACTGATGCAAACCAAACAAACAGGTAAAAACAACTTTATCATTAAATATGCTGTGCAATGTCAAACTCTGAATGAGGAGTGACCATTCAGGCTGATACAGTCTTATTTGTAAAAGTAAAGTCTGACAGCCCTGCATTGGAGCACCAAGACTATTATTAAAAATGGTTCCAGGCAAAGGTGTAATAATCTTAAGTCAGTGTTCAGAACTAGAAAAGAAGTTCTCTAGCGTCTCCCTTTTTTTTGAAAGGAGTGCCTTCATGCTTTCCTTTTCATTCAGCAAGCAACTTCTTTTCACTGCAGCAAAAGAAAATGCATGCTACAAACATCAAGGCCCTTTTAAGATTAAGAAACAATTCAAACAAAACTCAAATCAGCTGTAAAACAAAGTATTTCAATGGTCAAAAGTGACTTTCAGATAACAGCAAACTAGATTTAAGTAGCATTTTAGATATTAGCTTAATCTCTAGAAGTTTAAGCTACTTTAAACCTTTGCCTGAATAAGTGAAAACAATAAATCTCAACTCATAGTTATGCTGGAAAAAATTATAGTCTCAATAGTACATTTTGGTTGCATACTGTGTATGAAGACCCTCTTCCCCTACAGTGAACAGGGTGGATTTTTCCAGTAGTGCAGTTTTGCTGTGCAGCTTGTTGATTTAAATGGCTCACAACAGGTCAAAGCTGATGAAGCAGCTTTCCTTTAGTACACAATACTACTTTCTCTATATGTGCATTTATTTTTCTGTGAGCCAGTAGGATTTATAGATCTAGGGCTGTCCTGTGTTGGTTTTTTTCTCTTTGATTACAGTACTAAGGATGTGTGTGTTTTAAATCTGTTTAGAAAGAATAAACCCAGTTCTTGTTCTTGCCTTAAGTATAGTTGTTATATTTTTCAATCACTCTGACACCAACAGATGATTTATTTGCAGGCCCTTTATATACTCAGCATTCGGGCCCACTTAGGATTCTTGTTCTATTCCTTCTTGGAAAACCAATTATAGAAAGTTACATATGTCACTTAAATCCAGTACCTGTCATCCACCTGAAACGGCAGCTTAGAGAACAATCAGCAAGCTCACTCCTGGATTCTGTCTATGTGAACATATTCCATTAGCCATTTAAACCTGCATTTTAAAACCTGCAGCACAGCTCCAAGAGCAGTAGCAATTATTTAAATAAAAATTTACTACTTGTAGCTTAAAACTGCCAACTCCTGTATAGCTGTTCTACAGCCAAGTCAGAAGACACAGACCCACTACTTCACTGCTCCACAGAGCAAAAAACTTCAGGTAGAAGAAAGAGGCTAGACACATAAAGCAAGTAGTATTGTTCCTGTAATTATCACAATTCCAAGAAATGTTTGATCATTTGTGATCTTTTGCATTGTTACTGCTTTGCTTATAAACATGTCTCATTCAAGCTTTATGGAGTACTTTTCTGATACTATCAGCGCTAGAACTTGTCTCAGCATCAAGTCAATTCACAAGCAGTATCTGACTATACCTTGTGTGGGCTGTGTGTCCACTCCATGAAAAGCTACCGTAGATTTGGCAATTAGCAACTAAAATATCCATCCTGAGAGTCTGTGAAAACACTGTTAGTGAGCCACACAAGACAAGATTGCGGCCATACTAGAACGTTGGATCTCTGCAATATTTATATGGCACTACAGTAAAATTCAATGCTTGGAGTTTGAGCATCCTGATTTACAATTCACAGGTGTTTTGTTCCTCCTGCAAGTGATATTAACATATTCAAACATACTCAAGGTACAGGGGTTTACCCTGAAATTTTAATGACAATCTTGTGCTTAAGACATCAGGAGAAACATTTTAGCAATTTTGAGTTGTGTACTGAGTTTCCGTGGATCACCATCTTCCTATCCCTTCAGTGTGAAGTCAAACTTTATGTAGAAAATACCTTCCCCTCTTTGTTTGTACAAGCATGAAAATTTGCTTTTTAGTCTTTAACAGCCTCAGATTAGCTCTAACTAACATTCTCAGGGACTTCTGCTTGCATTGCACTTTTAGAACCATGAATACTGGAAAGCAGATACATTAAAAGGAACTCATTTAGCTTATTTGCTTATTAAAGATTGGGCTGTTTAAATATACTGCTTCAGTTTGCAGAAAGCACAGAAACATTAGCAAAACCAGTTATGTGAGTAATATTTGATTTTTATCAAGTTCAGTCCTGATCTAGAGAGAGCTCCTTTGTTACTTAAAACAACCAAGTCAGAGGGCACTCAAAACGCTGCTTCCTTCCCCGTTTGAAAGACTTAAGCTTTGAGAAAAAGATTGTAGCAAGTTTTTACTTCCAGCACTGTTTGTCAATTTTAACGTTGACTTACTTTCTGTGAAGCATTGAGAAATGGTGACTATTTGTAACCAATTTACATTGCCTCAAACTGCTGCAATAGTCTCAGTTGGCAGGTCAGAAGTTCTGGTTTCCTTGTGTTTGAAAGGTCTACTCCATTTTGATATATATTTTTTATCATCATGTGCCTTAGTTCACATAGCTTTTAAAAAGAAAAAAAAACCTTAAGACTTGCTGACATGTTTGAAGTCACAGATGTTTTCACCAAGCATTTCAAAGTCTAGAAGTCAAGTCCATTACAGTTCATTTAATCAAGTCTTGCACCCCTTGAAGAGTGTAAACAGGCTACAATGTAAAAAGTTGCATTACAATAAGAGAGCTATTCCAGTAAGAGTTTCTGAACAAAATTTGGGACCATCTTCCACCCAGCCCCCAACAATTCACATTTACGTTTTACCTCATTCCATGTTTACATATATTTTGAATAAACAGCTAAAAAGTTGTTGCTCCTTTTTGGCTCAGTGATCTTCAAGACAGATATTCAAGTATTAAGAAAATGCAGCTGAACAAGGATATGTGTCCACATAGTATAGTTTACAGAGAAGCATAATATTGACTAGTCTGCAGTAGATTCTACCCCAAATCCCCGAAGAAAACTTTTTAACTTTGGGATCTGTAGCCTGCTTCCAGAGCTGGTGAAGATCATATACGTGTCCGTGCGATGTCATCATTTTGTTATAAATGCAGGGATGATATGGAGCCTTTCCTTCCCCAGAAAAAAAAACATGATATTGTGGTACAATTCCCATTTTATTGGCACAGAGACCCATGAAAACATCATCTATGTAAAGACTTGTATTGAGAGTCAATGAAGCCTCATATACTTTAGCAGCTACATCATTTGATATTACATATGCAGCTCCTGCTGTGTAGTCAGGATAAGAGGGCCACTGGTACATTTCATATGGAACATAGTATTTGCTACTCTTGTCTCTTACGGGAGGGGATCCACGATGGACACGACCAATCCAGAGATCTTGAACACCCATTTGTGCTAGACTTTGGAGATAAGCAACAAGATTTGGCATATGGATAAATATATCATCATCTGCAGACATAATGAACCTGGCATGAGGACAGTAGGCATTCACCCAGCTAAACTGCAAAAGCAATTTAAGAGTAAGATTATGAAAAGTATCCAAGAAGTCTTGCTGAATTAAATCATTGTATTTCTGGTCTTCCAGCTGAAGTTCTCTTTGCATCTGTGTTTGCTTCCAATGATCTGCTGGTTGTCCTAAAGCAAAAAGAGTTTTGATATTGGCATTAAGTTGAGAATGAACATACTTCTCATTACCCCAAGTCTGTCTAATTGCATCCCTCCGATGACGGTTTTCGGGAGAAGTTTTCACAAACAACAGGAGAAGGACATCCTGCTGCTGACACTTCTCTCTGTGGTTGATCAAGTACTGGTAGCTTGATACTCTGTCCAAGTTGTCCCTGTTGATAGATAGGCTGTCATTCACAAAATGGTAGCTGTTTACGAGGTATCTGTAGGAATAGGACTTCATATGGCTCACAATGTCATTATCAAATGGGCCCCAAAAAATCATGAGACACAGTATGAAGCAAGTGGCAAATATCTGCAAAAAATGGCACCTTCTGACTCTTCTGGGACTAACAAACATTCTGATGCAGTTTCTATAATCCTTCTTGTTCGGGATCAGTATTTTACAGTGCCTGTGTTTTAAAGATCACAGTATCACCCCTTCAAGGTAACTGTCTGTTGTAAGGCATGTTGTCTTTCATTCAGTATCCTTGCAAAGCCAGCTCTGTTCACAGATTTCACAAGTCACGTTTCCCAAAAAACGTTTTTCTTTGAAAAAACGCAGACAGTTTTGAAAGATGAGACTTGCAGATGAGTATTTTCCTTTTGGGGCATCTTGAAGTGAACACTATAGCTCTAAATTGGATCTCCTCACATGTTTCTTTCGTTCAAGAGGATGAACACCTACAAGTTGTAATAGCAGGGGGGAGAAAAGTTTTAGTGAGTTGTTTTTAACATGTCTAGCTTTAGGTTTGGTCATGGAAACAAAACGACTACTCAGACACTCCCCATCATCCCCACACTCCCTCAAAAAAAAAAAAGCACCTAGCAGTAAGTTAAAGGTTGTCAGTGGCGCAGAGCAAGCCTGAGGGAGGCTTGTGAAGGAGAAGGGGGACCTGACACAGAAGCTTCAGTTCTAAGAACAGGTTCCTTGCATCAGAAAACCCCACTGCTGTTCACCAATGGATGACAATATTTTGTTTAAATTCTTTTAAGCTAGGAGGGAAGTCACACTCTACAAACGACCCAGTTTAACAGGCCACCCAAAAGCAACTTGTAAAGCGCCAGACCCCCAGAGAGATCTCTGGCTGCTCCTGGATGTGGGGGTGGCCAGAGCCCCCCACGCCCTCCCAGCTGCCCCCCAACCAGCCCCCTGCCTGGAGCCCCCAGGAAGGAGTCGGGCAAGGCAGGCCTCGCTAGTCTGGCTTGAAGGCTGTGTGGGCACAAGTTAGACAGGGCTGCTCCATCCTCAGCACACAGCCCCCAGCCCCTTCCACCCGGAGGGAAGGTCCATGCTGACCCCTCGTCCGTGTTTGTTCTTCCTTCCCCAGCCCTAGTAGCACCACAATGGCCTCATCCACTACCTCTGCCCACCAAGGGCAGCGCTGCTCTCCTGCCTCGACCCCACAAGGCGGGCTTGCTGAAGGGAAGCAGCCTTCTTGACTTCCACAGCCAGCTTGAGGATGGTCAAGAAGTGCCACGAGTACAACCACGCTCCCCTGACACCCACAACCAAACATCCCACTTTTAGGACCTCTTTTAAGTCAATGGTGCAGAGACTGTTTGTAATCCAAGCTATGGTTAAGAGGAAGGCTGTGCAGCAAGCCGATCCAGACAGGACAACAGAGCCCTCTGTCACAGATGACCAGACACTGCAGCATCACCTTCTCTGCTACCAGCTGGGGCTTTAGTAAAGAAAAGAATCCAAAGCAGAAAAAGCCACCCAAGTCCAGCCTTCTACAGTCTGCAGGACAAGAAAAACGTTAAGTGGCAGCTGCTTGTTGGTCGCATAAGACCCCAAGAATACAGCAAGCCCTCTGTAAGCAAGAAATGTAGGACTCGCACCACGAGGAATGGCAACCCACAGGCTGAGGCCTTCTTGTACAGAAACGGTCCTCAAAGCAAGAGAACACAAGCTATCACTATTAAGTTAAAAGTTAAGTGCACCACAAATGTTTTCAGATTATTCTATCCATTTGAGGTCTCGCAACCAGATAGCACAATGAGAACACAACAGACTATACCCAGTTAAGAAAACGTAAGAGCAATTTTGTGGTGTGGTTATCTGCCACAGGAAGGCAGCTGGCTGCTCAGAATGGAAGGCGCGCTTTGGTGCAGTTGAAGCTTGTAGATTGTAGTGCATAACAGAAAAGCTGTATGGGCAGTTTGGTGAACAAAAGTCAGCGCTTTTTATAGTATCAGTTTAAACCCTTTTTATTTTGAAAACATGACGTTAAACAATGCACCTCAGAGTTATAAACTCAGCAACTTCACAATAGAATGCTATTGCAAAGCTTACTCTTGTTTCGGATAAAGCACAGAGATGAAGAGAAGTTGGACTGTTACAGAAATCCAGATATTTGATAGCTCCTTTTGGAGGAGTGGTTCTGAAGATACTACTTCCCAAGAGCAAGGATAAGTTCTGGTTTTCCCCTCTGATCTAGATACTGAAACTCTTCCCAAAAATATCTGCTCTGCATGAAGTTAGCCAGTTAAAACAAATGCTGCAGCATCATCTCCCCCAGTTAAGTTTATAGAATCTGGAAAAAGAGAGGCTCAGCCTAGGTGGTCAGGCTACCCACTGCCATCACAATAGCTTAAAAGTAATGACTGGCTTTTATGAAAGTAAAGGAAATACAACCACATCTATTCAGCTACTTAAAGCAAAGTTTACTCTGGTAAACACAGGAATTCTACTCACCAAATACAAATTGTTTAGATTATGCTTAGATAACATGTTTTGGCAACACTCTGCAATTGTTCATGTCATCTGGTAAAAGGATACTACAGTCAACACCACAAATACAAAGTTACAGAGGTCACTGAAGACTAGCAATGAAACTAACCTACATGACAGTTACTACCACTCAGGAAGAATAAAAGCCCCCAGGAAAAAAAAAGAACAAAACCAAAAACCAAACCACTACCACAAAACATAAGTTAACATGGAAATAACTTTAATTATGGAGATGTACATAGAGTAAATCTTCTGCTCCCTAGCACCTTTCTCCTGAAAGTCAGGGATGCTGGAAGGAAAACTTGAGCTTTTCCTTGAATAAAAAAACAAGCCATAGAATCAACTGACTAAAAGCTGAACAGTCTGATCTATCATTTCCTTGATACAGTTCACGGGAATTATATCAGGCTTTAGTAGGAAGGTGCTCAGAATCTTCCGCAGAAACAGACCACTGAGGTAGAACTTTAAAATGAAATTATAGATGAGCAATACTGAGGAAATTCAAGAAGGCCTATAACTAATCCCACTGTCCCTGAAAAAACAGCCTGGAGATCTACATTGAAGGTGCCAATGCACAAGTAAAGCCTCTTTCTTTGTCATAACTTTTTAGAGCCCATTTGCAATACCTGTCCTTTGATCTCAGTCACTCTCCTTCCCTTAAGAGGGGAACTGGCTGAATCGTCACAGCAAGCTATTCACTACCAACTGATTCTCATTCTGAGGAAAGAAAAAAAAAAAAAAAACCACTAGCACACCAACATATGTTCTCCCTAGCACGAGGAAGCAATGTGGAACAGAGATAAAACCATGTCTAAGTTATTTTTCTGACCATAATTAAGGTGTTTTGCCCCTTGGTGTACACTTTCTTACTTGTGGCTTGGAAGCTTTTAAATCCACTCAGAAACTGGACAGAGACCGAGAGAACCAAGCACCCATACACAGTTCCTGTAGCTGCTTTCCTTTCTGGTAGGCTTACAATTCACAACTACAGGTGGTCTTCCCCCAGCTGCAACTATTGCAAGCTTTTTTTCCACCCTGCAGCAATCTTACCTGTCCTTAAGGGATTTGTTATTTAATCTTTCAGTATTACCACAAGCATGACTGTCATTTGAATGTAGCAACTGTTTACATTTCTGTACTTTGCATTTGGTACGTACTTTGAGATGAAATAGGATCTAGCATAGTTTGTTACGCAAACTTGGTAGTTTTTAGAGTTACCATTGTGGAAAAGCAGATCCTTAGGGAGCTACTTTAAATGTCCGTAGAAGTCAATGTTTTAAAGTCAGTATGAAGTTAATTTCAGAATAGAATAAGCATAACAGTTTTAGAAAGTCCACAGAAGACAGACAGACAGAAGATCTTAAAAGAAACAGTGAGACACACTGCAGTAAAGCTGCAGGCACTAAAATTAGCATTGCCTGGATTTAAATCCAGACAGATTTGTCACATATAGTGTAACAACGAGATGATCCTGAAGAGTGGGGTGGACTTCCTTGAAGCTTTCAAAATCTGTTCAGAAAGGAGCTACAGGGTACAAAGAAGACATGTTTGGGCACGTTTGAGAGTTTTAAGTAAAATTTAAAACTTTTTTGCAATGTTTAGTTTCTGAGCAATTTAAACAGTTATCATTCCTATGAAACGGAACTCTTCCATCTTCAGCAGTACTAATTTAAGTACTGCTTACTCCAAAAGACTAAAGGAAATCTAGTCAAGTTAGCACATCAAATAAGCCATCAAACCACAAAACTGCATGTTTATCAAGATTTTTCCCTTCCAATCAGCTAATTAAAGGGTAAGAAAGTATGTCCCTAAGTTAATGGATGATGATGCTTACAGCTTCAGCTACAAGCTCATATAACCTATTTTCCCATTTCCAACATGTCTTTACAAGTCATGCTGTCTGTCATCTCTGCCCTGGCCTATGTCTTCCTCCTTCACTCCCCAGTATCTGAAGAACTTCCTACATATTAAGAAGATGCTTTGAAATTAATCTTCAGGTTCCTCTTATATACGAGCTGTATCACAAAAGAAAACTGAACAGCAACACTGAGCAAGTTAGACCCCTGACACTTCTAGGATTTCCTGCCACAGTAACAAAAGGTCACTTCAAGGAAAAAATGTTCACTAAGGTACCTTGCTAAGCCTTCCTTCCAACATAGTTCACAAGCACTAAGATGGAAAGAAAGCACAAGCACGTGGCCTGCAAAGAAAGTAATTTCAAGAAATGTCAAAACTTCCACTGTTATACCTTGTTCTGTACAAAACTGGTGAGAAACAGAAGTCAATTTGGACAGGTATCCTGTAGAAAATTTGTTCACAATGACAATGGGATTACCAAAAAGAAACAGTCTAGTGCTATAAAGATCTATGAAAAGTTTAAAGTCAGGTCATAGATTTTACATCAATAAGGGATATTAATGCAGAAATGACTGAGTATAGCTTTGATAATCTTGTTTCAAGAACATTTAACCCATCTCCCATCTTCTGCAATCTCATATGCAGGTTTTGCCTGCAAGTTCTTTAGTTTTGCTGCAACTTGCAGCCAGGGTACAGTTCCCTGGGATGGTAGAATCAATATTCTTACAAGTTCTTGTGCATGCATTGAGAACTTCTCAGATTGAACAAATGCTTGCTTTTCAGAGGTTAACATCCAACACCTTCCAAAATATGAACTCCTTAAATGATTCAGAAGTTGCTCAGTCAAGAGCAAACCCCTTACTAACATACACCCATCAAAAAAAAGGCACTGAAGTACAGCATTTCCTCCAGGGGAGTTTTGAATCAGAAATTACTACGCAGCATGTAGAAAAATGAGACATTAAAAGTTGTGACTACTCACTGCTTCTCATCGATGTGTAACACTTAAAAGTGCTAGGGCAATCTCTGTACTGTTCGATGCCAGAGAAATTCAAAGGATGGCAAAGCATTACATAGCTTTTAGAGTAAAGCTTTTCAATTCATTCAGGGCTGGAAGCAGAAACAGGTTGTAGATGCTTACCACTGCCAGGAAACATTTAATTGCCAGTAGAGATTTAGTTTCTACGGAGGTTTTGCTCTTGCTGTAACTATTGGGTGGAAAGGAAGAGTGATTTCTTCAGTTTCCCCTAAAATGGAGCAGCCAGCTTCCCAGCTGCCACAAGCCAATCTAAATGAAGATATCTGCCAGAATGGACAGACTTGCTTTCTTAAGTTCCTTTCATCTGGATCAGTTCCCTGAAACAGCTACTGTATAGGCAGCAGCTGAGGAACAAGACCATATCTTTCAAACACCAGAGTACATTTAGACTGCAATTTTCAGTTGCTTTAACCTGTTCTGTCTACTGGAAACTCTCCCCTATGCAAGCTAGAAGAGAGGACTGCATTTCCCAGAATGAAAGCCTCCAAAATACGAGTCATTTAGTTCAAGGGATTTTGCACAAAATAAACAAGCACCAACTTGAAATTCTTCGCTTTGTGTGCAGCAGATTGGGTGAAAAGAGATGATTCTTTGCACTAACAAGAAGGATAATATTCTGAAGTTTCAGAGTCTGGCAGTGAACACAACTGAGGCAGCATACTCTCACTTTCCAAGAAGAGTAACTAAAGCAGAGTAATTAACTTCCACACAGGCAAGTTAAAGATCCAAGACACAGCTACAAATGCTGTAAGGTACCTATTGTAAAGTACCGTGGAATGTTTTGGCAGATGCCAGTGATGAGCTCTAATGCTATACTGAACAGCAGTCTGCATTTATTTAAGTTCACTTTTACAGTACCAGCATTTAAAGACATGCTAGATTGCTGCACATTCTTTTCAACTCCCATGCACTAAGGCAAAAATATGCAGCAAAGGGGCAGAGCACCTTAACTGCAGCTGTTAAGAGTACTAGTTAAGTGTGGATGGCAGAGCTTAAATAGCAAAACCATTCACACAACACTAGTCTTTCTGCTTCAGAGCGAGACTTCAGTCAGCACTTTCTACAGCTTCTACAAAGCTCTCTTCCCCGAGTTTTATAGCAGATAATTTCTGTTCGTATTTGGAACCTTATCTAGAAGCTTTTGTATGAGCGTTTCAAAGAATTTTTAATTACTATATATTACTTAATCTTGCCTGCAGAAGTGCTCAAGGACCACAAAAAGCATTACAAAAAGGATTTAGCTTGCCAATGCTTACTATCCCACATTAGTGTATTCACCTCTTTACAGAAATGTATTTCTGAAAACCTTGCCATAAGGACATCCCATTACACATGGCAAGCTTTGAGCGGAAGGTTAACTGAAACTGAAGGTTGAAGAAAACTGTTTTCCCCATAGTAGAGAAAGCAATTGTGAACTATGAAGCAGTTAAAAATCCCATCCAAAGCTTAACACTGGAAGACAAGAGAATGTGAAGTCCCTAGTTACACATTAACATAGAAACCATTTCAGAGCATATTAAAGAGCTACATCAGAGCCCCACCTACTCGATAATTCTTTCTGCTGCCAGTTTTAAGTAAGCCCGTTCAAATACTTATTTGCAGCAAGATCTAGAGATGTTATTTCTTGCTGATTTTCCCCACAAACTTAAGGCGATTTCTCCTCCAGTCTATGGGCCATACCTAAGGATCAAGCTGAACAACTACCTGAAGCAGTGGTTTTCCATGTTAGCTGCTAAACTAAAGGGGAAGTTGAATTTAAGACTGACACAACTAATTGCAAGAAGACTAGTTTAAACTGCCTTTCTAAGGGATCTCACTGTGAAACTTTTTTTTGCACAGTAAGAACACCTTCCAAAAAAAATACAGTGAAAGTGTATGAAAGACTCATTTAAACAGAAGGCAAACACTGTCGTACCATGGCCGTTTCTAAACCATGCTAGACTTTGCTAACCTAGTTCTATGTTTTACGTTTTTCATTCCAGAGTAAATATTCTCTCATGTGCTCTCCAATATATCCCTCTTCCTCAGACAGTACTCTAGCCTACGATCCCGATTAAGCATCAAACACCAGAGGGATGTTGCAGCAAGCATTTACAGTCAATATGTGGAAGTTACATGCTTTACTAGCATGTGGGCACTAAGGCAGAAGACAGACAAATGAGAAGTTCAATTTGTAAGTTAGAACACAGGGGGTGTTGTGCCAAAACATTGTGGATTTTTCTTCTTTCAGTTAGATCCATGACAATAAAGCATGATGGAATTTAAGTAAAGTCAAATACTGGTTAACTTACAGGATACAGGAACTGGTGGGTTTTTTTTTTAGTGTTCTACTAGACTAGTTCTCTCCTTTGCAGGTTTAAGCTAGCACAGATCAAAGAGATGTGAACTCATGAGCCCACATAGCAGTATATTTTCCATCTAGACTTCCCAAATCAGCTCAGCTGCATAAACTTGCCTCTCTTAAGCATGGCTCATTAACCTTAGCCAAGTGTCATGCTGACTAACCATCCAAACACCATTTATCCTCTGTACACAACTGAACATGACAGAAGTCCTGCATCGCCCATTTTGGCATCAAATCTTTTCTTCCAGTGGTTAATCTTTTCAAACCTTCAAGTAGAGCCCTGGGAGACAAGTCTGCTGGTTTACTCATCCACTTACAACACACATACACAAGAGTTAGAGGAAGCTGAGCTGCAGAATACTTGTTCCCGTCCAAACAGTACCTGGTCAGTAAGAACCAACAACACTTCTGTTAAAACCACTTCCACTTAGTTGACCCACGTGACGTAGCCAGGAACATAGCCTGTTTTTCAGTTCTTTACACGCATTATAGAAATGAAGGAGCAAATCAGATCTCAATCTTATGCATAGGGATACTACACAGTACAGACTAATAGTCTCTGTCACCAGAGAAGCATCCAGGTCTTCAATTGCAAGGCCATGCTTTCCCCACCACATATATACACCCATCAAGCACAAGGTCTAATGCTAGACTGAATCGTCCATGCACAGAAATATACCTCAAACAAAGCCTACACCTATACACACAGGTATTCTAGTAATTTAAGACAGTCCTATTAAAGCAGCTACAGAATCAGCCTAGATGAGAAGCAGCTGTATGGAGAAAAACAGTACTTTTATCATATCTAAGAAAGCATCTGCACATGCAATGAAGTTTAAAAGATGAGCTTTCTGCTGAGTGAAACACCATGAGGAAGAGAACTTCTTTAAGGTTACCACCTAATAGCTTATCATCCCCAGAAATGTAGTGGGCCTATCAGTGCCACAACACTTCAAAGCCCTCCTCTTGAGATCAGAACAAATATTGCTTAAGCCACTTCAGCTTTCTTTACATCCACAGATCTACAAGCACTTAAGAATAGATAGTCATTGCACGCACTGCCCTTGGCCCTTAACAGAATCATGCCTTGTTCATTCTCACTCCATCGTGGTCACTGTTGTCCATATCTGCCAGCAACTCTTACGCTGAAAGAAAGAAATGTATTCTACTTGAGGCTGAGAGAAGCAGAACAGTAATCTTTTCTAGTGGGTCATCTTCTTTAATTTATAGAAAATCAACCTCTGAATCAAGCAAGCAGTCTGACCACACAGTCTTTCTTGTTAAGAAAATAATAAATGCTAAAGAGGTTAATTACCATTTGGGGTACTTCTGCACTGATTTGCTAAAACTACTTCAACACATGCAAACGCAGTGCAGAAGTGAAACTTCTCCATATAATGTATACGCACACATTTCCTATGAAAGCATGAAGTACTAGTCATTCAAGACGCATCAACAAAAGTTGGAAGAACTTAGATTTTTAATGAATTTAAAATTCAAGTTACATAATTAGTACTCTAAATTCAATTAAAGTGTCACCCTAACCTTAGGGAAATCATTATCTAGAAATAGCTAACGCACCAGACTGTCCATTTCTCCCAACTTCCAGACTGCAAATCTGAAAGCATTCATAGTCTCCACTGACATATGAAAGCCTCAAATAGTTTTAAAGTTGAAACTGAATGCACACACTAGAAGCATTATGTTAATAGGTGCATATAGTTTGAGGAAAGCCAAAAGCCTATCAAACAGCCAGCTATCATCTAAACCTGTTAGGTTCATGCTCTCTAATCAAATGTTGTCTATCTCTATCAAAAGATACCCATTTCTTGGGGAACGATTACCAGTTTAAGGATTAAAGTTTGAGGGTTAAAGAAAATAGCAAAGAGTTTTATTAAACCTATATGTAGTGGAAGAACTAGCCACTAGAAAGGACTAAGAGAATGTTTTCTCTGTTTGCAACAGCAGCTGCTGACAGAAGCCACCACTGTTTGAATACTTCCATGAGATCTGGATTCAGCTAGCTAAACCTTTTCCTTTAGGTCAGTAGTGAAATGTTACGCAAAGGTCTGTTTCAGTTATCTTATATGACTACGTAAGTTTCAAGGCTTCAATGTAGTTTTCACATTTCAAATAGTTTAAGACAGTCAAAAGCTGTTGATTCTTTGTAAACTGAAAGAGAGATTCACTACAGAAGGCTCCTACATACATGTTGGGGGTCTCAGTGTTTTTTCAAGCAAGCCTGAAAGGCACAAACATCTCAGATTTATGATAGAAGTGGATCAAGAACCACCTCAACATAGCTCAACAAAGGAGCTGCAGATTGGCTGGAATAATAGTGGTTCAAGGCTTTGTTTAAGCCTGCCTGCAAAGTGGGTGGGATGAATTCCATTAATCCTCTCCTACTTCTGTGGGAACCAAGGAGAATTTTGACTTTTTATACAGCCTTTTCTGCAATGCAACAAGGCCAGGGATTGAACAGTAGACACTCATCTGCTTTTTGTGGTTAAGAAAGATGGGGAGCAGGAGCAGCATAAGGTCATGGCAGAAAAGCAAAAAGAACCAACACTCCCAATGCACTTACCAGAAACTACAGCAAGCTCTAACAACTCCAGAATAGAATCCTGAAGTTTCCAGCTTACCACAGTTGAAGTACCCTTCACTGGGAGCTGCTAATAAGTCACTGGCTATAAGAAGCCACAGAACAGAGGACTAAACAAAGAAGTCCTCAGGCCTAGCTTCAAGATTCAAATCAGATAAGAAAATTAAAACAATGGAGCAGCAAAACACTCCCAAACACAATTAATAAGCAGGAAGATTTTTTCCAAGACTGCAGTCTTTGTAAATTAAATGAAGGAACTTGTGCATTTGCATTTAACCAGAAGTATTTGTCTCTTCTTAGGAGAAATAGATAGTAGTTCACACTATTTAATAACAGCAAGAGACAGAAAAAAAGTGTATTTTAATATATATGAAAATGTGTCTGCTTTATATACGTGTATATGTACACATACTCTTCTGTGCAAGACTGATGTAAGGCCAAGAATGTAACTGAACTAGAGGCAGCACTACCATAATCGCAGCACTAGATTAAGAACTGCTGCGAGGACAGTAGACCAAAACAGAGTTAAGTAGAAACTACAAATGACATTCACTGGAAAACAGACCACAAAACACCAGTTCATGGGCTCTAGAACGAAGCTACAAAGATGGGAGCAGAAGCTTACAAGACAGGGGTGACTTAAGGCAGAAGGAAAAACACAGACATTCACTAAAGATGCCTGATCATACTAGAAAGCTAAGTTTCGAGAACAATGTAATAGAAAGTCAGTACTTGTGATTACCACAGGACTTTACTCTGGTCTTGAGGACAAAGCAGCCAGAATCTCAGAAAATAATTAGTCTTAAGTACAGTACCTTTGCCACCCCCGTTACCCATGATGGGGACTTCCTACTAAAAGTGTAGTGAATAAGTATTGTATTGGCAAGTCAAAGTTACAAGGAAGAGTTGCAAAAGCACTCTGTCTAGTCTAAACAATAAAACACACAGATTACACACACCAGCATACAGGGCTAAGTGAAAGATTATATGAATAACCATCCTTTAGTTAACCAAGTCAAGTAGAAGAAAATCCCATCCTCTGTCTGTTTCATATTCCATTGAAAACCACAACCAGGCGACAGCTCGGAAAGGGGAGCTGCAGTGGTATATGATGAGTAGCAGTTTAAAGAACAAGAAAAGCTCCAAGTTTCCTGCCTAAAAGCAAAAGGCCAGTTTAAGTTAATCAGTACAAGCCTCTTCAGGTCTTAGCAGAACTGAAACTCTAAGAAACAAAAGCTGCAGGATGGAGCAGAAGAAATGTCAGCAGAAAATGACTGACTGGGACAACAGTAAATTCAATTTGAAGCAACTTTCCTCAGTTCTAAATGCAGAGGACAAGCTAAAAATCCCTTCTTCCAATGTGATTCCCATTAAGGAGTTCTTAATTTCAAAGTTTCTGCAGCCAAAATGGGACAGAGTACCTTCAGTGTACATGGCAACATTCCTGGGAGATTTATTCAAGGTTAACAGCAATCTGGAGACAGTCAAGCTTGACCTCATGAAACTGGTTTGCAGCAAGCAAAGTTGCTCTGTGTTACAAGGCAGGGACTCTGGTGTTAGCAAGAGGTGGACATGTCATTCTTCAACGGCCATTCAAACTAAGTTGCTTTTGATCACAACAACAAGACCTTCTTTCGAAGTCATCTGTCCACAGGTTATTTATGCAGTCTTGGTATCTGTGAAGATATTCAAGTTATTTGGGCAAGTGGCAGTAGCATCTCCAAGCCACAATTCCATCTAAGTTGAAGGTTAGACTGTGCATCCACCCAAGCAACAGGTAAACTTCAGGACTGGTAGCGGTTTAAAAAGTTGCAATTCCAAACCAAAGCAGTTGTTTCACCATCCTATTTCCATAGTGGTTTCTCCATTGACCACACAGAATTTAAGACAAGGGTCATCTTTCAAAGATCCTCCCGTAGCATTCTCCGTCTTGCTAAAGGCAATTGTCCTACTTGCAGAACTTAAAGAAGAGGGAAATCCATTCAAGCGTCCATGACACATTTCAGTCTTTGAAGACTCAGAAACGCACAGACCTCAGTTCAGGATCTTGACCACAATTTCCCAAATGTTGCTAGATTCCGAGTATGCAACGTGTCCTGTATCAGTGAAAAATCCTGCTGTCACTTCTAGCCAACCTGACAGAGGTGGACCATGCTGCTTTCCACTGGAATTTAAAGATTAGTTATTACTGAGGTCTGCTGAATAATCAGATAGCCTCACCCAGAAAGTGCATATCCTAGGAAGCCACTTTACTAAACTCCACAAGCCACATGGAAGGAAGAGCTAGTAGTGCAATGCTAAGTCATCACTTTCTAGTTCCCTCCACCACTTTCTCTGCCAGGACCAATGCCGGTCAGACCTACCGCAGTAACAGCAAAACCAGAGTAAGTTTTTCCAACAACAAAACCCCCTCAGTATTTCTGTAAGCCAAGTCTTCAAGTTAAAGGATTACCTAGACCATTCCTCAGGCACAGACGGATAACCATGAGAGATGAGGTTATCCTAGATGCTCTAACACTGTAGGTGCAGAATAACACCAAACACATAAACCACTGGCATTTCAAGTAAGTGATGACTGGCAGAGTTTTCCACATGCTTCTCCCTAATCTGCAGGTTAATTACTGCTCCTAGCTTCAGTACTCACTACTCCAGTTTGGCCAGATGTCAGAGAGTCCGTCCCAACTACTGCTTTGGGCAGCATGAGCTAATAGCTTGCTTCTCAATAATTTAGGATCTTAGAGAAAGCTGGAAGTGATACCGTTTTGATTCACTACGTGGAAGAGAACCATTAAGCCAATACTGCTACTGTGTTTCTAAGCAGGGAAAAATGAAAACCCAAACTTATCAATGAAGAAGTCCACATTTTTACAGAGATAAATTTCTGTATGTAACAGGTAGCGGGCTTCTTTCTGTGAAACTAGTTCTGTGCAGAACTCCCGTAATACCACAGCAATGCCCAGCTCTATGGGACAGTCCAGCTTTCTGGAATACTACTAGAATACTCCATGGCTGGTTTCCTGCCTGGCTCAACAAGGGAAAAAAAAAAAAAAAGCTGGCATTTATCCTCTCTTGGGTTACAGATTATTTTTGAAAAGAGAAAATAGTTATCTCTTTGCTAATCCCATCCTTTTCCCTTTCCAACTGCTAGAAGAAATGCAAGAACTAGGGCAGAGATGAGACAACAAGATAGCATCATACAAAATAGACTTCATCATACGCCTCTAGATCTGAGGATGTCTTAGCAGGGTGTTGAAAATACAACTATTGATGATGCCGCAGCACAAGCAAGCGGCACCGACTTCTCCGCTGTTTCGCGTGGCCAAAAAAGAATTACAGAGTTTTTTAGTGAAGTGCAAGGCAATGATCAAGTTGCCAACAGCGGAGTAAAGCCGGTCTCCCACTTCCATTCCAAGACCTTGCTCAGAAGCTGTTCACAAAGCTCCTTCTAAGAAGCTCGGGTGCCTGCTCCGCTCCCCACAGCGAGGGCGCCAGCGCCTTCTCCCGGCGCCTCGTTCTCCTCCCTCCCCGCTCAGAGCGTCCCAAGCTCTCCCAAAACAACCTTTAACACCCGGGAAACTGGCCCAGGTGTGGGCCGGACCCCCACCCATCTCGCAACCGGCGCCCAGCGGTCACTGGGTTCCCCAGCCCCGGGGCTGCGGGAGCGGCCGGGATGGGGGGGGCGGCTTCCAGCCACGCGGCTGCGGGCGCCGCTTCGGGGAACAAAGGAGGGAGCGGAGCGGCCGCCGCCTCCTGACTACGGTTTGAAAGTCCGCAGCCTGGCCCAGAGCACCACGCAGATAAGATAAAGGAGGAGGAAAAAAAAAAAAAGAAAAAAAAGCTTTTTATTTATCTTTACAGCCGCGTTTAGCGCAAACTCGCTTTCCGAACGCCTTCTGTGCCACCCCCTTTCGCTCAAAGCGTTTTCCCAAGCCGGTTTTTTTCCTACGGAGTCCCCAAAAATAGTTTGGGAGAGGGCGGTTTCCGGCCGCTTCCAGCGGGGAGAGCAATCCCGGCGCTAATTAGGGCGCTAACGAGGCCAGGGCGGGGGGTGGCCCCGGCGCTTTCGGGGGCGCGTCCCGTGTCGCAACCCAGGAGAAACTCCCAGCTGGAATTGCAAGTTTCTTGGGTGCGAACAGCTGAGAAAAAAACCCCACCGCAACAAAACACAAACCGCTTTTCCCGTAGTAAAAAAAAAAAACCAACTATATATATATATTATATATTATATATATATATATAATTTGGAGAGTTACCCGGGAAGAGCTGCCGGAGCCGGGGAGGGAGGCACCAGCGCTGCTTTCAATGGGCAGCGCTTTGAATTTCATCGCTGCTCGAGTGGCTGCGAGTTTCCCCCCCGCGGCTCATGGGATGAGAAAGACCCTAAAAGGGCCACAAAAAGAAATGCTGGAGATTTTTCTGTATTTTTTTTTCTTTTTAAAAGAAAGAATATAATCGACTGCCAGACAATGATCACAGATTGGGGGGGAGGGGGTCTGCTAGGAAACTAAACAAAACGGACATCAAACCTGCACTGAAGTTTGGGTCTTATGAATCAGAGAAATTTGAAATCCCGAACCCCAACAAACCCTTTCTTTGGAGGCAGGAGCAAGGCAGTCGCGTACGGAGTGAGTGGATGCGGTTTGGAGCAGCAAAACCTTTTAAACAAAGCAGTCGGGAAAACTGGTCGAAAGCGCGGAACCCCAATCCCAGAAACGCGGAGAAGCGAGACACCCTTGAACAGACCGGCTCTTACAACCCCTAAAGCCAGGAAGAGAAGAGAAAAAGAGCGTTAAGGAAGGCAGGATATTTTAATTACCCGGCTCCTGGCTTTGCACACAGAGAGGGACGCGGGAGGCGGCGTCCCGGGCGCTGCCGGGCTGCTCGCTCCGCCGGCCCCGGGGCAGGTGAAGGCGGCCCCGCCGCCTTGCCCGGGCTCCTCCCTCGCAGCACAAGGGATCCCTCGGCTCCTCCCCCTCGGCCCGGCTCGCCGGGGGCTATCCCGCTATCGACAAACCGTCTGCCCGTGTGGTAATTTCCGCTCCCCGGGAGGCGCGTTGAGGCTTTTTTCTCTCTCCTCCTCTTCCTCCCTCCTGAGGAGATGGAGAGGGTTGGACTGCAGTGTGCTACGTGGGGAAAGTGACTCAAAATGAGGCTTAAAGTGCTAAAAGTAGCGTTTCTTAGAATCATAGAATAGTTTGGGTTGGAAGGAACCTTAAAGATCATCCAGTTCCGACCCCCCTGCGATGGGTAGGGCAGTTCAAAGTTCTTAAAAATAACTTAGAAGACACGATAAAAAGTTTAGGTGATTGCTGCTCTAAGTCTCCGAGGTGCTACAAAACAGTTTAGAGTTGGGCACAGTCTGTAGATCACAATGAAGCTGTTCTAGTTCACTTTCTTGTTGAAAACCTTCAGAGGAAGAGGAAAAGTGGTTTTTAGGGTTTTCCTCTTCTACCGTGCCCACACCAAACCCTGGTGACGTATTTGGATCATCTTGAGAGGAGTGCTTGATTCACTGAAGTACATCAGCAATAACTCAGTCGCCTTGGCTGGTATTCCAAGAGGGAATTCTTTAATAAACAAGCCAAGGTAAGCACTATGAACGTACCTTTTAAAAACTTTTGTAAAGCGAAAAACTAGGTTTAAAAAACCTTCATTCAAATTGATTTGAAAAGCCACTATAACGCCATGCCCTGTATGGTTTATTGAAAATCAGGGATCTCTCACTGAATATAGATATCAAACGCAAGTCCATTGTGTATCTCCCATTCTTTCACATGACTGTGACTGACCTGAATCATTCGTGACCTCATTGTTGTCTTCACAGAAATTTAACTACTGCATATCATGACTATTAGTGTCTGTGTGTCACTTTACAACCATAAATCTGACAACATCTTTGTGAGGTGAGGTGAGGAATTGATTTCTTTTTACACACAAGAGACAAAATTAGGGGCAAGAATACTGTTGTTAAAGGCACCAAGCAAAAGAGCAAGGGTAAAACCTGAGCAGTTAGTCCTGTGGAAGAATGTGTTGTACTGTAATACAGGTTTTGTTTGGGGAAGCTTCCAGGCCTAAGGAATTTTTCACTTATCTCTCCTTTCTCCTGTTGTATATCTTAGTATGACTGAACGCTTTATAGTAGATTTCTCTTTGTTCAGTTCTGCCATAAGACAAAATATAATGCTTTACTTTTCATTCTAGCGTGAAGTTTGTAGATTGTTTTGTAAATTTGGCATATTATCTAAGTGGTGTTTAAATAACAGTAGAAATAACCTTATAAACAAAGCATGATTAATTTTTCTTACCAAAATGATAACTGCTGATTCCTTCCCACGTTCACAGTTGAGGGGTTGGGTTGGTTGGGGTTTTTTGTAAGTTTATTCTTCATTCTTCCTTTTACATGTCATCCCATGTGAGCATTTTATCAGTGGTAAAATAGTCCCTTTCAGAATAAGGGACTCTCAATTTTAGATACTTTAAAAACTCAGAGAACTTTTCTTGGCTGGTGATACCTGTTTTTCCTGTTTTCATTTTCAGTTGAAATTGGTAAAATAGAAAAAAAAGAGTATCAGCTGGATTCTTCCTTCCCCAACTAACTGTAAAAAAAAAAACAAAAACAAACCCAAACCACAATTTACTTATGCTTCAACCAAATATGACTATAAGCATTCTGTTTCATCTTAAGATTTGTACTGTGTAGGCCAGCTTACCAAATACAACAATGAAAACGTCTCAACTCCAAGCCTTTCAAAGTCAAATCCAAAAGATTTTATCCAGAGACATTTAAATTTTAAAGCTAAAATATTTCTGTGTTATCCGTGTCTTGATAATGCAGTTTTCAGGAAATACAGGTTTGAGGACACCCTTTTTCAAATCAAGAGATACCTTTAAAATTTAAGATGCAAAATTTAAGATGCGTGGATGGGGAAACATGCTTCAGACATGAGTACAAGATTGTAGGTCCATAGAAAGCAAAGTCAGAGGTATTTATGTTATTAAACAGAAGTGTCTGCTTCCAATCAGCACTTCAGATAGACTTAGCTTGCTGTGACTAAGTTTATCTGATAGTTGTGCCCCCTTTTCTACTGAAGAGTGACACCTGCTCAAAGGATCAGAAGCTTTCCTTTGTGCTCACTAGTTTCCCATCATGGTTGATCTGAATTTCCCCTGATTTAGAAGAGGCATCTCTAGCAGTGATGTAACCTGCCTTCATCCTGCTTCTGACCAGAAATGACAGTAGGAGGGTTTCTATCTGTATCACTTCAGGGATTTTATTTTCCAGTGATGAAAAAACAGACTTCAGTGCCAAAAAAAAAAAAAAGGAAAGAAAAAAGAAATCCCCAACCAACCAAAACTAAAACCTTGTTAAGGTCAGAACCTCTGTTAAGATAAAAACTTTTTTAGAAATAAGATTCCACCTCCTCCTTTTCCTCAATAATGTCTTTAGGGAGTGGTTTTTTTAGAACATCACCCTTATTTGAATGCTTAATACCCCATCCCAGTCATATCTTGCCCACTTCGGCCTCAGCCTTAACAGAGTTGCACAGCAGGTTGCATTTATAAACCAAAAAGGGAGCAGTGCTATCAAGCATGCTATTGTAAAGAACACCTCACATGTTTTTCCCCAGTTAACGCCTACGCTGTGTGTTAATCACACTCTGTCATGCACTGTTGCAGCACACACAGGCTCAGTTCTTTAGGGTTGTTTACAGAGCAAAGCAGTTTATTTGCATAAGGATTGATACGTCAGAATGGATGCAGGAGGACACAGTTGCATGCTCGCAGGAATGGGATTTTAGGCAGGCTGATCCCTTGTAGGCATACAGCCATCTGGCTCTGTTGGCCTTGGCTCTGGCTGGAGTCTTTAGGCCCTATTTCAGCATAAATAATGGATTGATAAGATTCAACAGAACAGGGATAAATACCTAGATGTTGCAATTTTGTGGAATGAATTGCATTTCCTGCAGATCTGTGTTAAGCTGCTCTATGTTATTGTTTCCCACTCTTGGTATGGGCAAAGTACTTCTAGCAATTCTTGCCCAGTGGGAGAGGAAGGTAGGAGAGAATTTCCCTAAAGCCATTTGTTCCTAGGAAAGAAAAAGTAACACAGAAGCCTGCTGTATTTTTATAAGGAGGTTGGGATCAAAGGTCTGTCATCTTTGGAGCCATGAGGAAATTGCAGGGTGCTCTCGAAGGAGTGATGATAGGTGCCTCTGTTCCATCTGCCACCTTCTTCATCACATAGATCCATTTCAACAGGGTGGCTAGCATGATCAAACAGCATCTGTGTACTCTAGTGGTTGTGTTGTTTAGTGCAGCCCAGTATACAGAGTCTGGGCCTAAGATTCATGGATCATAGAATCATAGAATAACCAGGTTGGAAGAGACCCACCGGATCATCGAGTCCAACCATTCTTATCAAACACTAAACCATGCCCCTTAGCACCTCGTCCACCCGTGCCTTAAACACCTCCAGGGAAGGTGACTCAACCACCTCCCTGGGTAGCCTGTTCCAGTGCCCAATGACCCTTTCTGTGAAGATTTTTTTCCTAATGTCCCCTGGCAGAGCTTGAGGCTCCTCTTGTCCTGTCCCCTGTCACTTGGGAGAAGAGGCCATCACCCTCCTCTCTACAACCTCCTTTCAGGTAGTTGTAGAGAGCAATAAGGTCTCCCCTCAGCCTCCTCTTCTCCAGGCTAAACAACCCCAGCTCTCTCAGCCGTTCCTCATAAGGCCTGTTCTCCAGCCCCCTCACCAGCTTTGTTGCTCTTCTCTGGACTCGCTCCAGAGCCTCAACATCCTTCTTGTGGTGAGGGGCCCAGAACTGAACACAGGATTCAAGGAGCGGTCTCACCAGTGCAGAATACACTGAGAGGAGGTACAATATAACAATTAATAATAATACATACAATGATAATAATAATAATACAATATGAGAGGAGGTATGTAATCAATGAAAGATTATTTTTAAATCCACAGTTCTGTTTGATAACCCAAACCACTCTCTGTTCCAGTAACTCTGGACTTTCATTGCCTTTACTTTCAGGTGGCCTTCTTAACACTCTTTTTATATTCTGTCTGGGAGCCTTTTGGTTTGCATTTTCAAATCTTTCTGTGTATCCATGAGATGTTTCTTGTATGAGAAATCTGATGGTCTTTCATAATCACATGACTCTGCACTTAGACTACAAGTATTAAATGGTTGGGCATTTTTGATAAAATCAGGAGGGCAACCCTGTACTGATGTTATTGGCAAGCTGACCAAAAGTTCAGGAACTCCTTACTACTGCATTCCTTAGTATCTTAGATACATTAATTGTTTTACTGTGATATTTTGCAGTTTGTCTTATGGGGAGCTGATTTGGTCAGATGTTCTGTGGTATCATTTTGTGAAAGGAAATCTGATTCATAGGTCTATTCTGGTGACGGTTTCACAATCAGTCTAAGCTCATTTAGGGCTGCTCCTGTTGTCCTTTCTTCCTCTTTCTGTCCCCCCACCCACCCCATGCAGTCCATTTGTATCCCTTGTACAGCTGCAACTGTGCAGCTAGTATGATTTTTCTTTCTTTTTGTGAGTCTGATTTTGCATTTGAATCACTGATGTACACCAGTCAAATGCAACGAGGGGGACAGGATGGAGGTAACGGAGAACATGCAGAGGTGTGTAATTATTCCTTCGCACTTATGGAGTGCCTAAACTGATCTAAAAACTGCATCCAAAGAATTGATATTGATACTTGTCAGATGTGAAACTGGATTTCCTGTAAATATAGACTATTTTGTGGTTGATTTGCTTTAGATAAGGTTCACCCATCATTTTTCTAGTCCACATTACAACGAGGGCTGCGTGTCTTGTTGGTTAATGTTAGCGGGTCCCACTGAAAACATGAAAGTGTGACAACTGTTTCTGGACTTTCTGACCACAGCTTAACTCTTTTCATGGGACAACCTCCCCCCAAAGCTTGCATGTGGTGTTGGGGTTATCAACATATTGTCAACTGGCCTTGATAGCGATCACAGCAACAGGTGTATTGAAGTGACCAGTGTGCAGTGGCAGTGATAGGAGTTACAGTAGCATTACCTGTGTCTGATTTTCATTCATGTCTATTACTGCTGAACAATAAGCTGGAAAATTACAAGGCATTGGTAGTTTTATACTCAGACATGGCATGTCACATAATCAACATAATCTCTGCATTCTGAATTAAATTCTCATGAGACTGTAAGCTCCACTAGAGCTTATGTTCAAATAGAATTCATGAATGACGAGCTCTAGGGTTTGGAGTCTGTGGTATCACTTATAGGACCAAAATGAAAGAAGGTCGAGTTGAAGAATATGGGACAGCCCTAGCTATCACATTTGTATGGAGCACTTCTGTATACATGCAAAATAGTCTCCAGGCAGGTACGCAGTCCGAACTCATTGTTTATCCTCTGAATATGCACATAAAGCTTATTTTACATTCTGATGACCTCTGTGGACGGCTGGCATCACTTCTGCACACCAGCAGACAGCTGTCACTTTGCAAACTTGCATCCTGGACTGTTCAGTCTGGAGTTCTATGCCTGAAGGTGTTTGTACCCTTAAATGACAGATACCAACTGCAGATTTGGATACTATTTAAGTTTAAGCATCCTTTAAATTCAGTGTATCTTAATATCTGGGTTAGGCCTACCCTCAGTGTTATTTATCCGACAAGGACTGAGGAGCTTCATAAATCAGTCTGTGCATCACTCTGAACATGAGAATAACTAAGTATGTCACTGAATCATCAGATTGTGTCGTTAGAATAGGATAGCGCTTCTGCCGTGGGTGAAGAATTAAAGCTATTTTCAGAATGAGAATATTGTGCTAGAGCTCTATCCTAAATCAGCAGTAGCAAAGTTGCAGTGACATTAGATCTGGGAATTGCTAAATTTAGGTGTGCACTGGTGTCAAAAATATTAGTAGTTCAGGGAGTGCTACTAAAAGCTTTGGTATTCAAGTGCTTGTTGCAATCGTCAGAGCTGCATATGACAGGATAGAAACTAAGATCACTGATTTTATTAGCTATTGGCAAAAGAAGCAGAGCTTCTAGAGGAGGAGGAGGTAAATCATAGAATCATAGAATGGTTTGGGCTGGAAGAGACCTAAAGATGGTCCAGTTCCACCCCCCTGCCATGGGCAGGGTCACCTTCCACGAGATCAGGTTGCTCAAAGCCTCATCCAGCCTGGCCTCGAACACTTCCAGGGATGGGGTAAACCAAGCTTCTCTGTGCAGCCTGTGCCAGTGCGTCACTGCCCTCATAGTGAAGAATTTCTTCCTTATATCTAGCCTAAATCTACTTTATTTCAATTTAAAGCCGTTACCATTTGTCCTATCACTACATGTCCTTGTAAAAAGCCTCTCTCCAGCTTTGTTGTAGGCTCTTCTTTATATCCAATCTAAATCTACCATATTTCAATTCCAAACCATTGCCCCTTGTCCTGTCACTACAAGCCTTGGTAAATGTCTCTCTCTTGTAAAACCCCTTTATATTTTGAAAGACAGTAATAAGTTCTCCCCAGAGCCTTCTCTTTTCCAAACAACCCCAAAAGGGAGAATGAGTTTCCCCTTTTATATGGCATAAGTACGATCCATTACAAAGGTTTCCCTAGAGTGTGAATATGCAAGCTCTTACAAATTTCATCATATCATATCATATCATATCATGCAATATAATAGAAACTTCAAGTACAATTATGATTAAGTGATTTTGATGAATGGTTGAGACATACAGTAGAACCACAATAGTGAGTCTTTCCAGTCCAATTTCCAGACTTTCAGATGGTAGGTGGTGATTTTCCAAACTTTCAGATGGTAGGTGAATTGAAGCCTACATTTTAATAGAGAAACTGTGTTCTTGACTTTATTGTTAGGCATAGAGAACTGTTTTCTTTCATCAGACTTAGTGAAAGAACAGTCAGCAGGAGAAATTTCAAGAAGCCACTAGCCATTTCTTGTTTGCCATCATCTCTTTCAAGCTTTATAAATCTTTTTTTTTTTGAGAAGTTTCCCTGTTGGGCAGATTGGCTCCAACACTTACAACTCTAATTACAGCTTAAAGGGTTGGGAAGATCTTTGAAGTGCAGTGTATGCTGCCATGAAGGGAGATCTTGCTGCTCATAGAAATGTGTGTAGAATAGCAACAGGAGACATGTTCCCACTATAGATCCAAATAGTTTGGGAAACTGGGAAAATTATTATGAACAGTACAAAAAAAAAATTATTATTACAATATAGTGGTTTATTGAGTGTTCTGGAGGCTTCCTGAAGTTCTTGAGTCCTTTCTGCCAGAGGGTCTGAGAGATGAAGATAAGTTGAAATAAGCACTCTCGATATTCACATGCTTTCTTAAAAAATTTGCACTTATTCAAGTATCAAAGAGAGATAAGCAGTCACTTGTGCTATTATCTGTCATACCTGCTTGCTGCTGGATACTAAGATTATTTTAAAACTCTTCAGAAATCCAAGGAATTCCTCAATTTGTGTTCAGTTCAGTTGTTCTGTTGCCTGCTCACGCTGGCAGGCTCCTGGAATGCAGCTGGCCACATGCATATACTGGATGGTTGGTTTGTTCTAGGCACATGGGGAGATTAGGATCACAGATATCGTCTGTCTTGCTCTGAGTCACGGGAGTGCGTGTTCTCCACCTGAAAAGCACTGGAAGCTTCCGCAAGCACATAGTTGCAGGAATGAAATGACGAGACGGACTCCAGAAAATGTAAAGCGGAGACCTTTATTGTTGGAACTTACAGGTTTATATACCTTTGCTCATCTGTCCACGCGCTTCCCATAGCAACCTGATTGGCCCAGGCCTATTGTCCATGCACTCGCAATCACCAGCATCAACCTTTGGTTGGTTGACCTCCAAAAGCCCCCACGCTGCCCCTAAATGCTGTCTCCACCCTGATTTGCATCTCTGATGTTCACCTCTTTGTTCAGTTTCCTGCTTATACAATACAAGGTCAGTTCAAGGACCCCAAGTCAAAGTATCGAACAGGTCTACCTTGGTATCACTGATTCCTACACATAGTCAACAGGGGCAAGCTGCATCATCTATTGGATGGCTGCTTGCTAGCCTATCCAGGACTTTACTAGTAAAGTTCTGCTCTCTCCTGCCCCCTGATCCATCTCAGGGATATTGATCATACACAAATAAAGGCTGCTTTATGTTGGCCTAGAACTGGAGTCATCTTGTCTGAAGAAGCACATGAAAGCTTCTAGGTTTATGTATCCCCTAACTGTAGCTGTGTCACCTCTCCCTAAAAACCTCGCTTTGCTCCGACACAGGGAGCTGACATTCCTTGGCTTTTCTGTATTTGTGTGAAGGCAGCATAGGCACAAGCCAAGGAGCAGAGGATGTTACTCAGCAGTACTATTACTGCCATGCTGATTGATGGGAGGGAGAAGGCGAGGCAATGGTATGATATTATACCACCGCAGTTCAGATGATGTCACTTTCTCTTTAAAGGGCAAGACAGTGACAGTCTCCAGGCGAAGAAACCACTGAAACAAACTAGGAGGAGTTATGCTTCTCAGGCTGTAAAATTCTCCAGACAGAGCTGCCACAGCATACTGTCTTCTCCATGCATATTCACACCAGTTCCAATGAAATCTGTTTTTAAACTGATCTGAAGTTGAAAACATGCAGCTCCTGCATGTTAGTCAGCTCATGAAGGTGCTGAACACTTCACATTGTCATTTACAGCAGCTCAAATAGCACGTCCTGTTGCCTAATCAGGGTGCCAGTGACTTCCACCCACACTGAGCTGATCTAAATAATTGCAAGGTTTGCAGGACAGTAGCAAATAGGACACAACAGATGGGAGATCACTCAGTCCTGTGTAGCTATTGATGCAATGGAGCACTGATTTATCCACTGCACTCTTCAGTATTCACCACGGACTTTATTTCCTGTATTTAACAGGCTGATTACTAACTGGGAATATAATAACCAAGTCTGGAAGGTTTGTGATGTACTCATGTTTAGAATGGTTATGGTTGGACTTGATCCAGTGGGTCTTTTCCAACCTAGTGATTCTATGATTCTGTGATTCTATGAATGCTTGTATTGACTTCTGACACTTATATTTTTTCATCCAGCAGAAACCTACTTTCTTCATATGGGTCTAAACAGGAATTCTGTTCTGTATAGTGTCACTTGTCTGTCAAGCTGATCCCCTGCGGACTCTGCAAACTGCCTGTGCATATGGAGTTTATTCAATACACTGTTGCTGATCTTTCTCTGTAGCCTCTAGTTTGAAGGCACTGGGCTTGTTTGCATTTGTAGTTATTGCAAACCTGTCTTCAGATGCTGTTCCCTAGTCTATATGGGACGAACTAGTGTAGTGAATCTTGCCCTTATGGCATCTGACATGATTTAGAGCTAAATAATGCGGCAGTGAGCACGCTGTTCTTGGTAAAAATGCATAGATTCTGTTTGTCTATGCTGGCTCCCCCACTGCTACTCTCAGGCCAGACTTACTGCACGGATAGGGGACAGCAAAAGCTCCAGCCTCTGCCATAGCTCTGCCAGGTGTAGCTCTTACTTCTTCCAGTCATTGTTGCCACTGCACCCAGCCCCAATTCTAACCATAAACACTGAAGTGGCAGGCAAGACATTTCCCACATAGGCAAGGCTTATGTAAAATCTCTAACAGCCACTTAAATTGATAAACCAAGCTTCCTCTTCTTCCAGGGAAAAAAAGCAGAGGAATGGCAGTCCTGATGAGCCTGCAAATCTATCTGTCCCGTTGCATTACCTTGGACATGGGCCATTAGCAGCAGCTTAGAGAAAAAAGTAAGAAACAGGAGTGATACTGTTACTCAAATACTGAGTAATATTCTCCCATTTTCTTGCAGTCTGCAATTGTGAGAGTTTAAAGTGGCACTTTGAACACCTTCTCCAGCTGAAATCTCTCCTACAGTTCTCTAAAGCTACTCATTAAGTTCAGAATATATTCTGACAGTGTCTCTCCCACTTTCTCGATAAGTTTATCATAAAATTTTGTAAGCTGCATTCCAGAGGTGTGCTAGAGAGGGGTCCGAAGTATAGTGTAATAAATGGATATGGATATTTCTAAGAGTTGTGATTCCCGGTCGCTGCTGAGTGGAGTGTGTAGCTGCAGGCAGGGTGATCCTTGCCTGTCCCTCTGCCTGAGATTATTGCTACCGAGAAAGCGTGAGGCACACACAAAAAGGCTGTTTGCTCCTCAGCCATGGCAGTTCACGGCTGACTTACTGATGTAAACATGCCAAGAGGAGATTAACTAGAGCAGGATATGTGTTCCAGCTGCTCCCATAAACTCAATTTTAGCTTTTCGGGATTTTCTTTCCCTGTTCCATTCCCATTGTCATGTAACTGGCACCTGGTTCATTTCCCCCACATCCCACAGGACACTGACCCTTGAGGACATTTAAAAGTAGAGTATATCCAAAAAACCTACCAAACTACAGAAAGACCATAGACTTTAAGTCTGGCACAATGCTGTGTCAGAAGCAGATTTTGCAGAGAAGTAGATTTTGCAGGAATGAGTTCTCTTAGGATCTTATCTCAGACTAAAATACAAACCCGCACGGGAACTAGGCATCTCCATCAAATCTATCCCGTCCTTTCCAAGTGCAACATGCACTTTTCTGGTCTGTCGTCTGTGACATAAACTTAGGACTGCCTGTAAAATCAGTTATTACTAATTTTAATAAGAAAACTAATTCCTCATTCTATCCAAATGGCCTTCCAAAGTCTTGCAGATCAAAGTTGTCAAGAGCAGATCTGCTACAAGAATCAAAACCACCAGAGCTCTTCTATTCCTTCATCAGTAGCCCCTTCAGGGTAGTATTTCTGTTGCATTTGCATGAAGTGAATAATAGTTTTGTGTTTGGCTTCTCTATCCCAATCCCAAATGTCTCTGCACAGCACAAGAAGGTCCTTGGAGAGACCAAATGAAAATGAATGAGTAACGTGGGCATGAGTGATGTTAGTTGGACCACCTAACGGAGGTGCTCTGGAATAAGAGATTAGGGTGGGGTAGGAATCTGTACAGAGCAGAATCACATGTACCTAAACCCTTCCTGCCACACCAGCTCAGCAAGGATGCACGCCTGAAAGTAAACAGAATTTTGGAAAGAGACTGTGGGCATGTTTTAGTACCTCTAGTACTCGATATGAATTCTCCATATAAATAGGTCCCATTAAGCTTCTTTTAACCTACTGTTCAGTTTTATTTTTTCAGTCTTATCTGTTTGTAAAGTTTGGGTTTTTACCACTGTAACTTTTGCTTTTACTAAAAAAGCCCTTTTTCAAATACCATGCTTAACCATTCTGTGTGGGAAAATCCACTGCACCGTCAGCTTTAATCAGATTTCTTGCTCAATTAGGTCAACTGGTATTTGGATATCGTAATATCGTATCTACAAAGGAATGGAAAAAATATACTGCACATAAACTGAAAGTACTTTCTGTCTTAAAAGTCAAACTGAGCATAGAAAAATCGTTAGATAGTTTTTGCAAAAGTCAGAACCTATTACATATCTAGAGATCTTTCACCTGCTCCATTTCCAGCTGTTAGTAAAAAAGCATCCACAAAGGAAATGGTTTCCAGGTCACAGGAGGCCTGTGAATTTCCCACAGTGACAGGACATGCAAAAAATTTTAGAGGTCTTATGTTTTGAATATAATCTACTAGCTACAAACACATAAGAATAAATGTCAATATGAGTAAATTAATAACCTTTATTTTTATACATATATGTATTTATTTATGTTTTTATACTTTAAAAAGCAGTGAACTTCCTTTGTTGGCTGGTAAACTTGAGTGCCCATAAGGATTTCAGTTTAGCAGATACATTCCGTATTTATGCAAGTGTAGTGAAAAATAATTTCTTTCTCCCCTTTCCTCACTTTAAGTCCTTTATACAATTACTTTGCTGTAGTAAATAAAAGATCCAGCTGTACTAGATCTGCCTGGCCCGAAGAAATCAGAAGTTTTGCTTTTGATGGGATAGTGTTTCTGAGAAAGAATAGTGAAATTTGAATAATTAAGTTAATTCTGTGGCCTGTATGTAAATACTCATAACATCAAGCCAGAAAACAATGCTAAGAGGTCTTCATGGTATTGGAGCAGCCTGTTAACCTGCAATGTCTCAATTACATGCAGATATTTTAGAAGTGGTTTTGTGTAGTATCTTGTATGGATCACAATCTACTAGCAACATACTAAAATTACTAAAATATAACTTAATAGTAATACCACTTAGGAGTTGCCTTAGTAGCAAATTTGGTTTATAAATTATTTACCTGCATTTAGCTAATTCGTTACTTGATGCTGAGAAACCACAGAGCTAAATGTATCTTTATCATCAAATGGTGCGGCTGCAAATTTACAAGACCAAAAGTGGGCCTGATGGCAAGTTCAAAATTATGGATAGCTGACAAATATTTACACAGCTACTTGGCAAGTTATTTTGGTGTACAGAAAGGACCAGTCTGCAGCATCCACATTGTCTAAAGCTAGCTCAGATTTGTATACAAAGCTGCATCAGTTTGGTGTAGGTACACAGCTGACATAAGAAACAATTCCTGCCTGCCTGTTAGTCCTCTATTCATATTATTCCTCTCTGTAGGTGATTTAATTAATTTGCCTCTCCATTAACAACTCTGTTCTGGTTACTATAATGTAGGTCAGCTAATTAAGATATATAAAAATATTTCCCCAAGGTCATTTGTTTTGGGAACAATAAATGTGGGACAATTCCTTATATGTGAGAGATCAGATCATTTCAGAAGCAGCAAAATATTAGAAATGGTGACTTTGGTAGTGGAATATATTTCTAACAAAGATACAGTCCTTCTGCTCAGAAGAACTTCCATGATAACTCGAGCAAATCCATTTGACATTGCAGCAGAATAGGATCACCTAGGCAGGCAATTACAGTATCTTCACTAAGAGGCATTAATTTCCAGATGAGACAGAGATTACTACCCGAATCCTTATATTTCTCAAAGCTAGTTAGTTGAGGTTCATTTCATTTGCTGCCGTGAAATGTTCTTTAAGAACATTCGGTGTTCTTCAAAGGCATTGGCCTCTTTCATTTGGAGGAAAGAAAAACGTGTGGCAGAGAAATCAGAAATGTTTTCTGTATCAACTAAAAAATAAAATGTTCCATTCAAACAAATGTTCTTAGGTCCAGAATGATCTTTTATTCCACGTCAGGCGGCAAAGTACAGCAACTGAGTCACTACTTAAATTTCACTACAGCTCTTGCACAATCTCAGCTGAGAATACTTTTCAGTTGGGAAAGGCACTGTTAGCACTGTGAGAAATGGACAAAAATTCCTCTTAAAAGCAGTTATGTAGGTGGAATGGGAGTTTCCTGTATGCAGCAGCTGACATACTGTCATTTCTTTTGATTCCACAGCAGAGATAATTTTAAGATTAGACCAATCTTAGAATTTCTTGTAACAAATTCTAATTCAAAACTGGATGTGCTATTTATTGCTGATTCTACCTCCTCTGGGACAGTGAGATTTTCACCATTTACTACCTACAAAGGAGATACCATTGAGAAAAATATAATTTCATTATATTTAATTTACATTCAAAAATAGAAATTTGGCATCACTTAGGACTACCCAGAGTATTCAGCCAAAGAAGTCTTTACCACTGTGTTTATTTTTGCAAGCCAGTAAATTTTTCGCTCTCCCTTCTCTTATGTCCAACTCCATCCAATGTTGACGTTTATTCCAAGAGTATGTATCCATTGAACTGTGCACGCTTCTGTTCAGGCCTTTCTCTTGTCTTTGAAGCTTCAGGTATTAAAAGAGCCAGTGCTTTCAATTTAAGTAGCTCTCTGTCTAAGTTAGATATATTTATAAAAGTGATGTTTATTTTATTTTTATTAATTTAATAAATTCCACTAAGTATTTTGCTCTTGCACACTGGTATTCTGATGTTTCAGCTGTTGAATATTCTAACTTTTCACCTTCCAGGCACTATGCATTTTTGCAGGACAGGTATGGAGTGCTCATGCATAAGTGCCACTTTTACTGCTCCACAGCAACTGTGCAGACAGATTTTCTGCAGCAGTGATTTGAAAGCACCAGTTATGCTTCCAATTCCTTTTCTAGGAGAAGACTCCTTATCAGGACAGCCATCTGTGATAGCAAATCCTAGCATAGAAACAATACCTGTGAATGGAAGTGAGCTGATGAGTTTTATGTTGCCATCTGAGCAGGATGCACAAATAGTAACTGCATGGGCAAAAAAACCATTGAGATTTAGCTAGAGGAGATATTAATAGGTTGGGGTAGTCTCTAGATATTAGTCCTGCTTAAGACTTCCGTATAATTGATAGGGGGTTTTAAGGTAGCACATATGTCAGAGAAACCATCTGACACTGCTCTTACCAGAATTATTGTGATACAGACCTGCAGAATGACATGACACACCTGGGGACCTTGAACAGCCATTTGCTTTTTATCTTTGTCTCATGTTTTTAAGGAATAAGGAAGGAGGAAGAGCTAATAATATATAATAGACTGGGACATGTATTCTCTATTGTTACTGTGGCGAGAACCTTCCTAGTAGCATGCTTTCAGTTATCAGAAGCCAGCTCATAAATATCTATTGAAAAAGTTTTGTTGCAACACGACAATGCAGTGTGGGATTATTATATATTTGGTTAACAATATTGCTAATTGCAGTCTGAAGCAATATGAATAGCTGCATTTGGTCTAAATGTCAGCAGGGGTAGTGGCAGACAGAAAAAAGCACCACTACAAGAGAAGGGTGCTGATTAATACCAGCATTTGCCTCAGTTTTAAGGTTTCACTTAGAACCTTGGCTAAAAACAATTGAAATAATGTTTGTCCCCCACTTGTTCCCCTTGTTTCAGCATCCTTCTCTGAGTCTCTTCCTGGTATTTTCACTGTCCTGGCAGCTTCTACATTCTCATCCCTGTTGGAAAGAATCCTTTATGCAATCCTTTTTCTTTTTTTTTAATTCACTTCAACATGGCATGACCAACTTGCCAGAGGTCTGAGCACTAACGACAAAGTAGAAATATTTTTCCTTTTACTTTCTTCTTTCTTACCATCCTTATTGTGCTGGCACTGCAGTGCCTCTCAAAGCTAGGAGTCATTTCAGGTGGAAACTGGCTCCATGTGAGATCTTAGTAGTGCTACAGGGCCACAGGATGTCATGGTTGCCAAAGCAAGAATAATCTGCCCAAGGGAAACTGGTGTGAAATCACGTCTGTGGGAAATGTCATCTTAGTGTAATCGAGGCCATGATATTTCGTTAGAAACTCAGACCAATAATTCAAAGAAATGTAAGCTAGTTCATGCGTTTTTACTGTTTCCCATAATAAGTTTCGTTTGCTGGAGGAACATCTGACAACATCACACCAGTGTGGCCGTGTATGATCTCTTTCTGCCACAGCCACATCCTAATTCTGCCAAATTATCATAGCAGCCAAGGCCCTGCTATACGGAGTGCTGTGCCAGGTAAGTAGTGGCTGAGATGCCTCTGCCACAATAAACTCCTTCCACAGAAAGAAAGTTGATGTTGCTCTCCTGAGCAGCGTTTCATGTCATTATTTCCACACCGAAAAGCTAGTGGGTCAGGTATCATTGGGACCAAGGTATTCCACTTTTGGAACTCTTCTGATCTGGTCAGTCTCTTTGTTTCTCTGAGGAAGGAGCAACTATACTCCAGTGGAATGAAGGTTTACTGACAACAAAAATGCCTACAGATAGGATGTAAGGGTTTTCTTAGACTCCATGGAAATTTTAGACCTTCGGATCAGATGCATAATCCTTCATCATCTGTGCTGAGAAGCCTGCTACCTAGGAATGATCCTGGCAAGGAACTATCCTTGTGAGAGCTGCCTATAAACTTCAGCCAGCTCAAGAGTTTTGTTGTCTTTGGACTGCTGCCATCCAAACCTCACAGTCTTATACAATGTCTCTGAAATGAAGGAACAATGGAGTGTCTCACCCCAGCTTTACCTCACACATTGCAGTTCCACCTGTTTTTTTCTCCACTTTTGAGTCACCAAGTGGAATATTTGGGTCTTTGCTATAGTCACAACATTTTGTCCAAAGTCGAGGCTGCAAGTGGCTTCTAGTAGGAAATTACCTCTGAATCCTCTCACACAGTCAGCTGCAATGAGCCTGTTTCTAGCATGCAGGTTCTCATTCAGCCAAACCATGAAGAGTCATTAGCATCAACGGCAAGATTTCCACTGGTTCCTCCTGGCTTCATCTCCTGTTTTCATGTTTCTCTGTGTAGGGGAAAGCAAATACAAAAGCAGGTAGGATGGCAGATATGTCAGTGCTGCATCTTCTGCTGCCTCCAAGGAAGCAACCTGCTGATTTAGGCTAGTGAGCAGTGTGAGGGGCAACACTGGAGGCTGGAGAACAGTGGTAGAAATCTGCATGAAACTTTGCTATATATTTTGGAGATGGGTATAGAAAAAAAGGAAGATGCTGAGGAACTGTGAGCTAAGTTCAAAACTCTAAATACAGTAGGGCTGCTGGTCTGTCACTTATAAGCTTATATTCTTCATTTTTCTGATACACTTTTTCATTCCTTCACTGTTCCACTTTATGCTTAATTTCTAGTATCATTGACAGAAACATTAAGGTGAACCGTGATGCCTGTACTTTCTTTTTAGCAGTTAGAAAGGCAATGAATTAGCTGCATTTTTCTTAATTTCTCATCTACAGTCCAATGTCCTTCCTCTTTAGAAACAATGTATTTTGCATTTAGCAATATTAAATTTATTCAGATGTTGGGTAATATAAAGAGGGCTTATGATGTAGCTGGTCACCAGAAATTACTTCTAACTTAGTCATGCTTGTTGAGACCAGTGGAAGAGCTGCCTGTGACAATAGTCCTGTCAATTGTCAACTGTATTTTCCTTAACCACCACACTCAAAGCAGGTGCATGCTGCGTTCCCCTCACTGCCCTGTGACATCTCGAAAGAGATGAACATTTCACATTTCACTGCTCACGGCTTGTTGTAAATCAGGTGACGTCATTACCAGTTTTCTAGGCTGCTAGAGTATCTCAAATGCCATTAAATGCTTTCTGTCATATAGTAAGCTCTCTACTTCATCGTTTACCAACCTAGCATGCTCACACAGTGGCCGTAAAAGTGTTTCCTTCATACCCTCTCAGTGCTTTCCCCTGCAGCAGCAAGACACACGTAGGTTGCTCTTTAATTTATTGCTCTTAAACTGCATCTTTGCCAGGGCAGTTCTAAGGTCTGCGGAAGGCCTTAGACCAAGTGTGCAGCTTTATATTGTTAACAGTTTGACAAGAGAGTGATTCATGTGCAACAACCTTTAGTGTTTGAGATTTCGCTGCTGTAGATGTTCTTTAGAGGTAAGTTACAGACTTCTCCTGGTGGCAGCTGTATCACTGACCCTGTTAGAGAAAGAAATGGAGAGTAACAGTTTCAGAAAGATAGTGTTGTAATCATGTAAAATAACATCTGGAGACTGTGGGATGGGCACAGATAGGTGTATAAATTATATTATGCAATACATTCAACAGTGGCAAGCTTGGGAATAAAATTTGCACCTACGAGCTCTTTGCAAAAGCATGAGAGGTATTCTGTTTTGGGGACAGTGGGAGGCTTATGCATACAGCTCCTGTGTTCCAAGTAGGAATTCTCAGGGATGTACTGGTACATGGGTACTAAGAGGCAAGTGTAAAAACAGCTCTAAAGCATGTATGCTGAATCTGACAGAATGCTAGATGTTTGGTTAAACTTCTCTTTTTTTTTTTTTCACGTGGATACTGCTTGTGATTGGAAGAAGACTGCAGTTAAAAACAAAAACAACAACCTCCCCACACCCAAGAAAAAAAAAACAAACAAGCAGTAGAAGTGTTATTTAGGCAGCAAATCCTGCTATCTCACTGTGGAGAAGTATCGGAAAATGATTACCCTTTATGTATAGACTCAGGTTTTGGAGATATAAGCTCTTGAACTCGATCTAGGAGCTGAAGGAGTACTATCATGATTTTGTCTCTGTTCCATTGTCATTGAAACTGAGATGATAAAATGGCTAACATGACCTTTCTGAGGACTGACAGAGTTAGTTACATAAGTTTTTCATAATGCTAAAGCATAAATCAGTATAAATCTACATATAGAATTAAGTTAAATAATAAAATTGAATCTCCTTAAAGAATTGTGTTAGATTATATAGGATTACATAATCCTAGCAGCTCAGGAGAAAGCCATCCCCGTGTTACGGAAAAAAAGCCGGCAGGGGAGAAAAACAGCTTGGTTGAACAGAGAGATCTTGAGTGATAGCAAGAAGAAGAGAGATGTTTATGGGCTTTGGAAGAGCAGACAGGCCTCTTGGGTGGACTACAGGAGGGAAGTGAGATTGTGTAGAGAAAAAATCAGAAGGGCTAAGGCTCAACTAGAAATCAGATTGGCAAAGTCTGTGAAAGATAACAAAAAATCTTTCTATAAATATATAAATAAAAGGAGGACTAGGGAGACCATACAGTCCCTATTGGATGCAGAAGGAACAACAGTGACAGGGGATGAGGAAAAGGGGATGAGGTACTTAATGCCTTCTTTGCCTCAGTCCTTAATTGTAAAGAAAGTTGTTCCCTCTGTGTACAAACCCAGGAGCTAGAGGAGCAAAATGAGGCTCCCATGATCCAAGAGAATCATAGAATCATAGAATAACCAGGTTGGAAGAGACCCACCGGATCATCGAGTCAGAGCCTTGCTTGCCCAACTAGACACCCACAAGTCTATAGGTCCGGACAGGATTCACCCAAGGGTACTGAAGGAGCTGGCGGATGTGCTGGCCAAATCCCTTTCCATCATCTTCCAACAGTCCTGGAAGACTGGGGAAGTCCCACTGGACTGGAGGCTGGCTGATGTTGTGCCCATCTACAGGAAGGGTCGCAGGGAGGATCCAGGGAACTACAGGCCCATCAGTCTGACCTCAGTGCCAGGGAAAGTCATGGAGCAGGTGATCTTGAGTGCTATCATGAAGCACATGCAAGAGAACTGGGTGATCAGGCCCAGTCAACACGGGTTCACAAAAGGCAGGTCTTGCCAAACTAACCTGATCGCCTTCTATGACAAAGTGACTCGGCTGCTGGATGAGGGAAAGGCTGTGGATGTGGTCTTCCTGGACTTCAGTAAAGCCTTTGACACAGATTCTCACAGCGTTCTGCTTGAGAAACTGTCAGCCTCTGGACTGGACAGGCGCACACTCTCCTGGGTGGAAAACTGGTTGGATGGCCGGGCCCAGAGAGTGGTGGTAAATGGTGTTAAATCCAGTTGGAGGCCAGATACAAGTGGGGTTCCCCAGGGCTCAGTGCTGGGTCCAGCCCTGTTCGGTGTCTTTATCAATGACCTGGATGAAGGCATTGAGTGCACCCTTAGCAAGTTTGTGGATGACACTAAGCTGGGTGGAAGTGTCGATCTGCTGGAGGGCAGGGAGGCTCTGCAAAGGGATCTGAACAGGCTGGACTGCTGGGCTGAGACCAATGGCATGAGGTTTAACAAGGCCAAATGCCGGGTCCTGCACTTGGGGCACAACAACCCTATGCAGTGCTACAGACTGGGAGAAGTCTGTCTAGAAAGCTGCCTGGAGGAGAGGGACCTGGGGGTGTTGGTTGACAGTGACTGAACATGAGCCAGCAGTGTGCCCAGGTGGCCAGGAAGGCCAATGGCATCTTGGCTTGTATCAGAAATGGCGTGACCAGCAGGTCCAGGGAGGTTATTCTCCCTCTGTACTCGGCACTGGTGAGACCACTCCTCGAATCCTGTGTTCATTTCTGGGCCCCTCACCACAAGAAGGATGTTGAGGCTCTGGAACGAGTCCAGAGAGGAGCAATGAAGCTGGTGAAGGGGCTGGAGAACAGGCCTTATGAGGAACGGCTGAGAGAGCTGGGGTTGTTTAGCCTGGAGAAGAGGAGGCTGAGGGGAGACCTCATTGCTCTCTACAACTACCTGAAAGGAGTCTGTGGAGAGGAGGGTGCTGGCCTCTTCTCCCAAGTGACAGGGGACAGGACGAGAGGGAATGGCCTCAAGCTCTGCCAGGGGAGGTTTAGGCTGGACATTAGGAAAAAGTTTTTCACAGAAGGGGCCATTGGGCCCTGGAACAGGCAGACCAGGGAGGTGGTTGAGTCACCTTCCCTGGAGGTGTTTAAGGGACGGGTGGACGAGGTGCTGAGGGGCATGGTTTAGTGTTTGATAGGAATGGTTGGTCTCGATGATCCGGTGGGTCTCTTCCAACCTGGTTATTCTATGATTCTATGATTTTATGACAACCCTACAACTACAATGGCAGTATCTTAAGAGTCCTCCAGAACTTCTCAGGGAACATTCCTCAATATGATTTGTCTGGGGTTTTTTGATGCCCTGAATGGACAGTGTTTCCAAACAAAATTAGGATTAGTAAATCAATTAAAAACCCCAGACTTCTTACAATGGGGGTTCAAGAGGTAGTTTTCTATGTTAAACTACAATTCAGAAAAGATTAAAATAATCAATTTTTGCTTCACCTTCCATAGAAGGCTGGGTGGTAAAATATCCCTAAGGCCTCTGTTCTTCTTCCTGTAATACTTTGTGTTGTACTTTTGACAGGAACCACACTGTTTGTCTATAGTAGTTACTAGGAAACCTATGAACTAATAATTTGCTTTTCAGGTATAATTGTCAGATAAGTGTTGGGTTTGCTTCAGAGTCAGTCCTGATGTAATCTGTTAGATAACAGACGTGATAACATCTGGAAGATCTGTGTCTTGTTTGCAGGTAAATAAAGAGTAAGAGGAACTTAAGATTAAAGATTCATTTAAAACTTCAAAACATTAAGTTTCTCTGATGACTTTGTCATACCTGCTCTGTTATGTTTTTTTTAAACAATGCAGCAGCTGTTTGGAAATGCAAATCATGAGCATTAAAAAAACCTCATGAAGTTCTGATTGCTGTAATGTGAAGTTTTAGGTCTTCTGAATCTGGAGAACAGAAGTGATAAACAGAATTTGAGTTTTCCTTAAAATAAATTTAGGTTACACCTGAAGTTAAAGAAACATGACAGATGGAACAACTTTTTTAAACAGTGTCAAGCCTGTTCTCCAATTCATGAAATAACGCAGAACAGTAGTTCTTAGGTCTACCAAGGGAACCAAGAACATAACCATCCTTTGGCTTTGAAGAGTGCTAAATGTTAGAATATTTCTGTGTATCATTGCAAACACCACAGCTGTGTGCACAGGTAGGATGTACACACAGTTTCTATGATGACACTGTCATGCTAAAGCAAATACGGAACTTGCATAGGAAATTACACTTGCATGTGTCTGTTTTATTGGATCTGCTATTAGCTGCCTATCTGGACAAATGAATCTCCAATTTTCTCTACTGAAGCTGATAGTGACAAATACAATTTGAACCACTTAGTTTGAAGTAGATAGTGACCACCAAACATCTGTTTGATTCAACAAGTTTCTGCCACTAGTGTTTGTGTTGCAGCTTCATAACCTTTAGTGGCTTGACCTTGGTGAGGGATGTTAGTTCAATTTTTGTTTGCCAGCCAAAGTTTTTGACTCCAGAAACAAGTTGTGTATCATCCTTATAATTTCTTTTCAGCACTGTTAAGTGGCAGTGATGCTAGAACTGTAGCAATCTGCCTGTTCTCCCTTGGCATCTAGTCTGTGCAGTAGCTTCAATAGGTGTTGAAAGGAAAGGCATATTTAACTGTAAAAGTTTTACTTGTTTCAGTCAGCTGTAAAAGCAAGTGCTAATGATTGTGAAATAATTTTTGGACAAATGGCCATTGACTGTGCAAGTCTCATGAAGGTGCCTGGACATGGTGTACACATATATCTATCTCTTGAGGAGTAATCTAGTACTTTGAGCATAATCCAAACATAGCTTCCCGCTCAAAGGTGTGCAAGTTCAGGGAAATGTGGACAGCTCATACACGGGTTAGGGTCTGGCTTGGTTTTATGAGTAGTATTGCAGAATAACTTTTCACCTGTGTTTGTTCATTGCTTAATCATGAAAGATGATATATTTTTTTTCCCTGTTGCTAGATGCATCTTCCCTGTGTATAAATATCTCAATTGAGATCAATGTGGAGGTTCATCACTGTGAAGGCAGGACTCCTGGAGTGTCCTGGGTAGAGCTCTGGCCCATTTCCAGTGTGTTCTGATAGACGCTCTGCAATTTTGTCTTTCCTTAAGCATTAAGGAAAGATACCAATCAAATCCTATTTATTTCATTACAAAATTTGAAACATTATGAATTAGCTGAAGGCAAGGTCTAGTTTTCTCAGTATTTATAATGTTTCTGAAGCAGTGGTCTATAAAGCAGTACTAGCCAATGGCACCAAACTGGTCCTCACCCAGCTTGCAAAACCATATTGCCTTGAAAAAGACTGTGTAAATCTGAAGCAAATCAGTGAATCTCTTTGAGTAATCTAGTCAGGTTTCAGTCAGTGCTTTTGCATTTCAAGCTGCCTGAAAAGCATGCCAGCAGTTGCTTATGCTTTTCTGTGTTGTGAGCTGCTTATGGCTGGCCACACTCCAGGCACTGGCACAGGCTGCCCAGAGAAGTTGTGGTTTCTCCATCCCTGGAGGTGTTCAAGGCCAGGTTGATGAGGCTTTGAGCAACCTGATATAAGGGAAAGTGTCCCTGCCTATGGTAGGGGAGTTGGAAACAGAGGATCTTTAATGTCCCTGCCGACCCAAACCATTCTATGGTTCTATAGTTAGGACTTTCAAGCTTATCAACAAGGTACAGCATTAAAGTATGGAGAAATGGCCTTTGGAGGCTTTTTACTTTTGTGTAGTAAGAGGCATAAACAGGAATATGCAGTGAATACCATGTTTTCTTTCATGTGTGCTTTGTTGAACTGTTAGTGAACATTGTAACTCACCACCTTTCTTGTCTTTTAGCCACATAATCAATGAGCTGATAGAAACAGAACGTGTTTATGTAGAAGAACTTCAAAGTATAATAGAGGTAAGAAACGTTTTTGAAATTACTTCTGGTGCTTAACCTCTAAGTCATCACTGTGGGTGCACGTCTTTCATGAGGTGAGCATTCTCACCTCCCACCTCATGTTTAGAGTACACAGGCTCTGTTAGCAAGATAGCTCAGTCTTGGGGAGGGAAAATGAGAAGGATGTTTGCACATCTCTCTTCAGGGCTTAAAGGAAGAGGCACCTTTTCTGACATCAGCCCACAGAGTGATAAAAGTTGCATGGTTCTCAAAGTTCTGGCAGGGGAATAATTAATAATGTGTCTTTTCAAAATACATCAATAGGCCTGAGAAACAGCACCCTTGATTTCCATGGGGCCAAACACTAAATTTATGTTAATGTAGGTTTGTTAAATGATTGAGAAAAAGGAAGGCCTTCTTTGTCCTTTTTTTTTATTTTCCCGTGTAGTGCCTGAACACAGGAAAGAGCAGCTCACACTGCAAATATAACACTTGAGCTTTTGAAATGTGTAGGATACCAGCATACTCCATGTGTGGGGGGTCTGAGGTTCCGGGTCTGTGGGAGGGTGGAGGCTGAGTAGGGCTCAATCATGCTTGTATTTGGGTGGGACTTGAAGGACTGGGCAGTTTCTTTTGTACAACCATGTGGTTTCTTCTTTATTGGATTTGATCTGTGGAAGCTGATGGCTCTGATAATGGATATATTACTCTTGAGTTTAAAATCTGCACTCAGAATATTCTACTCTTAAAGTTTTTATTGAAGAAACACAATCCAGTTTCTACAAGAAACATCCAAATAATCAAGCCAAATACCACAGTTAAACAAATAATTTCAAACCAACCCTTTTGCAACAAAGCTGTGTAGCAGAAAGATATGTGTCTATCAAACTTAAGTTTCCATCCCTACGTGACCAAAATGGCTTTTGAATCCTGGGGACTTTATTTAATCTTTTTTGTTAATCCAGTAATTTGTTTATTTATGGTTAAAAAAATGTGTGTGCACAGCTTCCAGGGGTTAAAGCTCTGGGGGAAATTAGAAGCATCAGAAACTCATGGGAACAACAAAGACACTGGCCTAGGAGAAGCCTTTGTATGCTCTGTTGAGAACAAAAAGCACATAGACTTTGTGGCTTTTCAGTGTCTTTGACACAGTACTTCTTCGCTGGTTAAAACAGCCTGGTTTTATTTTCCACTTTTTGCAGGGGTATGCTTCAGAAATGGACAATCCCAATTTAGTACATCTGATTCCATCTGCGCTCCAGAACAAGAAAGAAGTTCTTTTTGGGAACCTCCCAGAAATCTATGAATTCCACAACAGGCACGTGGGAACTGGTGGTTGTGGAGTGCCCTCGAGTGCTACTGTCATTTCTATTCCCTTTTATGTGGGGACCTTTGTCGTACTCACACATGTACAGTCAGGAAAAGTCATCCTTGCTTTGCCTCTGTGTGTGTCCTATAAAACTCATGTGTGGTGAATACCTCTGAGATAATCTATTCTATCTTTTTTTTTTTTTTTGGTGAAAAATTATACTCTTTTGTGCATTTGCTAGTGATTTCCCCTGGCATTATCCATTTTGAATGTCCCCTGCGGTTAGTGTTTTATCACTTTCCTTGGTACACTGGTAAATGTCACAGTACTAAATCCTGATGTTCTTTCTCTGGTAGAACTCCTCTGTGAGGAAGTTTTCTTAGTGTTAACTTTATTTGTCCTGTATTTCTGTTATCACATCAGAAGATATAATATTGTTGATAGTACTTTTCTTAAAGAACTTTATCCTTCACATGATTATAAACCTTTTCAGCAACTGCAGCCACACTGTGGACAAGATAGTCTAGTGCCCATAACTATGGAATACTAATTGTGAACAAGGTTGCCCTCTTTTCAATTCCCTTTCAAACACAAAGCCTAGAGCTACTTCCATAAATTTCCTGTTTTTCCTAGCCTTGATTAAGTAAAACTGGCTATAGCCAAAGCAAGAATTTAGGAATTATTTTGGATAATAATTGCCCATAAGAAGTAACAAACAGTTGAAGAAAATCACTCTTTTGCAAGTTCAAATATTATGCCAACTGAGTTGATACATAATAGAAAAGTTCTTATCCTGCTTGCCCATTATTTTGGAAGAATGTGTCTTCCATTTGGAGAATGACATTCCCCTGCCTTTGCAAACCTGGTCTTTCCTGGAAGGCTTAGTGCATTGACTGCCACTGCAGAAGTGTTTGGACTACATACCGTATTTTCACTGCTTGCTGATTAAGCAACTGCATCTGACAGAGCTTTACTGCCTTTTCTAGCTGTTCTGAATAATCCTCATAACCAAATAGGAAGCAGGTGTTTGGGCTACGTTGGAAACAAATCTCAACAGCCAGAGGGACCACTTGTATCAGATGCTTGTGAGCAAATGAAAACATGATGATATTGGTGATTCAGGGAATCAGTTATGAAACATATCCTATTTTTCTGAAATACATATATTTCTCTGTGTGTCAGTATTGTTACCTTCCCAGCTGCATCCTCTTACTACAAAAGAGTAGGCTTTAAGTAGTGTTTGCACAGAGGCTAGCACACAGTTTGAGTGAGATGTTACATTACTGTTAACTTTCCTTTCTCTCTCTCAGGATATTCCTTAAGGAGATAGAAAATTGTATTGAAAACCCTGAGCTCCTTGCCCGATGCTTTTTGAAAAGAGTAAGTAAATGTTTTTGCAGGTTTGTATGAATATCTATGGTCTTATCCTGCAGTACTTACGGATTTACTCCTATCCTTTTACCCCAATTGCTTTTGTCAATGAGGGAAACTCACTTAAGTAGATACTTCCAAATTAAGCCACAGTGAACAAATGTCTATTTTGAAATCTGAACATTTACCCAGTTTAGTGACTGGAATAGACTTGTTGCCAGTGTTTTACCAATGTTTATTAAGCCCTGGTTAAAAAAAAATAAGATTAGTGATCCGAATGTTTGACTACTTTTCATATTAGGCAAATCTATACCAGCATTCTGATGTATCCCAGACACCACGGTTCTCTGTAAATAAGCAGAGAACCGTATCACAGCAGATGCTCTGTGTGCAAAGAGTGCATCCTGTTCCTGTTCCTTGCACCATTCAGGAGACTTACTCTCCTAGAACTGGTCTAGCAGAATCTATCATCTTCCATGCATGGTGAAAACCCCATCAGCTCCATAAAACTCTCTGAGATCAATTCCTTTACTTGTTCACAAATTTCAACAACCAAGTAGGATTCTCCCCACTTGTATGAAGTGGCGAGGATTTGGTGTTTGTTTACAAGCAGGCATAACAGAAAGCCCAAAGCCAATGGGCAGTGGTGGTTTTGGTCAGATCATGTGTCTTTTCTTCCTGTGGCTTCAGTGCGAAAGTTCTGCAACTCTGTCCTCTGAGAGCTCCCAGTCTTGTCCCTCCCCTACACCCCCTCCTAATGAACATAGTTTAGTTCTGTTTCCTGTAACAGAACAAAAGATGCCTGTTTATACAGCACTCATTCAGAGCCCCTACTAATAAGAAAAAAACCCCAAAGAAAACGTTTTGGTGGGTTGTTACTGTTTTCATAGTCTGTCAAAACTGAATAAGATCCTGTGTTTTGCATGGAAGGTGCAAAAGGCACAAGAAACAGGAAAATCTGTTCACTTCTCTGTACTTATAGGTACCTCCTGCTTCTGCTGCACACTGCATCTAGCATTTGCTGCTTTTCCAGGGTACATGTTGAATCTTCTTTTTTTTTAACACAATGTTGTATGAAATACAGACAGATTTGGTTGAAATGTACATACCGCAGTTAGAGATGTTGAGCACTGCCGCATCTCTAACATTTCAATGGGAATTATCAACATGTGGTACTTCCAAAGGGTACACTCCCAATTTACAAACAGGTCAGGCTGAAGAGCATCATCTAAGTATAAATGTGATTATAAATCCACTCTGTTATTTTCTGTTTAACTTCAGAGCATTTAGAGCTTGAATAAATTACACCACTAAGGAATATGTTGTTATTCTAAGATTCACATGCTGAGCAGGAAAATATTGTGGTGAACAGGATCTACAGTCTTTGAAGAATGCAAATATTTGAAATCTGAAAAGCATAGTCTGTATGTTGCAACTACCTCTGGATTTAGAGCAAATGAGAAATTCCTGATACAGAATGGATCCTGTTGTTCTGCCGAAAGTTTAGATTCCATGTTTAAATATTGTAGCTTATGTCTCTGTCTGTAAAAACAGCTGTTGAGCCCAGTTCTCACTATTTTACCAAGATGAAATCAGCAACACTAAAGCTATGGTTTGGATGTGGAGTGAAATAAAATCAGTCCCTCTGTCACCTTTGTTTATCAGCTTCTATGGCCTCATCAGCAACACTAAATCTATTGAATAAGAGGCTAAATAATGCATTTACTTTCTCCCTATTTCAAATTTCGCGCTAAGAAGGCAACAGCCTCTCTCCTGAGATGTCTCTGCTCACACAGTAGCACCTTTGATTCAAGAACTTGCCCTTATGTTCTGTTTTTAGAAGAAGCCACATGAAGTCCAGAAATTTGTTTCTGTTGGACTGCCTCTTGGAGGCACAAACAAAGTCTGGTTGTGTGTTTGTGTTCTCCATGATTTGGCAGCTTTTTATGGCTTCCTGCTGAGCAAAGGCTTCTGGCTTGCCCTGTGAGTTATTACCATGCTTGCTTTGGCACAGGGAAAACTGAAACGGCTGCTGTTCAAGATGATGCTGCATTCTGGGAGGAAACTCATGTTGTTGCAGATTAACTTCTCCATTTCTTCTTCTTTGTATGGGTGTAACCATCCTGTCACAACATCGTGGTGGGCCTATGATTAGAACAGACTGATTTTCAGGCTTGCATTTGGAGAATATTTCCCTCTCTGATCACACTGGGACTTTACAGCCCTGATTCCAGAGCTGTTTGAAAGCCTCCTAAGAGCTGCAATTGCACACCCAGGTGCCTGGGTCCCTCCATCCCTTGCCAGTCTTTCCTCTGTCATGTCCCCACACAATCTCCCACCTCCACCAGTGACATCTGGTCAGCTGTTATCATGGATGTGAACCCTTCTTATCAGGTGACGGCAGAAACAGTCTGTGGAGTACCAGCCTATTTCTACTCCCTGGCTTATCTCCTGGAACATGTTAGCAGAATCAGGTGAAGGATGAGAAAGAAATGACCCTCATATCCTCCCTCCCACTTTGCTTGACCTGACCAGGACTGACTCGAGCAGGACTGTAGCAGCTCACCAGAAACCTGCAAGTTAGATTCAAAGAGCTAAATTCTAATCTGAAGCAAAATTTATTAATAAATCAGCAGTAAAAAAGATAATAAACTGTCCTTATATGCTATGTGCATGAAAACTTACAAAGATGTCATGATACAAATCAGTGTGGAAAGGAAACGCATTAGTGGGAAGAGAAGCATGGAGTAAACGTACCTGCAAGAAGTCAGAACATCTGTGTATGAAAATAGAGGTGTGTGGAACATTAAGACTGGGATTTGAGTAATTAGGCCATTAATTATTTCTTGACATTTTAGAGTCTGATACTAGTAATTTCATCAGGAATTTCTAATTCCTTAAACTATTACCAAACTTAAAGCTGTATGTATAGATGTATCTGCCTGAGCAAGTGTCACTGATCTAGGCAGCAGCAGATTGCATTGGCATAGGGTGGTTCCACTATGACAAATTACTGGTAAATTGTTGATTATTGTACCTTTTCTTTAAATTTAAAATGGTACTTTTCTCTTACTCCAAATAGTGCTCTTGACTGTTGCTGTCTCTGTTCTTCTTGCCCAGTCCAATTAGGCTTCTGTGGACCAGGAACAAATTGTAATGCCTGATTACACTTCGTTATTACTTTTAGTTTTGTGGGTTTTACCCCCTGCTAATTTTCCTCCGAGGCAACATGTACAAACAATTCTATTTGTGTAAAGAAAACCCTGTGCTTATTTTGAAACAGCACCATTAATATTCTATTGAGTTACAACTGAGCTTTTTGTATTGCATAATCCTTTACACAGCAAGGTGTTGCATGGCACAGCTCTGCTTTCACATCTGATTGATAAGGGTGATACCAGTATAGGTCTCTGGGAAGATAGAAGCAATGCTGATTTCTTCTAGTAACTGTATAGAAAATAAAATGCTTTCCCTTCACCAAGAGTGTATAGGCAGTGTGTAATGGACTAATAGTGCAGAGGCAAGAGTCAGGAATTCCTGAGATTTATTTCTGGTGCTGTTTTGATTCACTGAGGTCACACCTACACACAGAGTAGGTGCATACAAAGATGAGAAGCTCCCAGCCAGTCAGGTGCAGCCAGCCCTGCCCAGGAATCTGTACAGCAGTGCTGCATGGCTGCAGGGCTTCTGTGCCAACCTGGTATGCAGTCAGCAAGCTGAGAACCTGGCCGATAAACGCCAGTCTGTCTGCATCCACCCATGTAGCCTAGGGAGCCTGAAATACACCTTTCTGGGCTTATATGGAGATTGGCTTTGTTTTCACTGAAGTCAGTGAGATTTTTGCCAAGGACTTCACACCTGGAGTGTAATCAAAGGTAAAAAGAGGTCAAGTGAATCCAACTATTTCTAGTTTGGACAGGACAGAATTTAAGCACATCCCCCCTGCCTGGCCTAGGGCATCAACCAGACAAACTTGCTGTGGCTTAATTCATCCTTGAACTACTGAGAGCCCGCACTATTTTTGATGTGTTCTGGATATGTAAACCTTGTCTAAGTGGTGAGTATTCTGAGCAGTTACCAGTCTGTGCTGGTATTGTTAAGAAAATGTACATTTCCAATATTCTTTTTTATTTTAAACTATCTATTTCCCTCTCTGGAAGATTGAATTTTTGGTATTAGAATATGCATCTTCCAGTCTTACTTTATGCAAAAAAAAAGAGAAGAAAGAAATCTTACTTTCAGATGTATTTAACTTTACAGGAGTAAAAAGCAACTTTGCTAGTATAATTTCTACATACAGAGTTATTACTGTGAATTACTTCTTGTGTTAGAGTGGTAGGCCAGAAAAAGTGTGACTCAGGAAAAATGCTCTGTGGGTTCTTTTTTCTTACCTTATTTAAACTCTCCTTTTCTTCCAGAAAGAGGACCTCCAAATATATGAAAAATACTGTCAGAACAAGCCAAGGTCTGAAGCTCTCTGGAGGCAGTGTGGAGACAGCATCTTTTTTCAGGTGGAATTTCCCTGCAGACTAGCAGTGCAAGACCATCAAAGCTTGTTTTGCTTCTGTATCTCTTCTTTCTTTAGAAAACTTTGAGAAATGTACACACTTTTCTGCATGCTTCTTATACTGATGGCAGGTGTGAAGGTGCTCTCTGCAGGAGAAGAGGCAGATAGAGTAGCAGGTAGACTTCCTGGACAGGAGCCTGACCTTTCAGGCTATACCCAAACCGAAGAGGTGTTGGCTTCTTTGCAGACTCCAGATGATTGCCATCTCATGAGCAGAGTATGCCAGAGTTTTACTCTGAACCGAAATATTAGCTCTTGTTTAGATCTATTTTTACTGTGGCATAAGTAACTTGGAAACAACTATGCAGATGGAACAAATTTCTCTGTTAATTAATTCACATACATATAATATTCAGATTACCAAATGATAATGATCTTGGTATCTTGCCTGTGCTTCAAGAAACAATTGTATTTTTCTTCCCTGTTGTCCCTTACAGGAATGCCAGCGTAAATTGGATCATAAGCTTTCACTAGATGCTTATCTCTTAAAGCCAGTTCAGAGAATCACCAAGTACCAGTTGCTGTTAAAGGTAAGTTTTCCATGACAGTGCAAAGAATTCCACTGCATACCTTGTTTTACTTACAGAATTGCATGTTAGCATTATTTTCTGAACAACTACTGGGAAATAAATCCTCTCTCACTTCTTCAACAAATACATTTTAATGCTAATTTGTTAAATGGTAATACTCAAGAAAGGGCTTCTATTTCAGAATAAGTACTGCTGGTATTTAGCAGTACTCATACTAAGAAATAGCAGTATATTGCTATATACATAAAGTAAGATATTTTATATAGTAAGTATTGTCTAATCTATTGTTTTATTTACTAATAGATATTGAATTTGTCTTTACTGAATCAGTAAAGACATCTTAGAGTTTGGAAAGAGGAACTGATGCTTTATATCCTTTTTCTGACATCTGTCCCTGTTTAACAAAACTCTTCTAACTCTCAAAAACCCAATAGTTCCCTATGGTTGTGACTCAAACCTTTCAGAAGAAACCACTCCCTTTTGGTGCTCCCATTTTAAAGACCCAGCTAGAAATAAATTGTCCAGAACTTTTCCATGGGATGAGTATGTGACCTTCCCTCTTGATTTGGTTGGAACTGTGAGTGGTCTGTGCTTGAAATTCTGGTCTGAACTGGGCAACAGGAAACATATGCTCTCAAACCAGTGACATTGTTTTGAAGATGGTGGCTTAAATTTCTGCCTTCAACTCTTCAGTTCTTAATAGTATTTACTAACTTTTGTTATGGGAATGTCATGAAGGTGACTTACATACTGATCTCAAGCCTCTGTACTAGTACTAGTGTTTGCTACTGTCATGAAATTCAGTGTGAATTTTGCAATGAAGATTTTGGGCTGCAATTTTGTTTGCTAACAGATATATTAGGATCTGACTGGCCATTCACTTGTGCTGTATTTCTGTGACCTGTTTACTGACTTCGCACAAAACTGAAGAGCCCAAATAGTGAAGGGGGATATTAACAAGGATGCAACCTCACTGACTCCAGTAGGTGCAATCCAGAAGTAAATTTGTCTTTATTTTTTGAAACTATTCTACAAGGATGGAGAAAATGCCAAAGTCCTCAGAAGAGCAAGAGTAAACCAGATTCTACTTTTAATTTGAAATATGACTGTAAATAAAACCAAGATTAGATCAAGAATTAAAATTCTTAGGCAAAACAGGTAGCAGCCGTTGGGATCAAAGCTGGTCAGACCAGTTTTGTACTTCACAAAAACACGTTGGCACAGATGTTTACTTTGTCAGGCTTTGAGATCTGTGAAGATGGTGCACTCTTTCCTTGGCAGGAGGAGCATTTAAAAGTGTAGGAAAATAGGAATTGGTGAAAAACTGGTAACAAGCAAGTGCCTAAGAAGCTGTGTGTCTTGAGTGGTGGGCAGACTAGTTTTAAATTCTGGGTCACTGTAACCCTCTAGTTTCAATCAGTTTAGCTAATATTATAATGCAGCATGCCCACTATACAGAGAGCAGGGATCCATCCTCATCCTAGAAATTGTGCAACAGGTACTGTAGGAATGCATCCTGGTTTTACCTTCTAAACCCTGGTTGCCCAAGCACTTGAGAGACTGCTGCTGTTAAGGGTTTGCAAGAACTACCTCTCTGCAGCCGTGTTTTACAGGAACACAAGTGCTTCAGCTTTTGGCTTAAATGATTTCCCAACCCAAAATGTGGCTGAAAGCAATATGCCTGGATGAAAACAATGGCCAACCCCAGTAAAGGGCTTTAATTCTTACTTTAATAAAGATTACTAAAGTTAGTAGAGTCTCAATTAATTCCTAGGTGTATTTCTGGAGCATAGTTTCCATTCTATTTCACATTGTAGTCAGCATAAGGAAACAAAACTGAAGTGATTTCCTGTACACTTCTTAGTGAGGTGCTGTTATTACAAGAATTTACGTCTTAGTTTCGTCACAGTTTGCATTTCTGAAGTGAAAATTGCATCCAACCAAACAATTCTTTCATTCCACTGGTAGCTATATAGAGCAGGGACAAGTCAAAAATGATGATTAAAATGGTTATTTGGTTATGAATTTTGTTACTGGAACTAAGAAGCTTATTCTTTCAGCTGATTAATGGATGCAGATTCCAAGAATCGAAATCACAGGTCACTATGCAACACTAATCAATTCTCTTACTCTTTCTATTTAATGGCTGGGATCCTGATTGGCATTGGTTCCAAATTATATGATGTAGTCTTGGGATCTTCTAGCTGCTTTGAGATCTCAAAGTCTTCTCCAGACTGTACCAAGGATATGTGGTGTGGTTTTGTATCTGTTAACCTGTTCCTCCCTAGATGCTTTTAGCAAAGTTAGTGTCTAATTCTGATATCAGGTGGCTACTCATTGGCAGTAACTACTTTCTACACAATACAGTGGGTAGAAAAAATAATCTATGCATCTGAATTGGTTTCAGGGCTCCTCTGTAGGCAGAAGAGCAAGAGGCAAGGCAGTTGATTTCATTTAAAATGAAGGGGTTGTGTCTTTCAGGATTTGCATACGTTGTAAACATTGGTTACAAAAAGAGAATTAAGTCACAGAATCACAGAATCACAGAATAACCAGGTTGGAAGAGACCCACCGGATCACCGAGTCCAACCTGAGCTATGACTAGAAATTGTCAAGCAAAAGACACGTATAAATAAGAAAGCTCACCTTTATAAAGGACTGTACTGCAAGTAGCTGATCCTAAATATTTGGACCTCTAAGTGGGATCTCTGTATGTGAAATGATTACAGAAATTGAGCCCTCAAAAGGATTTTGTTTGTTTCTTTTCTTTGGATACATGCTTCTTAACTTGTCCAGAACTTTGACTCTTGCTCCTTCTGCAAGGGTTGGAGGATGGAATATCTGCTTATTTCAAGCAGAATATAACTTTGAATAATTTTTTTGTAGAGGTCAGCATTTTATTTCAAAATTACTGTCTCTCATAAAAGGTTCTGAAATTTGCAAATGTGGATCTGTAAAGTGTAATACAGAGGCAGACGATAAGAGACAGGGAAGATTTATAGTAAAAATAAAAAGCAACAAAAAAAAAAACCCAGCTGAAAAAACTGTATTATAGGTTAAAGAATTCTCATTTAATTTAAGGAAGAGATATTTGTGATGTGATTTGACCATAAGTCTATGAGCATCTGCACAAGATGTGACTTCTTCCCATGCAGAATTCCTTTAGCTGACAAGAGCTTTCTAAGACCTGATGGAGTGTAAAACCTGCCAAACTCAGACTAGATGTTAATTTATATTTTTAGTAGTGGTAACAAGTAGCTTGTGGAACAAATTTCAAAGGGAAATTGTGAATTGTCTAACACCTGAAGTCATTATGTTAAATTGAGTTTCTTTCCTAGCAAATATAGAGTTAAAGCTGGATGTAATTCTGTGACATGCAAAAAGTTCACTATAAATATGTTGGAATGGTCCTATCATCTTAAATGAGAACTTGAAAATGTCCACATAGTCAAAATATGCGTCCTCAGTGACAATTCTGGTGAATATCCTGTTTGGGATTTATATGTATTTGGTTTGGGTTTATTTTTCTTTTTTTTTTTTTTGTTGGTTTTTTTTTTTTCCTCCTGTAGTTCTGCTGTTTTGCCTATGCAGCATAAATTTCAGGAAGCATAATCTTATGGTAGCTTCTGGTATAAGAAGTTTCCAAGTAGTTTTCATATCTGTTTTTAATCAGGAAATGCTGAAGTGCAGCAAGAATTCAGAGGGTACCGCTGAATTGGAAGAAGCTCTGGCCACAGTGCTTGATATCATCAAATCAGTAAATGACTCCATGCACCAGATAGCAATCACAGGATATGAGGTATTATTTTCTATTGCTTTTACTCTCATCTTGGCCCATCCAAGGTTCTTGTCATCATTGATCATGCCGTGCCCTTGGCTTGTATGCTTTGCAGGAGACTGTGCCACATTCTTGAAAGATGCCACTCAGTGGCATATTGTGATGACCGAAAATAAATGTCAGCATACCCGTCATGTAGAGGAGGGGGTGTGAATGTGGGGAAGAAGTGAGACAAATGCAGTCCAAAACTCATTTGTAGGTGAAAGATAAGTGTGACAGACGTAACTTAAGAAATTTGCTGAAACTTTGACCACTTTGCAACTTAGTATTTCCAAACCTTTTGCTCTTGGGGAGGAAAATTTGGCTTCCATTTAAAGTGGACAATAGAATCCATCCCAGTGACTGGGAAGCTGAAATGTGATGTAACAGTCATAGTACAAAAAGATCACAAATGTACGTATCTCTCTGCTGAAGCTCTACTGAAGTCATATGACTTTCCAGAACTAGTGTGCCAACATAAAGTGAGCCCTTCAGTGAGAAGTGGAAGCAATTGGCACATAAAGGAAAACACACGCCTGGCAAAAGGAGGCCTAAGCATGACGTGGTTGCTCATTTTGAAACAGCTGCAGTCTGAAAATGTCAAAAAAAAAATATATACTGAGAAGCTGGGTTTGGGGTTTAAAGAATTACTGGACACCGGAAGAGTCTCCCAAACTTGAAAAACTTGAATATAATTTACCCCAGCCTTCTGCACAGCTATGAGCTATATCCATTATGATCTGAGCAGTGGGATTTTGAGATGTAAATCTTTGTACCAAGAGCTGGGTTTAGGTTAAGACTACAGCATGACGTTTCTCTTCTTAGTTTAGATTAGCAGTATCTTCCTTATATTATTTCCATTTAATTTTCAATTTTTACGAATTTTCTCAAAGTAGGAGAAATCTACTATACTCAGATTTGTTGGCTGAATTGGAATAGCTTATTAGCTTAATTTCTCCAATGTACAAGGTCAAATCCAGCATCTGACTGTTTCTGCCACTGAAAGTTTTAATGAATTGTTGAGGTTTAAATGAACAAGTCCTAATTTCAGTTACACAAAAGAAAACGCTGATCTTACACTGGTATAAAATGTTTCATTTTAATTTGATATAAAAAAATGTTGCCAGCTATGCATTTTATTTAAATGTAGAGAGACAAATCAACAGCTTAAAGTGACTCAATACACATAAGTATATTGTCCAAATACATTTAGACTGGTATTAATAAAACCCTTGAGACCTCTAAAGCTGAAAGGTAAAATAATTTCAGTTCTGTATGTTTTATTCTTATTTGTATTTCTGGAGAATGAAAGCAAGCCTGGTCATTTTTCCTTTTAGTTTCCCTACTCTTGGGAGGCTATTTTGTGTTATTTAAAGCCAGGCAAAGCTTTCCCATCTCTGTTTTGTGATTTTATTTTTTTTTCCTGGACCAGTATAAATGAACATTGAGACACATCTCTGCTGCTTTTAATTTTCTCCAGACTTTCTGTTATGGAGAGTCTAATAATGCCCTGATATGAGGTGAAAAGTACCTAAGCAGACACTGGTTTTGCAGTTGAATCTAGGGTAGAGGATGGAGAGTAAGAGGGGAGAACAGGTTGCAGTCTTTAAATTAAGAAATAAAACATTCACACTTGGAGCCAGCATCATCACCTTATAATCAATAGGATATACAAATGTTGAACAAGTCCTTTAATAATGTACTGAGTTTATTCACTCAATTTATTATACAAAGCACTCCTAGAAAAAACTTGCTGCTGGGATAATTGTTTATCATTATTTGTTGAAGCCTATTACAATACAGATGTTGCCGTGTCCTCTATCCACACATTGCTTCACTCTTCAGTTCTGAACCATGCTATTAATGTTTGTGCTGGTAGCATCTGAGCCAAATATTTATATAAGTTGATGTGTTTTCTTATCAGTTGTCCTCAGATAAGGGCTTTAACTTGGAAAGGTCTGGTTCCTGCCCAGTTTCACTCTTGCATGCACTTTTATGGCTTCTTGGTGCCTTTGCCTCGGATTTGCCCAGGGGTGTGCAGCTTTGCATAGTTTGCAGATGGTGAGCCGAGAAACTTATGACAAAGCTTTTAAAGACTGTTTTGCAAGGAGAGGGAGCTACACATTTACATGTGTCTAGGCACCAGTCTGTGTCTTCAGGCTCCTAAGTGTCTTTTAAGGTTTTGCCCAGGGATAGAATATAGCTCATAGCAGAGCAGAAACTGATCCTAGGTCTTTCAGATAGAAGCTTTTGCTTCTATATCTGGACTGTACTGGGCTTTCATCTTCATACTGCCTTGGAGTCAGGAGTCTTGAAACCCAGCTCCTGTCAGAAGATGCTTCCTCTGAGGTCATCAGAGGGCACACCCTGTACGTAAGATCCAAAAAGGTCCCAGGACAGACCTTAGACACTAATTATGATTAGGGAGAGAAACTGGGAATAATGGACATGGAAAACAATGGGTTAATGGTTATATGAATAAAGCACACCTGTTCAGCAAGGAGGTATGTGCAGATGGATTTCCAGCTGTAACATGTCCACTCTCCAACATAAGGGATGCCTAGGTACGTGCCTCTGCCTGGAAACTTAAACACCACTATAGGAAAAATCTGTGCTTGGAATCACCCTAGTTTGAACATGATGTAGGCTCTGTTTTCCTTGTTTGCCAGGGGGACGTCAGTGAGCTTGGGAAGCTGTTGATGCAAGGTTCCTTCAATGTGTGGACTGATCATAAAAAGGGGCACAACAAGGTGAAGGACTTGGCTAGATTCAAACCAATGCAGAGACACCTTTTTCTCTATACAAAGATGCTACTTTTTTGCAAGAAACGGGAGGAAAACACAGATGGCCATGAGAAGACAGCTTCATACAGCTTTAAAAATTCATTAAAGGTAATAAATGTGGTAATAGTGGGGGAAAGAAATAAACCTGGTGTTCTCACACCACAGGGATGTTTCCATGTGGAGACTTGAAGAAGCTAAACATATCTGGAGTTATTTGCAGCCCTGAGTAAACAACGGCTCCTATTTAGTTTTGATCTGGAGACTGACTCATACATACATCCTGCAGCTCTGGATGTGAACCTTGGTTTTGCAACTCGATATGACTGGGCACCTTATGTGTTCTTGCCCAGTGTCCCATAAAGAGGAACAAGACTAAATAGGCCTGCATCTTTCATTGTTCTGCCTATAAGCAGCTTCCAGGTTCAGTTCTGTTGCGAGCTTTTTATTGACATCAGCTGAGCAGGTATATTCTGTGACAGTAATAGCTACAGATGAATCACAGCACAGAAGTGCCCTTCTATTTGCAAAAGTGACATTTCCAAATATGACTCAGGACACCTTCTGTCAAGATGAGATTCACAAGTAGGCCAGATCTTCCCTTTGAGCACATTGGTGTGACACTTGTGACTTCAGACAACTAACATGGGTCATCAAGTGTAATGCTGCAAAATTATTACAGGGTAACCAGACAGAAATTGTAATAGAACCTGGTTCAAGGAGTGCACTAGTTCATATAAACTTCTGAAGTTTCTTTCTGTGGAGAGAGTAAGAATGATGACGTAATCAAAGCTGTTTAAATCTTCAAATCTAATGCTGAGGCAAATTGGAGCAAGAGGGATCAACACACATAGGAAGATGGGAAGCTGGTAAGTATTGCAGCAGCTGGACTTCAAAACTGTGGCTAAGAATCTATCATTTAAGGAATCTAGAATTATTTTCTTAAGTTCCCTGTTCATCTTGCTTAGTTAGACATTTAGTTCCTTGCTCACCTCTCTTTTTTTTTTGTAATTTTCCTGAAACTGTATCAAATTTCTTGTGTTGTCTTGATTTGCAGACATTAAATCTCAAAGGCCTGTTCCATTGCACTTCTTCTCCCATCTCAACAGGTCAGTGGTGGCAAGTTGCAAATGCCATCGCCTAAAATGGAAAATTCTTACAGATGGAAAAGAGCCAGGGTAGGGTTGAAAACTGACCCACAGTTCAAGAAAAAAAGGCAGAGAGGATAGACTCACAATCAGACATCAGCTGATGTTACTTTTGAGTATTTAATTTTTTTTTCCTAGAACAGTCAAAAAGATGAATGATAAATTAGATGTTGAGAAATAACGTGCTCTGGATTTTACTTTTAATGACTCCCTAAGGTGCAGAAGAGAATGAAGCCTTTTAAAACCACTTCTAGAGGACAAAGGGGTTAAAGACTGTTGATGTTTTCCAGATTCCATCATCTTCTTTTCTGTTTTGAAACAGATGAGCACTGTGGGCATTACAGAAAATGTAAAAGGGGATAACAAGAAGTTTGAGATCTGGTACAATGGCAGAGAAGAAGTCTATATCATTCAGGTAACAACAATCTTTTTTTCCCAAGGACCATAGAATCATAGAACGGTTTGGGTTGGAATGGACCTTAAATATAATCTAGTTCCAACACCAAATTTTAAGGACTATATTTCCTTTTCATTGAATTGCTTTAAGGAAGTTTTCAGTTGCATGACTTCCACTGTTCTGTACACTCAAGAAACAATAGCCTTTGGCGTTTGCACTGAAATTACCAATTGATCATTGTGAAAGTGGTCAGGATTTGGGGTAAAAGAGGAATAAAGTAGTGGAAGATTACTTGTAACACTGAACAGAAAAGCAAGGAGAGGATCTTAGATTCATAGTAATTTTTCCATCTTGAAGAGCATATTCTGCTTTGCTCAGAGCTGGCCATAGTGTTCTACTCCTTGGAAAAAATCAAGAACAAATGTAGGTCAGGGCAGCCAAGTGATTTGCAGTATGCTTTAATTAGATCTGCTTTGCCTTTTCCTCTTGTTTTCTCAGGCATCTTCTGTTGAGCTGAAAAACACCTGGATTTCAGAGATTCGCAAAGTCTTGACAGGACAGCTAGAAGCCTGTAGAGGTAGGACATGCAAATCTGGTAATGTTTCCTTCCTTCTGTAGCCGTGTGTGACAGCATGGAGCTGGGATGAGTTACAGTGCTATCCCATACCACCAGTGAAACCAGCAAGAACAGATCTTCTATGTGGGGATCAGTTGAGTGGTTGCAGTATTGCTGGGATTTAAACCCTTGTCTTGGTCAAATTAAATGTTTTGAACTTTAGAAATTGCATGTATAATTATTTCATTCACAGTTAGACCAAGGAACAGGATTTTCCTCTGTTCTCCCTCTCAAACCACAACCCTAGAAAAATCCATTTACAATAACATGTGAGGAGATGGACTCCCAATTTTCACTTTGTGCCTTCTCACAAGACTGATGTGAAAGGTGTCAAAAGATCTCCTTCTACATACATGACCAGGCACAGGAACTGGTCCTCTCCATTCTATTGCTTGGTTTTCTTTGTGTGGTTTTTGAGGGTTATTATTTTAAATCTAGTTGCCTGCTTTATGCTTTAAGTGTCAGGTATCCCATCTTTTTATCTTACTGATCTCCTTGTAAAACATGATTAATGATATTTCCTTCTCTCACAGAGATGTCACTATGAAGGTGATTTGTTACATGCTTAAGACATGAATGACTGAAGCCTCATAAGTACCCTTTTTTGTTTTGTAAGATACTGAGTTCAAGACACAAAATTTAGTTAGGTTATTCCAGATAGTTTTAATCACTATGTTCTCCTATTATCTGAGATACTATTCTATTTATGAACAAGAATGTAGAGTCCTAGAAGCCATTTTCAGGCTCTCTTAAGACAAAAAAAAACCCCATAGCTGTGTCCAATGCGGACTTATTCTAGGCCCTGGCACTGCTTCTTACCTTGACCTGTCATTTTCTGCTTCTCTCATACACAGACCTCTCTTTAAAGCTATGCAAGCAAAGCCTGTCCACTCAAATCCTTCGGATTCCTAAGCAGACTTTGTCCTAGAAGGAAACCTGTGCCTCTGCTTTAACGTTAGAGATCCCCTTTATTTCACAAAGACAACGAGTACTTACAGCCTCCTTAAGTGTAAACAACTATGCACATTAGACTCAGAAATTTAATCCAATTCATAACAATATGCCCATTTTCAGTGCTTGCTACTCAGGGCTTTACTACTGTTCTTGTCTTCATTCTTTATCCTTTTTATTCTGAAATTCCCTGTGGTCAGTTGAACCAAAAATGCTGAGGCAAGAACTCAAGATTCTTATCTGTGCAGTTTCAGGGACTCCCTGATACAGTTTGTAATATTTACTTCTGAAGTATAAAAGCTGGCTTTTCTTAGGTTACTACAGAAGAGAAGAGTAGCTTATGGAGGAAATGGATATGTGCAGCATGTTAATTCTCTACACGTGTTTCTAGTCAAAGAAAATAAAGCTTGTAAATCACCCAGATGAGAATCTGTGAAATCGTTGTAGCATACAAGACTTAGGCGTATTATGCATCTTCCAGAGAAAACTGTACAGGAATGAAGACCAATACGTTTTGAAAACACTTGTATTTTTATAGTCTTTATTGTTTTGTATTAAGATCATAGAATCATAGAATATTTTGGGTTTCAAGGGACCTCAGGAGATTGAAGTTCAACGTCCTGCTTAAAGTCAGTTGTTGGTCAAACCAAGCTTACTCAAGACTTTATCCAGTCTGGTCTCGAACATCCAAGGATGACTTTCATCCTACTCTACGAGCAGAGTCAAGCTTTCCCTCATTGTGAATCTAGCAGGAAAGCAGCCAGAGGGCAAAAATTTTATCTTATATCCTATTGCAAGTCTTACCATTACCTTTACCCAAATTATCACATGGATCAAAGCCCTTATTACAATGCTGACAGCAGGAAGAAAATGCTTTGTCCTGTGGTTTTAAATAATTGTTTCTATTTCCAATGACTCATGAAAGAAGAGGCCTTAATTTCATGCCTAAACCAAGACTGTGTTTTGTAAAGAGAGAAAGAAGAGGGAGACATTTATTTGTCTGGGCTGTTTTAATGACTGGTTTTAGGATTTGCAAAGGGGGTTGGAATGTTAGAAGGAACCAGCTGAGATGAATGTGTGAGTAAAGGGCAAAGAAGGTGGCCAAAGGTATGTGATAAATAGTTTAACATATGGGTCGTTACTGGCCAAACACTTGGTATATATACACCCCCAATCGTATGCTGCAGTGAGTGTGGCATGTTAACAAGGCTTTGGGTAACACAACCGTCAATCCCAAAGACCATAATTGTCTCTTGCAGGCAAAGGAATTAGGGATGCAGTTTAAGCAATCTGTGCAAGGCTGTGAATCAGTTGCCAAAACCAGGAAGGGAGCTACCCCTGACTGCTCACCCGGAGTGCTCCTTTTCCTCAACATTCCCACCAGTGCTTCCCCTGTCCTTTTACCAAGTGGGGCTTCATCTTCTTCCAGAGTGAAACAGCCCCAGGATCTCAGCAATGTTAGAGTTTCAAAGCAGTTCCTTCCGTTGCCTCCTCACTTCTCAGTGTCTGACTTTCCCGGCCCTGAAAACAAGGTTGTCAGCATCTTTCTTATCATCTTCCTTGACTCAGTAGTTACTGGACATAGGTACAAGTGAGTCTGTTGCTACCTTGCAGATATGCAAAAAGAATAAGGTGTTATTCAAGTGCCATTTTTTTATTATCGCTGTTTGTCTAGGATGCTGAGCAAAAGCATTCTTCAAAGTGATGGGAGTATTTTCTCCTAGATGGCCACATGTGCAAAAGGATTGAGTGCATTTGTTGCTAAATCCAGAAAAAGCTGTGAGCCACAAAACTTGTATTGTATTCTGGGAAAAAGGCCAATATGTCCTTTCCATTCCCTAGATCCATATTGAGCAGTTAGCTGGGAAGAGGTACAGAGAAAAGAAGGTGATTGGGGAAGAAATTTCTTCTGTACTGAAAAAGTATAGTTAGACAAGCTGTTTGGGTGAGCTGCATTTTCAGCCTTTAAAATCACTATACGCCTTTCTCTTCAAGGACAGGTACTCCATTTTGATTGCAGAAGAGGTCAGAATTTCTCCTCTCCTATTTCTCTTTCTCTCTCCTACCTTCTATGCAAACAAGGAAGCAACTTACATGATTTGGAGCAATTTGTTTTTATATTTTTTTTTAACAGAAGCAAGTCAACTGCACCAAAGAATCACTGAGAGTGTGTACCATGCACCAATGGATTCCTCCAATGCAAGCAGGTAATCACAGCTATGATGGCACGTCAGGGCCATGTTTTGTCTTGCCTTTGTGCCTTTGTACTACATAAATACTTAGCTTTCTGTGTTTAGCTTCCTGGGTACTAACTTACTTGACTGTCTTTAAAGACATGTAAATGTAGATAAAGGTTTTGCTCATACGGAAAATTTAAAATCACAATGCAGAATTCATTTAAAAGATAATTTGGTTTTGCAAAAGAACCATATGCTGCAGATTAACTCAAGTTCAGACAAAATGTATTGGAACATTTCCAGAATGTTAAATGAAGCTGCTAGCAAATTTTTGTAATGACCCAATTGCTAGGCAAGTTTAATGTAAGCTGGCATGGGATATCACTGTAAAATTTTAGCAGATAAACAAAACCCAGATCCCACATAACACAGCCAGCCTTTGAGGCTTGTACAACTCAATGCAAGAATTTTTAAGTGGATGTGGTGATGTTAATCCTGCACAATATTTTCTCTAGGCTGGATTACATTTGCTTTATTTAAAGTTTCAGGTGAAAAGATTTAAGGGTGAAAATCTTTCAGCAAAACTGCCTTGGAGATGTAAGAAAATTATTCCAGTAAAATATGAAATGCTTCCTGAAAATGTTTTAAATCAATTCAGATGTATGTCCCTCTTATAATGCTCTTACAGTGAGAATACTCAGAGCAGAAATTACAGACAAAATATGTCAACAGAAAATCAGTTAACTCCAGGAAGAAATGCCATGTGATTAGGTATTTGTCCTAGTGGATTAAAAGAAAGGAAAAATGAAGTGCTTGTTATCCTGACTTTGCCAGCTATACCAGAGAAGGAGAGGTTAGGTACTTCTCCAAATGCTGGGTTATTATAGAAGAATATGGTAAGTCATTGTGAAAGAACAGTGCTCTGGGCTTTCATGAATGGAATAAAGTTTAAGTGTCCTATCTGCTTATTGTAAGCAGAGGCTACCTAAGATGTGTCTCAGAGAAGCAAGGACAGGGAAATCGCAGCACATGATGACTTTGCACTAGCTGATGTGAAATAGTGGATTCGGCATTCCTCAGGCTGCAGAGCCACTTCTGCAGTTTGTTTCGGGATGCTGGGTGGAGACAAGGAGAGGAAGGAAAAAAATAGACTTTGTGATAGCCACCCATGCGGGCTTAGTCTGTGGTTATGACTGATGTGACTAAGCAACCTCAGTTGTGAAAGGCACCATAAGCAAGCAAGTGGTAGATAGTACCAGTTAAAGAGCAACCAGTAGCATCAGTGCTCTGCCTGTGGTTAGAGGCAAGTTAGTTATTGAAATTTTATCCAACTCATAGACACCCTCTCCTGGGTTTCCCACACGTAGCGGTGACTCTACTGTTTATTGAGAATTGTCAAACCTGTACTGTGACATTGGAGAAACCTGTTTGTAGGACGCTGTCCCCTCCCTATCATAGAATCATAGAATAACCAGGTTGGAAGAGACCCACTGGATCATCGAGTCCAGCCATTCAACCCTGAGCCAATATCTCTTCAACGACAAAGACTTTGTCCTCTTTACTTATTTATATGCCATCACAGCGCTTGGGGCTGCAATTCCATGAGATAAGGCAGAGCTGATCTGAATCAGGGTTGGAGCTGAGATCTTGGCCAAAGGGACGCTTATAGCCAGTGCCCTTACTACAGGAGGTTATTAAATGACCTTAAGTCTTGTGAAAACCGTTTAAATTCTCTCTGTAAATTCCTTCCCAAAGTATTACTGTTTAATCCTAAAATGAGATGCCCTGTGGTATCTGTTGCCGCTGTATCTCTCTCAAAGGACAGCTGCTGCATTTTGGTGATAATGAAGTGATCCTTTTGTATTGTTTTCTAACCTGTCTAAACATATGAAACTTAAATAGACTATTGTTCTAATAGCTTAACTATCTGCTTTATTGAAAATGACTGACTTAATCATACATCCATGTGTATCTGTGCACACAGATATATACGAGCACTTGGAGTTTTACTGCAGATGCTTTTTCAGAGAAACTAGTGTGTTTTCTTAGTGTCTGTCTCACAGCTGTAAATCTTTTAACTCTCAGCTGCATGTTTCACAGTTATCTCAGACTAGCTGGGACGGAACAGAAAAAGGAATAAGGAAATGTGAGTGTGCTTTGGATTTGTTCCCGTATTTATTTTGAGCCCCTTTTTGTACTTGATATTCAGCTGCAAAATCACATTTTAATTAAGTATAGGAGGTAACAGAGACCTCTAAGGCTCCATCAGAAACAGGTTAGAGGCTCAAATACAAGGCAGTGAGGCCCAGGCTGCCTTGTAGTTATAAAAAGTTTGCACAGTTCTCCAATATTCTAAGTGTTTTAAAGTTTTTAGTACTATCTTGGACGTTCCCTTACAGCAAGACTTATGAATGTTAAGAGTTCATATGTTAATTGTGCAGTTACTGATACATGTTAAAACCAAGCATTTTGGGAAGGAGTATTCCAAGTGTGTAGAGACAAAGAAATGCATGGAGCAGTCTGCCAAAGATAACAGTCAAACACCCAAAATAAACCACCAGACATTTGCAAAACAATAAGGATAAGAACTGTGAGAAAACCTTGCAGCTGGAATGTTCTGCAAACCTGGAGGAGGGGAGTTGCTCCTATTACAGAGGACAAGGCAAGGTGCCTGTGCAAATCTGGTCAGATGGATCCCCTTGTCTGTGGCTCAGCTGTAGACAGGGACATCCCACTTGGATTCGTGCTTTCAAAGAGCAGAAGAACCAGAAGATTGGGGATCCTCAAGCCAATGGAATCCCTATGTTCCTCTAAGCATGGTATGACCTTTATGTGACCTGTCTCTCTCCTACAATCAAATATACTTATGCTGCAAAGGGTGGAAAACTGGGGTCCTCTTTTCTAACCCGGTTTCCAACTCCTTCCCTCCTTCCTTCCAAATCCATTGTACTTGCAAAAAGATCTTGTGCAGACAACCAGCTTGTTCCTGTTTTTTCCCCTTCTCAACTCTTGCCAAGTACTTCCCTTACTATGTCGTGTGGAAAGGAGGTACAGGCTAGAATGGCTTTTTCCATCATACATGCCTGCCCGGATGCAGATTTTATAGCAGACAGAATTTTAGAACCTGTCCTTTATTTCTTAGGGTTCCACGTCTGAGAGTAAAAAAGAATGCTTAGCGCTCAGCGCTCCGTTAGGTATTAAGCAGGAATGTAACTACTTTTTTTCCTTTCATGCAAAGGTATAGCAGGAAATCATCAAATATATATGAAAACAAATCCGAGACATCAAATGTGGAAGCATCTAACAATAAGAACAGGAATTCCAGTCCCAGCGCCAGACAAAAGAGAGGTAGGAGTTCTGAGACACAGCTTTTTTGCTTCCTCCGGGTAATGTTTTTATTTTTGCACACATTCCTGGGGTTCGAGGAGAATACTCTAAATGTATGTTATTTAAACCCAACATCCAAATAACAATGCTACAAAGCTGACTGTACCATGAAACTTCCTGAAGACCATGAAGTATTACCAGATTAGATCTTTTTAAGTCTGAGTTTTGATGCATTGCTGCACTCCTTATACAACTTGTGGAGTTTTTTTTTACATAGAATTTGAAGGGCAATAGCATATATATTTTAAACTGGCTAAGTTGGTTTCTATCTGTATTTAAAATTATCTATGGACTTTGCTAACTAATTTCCTTACTTTATGTCAAAGATTTGGGGTTTTTCCTCCTCTGTTTATAGGTTCCCCTCTAGCGTAGAGTAAATAAATGCATGTGTGGGAGCTGGGATCAGCCTCTGCGGTGACTTTCACGCTTCTCCTCCCCCTTTCCCACGGGGCTCCAGGCGGGTCGGGGCTCGGTCCGCTGAGGATCCGAGCCCCGACGCGCCTGGAACCGCGTGGGAAAAAAAAGCGAAAGTGAAGAAACGAAGTGAAAAAGTCTCCCCGATGCGGTTTTGTCCTGTTTTCGAAGGTGCAACGAGCTGGGCGGGCTGGTTCTCAGCCAAACTTGCTGGTTTTGTGCCACCTGCTGCCTGCAGGAGTCCCAGTGCCAGACGCAGATTAATTTAAAATATTGCTTTCTGTCTATAGTACAGAGCAGGGAGGGCGCTGTTGGCAAGCGATTTGTTTCGTTATTCTTATGAATATTCTTACGAGCCTGTGACTGAGTTATCTATAGATAAAGCAGTATTTTGTGTGGACCTGAGTGGTAGATTCACTGTTTTGAAGCTATGTGGGAGCCAAATCCTGCAGGAACCTCTGGAGACCACCTAGTCTGACCTGGTGGGGTCGATTGGAGCAAGATTAGCCTGGAGAAGAGGAGGCTGAGGGGAGACCTCATTGCTCTCTACAACTACCTGAAAGGAGGTTGTGGAGAGGAGGGAGCTGGGCTCTTCTCCCAAGTGACAGGGGACAGGATGAGAAGGAATGGCCTCAAGCTCTGCCAGGGGAGGTTCAGGCTGGACATCAGGAAAAAATTTTTCATGGAAAGGGTCATTGGGCACTGGGTCAGGCTGCCCAGGGAGGTGGTTGAGTCACCTTCACTGGAGGTGTTTAGAGGACGGGTGGATGAGGTGCTAAGGGGCATGGTTTGGTGATTGGTGGGAATGGTTGGACTCGTTGATCAGTGGGTCTTTTCCAACCTAGTGATTCTGTGATTCTAAGTAGCACAAGGCCATATTCAGCTAGGTTCTGAATACGTCCAAGGACAGAGACTCCACAACAGCATTAGTGATGCTGTCCCAGTTTTTAACCACCTTCACAGTAAAAAAAGTTTTTTACTATTTTTAAACCGAAGTCCCCATATGTCAGTTTGTGCCCATTGCCTCTCATCCTGTCGCTGGCCTCCACTGGCAAGCATCTGGCTCCATCTTCTTTACTCACTCCTGTCAGGAATTTGTATATACTGATAAGGCCCTCCTAAACCTTCTGTTCTCCAAGCTGAACAATCCCAGCACTCTCACTCTCTCCTCATGTAAGCTACCACAGTCTCTTAATAATCTTCATGGTCTTCCCTAGATCCACTCAAGTATTTCCACATCTCTTGTTCTGGGGAGCCAGGACAGAGAACTGCAGGAATGTCTCACTTGTGCTGAGGAAAAGGGAAGCCTCACTGCCCCAGACCTGCTGGCAAGTCTCTTCCTAATGCAGCTCAGGATGCTGTTGGCCTTCTTCGCCACAAGTGTGCATTGTGGGCTCATGTTTCCCATCACTGTCTAGTTTGAAACGGTTTCCCAGATTACTGGGTTTACCTGCAGAATGAAAGAAAAGGTTAGAAATAACTCAGGTGGAGACAACCTGCCTTCAGAGACCAGTTTCCAAAGGCTGACTTGTGCTGGGAAGATGTGGGGACTTGTGAAATCTTAAGGGATTCCTCAGTGCAGTGGTATCAGTGCGTAGGTGAAGAACTAGCATATATACCTTCCCCCTACACACACGCACTCTTGCACTCACCATATGTTTCTGTGTTTATCAAATACTATGGATTTACTTGCTCTGTGCAAACAGAGTAAATATATTTTCTATACCAGTTTCTGGATTCTTTATAAGCTACAGTGGAAGATTACCTTGCATTGGGAGCAGTCATGGCAGGGAATGGCTTTTAGGCCAACTCAGGCACTCCAAAAGCCAAAACTGTTTCTCTGTGCACCTGCAGGCAGCCCCACGCCTGAAGTTGCTGCTTGGTAGCAGTTCCTCATCAGGTACACCTGCCTGGCCCAAAACAGACATCAGACCATGGGCTAGAAAGAACTAAACCATAATGACGTAATACTTCTATATTGTTAAAATCTGTTCATCTTGCACCCACCTACAGACGTAGGAAGCTCGGATTATTTTGGCTGCAAATCAGGAAGTGATGGGATGCGCTTTCTTTTGGAAAAGCACAGCTTGACTGTCTGTTGCTTGTCCATCAGTGTGGATTCATTGTCTCTTCATGTTCCCTTTGTAATTCTGGTCTTCATTTGTGCCTCTGTTTTTCACTTGGCAGCATAAGAAATGAAGAAGAGAAAAGTAGTAATTATATCTTAAGGCACTGACCCAGGCAGCCGGCACATGGCTTCTGTCCTGCTCCTTTGCCATAAACCTTCTGTGTGTGTGCTACCTGACAACACAAATAACGTAGATGCAGAATTTAGCAGGTGTGCATGTAATTGAGAGTTTGATCTAGGTCCACCTAGGTCAATGTGAGTAAGTGAGCAGCTTTCAAACCCAGAGTCTCAGGACCTAGATCCATCTGTGACTTATCCATATAAAGGCAGCAGCGTGGCAGGAGCCTGGCAAGTAAGCTTTTCTGGCATGGCACTCTTTATATTCCAGTGAACTGTGAGACCAAATGCATGACTGTGTGTCAGGTTTGGAGGCTGTTAGAGAGACTTCAGCAGGTAAGGCTGAGAGCGTATCAGCCACAGGGCTGATGATGGCAGACTCTTCAGTGCTAGTGTACTGGGTAGCCAAAGTGTGACCGCTTGCAACACTTTGCTGTCTGTACATGTCCTACACTGTAAGGCTTCTTCTCTTCTTTCTCCCTATAACCCTGCTCTTCCAACCAGAATGATGTGTTTTCATAGTAGAAGGCACCAGATCCTTTTTAACGCGCTTGCTGCTGAATTGTGTTTTCCTTTGAGAGCCACATTGCTTCACCTATTTTTCTTTAGATTTGGTTTTGTTGTAGTTTTTCTCCATAAAAACTCAGTGAGCCAAACTCAACCCAGGGGTTCTGTTTGACTCAGCTAGTTTAATCACCCTGACTTCATGTCACCTTTCTAATTGATTAGCTCTTGCTAAGGCTTGAACTGAATCAAAATTTATTTATTTTAAGTTGTCATCCAGTGCTAACCTTTCCTTTCCCATAAGCTGAACAGCTGACCCTTCCTTCCTTATTTCTCTTCCCTTTCCCTCTTTCTCCTAGTTGATGCTTCCACCAGCCTTAACCTTGAGCGCACAGCGCTTGCTAGAAAACGATTCACATTGCAAGGTCTTTCCAACCGCAGAGCTCCACCCAAAGGTAAAATCACCCCATGCAGCATTTGGTCTCTGGCCATCTGTCTCCTGCACTCCCACAATGTCCTCTCCATCCCATAGCGCCATCCATCACTACTTCCTACAGTGCTGCCACATCTCACCAAAATGCTCCTATCTGATTCACTCTTCTTCAAGATGCTGTTATCAAAAATTGCTCCCATGGCGGTGTTGGCAAGGCAACCTTTGAGTTGACTGGTTGAATCTTTTACTGGCGCACAGTGCAAATAATGTTTATTTCCAGTTTCTCTCAAGGGCCAAAGGATGGACATGTTTTAAACCACCGACAAAACTTCTTTCAGCAGTTTATTTGATTGAAAGGAAGACTATCATTGTGTTGTGCTATGTGAGGTTTTTATGTGTTAAAGTGTTCACTGGACCTCTTTGTGTTTTCAAATATTGCTTAGCCAATGGCCTAGTGGCCACACTAAGTAACTGGAATTCAGAAGATCTGGAGTTTATTGCCGTTTTTATATAGTTGTGTTATATGGTACTGTAAAATGGAGTGTTCTGAGTCTTTGTGCATAAATGTTTAGGAGATGCTTTATATAGAATCATAGAATGGTTTGGGTTGGAAGCAACCCTTAAAGGTCATCTACTCCAGCCTCCTTGCAATGAGCAGGGACATCTTCAACCGGATCAGGTTGCTCAGAGCCCTGTCCATCTTGACCCTGAATGTTTCCAGGGATGGGGCATCTACCACCCACACTCACAGCACTCTGTGTCTCCTTGCCTTGGGTCAGCATTAGCTGTCCTCGTTTGCAGAGCCAAGCTCATTTCTTGGAGTAGACACAGAGTCTCTAAGAGCTGCCTGACGTGGTATAAATGTAGCCCAACACAATAATCATAAAGTGAATTTTTCTTTGTATTTTAATAAGGGCAGTTAAAGCAGTCTAAATATGGAGTGATTCCAATATAATTATTACTAAGAGCAGAATTTAGTGTCTTATTTTTCTTCAGATGTTTAGGAGGTGTGAATAAGGATGTACTTGGATATATGTGCTTTTATGGGTAAATTGATAAAGAGATGTATTGGCAGATAAAGAACCTTTTTACAGTAGCCAATCCACAATTAAAATTACATGGAGATTTTGTGGAGCTAATATGATTTCTTGATGTTTTGGCATAATAAAACACCATAGGAATTACACTTCAACTAGTCATGCTAATTTCTGCTCTACTGGAAACATACAGTGAATGTGACAATTACTAGGCAGACATATGGAAAAAAACAAAGTAAATGAAAATGCGTGACTGAACATTAAAATAAAAAGGTGAAGATGAGGAATGGGAAGGAGAATTTTAAGATGCCTGGTAAGGAAATCTTCACAGTAGTATAGTTCTGCACAGGACATTACAATCTGAAATACAAAATCCCCTGAAACTTGTGTACTCCAGTGTTGTATGCCAGCTAACCATGAGAAAAAAAATAGAGAAAGAAAAAAGAAGACAGACATGATAAAAGAAAGGAGATAATTGGAATAATTGGTAGAGTTAAGTGTTCAGGTATCTTACCAAAACTGAGATATGAAGCATATGAACAGCTTCAATCATGTCTCAGTGAAAATACTCACTTGAGTAATGCAGCACGTGTGCTTTGAGTGTTTTCAGCAGAAGAGAATAAACAGTTGATCCTGCACTATTTGTAAGCCTGCAATGTTTTCTCCCAAGAGGTGATGCTGTAGTTGGTAGTTGCAAGAAGTGTATTAATTTGCTTGTAGACCTGTAGATCCAGTTTCTGAAGAGCTGCATAATGACCTCAATGTGTTTTGAAACATAATGTGCTCTCTGAAGCTAGTAGACAGTTATTCCATTTATACCTCTGATATGTTTGTGACACATTTTGAGTCAAAAATGCTACTTGCATCTCTCAGTGAAATCTGAGGAAGTTGTCTTCATTCCTGAGTGGACTTTGGGAAAAGGCAGGATCCTAATTGGAGTAAACAAAGCCAGCTCTGTTGTCTTCACTTTCTCCTAGCTGATTTGCACCAGTGAGGATGGAGGCTCAAGGTTTTCAGGCATTCACACAGTTAACTTCTAAAAATGACAAATGTGAACTCCAAACCATTCGTGTTTAGTTTTCAGTGTATTTCAGGTCAGTCATCACAGAACAAGCAGTTCCGAGTCTAAAATACAAACCTCATTTGTAGACACACACACACCATTCTAACCATCGTGCTCATTTCTCTGTGTTTTGTAGCTGTACTTAAACTAGTTGGTTGCTGAAATATTAATTGGCATGTTTCCCTCTGAACTATTAAAATTGGTATATCTGGAATTGCTTTGAAAAAACATGGTCATATGAACTGGTTTTTGTGCTGTTCACTTTGTTGAGGGTATTTTTCCTGGCTGTTTTAGAGAAGCAGCCTGCCTTTATTTACCCTTTTCCAGCTGCTGCTTTGCTTTGGACATCTTTTACCCTCAGTGCTTATTAACCTCTAATCCTGCCCTGCATTGCATCTGTCTATTCTCCCAGATCCAGAATCTAAGGAAAGAGAAGTTACCCGTCGCTTTTCCCTAGCCTCCTCCATCAGCACCCCAGTTAATGCTTCTGCTGTGACCAAAGGTACTGTCATGCTGCTTGCTTAGCTACCCTTCTCCCTTCCTGCTGACTGATACATTTACTGCCAAGTGCTGTTCACAGAGTGAGTCCATCAGGCTAGAATTTTACAAGTGCAGGAGGTTTCAGTAAAAGAAGAGGTGGGAGTAGTATAACACTTGTAGGGAGGCAGGCTGAGGCATTTGAATGCATATCGAGGTGGGCTGCCAGCATACACGATAGCTGTTCTGAATTTCTCCATAATAGGCTTCAAAGAGTGGTGCTGGTTTCCATGGAAACTGGATTAATTTTTGGCTGTTGTGGGGTTAGGTTTCAAATTTCTCCCTGGTTTGTAATAATTGAAATTCAGTAGGAATTATTTCTTCATTTCTTTATAGCTGTTTAGGATTTTTGCTTTCAAGGAGAGAATCTCCTCACTGTGTAGCAGATATCAGATGATAAGAGAAGCCTGAAATCAATCAGAAAATGGAGTAGTAATAGATGTCAGTCTTAAGAATATTTAGCGTAATCACAATTATTGGCCAGAAATAATGATTGTAAGGAAATCTTCAGATGTGTATAAGGGAGCTAGGTGCCCAAAATGCACTGAACTCTGTGCAGTTCATGCATGAACTTATGAAATTTTTATTTTTGAGCAGTAATTATTTTGAGAAAATGTACTTTTACAAAATTTAGTTTAAGTTATTGCACTAGTGCCTACATTTAAACTCAAAGGTAATCCATACATTTGGGCAAGCTTGTTCGGCTGAAAATCAGCAAGATTGTAGGCAGCTATGTCTACATGTCAGAGTTACTTTTGAAAACAGAACATATGTTCTTATATATCAAATTCTGAATATATTGTCTTTTGACAGTTCCTGGAATGAAGTGGAGGAACTGATTTGCAAGTTTAAAATTTGTTGGGCAATTCACAAACCAAAGTAGAAGGAAAATTGGCTGAATTAATTCATATAAAATTCTCTGCTATATATTTGGTTGGAAGAAGGTTGCACTGTACTTAATATCGTGTATTCTAAATAATTGCGAAGGATATGGACTGTGTCCTTGACTGTGCAATGAAGCAACAGGTATCTGAAACAACCTGCTTCCATGTTGTCAGGAAATGAGAATGAGATGGGGTTTATCAGCAGAGGAAGGATGTGATGTTACTGCTGTCTACAGTGTTTCTTTACCAGCCTCTTTAAACCATAACACTACAACTACATGGAAGAAGATATTCTCATAGACTTCTGTCCTTGACAACAGCTTCAGAAATACATGACCAGTTACTAGGCTATGGGAAAACTGAATTATTGCCTAATATTGACTTCCTAAGCTGGGGAACGGAAACAAGCACGACTGTAGAAAGAGAATTGGCAAGCAAGGGTTGTTCTTTAGTGTGGTTTATTGAAGAGAGCATGTGTGAGATTCAGTGAAATTCAAACTTCGTTGTGGGTCCTGTCCTGGGATTCTGTCCACAAGACCATTGGTATATATATTTTTTTTTTGAATGGTGGGAAAGCTGCTTTTATAGTTATTTTAAAAGCTAGAAAACAAAATCAGTGCTTTTCAATTAAATGTTTTATTTACAGCACCTGCTTTAAGAAAATATTTCAGGTGACAAAACAACTGAAGCCTGAGTCTTGTCTCAGCACCAGCCAAACGCAGATCTAGCCAGAGTGTTTGAATCATCTCGTTTGACGCTAACTCACTGCTAACGGCTTGGCTCTATCGCATCACCCATCCTCCACACGTGGAGTTAGGACACAGGAAAAGCACTGTAACTGGACCTGTGAGGGGTGCCCTCCACTTCTGTGGAGCAGGAGTGTTGGGTTTTGTGGGATCTTCCCTGCCAGCCTCGTGGGTACAAAGCTGAGCTTGTGACTCTGCCTGCATTAGTGCCATCTCCTGGACAAGCATGGGAGAAAACAACACTGAAACCTGATTGGAAGCGGATATATTTACTGTCTCTTAAGTTCTTTTGAAAAAGAGCCCTGTTTCCTATCCATATCACGGAAGTGTTTAGGTTTGTGGCTTAAAATATAGGATTTGGTCATTTTTTCAGGGCAAAACAGAAAGTATTAGGCAGGTAGCGTTTCCAAGTAATGAGAAAGCAAGTTTCTTCTTTAACAATATTTACATCCTTGTGACTTTGCAAACTTCACACAGGTCCCCTTGTTCCTGCAGTTAAAGTCAAGAGACATGAAATAAAGAGTGACCCAACTCCCTTGGGGTTTGAAGGTATGAGTATTTCCAACTGCATGAAAACCTGTTTGGAAATCTTTTGATATTATTTATTGAATTCCCATCTCATCACTGCTGGCAGAGGACACTGGAGTCTATTAGGGATTTGGTGTCAGTTTACCTGTTTAACTGTCATAAACACAGCTTCTCACCTCCGTGCCTGCTCCTTGCACTTATGTTATATTTATAAACTTCCACTAGTGATGTGCCTAAATTAAAACCCCAATTCTATGCCTGTTTTGGGGAGTAATACTCTAGACTGTCATCTGGATCTGGATTTTCTGCCTGGCTTCTGCCTAACTCTGTCGAGTGCAGCAGCAGGGAGTCAAGGGGCTAGTTTTCATCTTTGCCTGCAATCTGGTCACTTGCATCCCTCTTCCTTTGTTAGAGTTTATGTCTAAAGAAAAGCAGGAGCTGTGTACGTGAAGACTCCAGAAGTGGCTAGACTGTGCATTAGCATCCATTTAAGGTGCAAGTGTTTCATTTCAGCCAAGCAGAATTTCCACCTATTTGTTGCAGCAGATTCATCAATTACTGCTTAATAAACAGAGGCTATTCCCCGGCTACTGGAAGGTAACCAGCTTCCATTGTCAGCTTCACCCTTTACATGAACATTTCCCGGAGCATGTGGCCTTGTGGGTCGCAAGCAGTTGGGTACCCTTGTTGCAGGACAGGGAGGAGAGACATGTAAGCTGAGGAATCCTTTCATAGGATTCTGTTGCCTCTGTACAAACCCTTGGTAGAAAGGGCAGGCGGCCAGGTTAGTGGTGGAACCGGTGATATATTGGAACTGTTTCCCGTGTCACTCCCAGCAGAAGAGGACACTGGAACAGGAGGGCTGAAAGAAACAGTTCAGAGGCAGCAGAGCAAACAGTGGTTTTGCTATTTGCAGAATATCTCTTCTTGCCAGTTACCCTTGGCACTAAGTTTGGAATCATCCTGGTACCCGGCACCAGTTTCCAAACTTTCCTCCCTGACCGATACTTCTGACCTCAGCGCAGCATTTAGCTGCAGAGGCAGGGGGTACTTCAAGGTGCAAGTACTATCAATAGGATAGAGATGAGTTAATCCTCACTGGTTAAAATCATGGTCCTACTGCACAACATTCCTCACCAGACTGAAACAAAGAACATTCTCATCCCTTTCCCAGAAGACGTTGCTATTGCTACAGCTCTGACAGAGTTAAAACAAAGGATTCGATGTACTTAGATAAAAACTTGCCCCATGAATTTGAGTTGCATTCATCAAGAGCAAAATCATTTGATTTTGGCTGGGAAGTAGAGCCTCCCTGGTTCCCTTTCATTGCTGGGGATCAAAATTTTGGGTACCAAAACCATATTACATTCTCATATAGGACTATTTGAAATGCTGCAAAGAAAATATGTTAAAATTGTGTAAGGAAGCTGTGGTGAAATAAAACACTGCACTGTTCACTCAGCAATTGTTTTTGTTAATTAACATCAATATCTCTGTTTGATTCATTTGGCTGTTCTCTGCCCTTCTCAAACTTAACAGTTTTTCTGTGGAATGCTGCTATATTTTCACTCATTTGTGCTGGTCATGTGTCTCCTCTTTTGTGACTGTTGGGCCCCAGTCCACCTGATTGTTAAAGAGGTTGCCAGTTGCACAGGTGATACAGGAACTCTCTTTGTACTGGTTGTCTGGTCACTATTTCACCTTGAAGACACAAAATTGTACTTCCTATCACAGATGCTTTTGAGAACACCATATTGGCCCAGACTACATGTAATACTGGTTCCAACATGAGACCCGTACCTAGATCTGCTTCACAGACAGGTAAACAAAATTAAAGCATTTATAATCTAAACTTGAGAGTGTAATTTAAATTTGTAATATTTATTCTTTTTAACCTAAAGAGATTTTTCTCTTCTAATGAACATTATTTCCTGTGAAAGCAATGGAAGATCATTAGCAGGTATAGAAAGAGCGTCCTGGATTCTGGTTTTGTGTAGGTTAGACACAGCTGAAAATAATTATTTGAATTGGTGTTAGAGAGCTCAAAATTTGATCTGTTACTTTATAGCTTGAATTAAATATGTAAAACTTAGTCTATTTCTTAGTCTCTGAAATCAGAATAGCAATTTGTATGGAATAGGAATGTTGACACATGTATTTGTAGGGAATCCTTGCTGTTTAGGTTTCTACCTTGGATGCTTTCTACAAAAGACACCAGTAAAAGATTACTGAAGATTTGTCTAATGAGGAAGGGGATCTCTTTTTCTTTTGGTAGTTGTAGCCCCGCCTGGGAATTTGAACAAAAATTGCTGTAGCAGTTTGAAGCTAATTAGCATCAGTGCATTCTTGTATGCTTAGACAGTTGCTAGCATTTTGTGTATTTCAACTGACACGGAATGTGGGGTCCAGTTCTATGTGCTGCCTGGTCTGTAACTGAGATTCTCTCCCATCTGAAAACTCTGTTGGTATAGACCTTGGAGAGGACGCTTACAACTCCTCACATGAATGCCATTTCAGAGGCTAGTTTATTCCTTGAAAAGAATAGATTACCTAACCATACCTGTAGGGTTAATAACTGGGGATGCTGCTCTGGTGCAAGAAGGTTGCTGACTCTCTTCTAAATGAATTGCAATGCTTGGGGCAGTCACAGCCCCTATGTAACAGGAGGGATGAGAACGGGTTGCAGAGCTGTGTGACTGCATGTTGCACCAACCAGTGCCTTTAGCAAGGAGGATGTGCATGGGGAGGGATTAAATAAATTGATTAATAAACCTGGTTTTCCCAGTTAAGATAGCTTTTCTGTTTGCTGCCTGGACTGCCTGGCTTGGGTTTTGTATTGTCTCAGGCGAGGTTTTGCTGTGGGTTGTGAGTGTTGCGTTATGCATAATCCCACTGCATGGGCCTCTGTCTCCGTGCCTTGTGGTCAGAACACTGCTCTGCCTTGTTGAGAGCAGTGGCCCACAGGCTGTAAAGAACTTGATTCAGCATCTGCTCAGGCCAAGCCCCTATGAATCCTATAATGCACAGCAGATACATCAAGTAGGAAGGCACATGGTGATTTGACTGACTCTGTTCAGCTTCTATCTATCAGGGCTTGTATCCCTTGGTAGATGCAAGATCCGTTTCCTCCTAGCTGGACTGTGGTCATTGTCATCAGAAAAAGGACACTTCAAGTGTTATGGAAAATGTATATCATGATTGCTATCTCTATGGAAGAGGCTGAGTTACTTTTCCATCACATTTCCGTTCACCAGACAGACAGGTCTTGTGAGGCTCAACCTGAATTTCCCTCAGGATGCATCCTCTGGGCATGCCTTTGTAGGTAAAGAGACTGGCTGTTATGCTTGGGCTGGAAATCTCTCATTAAGTTTCTTCCACTGAGCTGGGGTGGTTTTGGGCACAAGTCATGCAATAAGACTGCTAACAGCAGAAATATCAATGAGATCTGCTCTACCTACCACCTGCTCTGGTTGTCTTTGTGCCTTGTTGTTTTCTCTGTCCCTTCCCTGCACTTCCAACCTGCTCCAAGGTATAGTCCTGTAAGTTGCTCAGGTGGTAACATTGCCCTGGGGTGAGATACAGGTAAGAAGTCAACCAAAATTCAATGGCTTTGGGATTCAATTTTTAGAAAAACATGTGGAGGTAAGCTGGAATCTGAATGAGCATGGCCTTCTGAAAATCACATCATCAGAAGTTATAATTTGCTACAGCACTCGCTCTGCAGAAATATTCCTGGTCCTTGCTTTTGGTAACTCCTGAACTGAAGAGATACAGCAGTGCTAAACACTCAAGGTATTGATGGGCATACACACTGTGGGCACATATCTGGCCTTCCACAAATGACAGCAAGTTGTACAGATTTTAGAGACAGAATAATGGCTGCAACATAATTTTGATGGCAAAATCAGAGAACAAGCTGTATAAAGGTACAAGCAATTCAGTAAGTGGAATTGTAGGAAGTGAATCTGTGACATTTACTTCTAGAAGACTGCGTCTGAAAGAAGCTAATGACTAATAGCTAACTCTTATTTTAATTTATCTCCTTTAAAAAGGTTGGCCCAGCAGGCAAATGCCATCTCTAGACACATTTGAAGATTTTGAAGCCATCCCCTCCAGCACAGATGAACTCTCCAACTCTTCTGACTTGGAGGAAGAGACCAACCCTAACAATGTAATTCCATTTTCATACTCTGCTGCCCTTTCCCAGTGCAACCTCTCCTCTAAAGATCATGATTTAAAAATTTGGGGTCACATCAGCCTTAAATTCATGGATGTGTAGGAATAGAGAAGATGGGAATTTGAGCTGGGGTGTTAGGGGATTAGTCCAAGACTATTTCGTTGATCAGGAGTGAGACCTGATTGAGACAGCTTTACTTGTTACTAAAGAGAGGGAAATCTCTGAGCCTCTTAAAAAGCAATTTCAGACTTTTCTGATGTCACAAACCCTATTTCTATAACAGAATAATGGCTGGCTAGTTTATTTTAAAGCCTGAGTGCACAGCACAGATCTGTTCTAAGTTTGAATATTTAACCTGGGTATGATAAAAGGAATAAAAAGTTACATGGTTACCTATAGAAGAAAACTCTGCCAGCTTGAGATGTCTAATTTAGTATTTAACTAAACTTGTTCTCTCTTGTACAGTGTTCTTTCATCCATAGTGACTGTATTTCTGGTGCATTGTTTCATTCATTTTAGGGGACCAATCTTTTCCGGGTAGAAGGCAGTTTTGACAGCTGTTTCCCAGATTCTCTTACACTCGAGGATGGAGATTTAGTGCAGTTTGTGCAGGAAGGAGAGAACGGTCAATGGTAAGTACAGCAGAATGTGAAAGGTAGAACCACCTGGAAAAGATGGGAAATGTTCAGAAGAATGTCAAAGCCTCTTCAAAATCAAACAGATCCATTGACCACAATGTGAAAGAAGCAGTGGGAGGAAAGAATGTACAAATAGCTTTGGTTAATTCCACCTGTTTGGCTTTTGTTCTAAATGTTGTGACATGACGCTTAAGAGGACAGAGGTTTGCATAAAGGAAATGGAGGGGAATATTTGGGCTTTTGACACCTTCTAGCCAGAAGGACAACTGTCAAAGGCAGCACCCTCTCATAGGATGCATCAATAAACCCTCCATGCCTTCCACTGAGCTGCAGCAGTGAACCAGAGAACATTTTTATCCCCAAAGGCATATAAGACATGACTGACAAAGTGGAATGAATCTAGCCCCCTTGAGCTCTCGTATGTGTCGGTGTATTTATTCCAACAAGTGAGTGTTAGGAATAGACTTGCCTGGACATCTGAATTCTGCTTCCATGAGTAATTTGGAGGAAGAAATAAAAAGATCCGACCTCCTTGAGGTGCCCATGCCGTCAGACCCTTCCCTCAGAACTGACATGCAGCTGAGATGGGAGCAAGTCTGACAGGGTGGAGTAGGTGATAAATGAACTAAACTCATCCACTCTGGATGGTACTTACAGCCCAGGGATGGGCATAATGAAAAATTCACTTCCTTCTGCTCTGAATTTGGCCCAGGGTCTCAAACACAGGTCAAGACCACTGCTTCCTTGTCACATAGTCTGCTTGCAAGTGAGCTTGTTCCAGAATATTGTGTCACCATGTGAGACTGCTGAAACTTAGTCACCGTCTACCTGCGGGACTGCCCTGGGTCCTCTGCCTTCTTCCTTGGTTTAGGAAATGGCTGCCCAACATGCACCTCTAAGAAACACAACACAGGGAAAGGGAATGTGGGGAAATTCACTGGCTGTTCTCTGAATTTCAGGTTAGTGAAGAAACTGGTCTCTGAGAAGAGCGAGTGGGTTCCTTCCAGTATATTGCAGCCAACAGAGGGAGACAGTAACAGCATAATTAAGAACAGCAATGCAGGTAATAGAGAAAATGTCTTACTGGCATTTAGTATTTTTTTTCATACTGAAAAAAGGTTATGATAAATAGTGCACTTCCTATATTAAAGTATTTGGCCTGAGTGTATGTCTGTGCTGCAGTCTCCGGTGACACACCTGAGCTAATCTGAAATGTGGTGTCGTGGGTGTCAGAGCTAGTTAGGCACAGCAGCTTACCTTGGCATGATTTAATTGGTTTACCTTCCCAGACAGCATTTGAATCTCCCACCAAACTCCTGTTGCTACCAGTACCTGGGCTGGCTACTTTACAGCTTGCCCAAGCGTGTCAGCTGGCAGGTTGTGTTGTAACTGCAGGATAACTTTCATCTGACAGAGTTAATGCTTGGATTTAGGTCAGCATCAGTTCTGTGGTTCTGGTGTAGGTTTGAAAACATTAAAATCTCATGAACCATTACGGCTTTCATCATATTTCAGTGCTGGCTTCACAGGCTGGAGGATGGGCTCTTCTGGTGAGATTTCAGCCAAATCAGCACTAAAAATCATCCTTTCTTCAGCTTTGATTCTCACCTAACACCCAAGCTGATACTCAGCAGCTCTGCAGATTAAAGGTTTACAGTTTGAGATTTATTTTTTTTCCCATCCTTACATATAATTTATCAAAAAAAAAGTCCTGTTTTTCTTCTGGTAACAGAAGAAAGCAAAATCTGCCACAGCCATTCCTTGGGGACCTCCAATAGAGAGCTACCAGCATCATTTTTTTCCAAGTTACTGGTTTCTTTAGCTCCGTTTTTTTTTATGATCACTTCATTAAAGTGGAGAAAAACCTTTTTGAAAGCTAACCAGTTTGCTAATTGCCTCTCCTTCACAGTGTGTCAGTTCTGCCATCACCCTCAGTGCCTAACTATGCCTGTAATTTGTTTGGCATGTCTAATGCTTCAAAAGAAAAATAAAGATGCACACACATTAGTTACATACCAAAAGAGCCTCTCTTTCCTTTAGTGAAGGAATCAGGTGAGCTGTAGAATTGTGATTATTTATTCTTTATTTTATTTGAGACCTTTAACAATGAACCTCAAGACTGTAGGCTGGAAATCCTTTAGACGTGCTCTAGTGACAACGCCCATGTCTTCCTTTTCAGACATGTACAACGATTCCTGCAGTACAGCCTCGGTAGAGTCAGACACCAAGGAGAGTGAGGTGGCCAAAAGCTTCCCAGCAGAACAGAGGGCTGGCAGCTGAACAGCAGATGAGCCTTCCTCAGGATCCCATCCATCTCTCTCTTTATATTGGGTGGACACTTGATCAAAGTTGCCTTTCTCACAAACTCTGAGGTTCATAATTCACTAAAACTTTATCAGCATGAACAGATGACTGTGCTGTCCACCTGTCAAACTGGGAAAAACAAACTTGAAAGGAGCATTAAACATCCAGAAAGCATCAAAACCCACCTTCACTATTAGAGAAGAAAAATGCTTCTTGCATTGATGATCAAACTGTTTCAGAAGATGTGGCCTAAATTAGGTCGACAGCAGAGCTGAAGAGTTACTATGCACGCACCTTTTGGCAACTTCTCTTGAACACCAAGTTACTGCAGAGGGACGCATGCTAGATTATGAGTTCTTGGTCTACCATGGGGTCGCCCGGAGGTTTTTCCATTTGCTTGCCTCTGGCTGTGCCTTCCCTGTCCTCCTTAATTCCAGATGATACATCACAAATGTGCCCTTTTTGCTGATGGTCAATACCAAAACCATCCCATTTTAGGGTGGCTGTGGAGAGGAGACTTCTGACTTGGACCATCAGAGAGGCTTCTCACAGCAATGACGTGACTACTTTTGCAGTGGCACAGTGAATGACCTGCTGCATACAGCATTATGTTGGGATGGTGCAGATGGCAACTCCTGGCTATGAGGGGGAGGTGCAGGGCTTAGCAGGGAAGCAAAGACATGTGACAGCTACTGTGACAAAGAACATTTTGAACTCTTTTTATAATATCAGTCATTTCTCTGCCCCCTCTGCAGTCTGTGGTTGCTGGGTCACAACCCTTTGCACTTGGTGCCGATAATTCAATTGAATGCCGTTTGATATCATATTTGAGTAGACTGCATGCTTTCTTTGTGTGCTGGGCTATGGAGTAGATACATTTCATCCCCCATTTGGAATATACTTAAGCGCTGCAAATAGGCAGTGAGCATTAGATGCTCCAATGAGTGGAAAACGTGTTGTTGTTGAATACTTCTTTCCAGGACATTTGATTAAAGGACTGTACCAAATCTCTGCCACGTAAGGATGTAATGTAAAATATAAAGTGATTACAGATGTTATTATTTCTATATAAGCCATTAGCTCATTTAGAGCAGCTGTTAAAGCATGAAGGCATTTTGATGGTAATTGGGTCTTAGGTCCCACAAAAGCTGCTAGTACTTTAGTAAAGGTAAGTATTAACTGAGGGTTGCAATCAGGCAAAGATCAACCTGGTACAAATGACTCCAGAAGCTCAAGAGTAAGTAATAGGCTTTCACTGTTAGTTTTTTTTTTTTTGTTTAAACTTCAGATTAGTGGTGCTCTATGTAAATAATAAAGGGTGGGAAGCACTAAAAATGAAGATGAAGCAAACCCAAACCCCACTCTTTAGTAACTGAGCCTCTGAGCAAAATAATAGGAGTCTGTCATTTCTGATTTTGTCTTTGCAGAAACCTGAATGTTCTCCTTTGTGTCCCAGTGGAGGCTGGCCATGCAAATAGCTTAGTGTGTGAGTCAGGATAGCTGTGAAGTGGGTAGATAGTCCCATTCAAGAAAAAGCCTCAGAGCAGGTAAAGGCTTATTCAGATTTTATTTGCCTGTGAAGGCTTATTGATTAATTATGGGTTGCACTGTGGTAGTTAAATCCAATAGTTCTTCTAATCCTCAGTAACTAAACTCTGTGATTTCTGGTGTTTTCTGCTCATGACTGAAGTACCTGAGAGTTCTGTACTTTTTTGGAAGCTAACTTTGTCCTACAGAGATAAGAGCTTGTCCATTTTGTGCTGGTCACTTACATTAAAAATCACCTGTAGGCTCTCAGGCAAAATGAATCCTGTTCAAGTCTACTGCAGTTATGAGCATCTTGAAGGAAAAATTTATTATGTTCAGCACCCCAAGGAAATATGTAGTGGTGCTTTCTTGTAGTGCAATTATTTTATCCTCTCCCTAAAATGACTTAATTTGGGCTTCTGTATTACTTTCAGTTTTTTTTGCACAGCCTGACAACAGTGCTTCTATCTACTCCTTCCCTAAGCATAGGAGAGGAAAGGGGTAGGGAGCTTTGATTGCACATGAATAAACACAGTAAGCTTGTGAGTGTGAGAGAGATGGGGAAGGGTTAACCCACGTATACAAAACTGCCAAAACTAGGATTTGTGACATTGCTCCCACATAAAAAGATGCAAACCTGCACTTTGGAGTTTCTCTGGAGGAATCTCATTCTAACAGTGAAATGGCGGCGGGGAGTCTCCAACTGAAGATGGAAAATCAGGTATTAAATCCATTTTCTACCTCTGCTGTGTGCAGGGTGACAATATCTAGTCTTGTATCCCCTGGTGCCTCAGTATCTTCATGTAAAATGGGAACTATTGGATTTCTGATAGGAAATTTTAGCATATATGCAAAAATCAGGGACCCTCCAAGGGGATAGCAAAGCATTCAACTCCATATGCCCACTGTGCCCTCCATGAGTGTCAGTGGTGGCATCCTGTGGGGCAGTCTAGAACTGGAACAGGGAAGAGGATTGCTGCAGAAGTGTCTTCTCTCTCCCAGCTCACCATCTCATCATGACAATTGCAAAGGCATGGGCTGAATTATAACAATTCTCCTCCTTACTCTGCTTTTGTAAACAATATGTTTTTTCTTGCAAAATCTCATGGTTTATCCTGTTGGACCAAAGTCCGAGTCACTCCTGCACCACGAATGACCTGAGGATGGCAAGTAACTCGCTGTGAGCAGCAGTGGCACAGCACTCTGGTTTTGGTGGTCTTTGGGAGCTGGTTGTGTCACAGCTATCCTCAGACACTCCTGAACTTGAGCAGGGAACCCACAACCATTAGTTGTCTCACCTTCCTGCAGTGCTGGCGAGCCAGAGGAGGTGGCCTGTTTCTGTCTCCACATTCCAAACTCAGACCATAGAGCAACCATTGAAGCTGCTGAGAGTAACTGTGGCCCCTTGCCTGGCTGATGCCTGCGGTGTGAATGGAAGCGAGACAGCGCCACGCTGCTGGGCTTGCTTTTTTTAAAGAATGAATTTCAATGACAGATCAGGCTGTGACAAGTCTGAGAGCAGCCAACAAGTAGCAAACTTCTGGCTTTGCTGACGAGACAAGATGAGGTTTGATGAGGTTTTGTTTTGTTTGTTTTTATTAATAGTAGACAGGGTAGTTTTCTAATTAGTGTATTTCTGTCAAACAAGGTGATAATTAAGGGAATGACTTCCCATGTACAGTCTAGAACATGATTTGGTAATGTCCAGCAAGATTAATGTGTACGTTAAGGTAATTTATTCTGTATATAGGTCTTTGACACCATCATTTTCAGGTAGATGGACCCAAAAATCATTGTTTTCCAAACATGGATTTCATTTCAGTGTTGTTTGGAGATGATATAGTGATCAGGAAGTAATTTAAAAGTAATGGTTGCCACTAAGTTTTTGTAGAAGAGACAAGGTAAATCTATGCTGTAGCAGCACTCATGGTTGGGCATTGTGCCCCTGCTGCTTGAGCAGCAAGTCCATGCCAACTGCCTGGGTGTTCTCTCTGGGTCTGGACTAGTGAGACCTGCACTCCAGGCTGAGGTTTTGACTTGGAACTCCTCCCTGTGTTTTGTGAAACCTGGAGGAACTTCACACCCTTGAAACTCTGCCCTCTGCTCAGTTGGGTGTAGTTGGGCAACAGACTCCTTCCTTGCTGGAGATGGGGACAAGCAGATGGACAGGCAGTTGCCATGATGTGTAAGCCTTGCTTTTCTAGTAAACCAGGCCAAAATGTAATCAAGCCTGATCCTCTCCTCCTCTCCTGCCTAACCCTGCTGGGTGGAGAATCAGACCAATGGTCATTGTCTGGGTCGTAAATGGCTGTGGCCAAGCCATGGCTAAAGACTGGCTTTTCTTGCCAGTTACAACAAAGCTGTGTGTGCGTGTGTCTTATATTCTGGATGTGTATGTGATGAAAAGCCATTTTATTATTCATAATTTTCTTAAACTCTGAGATTTCAAATGGGATTGGGTATGAGAAAGGCCATGCACTTTCTTTCAAAAAATATTCAAAGCCTAACTTCGAATATATATATGATTAGAAATATATAAGAGTAATAACAAAATAGAGCCAAATTGTGTATTTCTTCTTGCAGCTGGAGCTGAAATAGCTGCTAAGATTTCCTCTCCCCAAGCTGAGAATTGGTACAGTTTGTTTTTCTTACATATTTTCCATGGTGTTGATAATGATGTATTTGTATATTGTGACTGATGAGAGATAATCAGACAGGGAAAGAGCACAGAATTACCTGTCCTTTTTTCCAGTCAAGACAGAATGTATGAATTTATTACAAGAAAAAAATGTGCAAAGGAACTTTCTGTAATTAGGCCATTCTGACCTGTGTAGAACCACACCTTGTTTGAGATTTATAAAAATTATAAATAGTACAAAACATTGTCGTTGATGTCTCTATATGAACTAACAATCAAATGAGCTTTTTTTCCATTCAGTCTAAATGAGCATCAGTAAATGCACATCAACACAGCTCAAAAAAACCCACACATCTGTCCAGTATGACTTTATTTCTCCAGCACGTGTCACATAAGGCACAAGATGTTTTTTTGCTTTTACCCATCTCCCTCAGTCAGGTTCCTGAATCCCCAGGACTTGTAGGAGAGTGAAAGGTTAACACAGATAGTCCAGAGGTGCATATGCTAAGGCTGCAGCCATATGGAAGGCAGTTGTAGGATAACTTTATTATAGCCACCTTTATTATAGCTATATCTGCACAGCTTTGGCTACCGGTGGTTTATAAGAGAGTGCTAATCGGCCCAAACGCATGCTGTGGATCATGTAGAAGTGCAAGGATATAGGATGAGAATGCAGAAACACAACACAAATATAGAGAAGAAAATATATTGGAAGTAATTTCAGCCAGTATCCAGATTTCTGGGGGCAAACTTCACCTCACTTGAGTTTTCAAGTCATTGGCCTTATCATGTTACTGCAGTGCAATATTGGTATGAGAAAATGAAGAATCAGGACTACACCAGATCCCAGGTGTGAGATTTGCTTTGTTCCTTCCGCTACCCGCTATGCTTCCATGCCCTGCCCAAAACAGGCCCCATGGTAAAGTGCCAGGGCTGGAAATCCAGCTGCACATGTGAGCGGGCATAACACTTTACTGTTTCAGAGCTCTGGCATGCAGCTATGTGTGTTGGTACCTGCCTGCGCATCTCGTGTCTCAACTTGGCGCAGTTTGCAGGAGGCACTTCATGGGACGGAGGTGAGTCATTGTTTTTTGCTGAGGGTTGGGTTTGGACACAGCACTAATGGTGAGCCACTCTGACCTTCAACAAGCTGCAGTCCTTACAGCAGGACTGAACCAGCCAGCAAAGACCGCCGACACTCCCCAACCAGGACCAGAGCCCATTTGGGGTGTTGCTCAGCCCTGTTTTACTTTCAGC